>NC_092127.1:158057988-158682988 GCF_043159975.1 Macaca nemestrina
GTTCCCCAGGGAAAACGTTTCTTCTTCTGTGTCTATGGATAAGCACTTGTGCACTATTTTTGCAGTTTTTAGATGTAGGTGTCCACATATTTTTGAGATGGGGTCTCTCACCCAGGTTGGAGTGCAGTGGTGCAATCTTGGCTCATTGCAACCTCTGCCTCCCAGGCTCAAGCCATCCACCTCAGCCTTCTGTGTAGCTGGGACCACAAATACGTGCCACCATATCTAGCTAATTTTTTGTAGAAAGGGTTTTGCCATGTTGTCCAAGCTGGTCTCAAACTCCTGGAGTCAAGCAGTCTGCCCGCCTCAGCCTCCCAGTCATGGGGTTACAGGTGTGAGCCACCACACACCGGCCACATTTTTTGAGAAAATATACCCAGAAGTAACATACTAAGTTGGCACACAAACTAGGCAGAAGGGTTCAGGGGAGGCAGTCTTGGGCAGAGCCCATTTACAAT
Organism: Macaca nemestrina; assembly: GCF_043159975.1. Taxonomy (NCBI): domain Eukaryota; kingdom Metazoa; phylum Chordata; class Mammalia; order Primates; family Cercopithecidae; genus Macaca; species Macaca nemestrina. The sequence continues at coordinate 158,058,447 of NC_092127.1, forward strand.
GCCAAACCCATTCACATTCAGCAGTTCTTAAAATTGACCAGGTTGTTAGTTGAATTCAAGTAGTCAGCATGAACCAGTTTATTTGGAATAAATACATTGAAAATTAAACATGTCACAATGTACTGGCCTCATTTTCCAGAGGCTCTGTAAATACCATAGTTGTGATGTTTCCAGGTTGTTATATTGAATATACAATAAACAAGTTAAATTTTTCACAGTACATCTCAGAAAAGCTTAAACTTGAAAGATCTTACCTGTTTGCTCCTTTCAAGAGCTATCAGTTTCTGGTTGACCTTTGATGGTTTTTAATGAGTTTATGATAAACCTGAATATTTAGTATGATAAGGGCATGAGCCAGATTAAATGCTTAACATAATTTGCTGTACATATTTGCCATTGTTTTAAAAATGTAAGGGTTTTTGGATTCTTATGCGATGATGGCTTAAAAAGTAGTAAAATCCCCAAGTGGCAGAGGACTGTCAGTACTGGGTTAGGAATTTTATTGTTTAGGGGAGTTTGGTAAACCAGCAAGTTAGAAAAGGGGGACATGCTTGAAGCATAAGCTCTTAATGTGAAAAAGACATAGTGAAGGTTAATAGATACGTGAACTGTGAGTACGAGATACTTTAAACAAAGGCCAGTGAGAGAGACGAGAAAGCAAAACCTGAAAGATAAATTCCAGGTTTTTTTTATTCCTGTGGCCAACCATTTTTTTTCAAGGCCTTGAAGAGGTCTTGAGAGAGGTTCATAAGTTGCTCAGTTGACACTAAAGAATTTTCCCTGGAGTTCTTGGGTCAGGGTGAATCCATGTGGCACAACGGGGAAAAAACCCAGCCAAGTGATTATTTTAAATGACTTCCTGTTTATACATAGAGTAATAAAAACAATTGACTAGTTGTATGCATGACCTTATATACATAGAGTAATAAAAACAGTTGACTAGTTGTATGCATAACCTTAGGCACATAGTTCTCAGATGGAAATATTAATACTAAAAAATTCCTTGAAAGTCATAACCTCAAAACTGCCAAGTTTGGGGTAGTGGGTGCAGCTGGGGCAAGGAGACTAGAGGAGAGTAAAACAATTTTACTGTGTCTTTTGCCAGGCCAAATAGCAAATTGATTACCCATCATGTTTGCGTTTACTCGAATTCACTAATTGTATTTTCTTTTTACAGTATTTTGGAAACTTGTTCATTAGCAATTAGAATTTCAGTTGGGAACTGAATTTAACTTCAGACATAAGTGGACCTAGAATATAATCAAACCTACCTTAATTTACTAAGGCTTTATAACAGAAGAACATTTCCTGTGACTGTTAAGGTCTAAATTGCTGGAGTGAGCAGACAAAGACAAGTTACTGTGTGCAATGAGTGTTAAATGTAGGTTTTCTTCCTCGAATGTTTAAAATAAACTGAACAAGGCTCAAGGACAGAGTTCATTTCCCAAAATGTCAGATTATCCAAGTCAGATCTCGTAAATAACCCTAGCCCAAAAAGGTGCTATATAAAACAATTTAAATTCATTCAGACCATCAGCATTCTGAATTGTTGCTTTACTTAAGAGTATAGCAACTTCTATTCACAGAGTTGAATCTAGCTTTCCTTCATCCTGTGATCTTTCCATGAGATGAGGTTTTGGAAATTACTTTTTTTTATTATTATTATTTTTTATTTTGAGAGAGTCTCGCTCTGTCCCCCAGGCTGGAGTGCAATGGCGCAATCTTGGCTCACCGCAACCTCTGCCTCCCAGGTTCAAGCGTTTTTCCTGCCTCAGCCTCCCGAGTAGCTGGGATTACAGGTGCCCGCCATCATGCCCTGCTGACTTTTGTATTTTTAGTAGAGATGGGGTTTTGCCATGTTGGCCAGGCTGGTCTCGAACTCCTGACCTCAGGTGATCCAGCCGCCTTGGCCTCCCAAAGTGCTGGGATTATAGGCGTGTGCCACCATGCCTGGCCGGAAATTACATTATTTTAAAAAATCAGATTAGTAAAAGATCACAAATTAGATATTCTGTAGGTGATTTTTTGTTGTTGTTAGAAAAATGAAGGGCTTGATCCCCTTAAGATCAGTACTTAAGCCAGTGTTGTAACTGGCTTAGACAAGCACTACTTACCCTATTATTGTGTTTTCTTTCCATTTAGAACCACCCTGACCTAAAGGGGAAAGCACCTTATTAGAAGTGACAGAATATATATTATGTATCACTGACTATCCAGTTACAAAGTTTTGCTTTTGCTTTTTGTTGTTGTTTGAGATGGTCTTGCTGTTGTCGCCCAGGCTGGAGTGCAGTGGCACAATTTCGGCTCACTGCAACCTCTGTTTCTTGGGTTCAAACAATTCTGCCTCAGCCTCCCAAGTAGCTGAGATCATAGACACCACGCCTGGCTAATTTTTGTGTTTTTAGTAGAGACAGGGTTTCACCATGTTGGCCAGGTTGGCCTTGAACTCCTCACCTCAGATGATGTCCCCGCCTCAGCCTCCCAAAGTGCTAGGATTACAGGTGTGAGCCACCGTGCCCGGCCCAAAGTTTTACTTTTTAAAAATAATTTATTGTACCACAAGTAGCTATTGGTAGAGATGAAAGCTAGAGCAGAATGATGGAATACAGTTCATCAAACTTCAAGAAGCAATGTATCATGTAATCCTCATAGCTTACTGTCAGGATGAAGCCTTTATGTTTACATCCAAGAACTGAATTCATTGATGTCAATGCCTAAGGGAAAGTTCTTTGAACCACACAGCAGAGACGATTGTCATCACCTTGGTTACAGCTGTATCTCAAATTGTCTTTCTGTAATACAGGTATATCTCCTGTCAGTTACCAGCATATGGAACTGGAATGAATTTTTAAGCTGTCTGTGATGCAGACAAATAAGATCAGGTTAGCTGAGAACTCTCTTGCCTTTCTTTAATGGTATATGTTGTAAGTTTTTTGCTTTCCAAAACTTTCTTCTCTTTTGCCTATGAAAAATGGTAATTGATAAGAGTAGAACCAGGGTGGAGAAGAAGCAACAACCCAAGAATATCAGTGGTTTCTTCTGCACAAGGAATAAACAGACAGTGCACTCTGTGTTTTTTTGGGTCTGACTGCATCTAGAACTACTGTTCTCAGAAGGGAAGCCACTGCTGCTGATCATTTTGTTGTAAAACTGTATTGAGGATTTAGCTTTAAAATCAGATGTGAAGAATCCAAATCTGGGTTTGGATTTCTCTTCAGCCAGTTTGAATGCATAATAGCCTTTGATTCTGACTTTATCAATCAGGTATGCTGAAAAAGATCAGAAATTAACATGAATCACAAATGGACTGAAATATCTTTGAACAAGAATTTAGTTTTCATTGAAACAACCTAAAATTATGCCCATAATAAAGGTAGTGATTTTTATTGGAGGTTTTTTTTTTTGACATTATTTTATGATCTATGTAAAGGAGAAGGTGAAAATGTGTATAATTTAAAGTAAATTTGTGAAACTTTGATCCATAAATAATCCAAAAATTCTTGGAGGAGAAAGCAAATTTAAGGAGCAGAGCAGTGAAGGTTGTCACTTTTGTTTAAAGGGTCACAAGCAGAAAAATGTTGCCTATTTGGCCTGATTGTGAACCTCAGACGTGCTCTTGGTGCAGCTCGGGAATCACAGTTGGTTTTCCCCACTCGCTCGCTCGCTTAGGCTACCATGATGTGGTTATTTCACATTGCATGGCTGTATGGAAACATTTCATGTATCCCATAAATTTAAATACCTACTATGTACCCACAAAAATTTTTTTAAAGGCTAGCAAGCATGCTGAAAAGTAATCCACAATAGTGACTTTATCTTGGGGGGTTTTATCTTGGGGGGTGAGATTTCAGGTGATTTTTTAAAAACTTTCTCCACGTGCCCAGTTTTCTATAATGGGTATGTGTTACTTTTATGATTTAAAAATTTTTCCAAAAATCCATAGGCCAGTTTTCAAGACAAAATTCAATTGACAGGACTTGGGTGCCACAAATCGGATGCCGTCAGGCACCAGCCTGCCCCTCTCATTCTTTGTTCTTGTCAGGAATCTCGCTCTGCCCTGTGTCTGAAGGGGCCCCACCCTTACCTTTCAGCACTTCCTGAAGGTACTTTTCCAGGTAGTACTTCCGGAGCCGGTCATCCTCCAGAGCCTGGTCGTCGATGCCGCTGGCCGTGATGTAAATGTCCATGTCGCCATAGTTCCTCCGGACCCACCGCAGCAACTTGCGCACCCCCCAGGGAATCACAGCCAGGCGCGTAGGGGAGCTCAGCCGGGTGATGTCCTGCAGAAACTGGATGTCCCTATCCGAGTCGTAGCGGCTGCCGGCCAGCTGCTCGTGCATCACGAACCTAGTGGTGAAGTGGTTGAGCGCGCAGAAGTCGACCGTGCCCTTGAGCAGCCTCCTCTCGGCCTCGGTGAGGCGCGGCAGCGCAGAGCTGGAAAGCCCCCGCCGGTGCTTGGAGGCGATGTATTCCCTCATGGCCGCGGGGTAGTCCCCGGTTTTGAAGAGTGGCTCAGCGAACCAAGCAATCTCGAACTGCAGGAAGCGCTCGGCCGCCCTCCAGTGCGAGTCAGCATAGGGGTTGGCGGGTTCCGCCCAGTCCGCGTGCAGCGACAGCGACACGGCCCCGCGCTGTGACGGCCTGAACTGCCGGTCGTAGAGGCGCCAGGCCAGGGCGTGGGCCACCAGTAGGTTGTGCGCCGCCCCGTAGGTGTCGTTGCCAGAGCGGTTGTAGATGTCACTTAGCCGATTAGGCTCGTTGATGGTGATCCAGAGCTTCACCAGGTCCCCTAGCTCCTGGAAGCACAGCCCAGCGTAGGCCTGGAAGGCCTCCACCGTCGATGGGTTCAGCCACCCGCCGGCGTGCAGCAGAGGCTCGGGGAGGCCTAGGTGGGCGTGGGTCGGATAGTACAGGGTGACCATCGCGGAGATGCCAAGCTTCAGCCCCTCACTGACCACGCATCTGTAGTACCTCAGGGCCTGTCGGTTCACCGCGGACAGGTTGCCAGTGGGAAGGACCGAGGCCCAATCCAGAGCAAACCGGTAGTGGGTGACTTTCATTCTTGCCAACATCTCAAGTTGTTTTTTGATGTTTACAAAATCTGTGCATTGAGCGGGTCGTGTTTTCAGCCTCACCCCTTCCACTCGGTGCAACAGTCTGTTGCCAGTGGCGTTCCACACGTACAGGTAAGGATCGCTGAACTGTGGGGACGAAGCCACAGACTCGGGCTGTGAAAAACAAGCTCATTCAGGTCAAGCATGCGCTGGCAGGTGGAGGCTCAAGTGATCTGCCCACCTCTGCCTCCCAAAGTGCTGGGATTACAGGCCTAAGCCACCGCCAGGCCTCTTCCAGTCCTTGAAATCTCCCAGGGAGACCAGAAAACAGAGAAGGAGCCACACCCGGGCCCTGGCTTAGAAAACAAGTTGTTGGAGAAAACATTGGGAAGCCATTTTCCAGTTCGTTTGACTTTAAACCCCAGGTTACATGGTGGGGTTTGATGTGATTCTGTTCAAATGCATCAGGAAATTGGCTTGGTACACTCAGTTAAAAGCAATAACAAAAGATAGATTCTAAACCCTGCTATAAATTGAAGACAAAGTTGAAATTCCTGTTGTAGGCCGGGCGCGGTGGCTCAAGCCTGTAATCCCAGCACTTTGGGAGGCCGAGACGGGCGGATCACGAGGTCAGGAGATCGAGACCATTCTGGCTAACACGGTGAAACCCCGTCTCTACTAAAAATACAAAAAAATTGCTGGGCGGGGTGGCGGGCGCCTGTAGTTCCAGCTACACGGGAGGCTGAGGCAGGAGAACGGCGTAAACCTGGGAGGCGGAGCTTGCAGTGAGCTGAGATCCGGCCACTGCACTCCAGCCCGGGCGACAGAGCATGACTCCGTCTCAAAAAAAAAAAAGAAAAGAAAAGAAAAGAAATTCCTGTTGTAGAGATTTCACTGAGAAGAGAGGCTGGTTGACCCCAGGCACAGTTCCTAAAAGAGGCTGGTACGATAGGGTAGGCAATGACCCCTTGCATTTGCTGAATGCATATCTCTAAATTCTATTTTAAAAGTCCAGGCTGGACGCAGTGGCTCACACCTGTAATCCTAGCACTTTGGGAGTCTGAGGGGGGCAGATCACCTAAGGTTGGGAGTTTGAGACCAGCCTGACCAACATGGAGAAACCCCGTCTCTACTAAAAAAAAAAAAAAAAAAAAAAAAAAAAATACAAAATTAGCCAGGCGTGAAGGCGCATGCCTGCAATCCCAGCTACCCTGGAGGCTGAGGCAGGAGAATTGCTTGAACCCGGGAGGCAGAGGTTGCGGTGAGCCAAGATCGCGCCATTGCACTCCAGCCTGGGCAACAAGAGCAAAAAAAGAAAAGAAAAGGGAAAAAAGAAAAGTCCAAGCGAAATCACATTTGCATCCATCATGTTTCCCTGACCCACGTGCCTGTGAGAACATAGTATTTATTAATCCAACAGAATGCTGACACGTTTTCTATGCAAGGTGCTTGGGTTATGGGTGGAAAGGACAGTAGAATATCCCCAGAAACTCCCAAGGTTGACACTTGGATCCGACAGTGTCTCATTCTTTGTCTCTCCACGAAGGAGAGAGCCCTGGACTCCTGTTCTAGTTCTGCCCCTTTGAAACTCAGGCTTGGCAGCTATATAGTGATGGAGTAATCTCACCCACTCACAGGTGTGCTGTGAGGACTCGGTGACTCTGGGAACTCTAATGCACTGTACAAACACAATGTAGTCATGACTTGGCTTTCATTTTCCCTAGTGGCAATAATTGCCTGCTAGGCCCTTGAGTCTAAACTAAAGCAAAGCCCTTAAGAAAAACATTTCCAAATTCAAGATTAATAACGGAAAGTAAAAGTTATGTACTTGTTTTAAAGTACTTTTTTCTCCCTCATGACAGAATTTAAATACACCAGGAAAAAAACTATAATTAACCTTTGGTAAATATTTTCCCTCTAATTGTTTTTTCGTGTGTCATCTTTCATAGTTTAATTACAAAACCATATCACTGCCCATTTGCCATCTGCCAACCAGTTATCTAGAACATTAAACTAAGAGAACATTGATCATGTGAGCATGAAGTTAAATCTGTATATAATTAATTATTTGAGTAAAATCCTCCTAGCCTAGATGGCCAGTTTCAGTGTTTTGAAAACTCAGAACATGGTATTGAAAGGATGTTTATAAAAGGCAGTCTTGCTATGGGGCAAGGCAAGATCAAATAAAAATGTCTTACGTTAAAAACCTTCAGAAAGCATTAGTCTCAGCAAGTGTGTATGATTAATCTGCTAAGAGGTTGATTTTCTAGTTAAAGATGATGCATCCCAATCCCAACCCCAGCTCCCAGAGCTTGTTTCTAAAATCCCATGTCCCACCAAAAGGACCTTGTACTCCTTGGAGAAATGGCTTTTTCTAGGAGAAGAATGAAATGAAGCTGGGGCATCTTGTGCCAGAAAATAAGGAAGTGCTTAAAAACTGAAAGGGAAATGTGGAAAAGACAGGAACCGCTTGAGGGGGTCCCATTGACTAAATTAGAAACAATTTGAGCATCAAAAGGAACAATATCATAATGAAAATAATGAATTACAAGACATCAAATTTAAGAGAATCCAGCTAATAAATGTAGAGGGAATAATCCGATTAGAAATTTACCATTTTGCAATCTACAAAGTAACAATTAAGGCTAATTAAGTAACAATTAAGGTTCATGAAAGAATGTTTGTTTGTTTGAGACGGAGTTTCGTTTTTGTCCCCCAGGCTGGAGTTCAATGGCACGATCTTGGCTCACTGCGTCCTCCGCCTCTTGGGTTCAAGCGATTCTCCTGCCTCGGCCTCCTGAGTAGCTGGGATTACAGGCACCTGCCACCGTGCCCGGCTAGTTTTTGTATTTTTAGTACAGACAGGGTTTCACCATGTTGGCCAGGCTGGTCTTCAACTCCCGACCTCAGGTGATCCGCCCACGTTGGCCTCCCAGAGTGCTGGGATTACAGGTGTGAGCCACTGGGCCCGGCCCGGCTCATGAAAGAATGTTAAAACCATGGAGTGAAATGTTGTTGAGGAATAGGATATTCATAGAGTCCCAAGTATCAACATCAGATTACTTCTTCTTCTTTTTTTCTTTTTTGGACAGAGTTTCGCTCTGTTGCCCAGGCTGGAGTGCAATGGTGCGATCTTGGCTCCCTGCAACCTCCGCTTCTGAGGTTCAAGTGATTCTCCTGCCTCAGCCTCTCAAGTAGCTGGGATTACAAGCCTGTGCCACCATGCCTGGCTAATTTTTTTTTTTTTTTTTTTTTTTTTTAAGTAGAGACAGGATTTTGCCACAATGGCCAGGCTGGTCCTGACCTCAAGTGATATGCCTGCCTTGGACTCCCAAAGTGCTGGGATTACAGGTGTGAGTCACTGAGCCTGGCCAACATCAGATTACTTCTTAATTAAAAATGGAAAAGTTACCACATGGCAAATGCCACCTTTTTTTTCTTTTTTCTTTTTTTTTGGGGGGAGTGGGGAGGAGGGACAGGGTCTTGCTCTGTCGCCCACACTAGACTGCGTCCTCGACCAAAGTGATCTACCCACATTGGCCTCTCAAAGTGCTGGGATTACAGGAGTGAACAAGTGTGCCTAGCCGCAAATGCCACCTTAACCAAGAAATCTGGTGATACTACTTCAACCACAGTAATATCTTCAGTAATGAAACAAATTGACATCATTGATCTCCTGATGTGATAAAAAGGCACATCATCTATGTAGTATTATTTCCAGAAATGGTTAACTGAGTCATTAGACTCAGAAGACAACCAGAGAAATCTACAAGCAGTTGGCCTGGACTCTTCAAACAGGGCAGTGCCATGAGGTGATTGCCCTGAATTAAAGGAGGCTAAAGATACATGACAACCAACGTTTGATCTTTGTTTGCATTCTTAATCAAAGATTTTTTTAATCCATAAAGGACATTTTTGGAACATTAAAAAAATTGAATATGGATTGTATTTTAGATAGCGTTGAGTCAATGTTAAATTTCCTGGGAATCATAAGAATGTCCTTGTTCTTAGGAGATACATGCTGAGATATTTTGGGGTGGAGTATAATGATGTCTGCAATTTATCGAAAGTTTATGAAAGAGAGAGGCAGAGGCCGGGTGTCTCACGCCTGTAATCCCAGCACTTTGGGAGGCCGAGGTGGGTGGATCACGAGGTCAGGAGTTCGAGACCAGCCTGGCCAAAATAGTGAAACCCCGTCTCTACTAAAAATACAAAAAATTAGCTGGGCGTGGTGGCAGGCACCTATAACTTGGGAGGCTGAGGCAGGAGAATCTCTTGAATCCGGGAGGTGGAGAGAGGGAGAGAGGCAGAATTGAAACCAATATGGCAGCATGTTAACAGTCAGTCTTGATGAAGGGAATATGCATTTCTATTGGATAAGTTCGAAATTTTTCAAAGTAAAACGTTGGAGGAGAAAAGAATGCTAAGAGGCTAGGGAAAATAAGACAGAAATGTGCAAAGTTAGGCTTAGTAATTTTTTTTTTTTGAGACAGGGTCTTGCTCTGTTGCCCAGCCTGGAGTACAGTGGCACGATCACGGCTCACTGCAAACTTCACTTCCTGGGCTCAAGTGATACTCCTGCCTCAGCCTCCCGAGTAGATGGAATGATAGATGGAATTACAGGCCCACACCACCACACCCAGTTTTTTTTGTAGAGACAGGGTTTTTCCATATTGGCCAGGCTGGTCTCAAACTCCTGAGCTCAAGTGATCCTCCCACCTTGGCCTCCCAAAGTACTGGGATTACAGGAGTGAGTCAGCATGCCCGGCCTGGCTAAGTAATATTTTTCAAGTATTACTTTAATTTTGTCAGTCTCCCTATAGAGGACATCTAGTTTTCTGTGTACACAGTGTCTATTCATATATTTATTGGCTGATTTTTCAAAAAGCACCGTAATTTTTCTTGGCAAACCAGTCATCCTTATTTATTTATTTATTTATTTATTTATTTATTTATTTAGGTTTAGGCTACCCAAATGAAGCAGTGGGAGTAGAGAAGGAACAGAAATCTATAACTGGTTGTAACCAGTAAGTTGTAAACACCAGTGCACTCGGATCAGCCTTATCCTCATTCTTAATCCAAGTGGTTCAAGTGAAGCTGGCTCCTCGCTGGGCTCCAGAGACGAGCATGAAACCCAGACCTGACAGATCACAGAACCGCTTTGCCTGACCCCGTGGTCAGTTCTTGCTCTGAAATGTAGAAGGGGCAGACATTCACAGTATCTAAGGAACAGGTGGGTTTTAGCTGAAGCAGGAGCTTGTAGGTTGGGTCTCCCATACAGGCAGGCAAAGGAACTCTTATATCTCCTGGGGTCTTTCTTTGCTAGGTCTGGAATTTTGAAAAATATAAACTCAATTGAAGTGATAGGGAAAAAGACATTTTTGGAACACTTAGCAAAATCTGAACATGAATAGTATTGAACTCTCCTGCCTCTGCCATGTGAAGGAAGAGGCAGGAACTGGCTCTGGAGGGGACACAAGCTGAAAATGAGACACTGTGTTTATTCTGCTCTCTATACCTTTCCCCCTTCATCACCCTGAGCTCTTGCTAAAGTCTTGTTTAAATATCCACAGGGAGCTGGGTGCAGTGCCTCACACCTGTAATCCCAGCACTTTGGGAGTCTGAGGCAGACAGATTGCTTAAGGCCAAGAGTTCGAGACCAGTCTGGCCAACATAGTGAAACCCTATCTCTACTAAAAATACAAAAATTAGCTGGGCACAGTGGCAGGCACCTGTAATCCTAGCTGCTCTGGAGGCAGAGGCAGGAGAATCGCTTGAATTCAGGAGGCAGAGATTGCAGTGAGCTGAGATCACGCCACTGCACTCCAGCCTGGAAGACAGAGTGAGACTATTTCAAATAAATAAATATCCACAGCTGGGCACGGTGGCTAACGCCTGTAATCCTAGCACTTTGGGAGGCCGAGACAGGTAGATTGCCTAAGCTCAGGAGTTTGAGACCAGCCTGGACAACATGGTGAAACCCTGTCCCTACTAAAATACAAAAAATCAGCTGGGCAGGGTGGCAGGCGCCTGTAATCCCAGCTACTCAGGAGGCTGAGGCACGAGAATTGCTTGAACATGGGAGGCAGAGGTTGCAGTGAGCCAGGCAACAAAGCAAAACTCTGTCTCAAAAATAAATAACTATGGCCAGGCACGGTGGCTCACGCCTGTAATCCCAGCACTATGGGAGGCCAAGGCGGGCGGATCACGAGGTCGGGAGATCGAGACCATCTTGGCTAACACAGTGAAACCCCATCTCTACTAAAAATATAAAAAATTAGCCGGGTATGGTGGCGGGCACCTGTCGTCCCAGCTACTCGGGAGGCTGAGGCAGGAGAATGGCATGAACCTGGGAGGTGGAGCTTGCAGTGAGCCGAGATCGTGCCACTGCACTGCAGCCTGGGCGACAGAGCGAGACTCCATCTCAAAAAAAAAAAAAAAAAAAAAAATTAAATAAATAATTATATAAATATAAATAAATGTCCACAGGGGTTGAGATTCATAACCTGAGAACTTTGCTAATTCATGGTTTGAACCCTTTTGTCTGGTCTCAATCCTTGTACATCTTGTTGTCTTTCCATATGCTTCTATTAATAGAATACAGGCATGTCTGGGCACGGTGGCTCACTCCTGTAATTTGGGAGGCTGAGGCAGGCAGATCACTTGAGGCCTGGAGTTCAAGACCAGCCTGGCCAACATAGTGAAACCCCATCTCTATTACAGATACAAAAATTAGCTGGGCATGGTGGTGGGCACCTGTAATCCCAGCTACTTGGGAGGCTGAGGCAGCAGAATTGCTTGAATACAGGAGGCAGAGGTTGCAGTGAGCCAAGATCACACCACTGCACATCAGCCTGGGCAACACAGTGAGACTCCATCTCAATAAAGAAAAGTAGAGAAGAGAAGAGAAAAAAGAAAAGGAAAGGAAAGAAAAGGAAAGGAAAGAAAAGAAAAGAAAAGAGAAAGCCAGGCACAGTGGCTCACGCCTGTAATCCCAGCACTTTGGGAGGCCGAGGTGGGTGGATCACCTGAGGTCAGGAGTTTGAGACCAGCCTGGCCAACTTGGTGAAACCCTGTTTCTACTAAAAATACAAAAATTTGCCTGGGCGCGGCGGCTCATGCCTATAATCCCAGCATTTTGGGAGGCCAAGGTGGGTGGATAACCTGAGGTCAGGAGTTCGAGGCCAGTTTGGCCAACATGGTGAAACCCCGTCTCTACTAATAATACAAAAATTAGCCGGGAGTGGTGGCACATGCCTGTAATTCCAGATACTTGGGAGGCTGAGACAGGACAATTGCTTGAACCCAGGAGGCGAAGGTTGCAGCAGTGAGCCAAGATCCTGCCATTGCACTCCAGCCTAGGCAATGAGCAACAAGAATGAAACTCCGTCTCCAAAAAAAAAAAGAAAAAGAAAAATTTGCCAGGCATGGTGGCAGGTGCCTGTAATCCCAGCTACTTGGGAGGCTGAGGCAGGAGAATCATTTGAACTGGGGAGGCGGAGGTTGCAGTGAGCCAAGATGGCACCATTGCACTCCAGCCTGGGCAACGGAGTGAGACTCTGTCTCAAAAACAAAAAACAAAACCAAAAACAATGCAATAGTGTGGTGTTGTGAAGTCTTAAAGCATAGTGGTTGGAAGACAGACCTAGGTAACTTGGACAAGTTATGTAACCGCCCCCTAAATTTCAGTTGCGTTGCCTGTAAGATGAGGGTTTTAACATTAAGTAGGTTGGATGGAGTGGCTTGCACCTGTAACCCCAGTACTTTGGGAGGCTGAGGCAGGATGTTTGTTTGAGCCCAGGAGTTCCAGACCAGTCTGGGCAGCATAGTAAGACTCTGTCTGTACAAAAAATCAAAAATTAGCTGGGCATAGTGGCGTGAACCTGGAGTCCCAGCTCAAGGTTGAGGTGGGATGATCACTTGAGGCCAGGAGAGTGAGGCTACAGGGAGCTGTGATTGTGCCACTGCACTCCAGCCTGGGTGACAGAGCAAGATCCTGTCTCAGAAAAAAAAAAAAGGTGAAGTAGAGAGAACGTGCATACATAGCAGTTAAATGACTGTGCATCTGGAAGCTTGAAGAAGGGATGTTAACAGTTCTGCCAGCGCTCGTTATCTCAGCAAGTTGATAGGTTTCACTTTCCTCCCCTGCAAAATGAAGGATTTGGAATGGGAGGTCTTTAAGGTCTCATCTGGCTCTAAAAGGTGATTTCTTGATTTCCAGGTAGCATAGTTAAAATAATAATAAAACTAAAAGGCGATCTCATTCATTCACCTGGTTCTAGAAGACGAGCACCTGCCAGGTGCCAGGCACTGCCCTAGTGAGGCATATAGCAGGCATCAAAGCCTCAGGCATTTCTGCTCTTATGCAGCTTGCATTCTAGTAGGGGAAAACAGGTGATAAGTATGGAAAATGTGGAAAGCACAAAGTATGTCAGGAGGTGGCGAGTACGCTACAGAAAAGCAGGAAAAGAGGAAGAGAAGTGATAGGAGGATGGTTTTTGGAGTGGAGGGAAGCCTTATCGAGGAGATGACTTTTAAGGACAGCTGAATGGGGTGAGGAATGAGACGTGTGGGAAGGCTCCACTGGGATATAGAGACCTCAGAAGGCAAATTACCCAACTCTGTGAAACAGCAAGAATCAATTAAACAAGGCGCTGCTAATAATTTGCTTTTGGCAAAACAAAAATCTAAAAACAAATTTCCTATCATTTTGACATTACTATTATAACAAAAACCTGACACAGAAATGACAGTAAGTTCCCTCTAGACTGTATGCTTCTTGAGGGCAGCCTCTTCACCTCTCCATCTCCATCACCAATTATGAGTTCTGGCCCATGAAAGGCTCTCGGCATCTATTTACTTCTTTTTCTCCCTTCTCTTTTCCTAGCTCTCCTTCATAACCTCCATACAATTGTGGTATTTGATATTGTCTGACAGCTATCTCTCAGCTGTCATTGAGTAAATGAAATAGTGTGTGCTGTTTGCCCCAGTTTATGGTTAATTTGGAAGTAACCACTTACCTTGAGAACAGACTCGGTGACACCCCAGGAGAAGTCACAGGGAAACTGGCCCTGCACATCTGGCGTGGCCTCTTTTAAAGAAAAACCATTTTCTCGTATGATCTGCTTGTAGTAGTGTGCCGAAGACTTAGGTTTCCGCTCTTTTTGTTTACTGTTAAAATCCACATAAAATAATCCTCGGCGGATGGTGTAAGCATCCTGCCATTCAAAGCCATCCAGCAGAGACCAGGCAGTATAGCCAAACACCCGTATTTCATCTAACCTTATTGCTGCACAGAGAAAAGAAAGCAGAGATGTTCAGAGGCCTAAACATTCTAGTTCGTGTTTACAATTTCACTAACGTGCCAGAGGGCAGCATATTGTAAAACGAACCTTTCCCCTAATTTTCAGGTCTGCTGTATCAAATAGAAAATTCATGTTTATACTTCAAAAGTGGCAATTATTTTCATCCAGACTGGTATCTCCTGATCCCCCGACTCCCGCTGGACCAAGTGAATGTCATAGTTAAAGGATCACACCTTAAATACTCCTGAGACTTGGTGTGCAAATCTGTGTCAGAGGGCATGGTAATTTCCAGAACTCTTTGGGATCAATGCATATGTCTGCTCATGACCAAGAGTTTCTTATTTCAAGTCTCAGTTGGTTCTTGTTTATGGATAAGCTATTAATTCTAGGAAACTATCCAGGCCAAGAGTTTCTAAGAAATGTGTTCAACAGGCCCTGGTTCTAGTCTATAGCTGCTGTCGGGCCCTAAGGGGAGGTGGAATGGTAACACCTGGGGCATGGACACCCCTTCTGCCCAAGGAGTTTCTAAACATCTGCTTTTAGAATTGACGTAAATGAATGTAGACATAAGGAGGTAAAAGAAGAAAAGTGATGTAAGAGAATGGGAACTGGCTGAGCTAAGGAGCAGGGTGCTGAGGCGCTTACCCTGCTATGCTCTAGGGAGCATGCTATTGGGCAAGTTTCTTGGCCTCAGTTTCCTCATTTGTAAACAAAAAAGATTGGAAAATAGGATCTCTAAGGACCTTTCTAGCTTTAAATCTCTTATTCAGTAACTTGTAGGAATTGTGTAAAAATGAAATATGAAAATCAACAGACTGGGCGCGGTGGCTCATGCCTGTAATCCCAGCACTTTGGGAGGCTGAGGGGGGTGGATCACCTGAGGTCAGGAAACACAATGAAGCCTCGTCTCTACTAAAAATACAAAAATTAGCCGGGGATGGTGGCGGGCACCTACAATCTCAGCTACTCAGGAGGCTGAGGCAGGAGAATCACTTGAACCCAGGAGGTGGAGATTGCAATGAGCCGAGATTGTGCCATTGTACTCCAGCCTGGGTAACAAGAACAAAACTCCATCTCAAAAAAAGAAAAAAAAAAAAAAAAAGAGAGAGAAAAGAAAATCAACAGCAGCAGTCCAAACAACAAATACCCAAATTAGCCCTGAATCCTTTTTTCTTTCTTAAAAGATTTCACTTCCCTCATAGAAATGCCTCCTCATCTCTGCATTTTTGGGATTTTTATCAATGACATTCTTTTCCTTAAATGAGGAAAATCCAGGCCAAGAGTTTCCAAGAAGATAAATATGTTCAACAGGCCCTGGTTCTAGTCTATAGCTGCTGTAGGGCCCTAAGGAGAGGTGGAACGGTAACACCTGGGGAGTGCACACCCCTTCTGCCCAAGAGCATGGCATTTGACCCAGACCCTGTAGGCAGAGCCCTCAGCCTTGGCCCCCACGTGCATGGCCTGTAGCTGGGCGTGGCTCGGTTCCATGCTGTTCCTTCCTGCAACTTGGGGCGGCAGGGTCTGGTTCTCCTCCAGGACCCTCCCTGAAGGCTCTCTCCAGCGGCACCTAGGATTTTCTTCCTGGCTTGTGACTTTTAAAGAGAGCAACAGAATTTTAGAAAGATCCACAGAGAATTCCTTAATATGAGAGTGAAATAGAGCCCAACTCCAGGGAACAGAACCATTGTAACCTCAGCTTGTCTTCTGCTCTATTGTTTCTGTTAGCCACCTGTAGATGTCACTACTTGAGTAATAGAGTAAGGAGTGAGGGGCTAAGTGGGGGCCAAAAGTCACTGGGAGCAATAGAAGCAACTCATTTTGTCTTCAGACCTTTTCATCATATCTTCGTGTAATAGAGTATAAAGATCACAATTTCAAGAAACACTTTCAACATCTCAGAATAAAGTACTACTGTGAGGAAACTTTAAGCATACCTCTTTTAGCACTATGTCCTTTATAAAGAATGAAACGCATCTTCTTGCCAATTAAGGATGTAGCTCTAGTCTGAAAGGATTCTGTTCTCAAACTTTTATTTAAAAAAGAATATGGGAATAACATGAAAAAGTTCTGTCAACATTGGACAATACAATGGCTGGGTGTGGTGGCTCATGCCTGTAATCCTGGCACTTTGGGAGGCCGAGGCAGGTGGATCACCTGAGGTCAGGAATTTGAGACCAGTCTGGCCAACATGGTGAAACCCCGTCTCTATTAAAAATACAAAACTTAGCCGGGCGTGGTGGCGGACACCTGTAATTCCAGCTACTCAGGAGGCTAAAGCAGGAGAATCACTTGAACCTAGGAGGCAGAGGTTGCAGTGAGCCAAGATGGTGCCCCTGCACTTCAGCCTAGGAGACAGACAGAAACTCCATTTCAAAAAAAAACTGCCCAACAATAATAGTTATATATTCAAAGGTGATTTTAAATATCCTGCAAATTTTTAGAATTTTTAAAAAATTAAGCAAGTGTCTAACCAACCTTGAAGCACCTGGCTGAGGAAATTCTTCATCATGTAGATGGCTGTGGTGTCTTCTGTTTTCACATGACTGTCTGTGAACCAGCCATTCTCAGCAATCAAGATTCGAGGGTTGTTGTATTCCAGTTTAATCCAGTTCAGTGCTTCTCTTAAATTGAGTGAAACATTTTGCCCCATTTTAGCCATGGTGTTTAGGGGCTTGAAGTTGTTCGGTCCAAAAGAAAAGGCAAAGAAATCAGCTGTGCCTCTCACCTCATTCTTCTCTGCTTCAGAGAAAAGGGGTAGAATGGAGAGCAACTTCTTTTTCATCCCTTCTGGATAGTCGCCATCCCCATGGATAGGGTTGGCAAACCATCCAAGCACAGAAACCATGGACTGTTGACATTTGAGTATATCCATCGTGTTTTCCGACCGGTTTGGCTCGATCCAGTGAGATCCCAATGTGATCGATAACCAACCCTTCTGATGTGGGCGGAAATGTGTGTTGTAGTTATGCCAAACTTTCGAGTGAGCCTAAAAGAAGAAAATATTATTGATCTTTGTTGTCCTCACTTACAAGAGCTGTAACGTGGCTGGTAAATGGTCTTTTCATGGATAAAATGAATGCAGCATAGAGTGATTCAGGGGAAAGTGCCAGGGAGCCCCGATGACCTCAAAGTCTGTTCTCTATGCCCCTGGTGCTTCCAACCTAAAGTTTCTGCTACAGGAGAGCTGGAGGCTGGCAGAAAGCCTAGTCTAGGCTCTTATTTCCCCTCTGCCTGGCTCCCTTCCCGGGTCCTCTTAGGGTTTGCTCCTCTACACAAGAAGACACAGAGTAGTGATTTTTTTTTTTTTTTTTTTTGAGATGGAGTCTCACTCTGTTACCCAGGTTAGTGTAGTGGTGCGATCTCAGCTCACTGCAACCTCCGCCTCCCAGGTTCAAGCAATTATCCTGTCTCAGATTCCTGAGTAGCTGGGATTACAGGTGCACACCACGACGCCCGACTAAGTTTTGTATTTTCAATAGAGACAGAGTTTCACCATATTGGTCAGGCTGGTCTGGAACTCCTGACCTCAGGTGATCCACCCTCCTTGGCCTCCCAAAGTGTTGGGATTACAGGAGTGAGCCACCACGCCCGACCCAGAGCAGTGATCTTTCACCATTCTACAGAATCTTCCTTTGGTCCTAATTTAGAAGTCCAGGAAAACACAGGCCCTGAACCTATAAATGAATAATAATGGAGCCCACCTCCTAGGGATGTTGTGAGAATTGAGTGAATTAACCTGTGTGAACTGCTATAGAATCATGCCTGGCACAGAGTAAGCTCTATATAAGCCTTAGCTATTATTGCTATGATTATTAAAGGGTGGTTGGCACTGCCCACAGCAGAAGACCAATGGAAAGAGTGTGAGCTTTGGGGTCAGCACACCTAGGCTTGAAGTTCACGTACTTATTGTGTAACCTGAGGCAAGTCACTTAACCCTTCTGAAATCTCTTAGTATCCTCAGTTGTAGAATGAGGTTAATAAAAACAATATCCACCAGGCGCGGTGGCTCATGCCTGTAATCCCAGCATTTTGGAAGGCCGAGGCAGGCGGATCACCTGAGGTCAGGAGTTTGAGACCAGCCTGGCCAACGTGGTGAAACCCCGTGTGTACTAAAAACACGAAACTTAATTGGGCCTGGTGGCAAGCACCTGTAATCCCAGCTACTTGGGAGGCTGAGGCAGGAGAATTACTTGAACCCAGGAGGTGGAGGTTGCAGTGAGCAGAGATCCAGCCTGGGCGACAAGAACAAAACTCTGTCTCAAGAAAAAAAAAAAAAAATCCTCTATAAGGTTGTTGTCAGATTTAGAGCTAATATATGCATGAAATAGGTAGCATAGAATAGAGCACGCAGGAGGTGCTGCCAAAAGGTGGAAGTTGTTATTGGTCCTCCGGAGTTTGCATTTCCAGTTGAGCTCTCTTACAGTACAGCTTCGTGATGGGTTTCTGGTCCATTTAATATGACACATACTTCCTGAGCACTTACTTCCATGCCTGGCTTGCCCTGAGCTGAGAGACTGAGATAGATGGCACAGGAACTTACCCTCAGAAAGTTTCTTATCAGGAAAATAAGGATGAAACATGTGAAAGAGAAACATAAAACGGCATAAAATATGGCATTAAATAAAATAAATTTAAAAAAAGAAGCCAGAAGCCATGGCTCAGTTAACTGTCACAGCCACAGCTGAAGGAGCAAACATTAAGGACTCCATGCCAGTTAAATGCCAAGGCCACTTCTGTGTCCCAGTTAGCTGTGGAATTGTCCTTCATCTGTGTCACAGCCACTCTCTTCCCCTCAGCATTTGACTTGCTTGTCTCTTGACATCTCTTCCCTGGTCTCTCAATTTCTCCACTATTCAAGTGTTTGTTTGTTTTTTTTTTCTTTGAGACAGAGTCTTGCTCTGTCACCCAGGCTGGAGTGCAGTGGCACCATCTCAGCTCACTCAGCCTCCACCTCTCGGGTTCAAGTGATCCTCCCACCTCAGCCTCCCGAGTAGCTGAGACCGCAGGTGAGCACCACCAAGCCCGGTTAATTTTTGTATTTTTAGTAGAGATGGGGCTCCACCATGTTGGCCAGGCAGGTCTCAAACTCCTGACCTCAGGTGATCCACTCGCCTCAACCTCCCAAAGTGTTGGGATTACGGGCGTGAGCCACTGTGCCCGGCCTCCACTATTTGTGAGTTTCTAAAACGGATGCACAAACTCGTTATCTTTAGCACACAGAGCCTGCTTTCAGTTTTGTTCCTTAGCTTTTCTTTTGCTCACTGGAGATATTTTATATCAGGATAAACTGTCTGAAACTGCCTTTTATGTAGGTCAAAGACAACCAAATATGAACAATGGATTCAAACCAGATTGATCCTATGGACCCTGAAAATAT
The DNA here is from genome assembly GCF_043159975.1 of Macaca nemestrina. Taxonomy (NCBI): domain Eukaryota; kingdom Metazoa; phylum Chordata; class Mammalia; order Primates; family Cercopithecidae; genus Macaca; species Macaca nemestrina. The sequence continues at coordinate 158,078,183 of NC_092127.1, forward strand.
TCCATAAACCCTGTTAGATGGGGAAAGTAGCATTGAGGTAAGGGGTGAGGATTCTGAAACGTGCCATCCTGCTTTAGGCAAGAAAACACAATTTAAATAAATTCCTGGAAGATTTTCCGGAGAAATAAATGCCTTGAGGTATACCTCTGTCCACTTGTCCTTACTCAATTTTCATTGGAAGATTCTGGCACCATTTAGCACCCAGATATTCCCAAGGATCCTTAAGAATGCTTTCCTCAGGCCGGGCGTGGTGGCTCACGCCTGTAATCCCAGCACTTTTGGAGGATGAGTCGGGCAGATCACCTGAGGTGTGGAGTTCCAGACCAGCCTGACCAACATGGAGAAACTTCGTCTCTACTAAAAATACAAAATTAGCTGGTCATAGTGGCGCATGCCTGTAATCCCAGCTACTTGGGAGGCTGAGGCGGGAGAATCGCTTGAACCCGGGAGGCAGAGGTTACAGTGATGCAGTGAGCTGAGATCGTGCCATTGCACTCCAGCCTGGGCAACAAGCGTGAAACTCCATTACAAACAAACAAACAAACAAACAAACAAAACAAAAGAACGCTTTCCTCTTGGAAAGCTCACACCTGTAATCCCAACATTTTGGGAGGCCAAGGTGAGAGGATCGCTTGAGCTCAGGAATTCAAGATCAGCCTGGGCAACATGATGAAACCCCATATCTACAAAAAAAAGAAAAGCCAGGCATGGTGATGCACACCTGTAGTACCAGCTACTCAGGAGGCTGAGGTTGGAGGATCATTTAAGCCAGGGAGGTAGAGGTTGTGATGCGCCGAGATGGCACCACTGCACTCCAGCCTGGGGGACAGGTCGACACCCTGACTCAAGGGAAAAAAAAAAGCTTTCCAGTTGGGCACAGTGGCTCACGCCTGTAATCCCAGCTCTTTGGGAGGCTGAGGTGGGCAGATCACTTGAGGTCAGGAGTTTGAGACCAGCCTGGCTAACATGGTGAAACCCCTTCTCTACTAAAAACAATACAAAAATTAGCTGGGCGTGATGGCATGTGCCTATGGTCCCAGCCACTCAGGAGGCTGAGACAGGAGAATCACTTGAACCAGGGAGGCGGAGGTTGCAGTGAGCCTCGATTGAGTCACTGCACTCCAGCCTGGGTGACAGAGTGAGACTCTGTCTCCAAAAAAAAAAAAAAAATTTCCTCTCAGAGAAGTGTTCACAATGTAGCCTCCTTCCTTGTCTCCAACCTGAGATTGCAACTTCTGGAAGAATCACAGAGGAGCCTGGGACAGGCACTACCTTAAATGGTTTCAGCTATTCTTTCTGGATTTTTCTGGGGCTAGAATCACGACAGACATTCTTGAAAACCACTTTTTTTTTTTTTTTTTCCTGATTAGAAACAAAAGCAGTCAGGCATTACTAGGATTCAAAGGAGGGCATTCTTTGCTTTTTTCTAACAAGTCACTTAATCCCTTGGTAGGCTTAGGGCTATCATCCATGGAAGACCCAGTGATCAGTACCTCCCTTCAGGCCTATCGTGCACCTCTCCATGCAAACTGGAAAGCACTGAGCCCGTGTAGCCCAGATTCTGAGCCTTAAACTTGTTGCTTTACAAATCTAGTGTCTTGCCTTTGCAGACACTAAATTTCAGTGATTATATGAAAGATGACCTAAGTCGCGATAAAAATCTTGGTTACATCAGCCTTTGAATGAGAAACAGTAGCGCTCAGAAGACATAGCTCTGCAGTAGCTTTCCATGCAGGTTTTCCGGATATACATACGGATGTGTTGTCAAGGTGACCTTCACGGTCCACAGTGTCTCTTTCACCTTTGCTGCTATTTACATAGGCTATCAAGGTATCTAGGGTTATCTTTGCTCTGGGCTGAAGACAGCCTCTTCATTCTCATGTAGAGAATGTGGGGGAGGTCCTCTGTGCAGTACTTTTGGTTATAACTTGATCCTATTTGCCAAGTAACAAGGTAAAAAGTTTTGCTCCGAGATTGTGAGTTTGCCATATCCATCTATGTGTGTTCTTTGGTTGGACACTCATAAAGGAGATCTGTTGGGAAAATTAAAATAAAGTTAGTAGGGGAGTGCAACCTGGGACCTGCAACCTTGCACAACAGCCATTCTACAATTTTCCAAGGTCACCCTCTAATTTGTACAAAGCCATCTACCTTTGTAATGATTGATTTAAGGGAGCTTCAACCTTTGTTCTTTAGATTCAGTAGCTTAAAGGGAAAGTCAGCTTCTTTTCCTTTTGGAGCCAGCTATCAGGGCCTAATGTCATTGAGAGACGACCAGGACCTAATATCTCATTCTGTTCCCTCCTCCAGTCTAATGTGGCAGCATGTTTTTGATGCCCCTGGAAGTCCAGACTCAGATAAATTCTGTGGATGATAGGAAACAAATAAGATAGCAGGCACAACTTCAGAAATAGGTGAAGAAGGGATTGGGAACCAGAGGAAGACATGACGGGACACTGTTGGAAAGATGGGTTCAAGACAGATGAGCAAGCCAAACACATCACACTGGTGTATTCAAGGAACCCTCAGTCATTCGTCAAAAGTTCCATTTCCAAATCTGTGTATGAGTTTGGTCACATTTTGGCTGAAATATCTTCATGTGTACTGTAAAAGTGTCTGTTGTTAAAGCTATTTAATAGACTATTAAATAACAACGGTTAAAGAAAGTTTATTTAAAAACTCCACAAGCATAACAAAATATGTTTATATTTCTGTGTTCCCACCCAGGTTTTCCAAATATATTTCCCAGCTAAAATCACTTGAAGGCCGGGGGCCGTGGCTCATGCCTGTAATCCCAGCACTTTGGGAGGCGGAGGTGGGCGGGATCACCTGAGATCAGGAGTTTGAGACCAGCCTGGCCAACATGGTGAGACACTGTCTCTATCAAAAATATAAAAATTAGCTGGGCATGGTGGCGGGTGCCTGTAGTCACAGCTACTTGGGAGGCTGAGGCAGGAGAATGGCTTGAACCTGGGGAGGCGGAGGTTGCAGTGAGCCAAGATCGTGCCACTGTACTTTAGCCTGGGCAACAAGAGCAAAACTCCATCTTGAAATAATTAAACAAATAAATAAATAAATAAAAATTTAAAAAATAAAATCACTTTAAACATTTTTGCATGTTGGTTTTGGTTTTCAGAATATCTTAGTATAACAACAATTTACTTAGTCATCTCTCTCTTTTGATAAACATTTATTTTTCTTTGTTCTTTTGTTCTTTCTCTTTTCCTGTCATAAATGTTTCAATAGCTAACTTTGGGCATACAACTTTCAATTTATTTGAATCATTGCCTTTCATTAATGCCAGGAATGGACTACCTATTTCTTTTCTTTCTTTCTTTCTTTTTTTTTTTTGAGATGGAGTTTCACTGGGATTACAGGCACCCACCACCACACCTAGCTAATTTTTTGTATTTTTGGTAGAGACGGGGTTTCACCATGTTGGCCAGGCTGGTCTTGAACTCCTGACCTCAGGTGATCCACCTGCCTTGGCCTCTCAAAGTGCTGGGATTACAGGCGTGAGCTACCGCGCCCGGCCTGGACTACCTATTTCTAAAGTTGTTTTAAATATTCCCAACATTTCCATACATTTTGTCCATTGGTGTGAGTGTTCTGTGACCATCTGATACAAAATATTGATAGCTCTATTGGGGGGTAAATGGCATTCGAGAATGATATAAAGGTGCTACTCCTCTGCCGGGTACTATACGGGAAATAACACTGGTCTTGAAAGCAGGAGACCTGGGCTCTTGTATTAGCTCTGCTGACTCATTAGCTTTATGATCTTGGACAGATCATTTCACTGCCAAAGACCTGTTTTTCTCTTCATTCTACTGAGCTAAAAATAAACACCCTAGAGAATTTTCGTGAAGGTCAAACGAGGTAATAATATCTGTGAAGACCCTGTGAAAATGACACAAACATAAATCTGAAGTACTTTGAAAGAGCAAGCTGAAAATAATTCAGCTTGGTCTAGAAAATCGTGATGGAGACTGTGGACATGAAGGGTGTTCTGCAAAGAGCTCCTAAACCTTTATTTACCAAGGCTCACGGCTGAACATGTTTGCCCTCATTTATTGTTTGCAGCTTACTGAGTTTTACTTGTTGTCCTTTTGGGATTAATTTCAATTTGATTCATTTTTCATCTACTCAGCCCTTCTTTATTTTGGTATCAAGTTGATTTTTTTTTTTTTTTTTTTTTTTTTTTGAGACAGAGTCTCCCTCTGTCACCCAGGCTGGAGTGCAGTGGCTCGATCTTGGCTCACTGAAGCCTTTGCCTCCTGGGTTAAAGTGATTCTTCTGCCTCAGCCTCCTGAGTAGCTGGGACTACAGGTGTGCACCACCACGCCCGGCTAATTTTTGTATTTTTAGGGTTTCACCATGTTGGCCAGGCTGGTCTTGAACTCCTGACCTCAAGCGATCCGCCTGCCTCGGCCTCCCAAAGTGCTGGGATTACAGGCATGAACCACTGCACCTGGCCTCAAGTTGATTTTTTTGTGTATTTGTTTGTTTTGTAAAGAAATGTCTCACTATGTTGCTCAGGCTGGTATCGAACTCCTGGCCTCAAGTAATCCGCCAGCCTTAGCCCAGTCTACTATCAAGTTTTAATTACCAAATGCTGCTCTTCCAGATTGTTTAACATTCATTCATTCATCTATGCTGCAGTCTACAAATATTTATTGGATGCTGTGGCTCACATCTGTACTCCCAGAACTTTGGGAGGCCGAGGTGGGAGGATCACTTGAGGCCAGGAGTTCAAGACCAGACTGGGCAATATAGTGAGACTCTCTTTCTCTACTAAAAATTAAGAAAATTAGCCAGGCCCGGTGGCATGCCTGTAGCCCCAGCTACTCAGGAGGCTTAGATGGAAGGCTTGCTTGAGCACAGGAGGTTGAGGCTGCAATGAGCTATGATCATGCCACTGCATTCCAGCCCAGGCAACAGAGCAAGACCCTGTCTCTAAAAAAAAAAAGAAAGAAAAAAAAGAAAAATTATTGGATTATTGGATGCTTAAGGTATGTGACCTTTATTATTTATTGCTAAAAAATTATAAAATTATATGACAATTATTTCTTTAATTATGTGACTATTCTTTTTTAAAAAGCTTTTGGCAATCTTGAAACTCTTTTGGAATCATTATTTCACCTTTGCTTTTCTTAGGAAAGAATTTAAATATTAACAAAAGTTACAGCCTTTCATAAAGAAAATATTTACCATCCTATTTTTAATGGTCCAAATTCATGGCATTTTTTTTTTTTTTTTTCATTTAGACAGGAGTCTTGCTCTGTCATCCAGCCGGAGTGTAGTGGCGTGATCTCAGCTCAATGTAACCTTCTCCTCCCTGGTTCAAGCCATTCTCCTGCCTCAGCCTCCTGAGTAGCTGGGACTACAAGCGTGTACCACCACACCTGGCTAATTTTTTTTTTTTTTTGAGACGGAGTCTCGCTGTGTCACCCAGGCTGGAGCACAGTGACAGAATCTCGGCTCACTGCAAGCTCTGCCTCCCGGGTTCACGCCATTCTCCTGCCTCAGCCTCCCAAGTAGCTGGGACTACAAGCACCCACCACCATGCCTGGCTAATTTTTTGTATTTTTAGTAGAGATGGGGTTTCACCATGTTAGCCAGGATGGTCTTGATCTCCTGACCTCGTGATCTGCCCACCTCGGCCTCCCAAAGTACTGGGATTACAGGCAGGAGCCACTGCGCCCAGCCTAATTTTTGTATTCTTAGTAGAGAGGGGGTTTCACCATGTTGGCCAGGCTGGTCTCAAACTCCTGGCCTCAGGTGATCCGCCCACCTCAGCCTCCCAAAGTGCTGACATTACAGGCATGAGCCACTGCGCTTGGCCCAAATTCATGTTTTCTATAGTTGAAATAACTATACATTTTAATGAATTTCTCCCTATTTTTTTTTCAATCATTATGTTTTCAAATTTTCTGGCCGGGTGTGGTGGCTCACGCCTATAATCCTAGCACTTTGGGAGGCCAAGGAGGATGGATTGCTTGAGCCCAGGAGTTTGAGACCAGCCTGAGCAACATGGCAAAAACCGATCTCTACAAAAAATACAAAAATTAGCTAGGCATGGTGACATGTGCCTGTAGTCCCAGCTACTCGAGAGGCTGAGGTGGGAGGATCGCTTGAGTCCAGCAGGTCAAGGCTTCAGTGAGCTGTGTTTGACCTGTGTTCACACCACTGCACTCCAACCCGTGTGACAGAGCAAGGCCTTGTCTTAAAAAAAAAAAAAAATTATTCTAACAAATTATTGATTATTCTCAGTTTGTATTGCTTCAGAATTTTCCTGAAGGAATGTAAAAACTAAACTCTAGCATATTTGTTCCTTTAAAACAAGTGTCTTGTTAAAGAATTCTGATTTTTTTTTTTTTTTTTTTTTTTGAGACGGAGTCTCGCTCTGTCGCCCAGGCTGGAGTGCAGTGGCCGGATCTCAGCTCACTGCAAGCTCCGCCTCCCAGGTTTACGCCATTCTCCTGCCTCAGCCTCCCGAGTAGCTGGGACTACAGGCGCCCGCCACGTCACCTGGCTAGTTTTTTGTATTTTTTAGTAGAGACGAGGTTTCACCATGTTAGCCAGGATGGTCTCGATCTCCTGACCTCGTGATCTGCCCGTCTCGGCCTCCCAAAGTGCTGGGATTACAGGCTTGAGCCACCGCGCCCGGCCAAGAATTCTGATTTCAATGATAATATTACTAAATTAGACTAGTGGCTGAACCAGAATCTATACCTGGCAACACAAAAGGAAAAAAGTCTAGAATAAAGTTCATAATTTGATTAAATGAAGCATCTGGTTTCCCCCTATCAGAAATGAGAGGAAATCAGTATTAGTTAATTAGTGCTGTAGTGAAGTTCTCTTTGCCAGAGGAGAGCATTTGCATGCCATCTTTGTAGAGGGTGTAATGATATTTAAGGCTTTCTGTTAGTGATCCTGATAGTAATTTTTTCATGAAAAAGGACCATATCTCATGGTATAATTGAAGCTAAAATGGTCTGGGTTGGTGACTTGAAGCCTTTCCTCAGGATTTAGGAATACGGATAGTCAATATATAAACCACCATGGAGGCTGGGCACGGTGGCTCTCACTTGTAATCCCAGAACTTTGGGAGGCCGAGGAGGGCAGATCACCTGAGGTCAGGAGTTCGAAACCAGCCTGGCCAACATGGTGAAACCCCAGCTCTACTAAAAATACAAAAATTAGCCAGGTGTGGTGGCACATGCCTGTAGTCCCAGCTACTAGGGAGGCTGAAGCAAGAGAATCGCTTGAATCCGGGAGGTGAAGGTTGCAGTGAGACAAGATAGCGTCACTGCACTCCAGCCTGGGCAACAGTGTGAAACTCCATCAAAAAAAAAAAAAAAAAGAAAAACAGCAACAAAAAAAACCACCATGGAGATTACAAATTAATAAAAACAAGGGCCATCATGTGTAGAGCCTGCAGCAAAGCCATATTTACTGTGAGCCCAATGAAGCTTTAACTTCAGGACGCCTTGCTTGCTTAGGCCCCCAGAAATGCCCTGGGTGGGTCGGGGAGCCTAGTTGCAATTGGAAGCACTTCTAGGCGAGCAGTTCTGGCAAATTCCCTAAAGAGACTTTAGAAAAAAAAGGACTCTAGGACTACAGTAATTTATTGTGCTAGGCGTGGTACTCACATCTGTAATCCCAGCACTTTGGGAAGCCGAGGCTGGTGGATCACTTGAGCCCAGGAGTTCAAGATCGGCCTGGCCAACATGGCAAAACCTCCTCTCTACAAAAAATACAAAAATTAGCTGGGCATGGTGGTGTGCACCTGTAACCCCAGCTACTCAGGAGGCTGAGGTGGGAGGATCACCTGAGCCCATGGAGGTTGAGGCTGCGATGAGCTGTGATTGTGCCACTGCACTCCAGCTTGGGTGACATAATGAGACCTGTCTCAAAAACAAAAACAAAAAATGACTATAGTAATTTATTGTGATGTTTTTCTCAGTCTAAATAAAGATTCATTTATTTAGTTAATATATTTTTGCAGAGACAGGGTCCCACTATGTTGTCCAGGCTGGTCTCAAACTCAAGCAATCCTCCTGCCTTGGCCTCCCAAAGTGCCTGAGCTACTGCACCTGGCCAAATATTTACTTTTGTATTGATTTTTGTCTCCGTTTAATTTTTTTTTTTTTTTTTTTAAAAAGGATCCCTCCCTGCTATTGTAAAAGTCTCAGGCTCATGCAGTGTGGCTCCACACCAGGCCTATTAGCTTCTTGAGGGCAGAGACTGACTATATTTATTGTGCTCACAGTTGTCCACACAGATGCCCAATGGAGGGCCTGGCCTAGAATATTTGTTGAATGAACGCCCATTATGGATCAGCTAGTTCGTTGGTTACTTGATGTACCTTGTTGATAATACAGCTTCTGCAAGACAAGTCTTATTTTTCCCATTTTAGAAAAGAAATTGAAGTTTACAGTTGCAGAACTGGGATTTGAACCCACTTTACTATACCATCCTGCTTTCTGTATGTCCTGCCAGTTCTAAATTTTGAAGCCGTTGGGGAAAGACCATTTGACATATTGTTTTAAAATTACATTTTCTCTCTGCTGTACTTAGTTATTAAAAGAGCTAAATAGTCCTGGAATGAGGGTACCACATTCCATAATTGCATGATGAGAGAAAAATATCTATATACCTTTGGAATTCAGTATCATCTAGAAAGGTCATGGAGGACCTGTCAGCAAATTTGGGGTGTTCAGAAAACGGTTAGTTGTCCAAGTGCCTAGCACAGCACTTCTATGTATAACACTTACGTGTAATTTTCTATTCACCTCTCTCCTAAAACCAGTAACGTTAGCATTGGATTATTTTCCTCACTGATGTCAGAAGCTAAGTAAATCCCTCAGGCACCACCCCTGTGCTGGACTGTCTTCCCTGTGAATGGTGATCCTTACACCATTGTCAATGTTAGACTGAGGCCAGGCACGGTGGCTCACGCCTGTAATCCCAGCACTTTGGAAGGCTGAGATGGGTGGATCACTTGAGGTCAGGAATTCGAGACCAGCCTAGCCAACATGGTGAAACCCTGTCTCTACTAAAAATACAAAAATTAGCTAGACGTTGTGGCACGCGCCTGTAGTCCCAGCTACTCTACTCAGGAGGCTGAGGCAGGAGAATTGCTTGAACCCAGGAGGTGGAGGCTGCAGTGAACTGAGATAACGCCACTGCACTCCAGTGTGGGTGACAGAGCAAGACTCTGTCTCCAAAAAAAAAAAGAAAAAAAAAAGTTAGACTGAAACAGCAGAGATACTTGTCTTCATAGCATTTAGAACAGCATGGCATTCAATCAAGTCATAATTAAATGGTTCTTAGAGATGAGTGATTTTCATAACTGAATATAACAGAACAGTGATGGAAATAAGAGCCACAGAAATTGAATAATATAAATATTAATAAGAGCTAACACATATCTAGTACCAAATGCGCCAGGCACTATTCCAGGTGTTGTGTGTGTACTCTCTCATGTAATCCTCACCGAAATTCTGCGAGGTAGGTACTGTGATCATTTCCACTTAGAGGAAATCAGAGGGTGGAGAGGTTAGGTAACTTGCACAGGATGAATCAGGCCCAGGCTGTATCACCCCACGTGCTCTAATTAGAGGTAGAGTATGGACCTCAGAGGTCATTTTGTTCAATTTAAAAAATTTTTCTATTATAGATGAAGAAGCTGAACCTCCCTCTCACCCACATAAATGACCTGCCCAAGGTGTCAGTTAGTAGTAAAGCTAGAAATAGAACTAAGTCCTTCAGGTTTCTAGTTCACTGTCATTCCAGGATATCATGCAAATTAAATTACGTGCCTTTGAAACACACTGTTACACCATAGACCGGAAGGTGATTGAACAGGCTGTGAAAATGCAAGGGGTATGTAACAGACATGGCACAAAACCAAGGGACAGTAGACTGAGAAACCAGAGAAGAAACACTCAGAGGCAGCCGGGTGCGGTGGCTCACACCTGTAATTCCAACACTTTGGGAAGCTGAGGGGGGTGGATCATTTGAGGTCAGGAATTCGAGACCAGCCTGGCCAACATGGTGAAATCCTGTCTCTACTAAAAATACAAAAATTAGCCAGGCAGTAGTGGCACACACCTGTAATCCCAGCTACTCGGGAGGCTGAGGCAGGAGAATTGCTTGAGCCTGGGAGGCAGACGGTAAGGTGAGCTGATCGTGCCACTGAGCTCCAGTCTGGGTGACAGAGTGAGACCCTGTGTTTTTTTTGATGGAGTCTTGCTCTGTTGCCCAGGCTGGAGTGCAATGGCAGATCTCGGCTCACAGCAACCTCTACCTCCCAGGTTCAAGCAATTCTCCTGCGTCAGTCTCTTGAGTAGCTGGCGTTATAAGCATGGGCCACTATGCCCAGCTAATTTTTTTGTATTTTTAGTAGAGACGGGGTTTTGCCATGTTGGCCAGGCTGGTCTCGAACTCCTGACCTCCAGTGGTCTGCCCACCTTGGCCTCCTAAACTGTTGGGATTACAGACATAAACCACCGTGCCCAGTCAGGGTCATGGTTTTGATTATGCCTGCATCCCGCTTCACCACCTGGGGCACCCCTCTGAACTCAGTCAAATGGAGAATTCATCAGCATTACCTTATGTTTCATTCTGTTCATTACACAAAGTTATATACATCAGCAAAAACATGTTTAGATAAGTCATTTTCATTTGTCTAAGTTTCCTTCAACCCCCGGCTATTATTTTATTCCTTTTGTCACTCTTCATCCATTTACTTTGATTATTTACTTAAATTCAAGTCTACATTTATTTAACAAATACAAGGCCCTGTAACAGACATTTAGAAAAGCAAGGTAGCCCCTGCCTTTAGATGACCTATGATGTCTAACAGGAGAAAAAAATACAGAAATGAGTGAAATAAAAACAGTATGCTTTTATGTTTTGATTGAGAAATAATAACTGAAACTAAATGTAATAATATGATTCAAAAATCACTATATGTATGTCTATGTTATGTGTACATATATACATAGAAAAAAATCTGGACATTGAACAAATTGCTAGCAGTGGTTACTTCCGTGGTGTGGGGTTAGGGAGTAAGGAAAGAAGAGAACCTTTATTTTTGACAATGTCTTTCTATGTTGTTTGAATGTTTTGCAATACAAATGCATTATTTTTGTAATTCAATAAAGTTGGGTTGGGCATGGTGGTTCATGCCGGTAATCCCGGCACTTTGGAGGGCTGAAGTGGGAGGATCATTTGAACCCAGGAGTTCAAGACCAGCCTGGGCAACAAGAGCCAGACCTTGTTTCTACAAAAACTAAAAACGTTAGCTGGGTGTACCAACTAACTCGGGAGGCTAAGGCACGAGGATCACTTGAGCCCAGGAAGTTGAGGCTACTGTGAGCCATGATCATGCCACTACACTCCAGCCTGGGCAACAGAGTAAGACCCTATCTCGAAAACAAAAAGTCAAGGGTATTGGTTGAAACAGTTCCTGTCAGTGACTTTAATTGTTCTGTGCTATCACTGTTTAGCTTCCCCCGACTTCCAAAAATCTCAAAAGAAAAAACAGACTTAAAAGTAAAGTTCGGCTACTCTGAATTTCATTCTATATTAAGGAATATTTTGTCCTCTATAATAATACGTTGATGTTCAAAACAATGTAAGGAGGAAGTCATGTCATATTAACATGAAGGAAAAACTCGTAACAGTAGACCCTGGCCCTTTACTTAAGACTTTGGTCATGTAATCTCTGGTCAAGATATGACATTAAGCAGAACCAAGCAATTAACTCCCCCAAATACTAAAGGATCCTGGCTTTCACCAGCCTCAAGGTTACCCAAAAACATTTTCAAGTAACACTACTAGATCATCCAAGGATTACTTTAATTACTTCTGTGATTCACTCTTCACTGGTCAGTAAATTAGAAGGTCAGAACCTTCTATTTTCAGCTTCTCTACTACTTTTCAGCAACAGAATTGTTGCTAATGTTCAGTAGTTTTAATCACACATTTTTCTTTTAAAATGGCATTTTTTTTTTTTTTTTTTTTTTTGAGATGGAGTTTTGTTCTTGTCGCCCAGGCTGGAGTGCAGTGGCACGATCTTGGCTCACTGCAACCTCCGCTTTCCAGGTTCAGGCGATTCTCCTGCTTTAGCCCCCTGAGTAGCTGGGACTAGAGGCACCCATCACTACGCCCAGCTAATTTTTTTATTTTTTTATTTTTTTGAGACAGAGTCGCTGTGTCGTCCAGACTAGAGTGCAGTGGTGCGATCTTGGCTCACTGCAACCTCCGCCTCCCGGGCTCAGACAATTCTCCTGCCTCAGCCTTCCTAGTAGCTGGGATTACAGGCACACGCCACCAAGCCCAGCTTATTTTTCTTGTATTTTCAGTAGAGACGGGGTTTCACTACGTTGGCCAGCCTGGTGTTGAACTCCTGACCCCAGGTGATCCACCCACCTCAGCCTCCCAAAGTGCTAGGATTACAGGCGTGAGTCACAGTGCTTGGCCTAAAATAGGCTGTTTTCGAATGTTGAGTTTGCTCAGTAAAACTTTATATATGTTTTTGGTTTTTTTTTTTTTGAGACAGAGTCTCGCTCTGTGGCCCAGGCTGGAGTGCAGTGGCCGGATCTCAGCTCACTTATTTTGTATTATAAAGTCATGTAAAGTTTCCCTCTGTTCATAGTTTCATTATGTCCAGCACTGTTTCCATTACTCAAAATATTTTCTGATCTCCATTTGGGCCTAATTTTCCATGTATGAGAGTGCTCATATCAAATCAAGCTGTTTAAATAGGATCACAATATTATTCTCTGAGCATTTATAATTACATTTATTTAAACTCTTGTTAATCATTTACTGAAGTATAACTTTTTCTACTTAATGGTTAGAAAAAGTAAATATTGCTCTCTTGAAGGTTTTAGAATACCTGTTGTAGTCTGAAAAATTTTTTTTTACACGACTCATTACTAACAATGGTATTCTGGTTATAGAAACTCTCTTTGGCAATTCTCCACAAGCAGTTTTCATAATTTATTCAAACTTAGTTTAAAAACATCTATAATAATAATAGTTTTAACGTATTTGGTCAGTATTTCTTTTTTCTTTCTTTCTTTTTTTTTTTTTTTAGAGATGGCGTGTTTGACACCCAGGCTGGAGTGCAGTGGCACGATCTTGGTTGACTACAACCTCTGCCTCCTGGGTTCAAGCGATTCTCCTGCCTCAGTCTCCCAAGTAGCTGGGATTTCAGGCTTACTACCACCACACCCAGCTAACTTTTGTATTCTTAGTAGAGATGGGATTTCACCAGGTTGGCCAGGCTAATCTTGAACTCCTGACCTCAAGTGATCCGCCTGCCTCAGCCTCCCAAAGTGCTGGGATGTACGTGAGTCACTGTGCCCGGCCTGATCAGTATTTCTTATACGGTATTTTCTAAGAGGTGTCTTAGATCCTGATGGAGATGGGTTGGCATTATATGCAGGTACCATGCATTAGCTAATCAAATGAAAAACTGTGCTAACTCTAGATGATACGGCCGGGCACAGAGGCTCACATTTGTAATCCCAGCACTTTGGGAGGCTGAGGTGGATGGATCTCTTGAGGTGAGGAGTTTGAGACCAGCCTGGCCAACATGGTGAAACCCTGTCTCTACTAAAAGTACAAGGCCGGGCGTGGTGGCTCACGCCTGTAATCCCAGCACTTTGGGAGGCCGAGGCGGGCGAATCACGAGGTCAGGAGATCAAGACCATCCTGGCTAACATGGTGAAACCCCGTCTCTACTAAAAACACAAAAAATTAGCCGGGTGTGGTGGCAGACGCCTGTAGTCCCAGCTACTCAGGAGGCTGAGGCAGGAGAATGGCGTGAACCTAGGAGGTGGAGTTTGCAGTGAGCCAAGATTGCGCCACTGCAGTTCAGCCTGGGCAACAGAGCGAGACTCTGTCTCAAAAAAAAAAAAAAAGTACAAAAATTAGCTGGCGTGGTGGCTCATGCCTGTAGTCCTAGCTACTCAGGAGGCTAAGGCAGGAGAATCGCTTGAACCTGGGAGGTGGAGGTTGCAGTGAGCCGAGATTGCACCTCTGCACTACTCCAGCCTAGGTGACAGAGCGAGACTCTTCAAAAAAAATAAAAAAGATATTGTCAAGGGCACACTTAAGTGATTTAACATCACTTTAATGGGATGCTCAATTTTGAGCAAATAATTAAAATCATGAGGACAAATGAAAAACCCGACTTTTAATATATGAGTCAGGGGATAAATAGTTCATAGATTTCATGGACAAATTAAACACATACATAGATTGTTTTGGTCTTTTAATAAGCAAAGCAAAGTAAAATATCTGCTGAGACAGTATCAAAACAAGTGACAGACATGGGTTTTGAAGCTGTAAATTTTTTTTTCATTGAAGCGGGGCAGCTGATTTCTGTCCTCAGACCTTGCTAGCTTGGATTGACACAGATCAGGCTTTAATTTTGTGTTTGACACTTTGATCCACTATGTAACCTTGGGCAAATTTCTCTGGGCCTCAGTTTCATCAATTGTAAGTTGAGTTTCAGAACACCTGCCTGGCAGAGTTGATGAGTGAATTAAACGAGATCATATATTACAGGTACCTAGTATGCTTCTGATATTACAGTATGTATGCAATAAAAATTCTTATAGTAATTTAAAAGAATATGATGGGATGTAAAAAAGTTATCTGTAATAATTGTCTCAATCTTTCACTTTAAGAATTAAGATTGTTCTTTGTTCTTTCTTCTCTTTTTAAAAAAAGCATTTTTGGCTGGGTGCAGTGGCTCATGCCTGTAATCCCAGCATACTGGGAGGTTGAGCCAGGCGGATCACCTGAGGTCACGAGTTCAAGACCAGCCTGACCAACATGGAGTAACCTTGTCTCTGCTAAAAATACAAAAAATACAAAATTAGCCAAGCGTGGCGGTGCATGCCTGTAATCCCAGCTACTGGGAGGCTGAGGCAGGGGAATCACTTGAACCCAGAAGGTGGAGGTTATGATGAGCCGAGATTGCGCCATTGCACTCCAGCCTGGGCAACAAGAGCGAAACTCTGTCTCAAACAAACAAACGAACAACAACAACAACAAAAACCACTTTTTTGATGTGAGAGGGGAAAGTGGTGGAAGGAAGAAAGTAATAGGTTTTGTTGTTTGTTTCAACCCTCTTTCTCCCGTCCTTTGTTGAAAAAAAAAGCTTGACTAATTTTTTAGCCACTAAGACTTAGCACAAATTAATTATGATATGTTATTCTCTTGAAATCTGACTTTACCAAGGGAGTTTTTAAAAAATCCTTTTTTTTTCAGTGAAAGAAAATAATTTCAGATAATCCTTGAAGATTTTGCTTCTATATAACCAAGACAAACTAAAAAGGCTCCAACTAGTATTTCCATTTCAAAATATTACACTTAATCTTCAAGACATTGGTGGTGGATTGGGCAAAAGAGTCTTTAAAATGACACTTTGTTTATTTAAATATGCCTAAGACACACTGCAGCCTTCTTGTTGTTCAAGAAAGCAGTTGCAGCAGTCTGTTGGCAAAGAAGGCTTAGCTATTAATCATGTGAATGGTGGCATTTTCACAGCTATTTTTGCAGTTTTATTATTTACTTTTTGAGACAGGGTCTCACTCTGTCACCCAGGCTGGAGTCCGGTGGTGCCATCATAGCTTTAAACTTGAATTCTTGAGCTCAAGCAATTCTCTCACCTCAGCCTCCCCAGTAGCTGTAACTACAGGCTCATACCACCATGCCTATCTGATTTTTGTTTTATTTTTTGTAGAGACCGAAGTCTCACTATGTTGCTTAGGCTGATCTTGAACTCCTGGACTCAAGCAATCCTCCTGCCTCAGTCTCCCAAAGTGTTGGGATTACAGGCATGAGTCACTGCGCTTGACCCTTGTTTTTGCAGTTTAAATACTAAATTTTGTTTAATAATTTTAAGAGAGCCTTTAAGAAGAGAACTATATGAAGATTTTTTAAAAATTTTTTTTTTAGTTTCTTGTTGGAAAAAGTCATTTATCTTTAAATGTAAAATATTCTCTTTACCTTCTTATGTGACTTATTTTTTACTTTTAATTATGGAAATTGTCATAATACACAAAAATAGAAACAATAATAAACCCTCATAAACACATCACTGAGTTTTAACAGTCATCAAAATGCTGCAGCTTGTTTCAAGATGGGTTTTTAATGTACAATATTTTAAAGAAACAGACATATCTAATTGATTTGCATGTTCTGAAAAGACTAATGTTTATGCCTGTGAGAGTGTGTGTGTGTGTGTGTGTGTATGTGCCTGCAATCCACTTTTTTGTTGTTGTTGTTGTTGCAGGTTTAAATCCTTTCTGGAACAAGGTAGATCTTCCTTAAATTGAAAATAATCAATTATGCATTGAATGCCTAACACGTGTCCAGCATGTGTGAGCTTCTGTGAAGGAATTATGCCAAGAAATGTTAAGACAAAGTTACTCAAAGAAGTGGAAAAATAGGAAAGCAATCCAGTTGTATCCTAAGCTCAAGAAAGAGCTGGTGAGGCCTTGACCTAGAGTAGGGTTTCCCAACATATCTTATCCTGAAAGCCTCTTTCACAGTGTTAAGCAATCTCTTGAACCCACGAGGAATTTTAAAAATTATTTCATCATTTGTGTGTGGTAATAAAAAAATACAAAAAGCGTTGACATATATTTTATTTTATATAAATATATTTATTGACTATTGTATTTTAAGGCCTATTTAAATTTAAAATATTAATAGAATAAATAAATATTTTAAATGCTAATAATATATGCACATAAATTTGGGCATTTAACCATCTAATAATGCACATTATTTAAATTATTTTAATTATGTAATAAGGAAAAGCATTTTATGACTTAAATATTTTTAAAATTTTATTTATTTTTTATTTTTTTAGAGACGCAGTCCCCCTCTATCACCCAAGCTGGAGTGCAGAGGCATGATCACAGCTCACTGCAGCCTCGAACTCCTGAGCTCAAGAAGCCCTCCTGCCTTGACTTCCCAAAGTGTTGGGAATACAGGCATGAGCCACTGCACCTGGCCTCAAAGTAGATTTCTAAAAGAAAAATATTTTAGTAAACAAGAGTACATAATGACACTTAGATATATCTAGATATGTATATAAATAAAAAACCAGAAAAATAGAACACAAAGTGACACATAAAAACCAAACTTTGGCCAGGCGCAGTGACTCACGCCTGTAATCCCAGCACTTTGAGAGGCAGAGGCAGGTCTATCACCTGAGGCCCAGAGTTCGAGACCAGTCCGGCCAACATGGTGAAACCCTGTCTCTACTAAAAATACAAAAATTAGCCGTGAGCTGTGGCACATGCCTGTAATCCCAGCTACTTGGGAGGCTGAGGCATGAGAATCGCTCCTTCTCAGAATCAAAAAAGCCACCCCCTGCCAAGCTTTGTGAAACACAAAGTTATAGCATCAAAAATGAATAAATATTGCTTATGTAACGTTTTGTTTGAATCGTTGAATTTTGCTTTTTTTTTTTTTTTTCTGAGACAGATTCTTGCTCTGTTACCCGGGCTAGAGTGAAGTGGTGTGATCTCGGCTCACTGCAACCTCCACCTCCTGGGTTCAAGCAATTCTCCCGCCTCAGCCTCCCCAGTAGCTGGGATTAAAGGCACCCACCACCACGCCTGGCTAATTTTTGTATTTTTAGTAGGGATGAGGTTTTACTATGTTGGTCAGGCTGGTCTCGAACTCCTGACCTCGTGATCCGCCCACCTTGGCCTCTCAAAGTGTTGGGATTACAGGCATGAGCCACCGCGCCTGGCCAAATTTTGCTTTTTAAAAAAGGACAAGTTTTTTTAAAAAGTAAGATTAGTGTTTTGTTCATGAATAACTAATGGTTAATATAAGAAAAATAGTTTGGGGGCAGCTCTTTCAAGTATTTCACAAATAAGGCAAAGCCAGGAGGGACAGTCTTTATTCTTGATATGTGAAAAGCCAAACTAGATGTAATCATGTTGATGATTAAATATTATTTCCTCTTTCAACATTTTAAAAGCACTGTTTTTTTTCCCCTAAAAACAGAATAGGCCGTACATTAATTTTGAGCTTCTGTATGCAACTTATACATCTGGTGAAGATCTCCTTGAGGCAATCTTGTAAAATAATCATCTTTATGCCCCTCATACTAGTTACATGTCAATGTTCTTGTTCTTTGTGCTTCACGTCTTTAACCAGTTGTCTACTATAGAATAAGTCAGTGGTTTTAAGGGTGGAGTGAGCGGGAGGAATTTTGACTGCCTGGGGACATTTGGCAAGGTCTGGAGACATTTTTGATTGTCACAACACTGAAAATGGGGGAGCTACTGTCATCTAGTGAGTAGAGTTTAGATGCTGCTAACCTCCTCCATTGCACAGGACAGCCCACCACAACAAAGAATTATCTGACCCCAAATGTCAATGGTGACCAGGTTTGAGAAATCTTTGTACTGTGTAAACAGTATTTATCTATGAAAGATAACATTTTCCCCCCTAATCCAATATGACTAGTAAAAGACAAAGAGTTTTAAAGTCAAGAAATGGTCAAAACTATCATGGAAGTTGGTAGTATTTTTCGTTTTATTTATTTATTTATTTATTTATTTAATTTTTTTCCTGAGACAGGGTTTTGCTGTGTCACCCAGGCTGGAGTGCAGCGGCACAATCACAGCTGTTTGCAGCCTCGACCTCCCGGGCTTAAGTGATCTTCCCACCTCATCCTCCCAAGAAGCTGGGACTACAGGCATGTGCCACCCCTCTCAGCTGATTTCTTATTTTTTGTAGAGACAAGGTTTGTCTCGTCTCTACAAAACTATGTTGCCCAGGTTGGTCTTGAACTCCTGGACTCAAGGGATCTTCTTCCCTCGGTTTCCCAAAGTGCTGGGATTACAGGCAGGAATAACTCTGCCCAGCTTTGGCAATATTTAGTAGAGTTATAAACAGAATGAGTTATTGTCTCATGAGCAAACTCACCTTCCCAAACCTCTGTGCATGTTTACTCAGAGACTCTCAAATGTTCCATTCTAAAAGGGAAATGTACAAATTTAAATTATTATATGTGTTTATTGATTTAAAAATAGAATGAAAACAGACATTACTGCCTTTACTAATGTGAACCCTCAGGGCTTTGCTGAATAGGCCAAATACGTTTCTGGGATTTAAAAAACTAAACTTGGGAGAGAGAAATCTTTCCTCTACAAAGGAGAAAATGACACAACCCGAGGAAGAAATAGACGTGAGAGGCTGAGATAAAGGGCCTTCCTGGTCACTGAGCCCATTCATCCCTGTGGTCTGGTTACTGAGCCAGGAAATTGCCCCTTTTTGCTTAAGCCAATTTGAATGAGATTTCTGTAACTTACCACCAAAAAAGTCCTGACTAATATACTACTCGATTAATATAAGTAATATTTCAACAGTTTGCAATAATGCAATGAAATATGAAGATTGAACTTGAGACTGGTTTTTGATTACAGTATTTAAGACAGAAATCCTAAACCACTCATTTAATCAACATTTACAACTAATGTGTATAAATATTCTGTGCTAGGTGCTGAGAACATAAAGGCAAATTTAAAAATTGTCTCTCCTTTTTGAAAGAACTCTCAGTCTAGCTGGGGAGATGAAAAAGTATCATGTCGTATGAGTGTTATGCTAGAAACAAACCCATCTTATGGGGAGCCCGCAGAAGGGGCACTTAAATCTTAAAGGGGCAAGAATAACTTGGAGGTGGTGACCATCACGAAGTAAAGAGGGCATTTGTGCTAGACAGAGTGAGATAGTTGAAGCTGGTGGAGAGAAATAGGAAGGAGAGATTGAGACACTGGCAGTAGTAGTGTGTTATGATAGAACATGAAGTGCAAGAGGATGGGAGAGTGGCCAGGAAGGAGGCTGGGAATTGTGTCTCAAAGGTCTTGGTGAAAAATTGAGACTTTATCCCCAAAGCTTGGGGGAGCCACTAATGGATTTTATATAGAGGAGCAATATGACACATGTCCAAAATATCATACTGTAAGATGAGGATAATAGTTACCTGGCAAGATTGTTGCAAAGAGTATAGATAATATTTATTTACTTATGTGTTTTTGAAATGTAAATGTTCATAATATTTCTCTTTTTAAAAATATTTTTAAAATTTCAATAGTTTTTGGGGTACAAGTGGTTTTTGGTTACATGGATGAATTGTGTAAGGGTGAAGTCTGAGATTTTAGTGTACTTGTCACCAGAGGAGTATACATTGTATCTAATATGTAGTTTTTTATCCTTTACTCCTCTCCCAGCTTCCCCGTTCTGAGTCTCCAAAGTTGATTATATCCTTCTGTATGTAGGCATATATCATTCTGTATATACAGTCCATTATGTCATGCTTATATAGTGGGAGCTAAGCTATGGGTATGCAAATGCATACATAAGCTCAATATACCCATAGCTTAGCTCCCACTATATGAGAAAACATATGGTATTTGGTTTTCCATTCCTGAGTTACTTCACTTAGAATATACAGATTTTTTTTTTTTAAATAGAGATGGGGGTCTTGCTATGTTGCCCAGGTTGGTCTCGAACTCATAGGCTCTGGGATTACAGGTATGAGCCACCATGCCCAGCCTAGAGATGATATTTAAAGTGACGATTACCATGCTTAAAAATGGCCAAGCCAGGGCCAGGTGCAGTGGTGCTCACACCTGTAATCCCAGCACTTTGGGAGGCTGAGGTGGGCAGATCACCTGAGGTCAGGAGTTCGAGACCAGCCTGGCCAACATGGTGAAATCCTGTCTCTACTAAAAATACAAAAATTAGGTGGGTGTGGTGGCACTCGCCTGTAATCCCAGCTACTCAGGAGGCTGAGGTGGGAGAACTGCTTGAACCCGGGAGGCAGAGGTTGCAGTGAGCTGAGATGGCATTACTGCACTCCAACCTGGGTGACAGAGTGAGACGCTGTCAAAAAAAAAAAAAAAAGGCCAAACCAAAAAAGACATCCTCATTCTATTTCAAATACTGTTGAAAACTTAGCATTGAGGCCGGGCGCGGTGGCTCACGTCTGTAATCCCAGCATTTCGGGAGGCCAAGACAGGCGGATCACCTGAGGTCAGGAGTTCCAGACCAGCCTGACCAACATGGAGAAACCCTGTCTCTACTAAAAGTACAAAAAATTAGCCGCGCGTGGTGGCACATGCCTGTAATCCCAGCTACTTGGGAGGCTGAGGCAGGAGAATCGCTTGAACCCGGGAGGCGGAGGTTGCAGTGAGCCAAGATTGTGCCACTGCACTCCAGCCTGGGCAACAAGAGTGAAAACTCCGTCTCAAACAAAACAAAACAAAAACAAAAATTTAGAGTTGAGGCGTCCAATAGTAGATGTGATTATGGAAAATTTTTACCTGAGTCTTAGACTTGCATTAAGGTACTCCCTAGATCTGCAATAAAGTGGAATCTAAATTGCAGGTCAGTCTCGGGACCCTCTGGACCATTCAGGTTTCCTCCAAACGGGAACATTTCAAACCAAGATGGAGTTTTCCAGATCATTCTGGAATGAAAAGAACCCCAATAGCCACCATGAAACCTTTTCTCTATCTGAGAAGCAGGGAATGAAGGGATCCATAACCCCCCAGAATTCAGTTTTATATTAGGCTTGTGTAGCTCAATAAATGTTTTCGGTCTAAAAACCATTCCTAAAGAATGCTTCTTCTGGGTCACAAGGGGGCAGGATAAGGAAGAAATACTTCATTGCAACATAAAATATCAAATTAATGTTTTCTACGTGAAAGTCAAGACAGCGAGGGGACAAGTGGGAAAAACAAGTTCACCTCAGGCTACCAAATCATTGCAAGATTTCTTTAGTGCTATAAGTCACTGGGCCATGCAGTGTATTTCACTTTCTGACTGATTTCAAGGACCCCTCACACCATTTATTTAGTGATTTAGAACTTTTAAGGCAATACAAACATTATTTGGAAAACACAATAGTTGAAAAACACATCCCTCCATTTAAAATAATAAAATTTATCTCACGATCAGAAAGTGCTAATTTTGTGTTAAAGGCAGAGAATACCTCAAATTAGAGGAAAATGAAAAACATCTGAAAATATGTCATTTTATCAACTACATTTGGAAGCAACATCTGTTAAAGCTTTTTGCCTGTTAATTCTTATCAGCCAATTTTAAGGCTTTAATCCTTAAAATACATTTTCATGAAAACTCTAATTGTTGACATTTTTCCGGGTAATGACTTTTCAACAATTTAGAATATTTTTCTTTATACAAAGGTTAAATAAACATATTCATGCATATATTTGCATAGAAAACTTTAAAAAGAATGTATAAGAAACGATTAACAGTAGTGTCCTTGGCCTGGGATTGTCAGGTGGAGAAAGGGAGAGGGATTTAACTTTTTCACTTTAGATCCTTTGGTACAATCTGATATTTTTATTTTTTATTTACTTATTTTTTTGAGACAGAGTCTCACTCTCACCCAGGCTGGAGTGCAGTGGCGTGATCTCGGCTCACTGCAACCTCTGCCTCCTGGGTTCAAGGGATTCTCCTGCCTCAGCCTCCCCAATAACCAGGACTACAGGCACGTGCCACCATGCCTAGTTAATTTTTGTGTTTTTAGTAGAGAGGGGGTTTCACTATGTTGGCCAGGCTGGTCTCGTGAACTCCTGACCTCGTGATCCACCCAACTCGGCCTCCCAAAGTGCTGGGATTACAGGCATGAGGCACTGCGCCCTGCCCAATCTGATATTTTTAAATGTACATGAGCATGAATTGTTTTAATAATTAAAAGGACTGGCTGAGGTTCACACCTGTAATCCCAGCACTTTGGGAGGCCGAGGCGGGTGGATCATGAGATCCGGAGTTTGAGACCAGCTTGGCCAACATAGTGAAACCCCTCTCTACTAAAAACACAAAAATTAACTGGGCAAGGTGGCACGTGTCTGTAGTCCCAGTTACTCAGGCGGCTGAGGCAGGAGAACTGCTTGAACCTGGGAGGTGGAGGTTGCAGTGAGCCGAGAGCACGCCATTGCACTCCAGCCTGGGTGACAGAATGAGACTTTGTCTCAAAAAAACCAAAAAAACAAAAAAAAATTAAAAGGACTAAATGAAAGGAATATTTTTCTAACTTTTGCATGCATAATCTTGAGAACTTTTAAATACTTATACAATTTCTCCCCTTTAAGGCCTTATTTTGTCAAATCATAGTATACCCACACATTAATATGTTCTATATACAATTCTAGTCAAAAATGTACAAATGACCTTTAAATCATAATGCAATCTGTTTACTTCAAGGGCAGATGTGTCTGAAACCATAGTACAATGCACATGTGTAATAATCCAGAAAAGTTCAAAAAGAAAAGAAGTGATAGCAGATATTTTTGTATGTACAAATTCAGACATGGAATTATTTTATGTTGCTCTTTTTTAAAATTTCTGTATACTTAGCTTTTGATTATTAATAATTAAATTACTTTTTGTAGCACATTATAAAATTGATAAAAGTTTTTTCATTTTTAAAATGTAACAGGTGTGCAGAATAACTTATTTTTCTTAATTTTAAAACTCTTGAAAATTCCTGAGTCTTCTTTTCAAAACATTCTTAATGAAGACAGTTAGTGTTAATTATGTTGTCATTTAAAAAATCCATGTCCATAACAGCTGTATTTTACTCCTTAACCTTGGGAAAATTATTTAATCTCATTAAGCTTCAGTTTCCTCATCTTTTAAATGGGAAGAATAAGAAGACTAGTTCATAAGGCTGTTAAGAGGATAAGAGGATCAACTGTGACGATGCATGTAAAATACTTAATGTAGTCTGTGGTGCATAATAAGTACTCAGTAAATATTACCTATGATTTTGCTTGCATTTTCACTATCGTTTTACTAATGTTAACATTTCTCAACATAATCTCTAGCTTTTGAAATACACTGCTTGAAAATTGCTTTAGTAGAGCACATTCTTCCCAGTTCTTATGGGAAGAAATGTGTTTAGCTCCCATAACAATTAACCCTCTCTTTTTTGCTATGTAACACAAATAAAATCAAATGTGAAGTACATTTAAATTTCTGTATTTAATATGCATGAGTTAGCTAACATTTATTTAACTTACTTATTTACTTACTTTATTTACTTATTAGCTAAGTTAGCTATCCTTAACAACAAATACATAGTTGAAATGGTTGTGCCTTAACATAATTCTGAAACAATTGCACGTTGTCAGAAAAGGGTTCCAACAATTAAATTTATGAAGCACTGTTTTCCCACAGAATGAAAGTAAGCTCATATTTTCATACTGTAGTGTATGATGGTAGATTTAAAAATAGCCTCAAAGTGCGACTTTTGAAAAAAACTGATTGGATTAATACATTAAAAATAGCTTAGCTAAATAAAACATACACTAACTTAAATACAAAATTTGAGGATAGATCTTGTGAATAGCCTGAAATCAGTTGCCTTGATTTCAGTAAGAGAATTACTGAGGCAGAAGGTAAATTGTTAGTGTTTTCTGAAGCTATAATAAGAAGCGAGCTGTACAGTACCTTGATCAAGTTGTGTCCCACAGTGTAGACAGCTGCTAAATTTCCCTTCTCTCCAGGGGCATGCATACCTGTCCCATACCCATGCCAAGCCACTAGATATGGGTTGTGAATTGTAATCCAATATTTGACACGGTCCCCAAACGTCTGGAAACAGTATGTGGCATAGTCATTGAAGATATCTATTATGGTATCATTTTTCCACCCCCCATATTTTTCCTGTAGGGCCAAAGGCAAATCCCAGTGGTATAAAGTAACTATAGGTTCGATGTTTCTAAGCACTAGAGAGTCCAGAAGAGTATTATAGTACTGGAGACCTTTTGCGTTGGCAACCGTTACTATTCCATCGGGGAAAAGCCTTGGCCAGGAAATTGAAAATTGATAAAAAGAAACTCCTATAAAATCCAGGGCTGATAAGTCTTTTTCCAGAAAAATGTAACTGTCACTGGAACCATTCGTGCTGCTGACATTTTTAAGGTGTGTGTGGACGAAATGATCCCATATAGAAGGTCCTTTTCCATCCTTCTTCCAACTCCCTTCCACTTGCAATGCTCCAGTCCCAACACCCCAGAAAAAGTTTTTAGGGAAAGTGTCATAGAGAAACAGCTGACTTTCATTTACCGGAGTAAAATTAGGATTTTTAGACCATACAGCTCTTCCATCTCCAGAGAATCCAGTAACAGCTCGTAGCAGAGTAAGTGCTGACAGGATGACAGATCTTTGCAGTCCCCCGTTGGACATTGTATTCCTATAGCGTATGGTTATTTCATCAGTGCTGAAGAAAATCCATTCATTCCCTGAAGATCCTGCCGCACAGCCTGGCTTCATTTGCCACCAACTGCTGGACTGTCTTATCAAAGCTTCAGTAAAAGCTTGTGATTGTAAAGCTCTGTCAATGATTAGCTTGAACTGGGAGACTGAGGATGGGTCATAGAGAGCAACGTAATTTGAGGGAGGTGGCCCTATTGCAGTCACCAATGCGTCTCCTTCTCTTTCATTATGGGAAAAATTAGATGAGAATGCATTGGTGACAAGAGTTTAAATGTGTAACTAACACCTATGTAAACACTGAATTACAATCACATTATTTTCTGTGTAGCCTTTCATATTGACCCAAACCTTTTCTGAATGTTTTGAACATTATTGAATAAGGTATATGCCTTTTCTATTTTTACAGTTTTTGTGTGGTAATTTTATAATCTCACCTATCAAGAAAAATAACATATACAAGTATACAGCATTCCTACATACTAATAGTAAGGAATTAGAAAACACAATCAGAAATGACACTTCTCCACAAAATTCTAACACACCTAAGAACAAGCTTAATAAATGTTACCTATTTCAAGAAAATTGTATCGGGAGACTTGAAAGACTTCAATGAGAAAATATAGCACTTTGTGGATGGAAAAATGGAATACTTTACAATTTAATACACTTAACTAAAGTCCTCTAATCTCTAATTTTATTTTTTAATTTTATTTATTTAACTAAAATTCTCCAATCTCTATTTTTTAAATTAATTCATTCATTTTTAACAACAGTCTCGCTTTGTAGCCCAGGCTGGAGTGCAGTGGTGTCATCAGAGCTCACTGCAGCCTCAACTTCCCAGGCTTAAGCAATCCTCCCACCTCAGCCTCCTGAGTAGCTGGGACAACAGGCACATGTCACCATGCCCAGCTGATTTTTGATTTTTTGGTAGAGGTGGGGTCTGGCTACATCCCCCAGGCTGGTCTTGAACTCCTGGGCTCAAACAGCCCTTCTGCCTTGGCCTCCTAAAGTGCTTGAGATTATAGGTGTGAGCCACCATGCCTGGTCTAATCCCAAATTTTAGTTCAAGAAAATTATTATGAGAGGCCAGGCACAGTGGTTCATGGCTATAATCCCATCACTTTGGGAGGCCAATGCAGGCAGATCACTTGAGGTCAGGAGTTCGAGACCAGCTTAGCCAACATGTTGAAACTCCGTCTCTACTAAAAATACAGTTATCTGGGCAAGGTGGCAGGTGCCTGTAATCCCAGCTACTTGGGAAGCTGAGGCAGGAGAATCTCTTGAATCTGGGAGGTGGAGGTTGTAGTGAGCTGAGATTGCACCACTGCACTCCAGCCTGGGCAACAGACCAAGACTCGATCTCAAAATAAAAAAAAAAAAAAAGAAAAAAAAGAAAATTGTTATGAAAGTTCACTTGAAGAATAGGCAATATTTGTTTTTAAAAAGGAAAGAAAAACCTGAAAAAGAAGATAGCAAAGGCATAGACAACCTTCAGCATGATTCTGGAATAAAGATAAACATACAGAAAGAAATACATGTACCTACAGAAATAAATATTGTGCCGAATCAATAGCCTCCAAATAACCTGTAAAAAATTTAATGTTTTACAGCCTGGGGAACATAGTGAGGCCCGATCTCTACAAAAAAAATTTAAAACCACGTGGGTGTGGTCATGCATGCTGTAGTCCCAGCACTTTAGAAGGCCAAGGTGGGAGGATTGCTTTGAGCCCAGGAGGTCGAGGCTGCAGTGAGCCATGATTGCACCACTGCACTCCAGCCTGGGTGACAGAATGAGACTCTGTCTCAAAAGAAAAAAAAAAAAAAATAATGTTTTAAATATTTGAAGTATCACATATGAATGAGAGGCAGAGTGGTTAATAGTCTGGTCTCTGTGCCAGATGAGGTGGCTCACACCTATAATCCCAGCTACTCAGGAGGCTAAGTGGGGAGGGCTGCTTGAGGCCAGGAGTTTGAGACCAGCCTGGACAATATAGTGAGACTATCCTCATCTCTTAAAAAAAAAGATTGGGGCCAGACACAGTGGCTTGCACCTGTAATCCCAGCACTTTGGGAGACCGAGGCGGGAGGATCACCTGAGGTCAGGAGTTCGAGACCAGCCTGACCAATATGGTGAAACCCTGTCTCCACTAAAAATACAAAATTAGCTGTGCATGGTGGTGCATGCCTGTAATCCCAGTTACTCGGGAGCCTGAGGCAGAAGAATTGCCTGAACCTGGGAGGTGGAGGTTGCAGTGAGCTGAGATCGTGCCATTGCACTCAAGACTGGGCAACAAGAGCAAAACTCTGTCTCAAAAAAAAAAAAAAAAAAAAAAGATTGAGCCTCTAGAGGCAGACTGCCTGAGTTTAAATATAGCTGTGTGACTTGCCCTCAGTTTCCTCTTAACTAAGCAAAGGCATAATAATAATATGCACTTCATGGATTATTGTAAGAATTAAACGAGTTAATACGCTGAACCAAATGGTTTTCTCTGGAATAAAGAAACAAATGAACCAGTACATGTAAGACACTTGGAACAGAGACTGACACGTAGTAAATGCTCAATAAACATTATTTTTATGTGAAAGGGAAAGATTATTCAGGAAGTGATGCTAGGATTTAGCATAAAAGACAATTTGTTCTGGCTCCTGCCACATTTTTAGCTTCACTTCTCTCAATTGACTAAGTGGTACACAGCCTGCTCACTTGCACCACTGTACCTTGGTATGTGGTATATGTGCTCTCTACACAGAGTATGTTTCTCCCTTCATCTAGCTCATGTCTTTCTTTTTTTTTTTTTTTGAGACTGAGTCTCGCTCTTTCGCCCAGGCTGGAGTACAGTGGCGCAATCTCCACACCCTGTAATGCAAGCTCCGCCTCCCGGGTTCACACCATTCTCCTGCTTCAGCCTCCTGAGTAGCTGGGACTTAGCCCGCCACCACACCCGGCTAATGTATTTTTAGTAGAGACGGAGTTTCACCGTGTTAGCCAGGATGGTTTCGATTTCCTAACCTCATGATCCGCCCATCTCGGCCTCCCAAAGCGCTGGGATTACAGGCGTGAGCCACCGCACCCAGGCGTCTTTTTTTTTTTTTAAGTTCAGGGGCACATGTGCAAGTTTGTTACATAGGTAAACTTGTGCTATGGGTGTCTGCTGTGCGGATTATTTTATCAGGCAGGTATTAAGCCTAGTATTCACCAGTTATTTTTCAAGATCCTCTCCTTCTTCCCACCCTCCACTCTCTGAGAGGCCCCAGTGTGTTGTTCCCCTCTATGTGTCCAGGTGTTCTCATCATTTAGCTCCCACTTATAAGTAAGAACCTGAGGGATTTGGTTTTCTTTTCTTTTCTTTTTTTTTTTTGAGGCGGAGTTTCACTCTTGTTGCCCAGGCTGGAGTGCAATGGCACGATCTCGGCTCACCACAACCTCCGCCTCCCAGGCTCAAGCAATTCTCCTGCCTCAGCCTCCCCAGTAGCTGGGATTATAGGCATGCGCCACCACGCCCAGCTAATTTTTTGTATTTTTAGTAGAGATGAGGTTTCTCCATGTTGGTCAGGCTGGTCTCGAACTCCTGACCTCAGGTGATCCACCCGCCTCGGCCTCCCAAAGTGCTGGGATTACAGGCGTGAGCCACTGTGCCCGGCGGGATTTGGTTTTCTGTTCCTGTGCTAGTAAGGCCTTTCTGACTCCCTGTGACTCCTAGCCTGATTGGATTTAGATGGATCTTCTCTGTTTTCCCATGGCAGCCCATGTTTTCTCTACTATGACACACAATAAATCAGCAAATCACACAATAAATGTATCTGTATCCTCTGTTTGAGTGTAAGTTTTCTTTCTCTTTCTCTTTCTCTTTTTTGAAAACCAAAACAGGGACCATGACTGGTTCCCTGTTGATTGTGGCCCAGTACGGTACTTGACATATAGTAGTTACTGAAGTATATATTGATTGAATGAGAGTGTCTATAGTAGGCTGGGCATGAGGGCCCACACCTGTAATCCCCGCACTTTGGGAGGCTGAGGCAGGAGGATCACTTGAGTTCAGGTGTTCAAGACTAGCCTGGGCAACTCATCTCTACTAAGGAAAAAAAAGTACCTATAGTAGACTATGTATACCTCTATCACTGCATTTATCACATTTATCACATAATCCTGGAGTTGTTTGTCTCTTCCACCACACTGTAAGAATATCTCCTATCTAAATTTTTATCATTGCTTATCAGAGTAAATGATTAATAATTATCTATTGAATGAATGGAGTTGGTACAATACTATTTATGAAAATAAAATTTTAAATGTAATAACTTAGACCCTCACAAATATATTTAATTCAAAAATGTATAACCAAAGAAATGGTTAAGATGGTAAATTTCATATTACTTGATTTTACCACAATTTGAAAAATATAGCCACAGAAAACGAAAAGAAAACAAAAGTAAATATTAAATTATGTAAATGTGTAGACTATATATGTTATTCTATTTACATATGATGATATAGAAATAATTTATAATTAAAATATAAAAAAATAAAATTTAAAGGCAAATAACAAACTTAGAAAATGTCAGAGCAAATCTAGAAGGCAAATGGCCAAAGTAAAGCAAATGGCCATAAGTAATTCATGCAAATCAATGAGAAAGCCACTAAATCTCTAACAGATAAATGGCCAAAAAGCGTGAATAAAAAAATACACAAAAGAGGAAATGCAACTAATGAAAAATATGGCTAACAAAAAATTAAACCATAAGTAATTAGAAATATACATGAAAAGAGGCATATAATATTTAATCTTTTTTTTTTTTTTGAGACAGAGTCTCGATCTGTTGCCCAGGCTGGTGTGCAGTGGCGTGATCTCGGCTCACTGCAACCTCTACCACCTGGGTTGAAGTGATTCTCCTGCCTTGGCCTCCCAAAGTGTTGGGATTACAGGCATGAACCACCGTGCCTGGCCAATATTTTATCTTATAAAATTAGCAAAAATAAAAATAAGTGATGAAAACCAATGTAGATTGTTGATTGCAATATAAGTTTGTACAATACTCATGAAAAGTGTGTGTGTCTGTGTGTGTGTGTATATATATATATATATATATATATTATTTATTTATTTATTTTTGAGACGGAGTCTTGCTTTGTCGCCCAGGCTGGAGTGCAGTGGCGCGACCTCGGCTCACTGCAAGCTCCGCCTCCCGGGTTCACGCCCTTCTCCTGCCTCAGCCTCCCGAGTAGCTGGAACTACAGGTGCCCACCACCACGCCCGGCTAACTTTCTTTTGTATTTTCAGTAGAGACGGGGTTTCACTGTATTAGCCAGGATGGTCTCGATTTCCTGACCTTGTGATCCGCCCGCTCGGCCTCCCAAAGTGCTGGAATTATAGGCGTGAGCCACCACACCTGGCCTTCTTTTTTTTTTTATTTTAAAGATAGAGTCTTGCTCTGTCGCCCAGGCTGGAATGCAGGGGTGTGATCTCAGCTCACTGCAACCTCTGGCTCCTGGGTTCAACCGATTCTCCTGCCTCAGCCTCTCGAGTAGCTGGGATTATTTAAACACACACCATCACAGCTGGCTATTTTTGTTTGTTTTTGAGACAGTCTTGCTCTGTCACCCAAGCTGGAATGCAGTGGTGTGATCGTGGCTCACTGCAACCTCTGCCTCCCAGGTTCAAGTGATTCTGCTGCCTCAGCCTCCCGAGTAGCTGGGATTACAAGTGCCCACCACCATGCCCAGCTAATTTTTGTATTTTTAGTAGAGATGGGGTCTCACCATGTTGGCTAGGCTGGTCTTGAACTCCTGGCCTCAAGTCGATCCAACCACCTCGGCCTCCCAAAGTGCTGGGTGCTGGGATTACAGGCTTGAGTCATTGCACCAGGCCTTTTTTTTTTTTTTTTTTTTCCTAGACGGAGTCTGGCTCTGTCACCCAGGCTGGAGTGCAGTGGTATGATCTCAGCTTACTGCAACCTCTGCCCCCAGGTTCAAGCGATTCTCATGTCTCAGACTCCCGAGTAGCTGGGATTACAGGTGCCTGTCAACACGCCCAGCTAATTGTTATATTTTTAGTAGAGATAGGGTTTCACCATGTTGGCCAGGCTGGTTTCGAACACCTGACCTCAAGTGATCCACCTGCTTCAGCCCCCCAAAGTACTGGGATTACAGGCCTGAGCCACTGCACCCGACCACATGGAAAGTAACTTTCCAATATACCATGAATCTAAAGTTTTTGATTCAAGAATTTCTGAAATACATTGTAATGAATCATTTCTAAATATATAAAGTCCTCCATGCAAAAATATTTTTATAGCAATATTATTTATAACAGAGGAAAATTATAAATAACTTAAAGATCCATCCATAGGGGAATAATTACCTAAGGCATGGAATATTCATTTGAATATTCATGAAATGTTAACATTTTCATATCATTCATTAACATTTTCAGAGAATATATAGTAGCATTAAAATTCTTAAAATAAAAAACCATCAGGACAATAATCACATATAGAAATTATAAGAAAATACCCACATTTTGCCATATTGTGTTTGGACAGTGAACTAAGGGTTATAGTTATTTTTCTTTTGTATATTTAATTTGATTTTTTAACTTTTAATAACAAAAATGGGCCGGTGCGGTGGCTCATGCCTGTAATCCCAGCACTTTGAGAAGCTGAGGCAGACGGATCACCTGAGGTTGGGAGTTCGAGACCAGCCTGGCCAACATGGTGAGACCCCATCTCTACTAAAAACACAAAAATTAGCCAGGCATGGTGGTGTGCACCTGTAGTCCCAGCTACTTGGGAAGCTGAGGCAGGAGAATCGCTTGAACACTAGAGGCAGAGGTTGCAGTGAGCTGAGATCGCGCCACTGCACTCTAGCCTAGATGACAGAGCGAGACTGTGTCTCAAAACAGCAACAACAACAACAAAACCCAAAAATGAACATTAAAAGAATACAGATAGTTGATATTAGATGTAAAAGTTTCTTGAAACCCAGGCGTGGTGGTGTACACTTATAGTCCTAGCTACTTGGGAGGCTCAGGCAAGAGGATTGCATGAGCATGAGCCAGGAGTTCGAGGCTTTAGTGCAGTATAATTGCGCCTGTGACTCGCCATGGCACTCCAGCCTGGACAACATAGTAAGACCTTGCCTCTTAAAAAAAAAAATGTCTATTTGAGAAGCTAGATAGTTTCCCACTAAGATTAGGAATAAGGCAAGGATGTCTGTTCTCATCACCTCTATTCAACATTACACTGGAAGTTGTAGCTAATGCAGTAAAACAACAACAAAAAAAGAAATAAAACATGGGGAAGCAACGAAGAAAACTATGTTTGTTCACAGATGATAATGATTGTCTATGTAAAAACTTCTAAAGAACCAACCAAAGAATCCTGGCACTAATAAGTGATTACAACAAGGATGCAAGATATAATATATATATATATGTGTGTGTATATATATATATATATATTTTTTTTTTTTTTTTTGGTAAAAACAAAATGTGTTTTTTTAAATTAAAAAATATGAAGTCTGCCACCAAACTCTTGAAGCAACCCTTTTTTCTAATCCCTTTCTTGTGTCAAAGAATGTGTTGCAGTTGATTACTTTGTGGTGGTTTCCAAATGGGCAGGCGGCAAATTCTCTTGGATTTCAGCTTCTACAGTTATCCAAAATCAGTGTCAGCTGAGCTATGCTCCCTCTGAAGGCTCTGAGGGAGAACCCTTCCTTAACTCTTCTGGTGGCTGTTGACATTCTTTGACTTGTGGCAACATGATTTTAATTTCTGCTTGTTTCACGTGGCTCTGTCGCCCAGGCTGGAGTGCAGTGGCATGATCTTGGCTCACTGCAACCTCCACCTTCCAGGTTTACGCCATTCTCCTGCCTCAGCCTCCTGAGTAGCTGAGACTACGGGTGCATGCCACCACACCTGGCTAACTTTTTGAATTTTTAGTAGAGACAGGGTTTTACTGTGTTAACCAGGATGGTCTCGAACTCCTGACCTCCTGATCCGCCTGCCTCGGCCTCCCAAAGTGCTGGGATTATAGGTGTGAGCCATCACGTCTGGCCCTTTTTTTTTTTTTTTTTTTTAGATGAAGTCTTGCTCTGTTGCCCAGCCTGGAGTGCAAGCGATTCTCCTGCCGCAGCCTCCCTAGTAGTTGGGACTCAGGCATGAGCCACCACGCCTGGCTAATTTTTGTATTTTTAGTAGAGATAGGGCTTCACCATGTTGGCCAGGCTGGTCTCCTGACCCAAGTGATCTGCCTGCCTTGGCCTTCCAAAGTGCTGGGATTACAGGCGTGAGCCACCGTGGCTCACATAGCCTCCTTTGTGTCCTTTCCTCTTCTTCTTGTTTTTTCTTTTTTCGGAGACAGCGTATCACTCTTGCCCAAGTTGAAGACAAATAAAGAACGCTTCACAAATCTGTGTGCCATCCTTGCACAGAGGCTATGCTAATCTTCTCTGTATCATTCCAATTTTAGTAAATGTGTTTCCAAAGTGAGCACAAGATGCAGGATTAATACACAAGAGTCAATTGTTTTCTTACATGCCAGCAATGAACAATTGAAATTTGAAATTAAAAAGACAAAATCCAGCCTGGATAACATGGTGAGACCCCATCTGTACAAAAAAGAAAAATAAAAAATTAGCTGGACGTGGTGGTGCACACTTGTGGTCCCATCTACCAGGGAGGCTAAAGTGGGAGGATCACTTGAGCCTGGGAAGTTGAGGCTGCAGTGAGCCATGACTGCGCCACTACACTCCAGCCTGGGTGACAGAGTGAGACTGTCTCAGAAAAGGGAAAAAAAGAAGTTTCTCAACAAAGGCTAAGTTTTAAAATGTGTACTCTAGCTGGGCAGGGTGGCTCACGCCTGTAATCCCAGCACTTTGGGAGGCCAAGGCGAGCGGATCATGAGGTCAGGAGTTCAAGACCAATATGGTGAAACCCCATCTCTACTAAAAATACAAAAATTAGCCAGGCGTGGTGGTGTGCACCTGTAGTCCTAGCTACTCGGGAGGCTGAGGCAGAAGAATCGCTTGAACCAGGAAGGCAGAGGTTGCAGTGAGCAGAGATCGTGCCACTGCACTCCAGCCTGGGCAGCACAGCAAGACTCCATCTCAAAAAAAAAAAAAAGTGTACTCTAGGATTGAAGTACCTTTTCCTTAAAAAATAAAAGGAATAAAAATAAAGTAAATGTGTACTGAATATTTATTTGCTAGTGAACAATAATGTATCACTAAATGATTTCAGATTTCATATGAGAAAATACAAGAAATGACTATTTGTCAGAGCAAGTTCATTAAGCTGATTAAATGAGAACATATTTTCATATCCATTATGATGACTTTTTTTTTAGAAAACCCAGAAAATAATAAGTGTTGGAAAAGATGAGGAGAAATTAGAATGTTTGTGCCGTGCTGGTGGGAATATAAAATGGTGCAGCCATTGTGGAAGAGGGTATGGTAGTTCCTAAAAAAATTAAATAGAATTACCATATGATCCAGTAGTTCTCCTTCTGGGTAAGTACTCCAAAGAATGGAAAGCAGGGACTTTGCCAGGAGCATGTCTCATGTCTGTAATCTCAGCACTTTGAGAGGTGAGGTGGGAGGATCGCTTTAGCCCAGGAATTGGAGACCAGCTTGCTCAACATAGTAAGACCCTGTCTCTATCAAAAATTTAAAAAACGTCCAGGCGTGGTGGTTCACACCTGTAATCCCAACACTTTGGGAGGCTGAGGTGGGCAGATCACTTGAGACCAGCCTGGACAACATGACAAAACCCTGTCTCTATCAAAAATACAAAAATTAGCTGGGCATGGTGGTGCACACCTGTAATCCCTATTCGGGAGGCTGAGGCACGAGAATTGTTTGAACCCAGGAGGTGGAGGTTGCATTGAGCTGAGATCGTTCCACTGCACTCCAGTCTGGGTGACAGAACGAGACTCTGTCTCAAAAATAAATAAATAAATAAATAAATAAATAAATAAATAAATAAATAAAATAAAATAAAAAGAAAGGGATTCAAACAGAAATCTTTGTACTCATGTTCATAGCAGTATTATTCATAGTAGCCAAAAGGTGGAAACAACCTAAAATATCCAATGACTGATGATTAGATAGACAAAACATGGTATACATATAAAATAAATATTTTTTAGCCTTAAAAAGGAATGAAATTCTGACCCATTCTACAACATGGATTAACCTTGAAGACATTATGCTAAGTGAAATGAAACAGACACGAAAGGACAAATACTGTATGATTCTGCTTATGTGAAGTACCTAGAGAGGTCAAATTCATAAAGACAGAAATTAGGATGCTTGTTGCCAGGCGCTGGAGGGAGGAGGGAATGGGCAGTAGAGTTAGTGTTGAATGGGTAGAGTTTCAGTTTGAAAGAATAAAAAAATTTTACTGATAAATAGTAGTGATGATTGCACAACAATATGAATGTACTTAATGCCACTGACCTGTATACCTAAAAATAGCTAAATAATAACTTTTGTGTTATGAATTTTTTTTTTTTGAGATGGAGTCTTGCTCTGTTGCCCAGGCTGGAGTGCAGTGGCGTGATCTTGGCTCAACCTCCACCTCCCAGGTTCATGCAATTCTCCTGCCTCAGCCTCCTAAGTAGCTGGGATTACAGGCATGTGCCACTATGCCCAGTTAATTTTTTGTATTTTTAGTAGAGACGAAGTTTCACTGTGTCAGCCAGGCTGGTCTTGAACCTCCCGACCTCGTTATCCACCCACCTTGGCCTCCCAAAGTGCTGGAATTACTGCTGTGAGCCACCACACCCGGTCTGTGTTATGAATATTTTACCATAATAAAACATTTCTTTTTTAAAAAATAAATGAGGCCGGGTGGGGTGGCTCATGCCTGTAATCCCAGCACTTTGGGAGGCAGTGGCTCATGCCTGTAATCCCAATTACTCAGGAGGCTGAGGCAGGAGAATTGCTTGAACCCAGGAGGTGGAGGTTGCAGTGAGCCGAGATTGCACCATTGCACTCCAGCCTGGGTGACAGAGTGAGGCCCTGCCTCAATCAATCAATCAATCAATCAATCAATCAATAAGAAAAACCTGCATATGAAGAAATATTTATGATGGTGATGACCTAATACTGTGTCTTAGTCTGGGCGTGGTGGCTCACACCTGTAATCCCAGCACTTTGGGAGGCCATGTGGGTGGATCACTTGAGCTCAGGAGTTTGAGACCAGCCTGGGCAACATGGTGAAATCCCATCTACAAAAAATACAAAAATTACCTGGAGGCCAGGTATGTTGGCTCACGCCTGTAATTGCAGCATATTGTGAGGCCAAGGCGGGTGGATCACTTGAGTCCAGGAGCTCGAGACCAGCCTGGCCAACATGGTGAAACCCTGTCTCTACTGAAAATACAAAAATTATTGGGTGTGGTGGCACATACCTGTAATCCCAGCTACTTGAGAGGCTGAGGTGGGAGGATCGCTGGAGCCCCGGAGGTCAAGGCTGCAATGAGCCATGATCACACCACTGAACTCCAGCCTGGGTAACTGTTTCTGAGACTGTGTCTCAAAAAAAAAAAAAAAAAGAAATAAAGAAGGAAAAAGAAAAAATTACTCTGGCTTATAGAATTCTCAAATATTTATGAAAACAGATGATGAATTTATGAAATATTTACTACAATTTAGTGAATCAGGATAGGGACTTCATCTTTTCTAAACGATTATCAAATATTTATTGAATATTTTACTATATTGAGGGCTACAATGGACTGAGTGCTTGTGTTCCTGGCAAACTCATATACTGAAATCCTAACCCTCAATGTGATGGTATTAGGAGATGGGTCTTTGGGCGGGTAATTAGGTCATCAGCATGGAGCCTTCATGAATGGATTAGTGCCCTTATAAAAGGGGCCCAGGCCGGGCGAGGTGGCTCACGCCTGTAATCCTAGCACTTTGGGAGGCCAAGGCAGGTGGATCACAAGGTCAGGAGTTCAAGACCAGCCTGGCCAACATGGTGAAACCCCATCTCTACTAAAAATACAAAAATTAACTGGTGGGCACCTGTAATCCCAGCTACTTGGGAGGCTGAGGCAGGAGGTTGAACCCAGGAGGCAGAGGTTGCAGTGAGCCAAGATCACGCCATTGCACTCCAGCCTAGGTGACAGAGTGAGACACTGTCTCAAAAAAAAAAAAAAAAAAAAAAAAGGTGCTAAAGGGAATACTGGGAATACTTCATTTAGAAAGACAAGGATGTTAATGAGCAATAAAAAATCATCTAAAGGTTCAAAACTCACGAGTAATAGTAAGTATGCAGAAAAACAGAATACTATAACACTGTAACTGTAGTGTATAAACTTTTATCTTAAGTAGAAAGACTAAATTATGAACCAATCAAAAATAACTACAACAGCTTTTCAAGACATAGACAATACATAAGATTAAAGAGAAACATATAAGTGGAAGTTGAACAATGAGAACACATGGACACAGGGAAGGGAACATCACACACCGGGGCTTGTCGGGGGTTGGGGAGTAAGGGGAGGGAGAGCATTAGGACAAATACCTAATGCGTGCAGGGTTTAAAACCTAGATGACAGGAATATAGCAGGAGTAGCTATACTTATACCAGATAAAATAGATTTCAAGACAAAAAATATAAGAAGAGACAGAGAAGGTCATCATATAACGATAAAGGGTCAATTCAGCAAAAGGATATCACAATTTAAAATATATATGCACCCACTACTGGAGCACCCAGATATATAAAACAAATTATGAGAGCTAAAGAGAAAGACAGGCCCCAATTCAATAATAGCTGGAGACTTCAACACCCCACTTGTAGCAATGGATAGATCTTCCAGACAGAAAATCAACAACAAAAAAATCACACTTATCTGCGCTACAGACCAAATGGACCTAATAGATATTTACAGAACATTTCATCTAATGGTTATAGAATACACATTCTTTTCCTCAGCACATGGATCATTCTCAAGGACAGACCATATATTAGGTCACAAAACAAGTCTTAAATATTAAAAAATGGAAATAATACCAAGCATCTTCTCTGACCCCAATGAAATAAAAATAGAAAACAATAACAAGAGGAATTTTGGAAACTATACAAATACATGGAAATTAAACGGTATGTTCCTGAATGGGTAAATGAAGAAATTAAAAAGAAAACTGAAAAAAATTCTTGGAACAAATGATAATGGAAACACAACACACCAAAATATATAGGATACAGAAAAAGCAGTACTATCAGGAAAGATTATAGCTATAAGTGCCTACATCAAAAAAGAAGAAAAATTTCAAATAAACAAGCTAATGATGCATCTTAAAGACCTAGAAGAACAAGAGCAAACCAAACCCATTAATAGAAGAAAAGAAATAACAAAGGTTAGAGCAGAAATAAATGACATTGAAATGAAGAAAACAATACAAAAGATCAATAAAACAAAATTTTTTTTGTTAAACAAAATTTACAAATTAACCAGACTAGTGAAGAAAAGAAAAAAAAAAAAAAAAGAGAAGACTCTAATAAATAAAATCAGAGATGAAAAAGAAGATATTGTAACTGATACCACAGAAATGCAAAGGATTAGTGGCTGTTATGAGCAACTATATGCCAATAAATTGGACCTCTGGAAGAGATGGACAAATGTCTAGACACATACAACCAACCAAGATTCAACCAGGAAGAAATCCAAACCCCAAACAGATCAATAACAAGCAACAAGATCGAAGCCATAATAAAAAGTCTCTCAGTAAAGAAAAACCTGAGACCTAATGGCTTCACTGCTGAATTGCACCAAAAATTTAAAGAAGAACTATTACTAATCCTACTCATAGTATTCCAAAAAATAGAGGAGGAGGGAATACTTCCAAACTCATTCTACAAGGCTAGTATTACCCTGATACTAAAAGCCAAAGACACATTAAAAAAAAAAGTAAATGACAGGCCAATATCTCTGATGAATATTGATGCAAAAATCCTCCACAAAATATGAGCAAATGACATTTAACAATACATTAAAAGATCATCATGACCAAGTTGGATTTATTACTGGAATGCAAGGATGGTTCAACATATGCAAGTCAATCAATGTGATACATCATATCAACAGAATGTAGGATAAAACCATTTGATCATCTCAGTCCTGAAAAAGCATAAAATTCAACATCCCTTCATGTTAAAAACCCTCAAGAAACTCAGTATATAAGGAATACACTTCAACATAATAAAAGCCATATACGACAGACTCACAACTAGTATCATATTGAATGGGGAAAAGCTGAAAGCCTTTCCTTTTAAGTTCTGGAACACAACAAGGATACCCACTTTCACCACTGTTATTCAACGTAATACTGGAAGTCCTAGCTAGAGGAATCAGATAAGAGAAACAAATAAAAGGCATACAATTTGGAAAGGAAGAAGTCAAATTATCCTTATTTGCAGACAATGTAGTCTTATATTCAGAAAAACCTAAAGACTCTACCAAAAAATTGTTAGAACTGATAAAACAAATTCAGTAAAGTTGCAGAATACAGAATCAACATACAAAAATCAGTAGCATTTCTATATACTACAGTGAACAATCTGAAAAATAAAAAAGTAACCCTATTTACAGGCCAGGTATAGTAGCTCACTGGGCACATTGGAAGGCCAAGGTGGGCAGATCACCTGAGGTCAGCAGCCTGGCCAACATGGTGAAACCCTGTCTCTACTAAAATTACAAAAAATTAGCTGGGCATGGTGGCAGGTGCCTGTAATCCCAGCTACTCTGGAGGCTGGGGCAGGAGAATCACTTAAACCCAGGAGGTGGAGGTTTCTGTGAGCCGAGATTGCACCACTGCACTCCAGCCCGGGTGACAGAGCGAGACTCCATCTCAAAACAAAAAAACAAAAAAGGAATCCTATTTACAATAGCCACGAATAAAATTAAGTACCTAGAAATTAACTTAACCAAAGAAGTAAGAGACATCTACAATGAAAAACATAAAACACTGATGAAAGAAATTGAAGAGGACACAAAAAAATGGAAAGATAGTCCAGGTTCATAGATTGGAATAATTAATACTGTTAAAGTGTCCATACTACCCAAAGCAATCTACAGATGCAATGCAATCCCTATCAAAATACCAACGACATTCTTAACAGAAATAAACACAATCCTAAAATTTATATGGAGCCACAAAGACCCAGAATAGCCAAAGCTATCCTAAGCAAAAAAGATAAAACCTGGAGTAATCACATTACCTGACTTCAAATTATGCTACAGAGCTATAGTAACCAAAACATCATGGTACTGGCATAAAAACTGACACATAGATGAATGGAACAGAAAAGAGAACCAGAAACAAATCCACACACCTATAATGAACTCATTGTCGACAAAGGTCCCAAGAACATACACTGAGGAAAAGACAGTCTCTTCAATTACTGGTGCTGGGAAAACTGGATATCCATATGCAGAAGAATGAAACTAGACTCCTATCCCTCGCCATACACAAAAATCAAATCAAAATGGATTAAAGACTTAAATAGAAGATTTCATAATATGGAACTACCACAAGAAAACATTAGGGACACTTTCCAAGACATTGGCCAACATTTCTTGAGTAATACCCCACTAGCACAGGCAACCTGGACAAAAAGTCAAAATGGACAAATGGGATCACATCAAGTTAAAAACTTGCACAGCAAAGAAAACAACAAAGTGAAGAGAAAACCCACAGAATGGGAGAAAATATTTGCAAACTATCCATCTGACAAGGGATTAATAACCATAATATATAAGAAGCTTAAATAACTCTGTAGGAAAATAATCTAATAATCTGATTTAAAAAAATGGGCCAAAGATTTGAATAGATATTTCTCAAAAAAAGACATACAAATGGCAAACAGGCATATGAAAAGGTGCTCAACATCACTGATCATCAGAGAAATGCAAATCAAAACTACAATGAGATACTATCTCACCCCAGTTAAAATGGCTTATATCCAAAAGATAGGCAATAACCATTGCTGGTGAGGATGTGCAGAAAAGGGAACCCTCAAACACTGTTGATGGGAATGTAAATTAATACAGCCACCATGGAGAACCATTTGGAGGTTCCTCAAAAAAGTAAAAATAGAACTACTATATGATCCAGCAATCCCACTGCTGAGTGTATACCCAAAAGAAAGGAAATCAGTATATCGAAGAGATATCCACACTCCCAAGTTTGTTGTAGCACTGTTTACAATAGCTAAGATTTGGAAACAACCTAAGTATCCATCAACAGATGAATGGATAAAAAAAAATGTGGTACTTATACACAATGGAGTACTATTTAGCCATGATAAAGAATGAGATTCTGTCATTTGCAACAACATGGTTGGAACTGGAAGTCACTATACTAAGTGAAATAAGCCAGGCACAGAAATACAAACATAATGGTCCAGTGTGGTGGCTCACGCCTGTAATCCCAGCACTTTGGGAGGCTGAGGAAGGCAGATCATGAGGTCAGGAGTTCGAGACCAGCCTGACCAACATGGTGAAACCCCATCTCTACTAAAAATATAAAAATCAGCCGGGCATGGTGGCAGGCGTCTGTAATTTCAGCTACTCGGGAGACTGAGGCAGGAGAATCGCTTGAACCTAGAAGGCAGAGGTTGCAGTGAGCCAAGATCACGCCATTGCATGCCAGCCAGGGCAACAGTGTGAGACTCCGTCTCAAAAACAAAAACAAAAACAAAAACCAAACATCGCATGTTCTCACTTATTTGTGGGATCTAAAAATCAAAACAATTGAACTCCTGAATATAGAGAGTAGAAAACTGGTTAGCAGAGGCTGGGAAGGGTAGTCGCTGGTGGTGGAGAGGTGAGGTTGGTTAATTGATACAAAAAAATAGAACAAATAAGACCTAGTATTTGGGCCGGGCGCGGTGGCTCAAGCCTGTAATCCCAGCACTTTGGGAGGCCGAGACGGGCAGATCACAAGGTCAGGAGATCGAGACCATCCTGGCTAACACGGTGAAACCCCGTCTCTACTAAAAAAAAAAAATACAAAAAAAAAACCTAGCCGGGCGAGGTGGCGGGTGCCTGTGGTCCCAGCTACTCGGGAGGCTGAGGCAGGAGAATGGCGTGAACCCGGGAGGCGGAGCTTGCAGTGAGCTGAGATCCGGCCACAGCACTCCAGCCTGGGCCACAGAGCGAGACTCAGTCTCAAAAAAAAAAAAAAAAAAAAAAAAAAAAAAAGACCTAGTATTTGATAGCACAACAGGGTGACTATAGTCAATAACAACTGTACATTTAAAATAACTAAAATAGTGTAATTAGATTGTTT
Source organism: Macaca nemestrina (assembly GCF_043159975.1). NCBI lineage: Eukaryota > Metazoa > Chordata > Mammalia > Primates > Cercopithecidae > Macaca > Macaca nemestrina. The sequence goes on from NC_092127.1 coordinate 158,120,796, forward strand.
GTAATACAAAGGTCAAATGCTTGAGGACATGCAAAAAAATGGGCAAAAAAGAGAGAGGTTGTCAGGGAAAACTTTATCAACAAAGCCAATTTTGTGAAAGTAGGATCTATTTCATGCCCCTCCATCCTTAAAAATATACCACTGGTGGAAGAATAGTTTACATTCCTTGAAAACTCTACCCCCAAATTTAGAGTATTTACATTCACATCTTTATTAGTATGTTTCTAAACATGAGAATAACTAAATTATGCTTATAGTAATTGGCTCTTTCCATAGCATAGACGGAGAGATAAATCATAGCCCTCCTGAAATGACTAAAAGTTGTGTATTATTCAGAAAGTGCATGATGTGAATTTTGGTCTTTCCTTACAGTCTTAACTCCTACTGTATATAAGTGAAAAACAACTGAAATGGTCAAAGTAAATGCTCAGTATTAATATATCTGGCTTAGTTAACTTATCTATGTGATAGACATAACTCTTTTTTTTTGAAAAATAAATGAAAAAATTTTTATTGCGTATCACTTTATTCATGCAAATTAAAAGTGAATCTATATTAAGTTGACTCTTCCACAATAAAAACCTACACGATGGGAATGATCAAAGCTGTCTATACAATACTAATGTGTTCAATAAATTATCCAGATGTTTTTCCACAAATATTTGGATTACCTGAATTAGCTGCTTCTCCAATAACAGTTAAATTTTGGCTTTAATATGGTAGCAGTAGGATGCTACTTAAATTTAGAAGAAAAACATAAGAATGAAAACCCTGAATAGCATAGCCAAATCTTCCAAGAAATAAGTTCACCAAAAAAGTAGCATACACCTATTTGGTATCCAGAGTAGGAAACAAAACAAAACACAGGCGGCACCACCACCAAGTGATCATTACAAACATTCTATTATTGCCAGAGCAACTGTAGATTGCAAACAACTGATATGCGAACTGTAGATTAGAACAGACTTACATATCTAAAAACAAACCAGTAATCAATAATATATACAGAAATACTAACTTGAAGTCACATTTAAATACCATCAACAGTTTGGTGTATCTGATATAGACTGAATTCATTTCATCACTGCTATAAATTCCTTAAAAGTGTTCTTTTCCGAATGTAACATTGTCTTTAAAAAATGGTAAGATATTTCCCAATATGAGTCAGTTCTTTCACTCCACCATTCAGTAAATGTTGCAGCAAATTAAATAGAACCTATTAACTAGATCTAAAAACAATGGCTGAATAATTAACACAAAGAAGTACTTTTGAGTAAACTATTCAGATTACACAGGCTAATGCTAACTAAGACTGCATTTTGTGCTACTGACATGCACTATATAGATTGTACACTACTAGATGGAAGGTTGGTCCATGTCCATTTATTTAAATATTCTGTAACACCTATAATAATATTTAATATAACTCCCACATACAATATTCCTCTCACATAGACATAGTTATTTTTAGTGAGGATATGACCCATGCTATGAGATTCTAGCTAAGTAAAACAAAAACAATATGGGCTCAGGTTTTCTTAGGTAATATTAGTTTAAGTGTTAAAACTGGGAAACAACCAACTTCCATATATCCAGGAGAAACTTAGCATGGGGGAAGGTGCCTTAGTTGATGTGCCTGATAAGCAAACTGTTACTTGTGTGATAGACGTAACTCTTAAAGTCACTTTTGAAATCTTTTTCAGAAGCACAATAATCACATTGTCTTTCACTAGACCTTTGAAAGTCAACAGAAATCAATAGAATTTTCACCGTGCAACAACAAATGTGACTTTCTGCCCTCTGGATAAATATTAGCACGTCCTGCTTTGTCAGAGTTTATTGGAACATTTTCCTTATAGACAACAGTCTGTTAAGCAGCTTACTCTTTTCTGTGTTCGTGATGACTGCAGGTCTCGGCCGGTGATGTTGACCTTATAATCCATTTATGAACATAATCATTAAATCATAATTTGTCACTATTAAAGTGCACATATTATAATTTAGGAAACTGGGCACTATGTCATTTATCTTAATTCTTGGGTGATATCCCTTTAACCTTCTTAATATGATTATGCTTGACTAAGCTAAGTTTATTTAAACTTGCCTAATAATTTTTATAGCCCGAAAGAACAGAAAGTTTTTGCCAAGTAAATCAGTATCTTCACTTAGGTGAGAGGCAGCATTTACATTTAAAATAGTAAATTTAACAAAAACCATATAACTTTACTGTTGACATATACATTTGATTACATATATAATGTATCTCAAGTCATGGATTAATTCCTAAAATATTCATTGGCAATTTCATTATGGGTATGTATGAACAGAGTGACAGGAATTCCATCAGCACTTTGTAGTGATAGATTTTATGATTAATCTTTTTTTAGTCCTACAAGTCAAAGTAATTCCAGGATTTTTGTTGTTTTTGTTGTTGTTTTGTAGAAATAATGTGAGGCATAGCAAATAAAAAACTACCCTCAGTTACTTGAGAACTGCTGCTATATTAAGGATGATCACATATCTGGATGTTCCAGATCCTTAGGACCTTTGAAAACCTGAAATGCTGTGAGAAGGTATGCCCGGAATTCTCATTCATATTTCAGCAATGTTTGTGATAAAAATACATTTTGCCCCGTCTCTACGGAAAATACAAAAAATTAGCTGGGTGTGATGGCGGGAGCCTGTAGTTTCAGCTACTGGGGAGGCTGAGACAGGACAATGGCGGGAACCAGGGAGGCGGAGCTTGCAGTGAGCCGATCGTGCCACCGCACTCCAGCCTGGGTGACAGAGCGAGACTCCGTCTCAAAAAAAAAAAAAAAAATTGAACTTTCGTGGAAATCTCACATGTTGTCTTTCTTGACATGACGTTTAAATAGAATTAAATATGATCATCGGTTTATACAGAGTAGTGTATATTAGACGTTTTAAAATTTTACAAATACATCCGGTATGGTGGCCTACGCCTGTAATCCCAGCACTTTGGAGGGCCGAGGTGGGCGGATTGTTTGAGGTCAGGAGTTCCAGACTAGCCTGGCCAACATGGTGAAACCCCATCTCTTCAAAACTTACAAAAGTTAACCGGGACTGGGGGCGTGCACCTGTAGTCTGGGCTATTTGGGAGGCTGAGGCACAAGAATCACTTGAATCACTTGAACCTGAGAGGTGGAGATTGCAGTGAGCCGAGATTTGCACTCCAGCCTGGGCGACAGAGAGAGACTGTCTCAAATAAATAAATAAATAAATAAATAAATAAATAAAATGTTACAAATAAACACAGATGAAAGTAGGAAAGGCATAAAAAAGGAATACCAATACATTCACATCTTCTATAAAGTATATGGCAAAAATCATACTCAGATAAAATCTGGTTCATGACCAACAAGAGGATATAAGCAATACTTTTTTTTTTTTTTTTTTTTTGAGACGGAGTCTCGCTCTGTCACCCAGGCTGGAGTGCAGTGGCCGGATCTCAGCTCACTGCAAGCTCCGCCTCCCGGGTTTACTCCCGGGTTTACGCCATTCTCCTGCCTCAGCCTCCCGAGTAGCTGGGACTACAGGCGCCTGCCACCTTGCCCGGCTAAGTTTTTGTATTTTTAGTAGAGACGGGGTTTCACTGTGTTAGCCAGGATGGTCTCCATCTCCTGACCTCGTGATCCGCCCGTCTCGGCCTCCCAAAGTGCTGGGATTACAGGCTTGAGCCACCGCGCCCGGCCAGCAATACTTTTAACATATCCATTTAAATTGCTAGTTGCTATGAAGAGAGCTAATTTGTTTTAGTATAAATAAGGTAAGTGCTTTGGACTCTACATTTTAAAATATTACACCTGGTTTGATGACTTCATATAAATATTATCATTAGCTTTGGATGGTGGTAAGCACTTGATAAAGTAAATATCACTAATACCTGAGATTCTCTAGACGTTTTTTTTTAGACAGTTTCACTTTTGTTGTCCAGGTTGGAGTGCAGTGGTGCGATCTTGGCTCACTGCAAACTCCACCTCCCGGGTTCAAGCAATTCTCCTGCCTCAGCCTCCCGAGTAGCTGGGATTACAGGTTTGTGCCACCACACCCTGCTAATTTTGTATTTTTAGTAGAGACAGGATTTCTCCATGCCAGTCACGCTGGTCTTGAACTCCTAACCTCAGGTGATCCGCCCGCCTTGGCCTCTCAAAGTGCTGGGATTACAGGTGTGAGCCTCCGCACCCGGCCGATTCTCTAGACATTTGTAAGAAAATGTTTTAGGGCCGGGCGCGGTGGCTCAAGCCTGTAATCCCAGCACTTTGGGAGGCCGAGACGGGCGGATCACGAGGTCAGGAGATCGAGACCATCCTGGCTAACCCGGTGAAACCCCGTCTCTACTAAAAAATACAAAAAACTAGCAGGGCGAGGTGGCGGGCGCCTGTAGTCCCAGTTACTCTGGAGGCTGAGGCAGGAGAATGGTGTAAACCTGGGAGGCGGAGCTTGCAGTGAGGTGAGATCCGGCCACTGCACTCCAGCCTGGGGGACAGAGCAAGACTCCGTCTCAAAAAAAAAAAAAAAAAAAAAAAGAAAATATTTTAGTTTAAGAGTGTGTGCCAGGAATGGTGGCTCACGCCTGCAATCCCAACAGTTTGGGAGGCCGAGGTGGGTGCATCACTTGAGGTCAGGAGTTTGAGACCAGCCTGGCCGACATGGTGAAACCCTGACTCTAATAAATATACAAAAATTAGCAGGGCATGGTGGCAGGTGCCTGTAATCCCAGCTACTCCAGAGGCTGAGGTAGGAGAATTGCTTGAACCTGGGAGATAGAGGTTGTAGTGAGCCGAAGTTGTGCCGCTGCACTCCAACCTAGGCGACAGAGTGAGACTCCATCTCAAAAAAAAAAAAGTGTGATTTGCAAAACTATAAATTGAAACTCACTACTAATGTTGAATTTCACCTCTTTTCCCTTCTCCCACTGATTGACTTTAAGTACCAAGAATGATTATTAAAACTGCATAATATGAAGACAAAGAGTAGTTCAGTTGTCAGCAAATCTCTACACATTAAAGAAATATTTTTCTTAGAGATTTCTCTAAGAAATAGATATATATAGATGTATAATAGGATATCTCCTATTTAGAAGTTGTCATAGTTTCCTCATTCGCATGCCCTGCATTATAAGTTTGTGAAGCATTTAAATACTGCTATTAATATTTCCACTGGAGGCCAAGCACAGTGGCTCCTGCCTGTAATCCCAGCACTTTGGGAGGCCAAGGTGGGAGAACTGCTTGAGGCCGGGAGTTTGAGCCCAGCCTGGGCAGCAAAGCAAGATCCTGTCTCTACAAAACTGAAATAAAACAAAAAATAAAATAAAATTCCACTAGAGTCAAAAGTTCTGAAAATTATAGGTGAATAGGTAATTAAAAATAATTGAATAAGTAATAGACTTAAACTAAAAGAAATTTTGTATTATTGGCAACTACTGATAACTTTATGACATACTAAAATTATTTCTCTATCTGCTAAATGCAACCTATGCCACTGTTACCTACTTCACAGAGATACAGATGTTATTTTTTGTGTGTGTGCTGTGTAAATATTTTATCCTCATTTCATTCATAAAGTTCACTGAGGTAGGGAAAATTTTTACTGATCTTTCCATTCAGCCTGAAGTCAGCAAAATATATTGCATGTGGAATAGATGCTTCTTTTGCTCAATGGTTTATGGATTAGTCCGTTTTCATGCTGTTCATAAAGACATATCCAAGACTTGGGCAATTTACAAAAGAAAGAAATTTGTTGGACTTACAGTTCCACATGGTTGGGGAGGCCTCACAATCATGGTGGAAGGCAAGGAGGAGTAAGTCACAACTTACATGGATGGCAGCAGGCAAAGAGAGAGAGTATGTGTAGAGAAACTCTCATTTTAAAACTCATCAGATGTCATGAGACCCATTCATTATTATGAGAACAGAATGGGAAAGACCCACCCCCATGATTCAATCATCTCCCACTGGGTCCCTCCCACAACATGTGGGAATTATGGGAGCTACAAGATGAGATTTGGGTGGGAACGCAGAGCCAAACCATATCATTCCAACCCTGGCCCCTCCCAAATCTCGTATCTTCACATTTCAAAACCAATCCTGCCTTTCCAATAGTCCCCCAAAGTCTTGACTCATTTCAGAATTAACTCAAAAGTCCACCATCTAAAGTCTCATCCAAGACAAGACAAGTCCCTTCCGCCTATGAGCCTGTAAAATCAAGAGCAAGTTAGTGACTTCCTAGATACAATGGGGGTACAGTCATTGGGTAGATACAGCCATTCCAAATGGGATAAATTGGCCAAAACAAAGGGGTTACACACCCCATGCAAGTCTGAAATCCAGCAGGGCAATCAAATCTTAAAGCTCCAAAAGATCTCCTTTGACTGCATGTCTCACATCCAGGTATGCTGATGCAAGAGGTGGGTTCCCATGGTCTTGGGCAGCTCTGCCTGTGGCTTTGCAGGGTACAGATTCCCTCCCAGTTGCTTTCATGGACTGACATTGAGTGTCTGCAGCTTTTCCAGGTTCATGGTGCAATCTGTCAGTGGATCTACCATTCTGGGGTCTCAAGGACGGTGGCCCTCTTCTCACAGCTCCACTAGGTGGTGCCCCAGTGGGGACTCTGTGTGGGGGCCCTGATCCCACATTTCCCTTCTGCACTGCCCTAGCAGAGGTTCTCCATGAGGGCCCCACCGCTACAGCAAACTTCTGCCTGGGTATCCAGGCATTTCCATATATCTTCAGAAATCTAGGCAGAGTTTCCCAAACCTCAGTTCTGGACTTCTGTGCACTTGCAGGCTCAACACCATGTGGAAGCTGCCAAGGCTTGAGGCTTGCACCCTCTGAAGCCACAGCCCAAGCTCTAAATTGGCCCCTTTCAGCCATGGCTGGAGTGGCTGGGACACAGGACACCAAGTCCCTAGGCTGCACACAGCACTGGGACCCTGGGCCTGGCTCATGAAACCACTTTTTCCTCCCTAGGCCTGTGATGGGAGGGGTTGCTGCAAAGGTCTCTGACATGCCCTGGAGACATTTTCTCCATTGTCTTAGTGATTAACATTGGACTCTTGGTTGCTTATGCAAATTTCTGCAGCCGGCTTGAATTTCTCCTTAAAAATGGGATTTTGTTTTCTATTGCATTGTCAGGCTGCAAATTTTCCAAACTTTTATGCTCTGCTTTCCTTTTGAAGCTGAATGCCTTTAACAGCACCAAAGTCAACTCTTGAATGCTTTGCTGTTTAGAAATTTCTTCCACCATACACCCTAAATCATCTTTCTCAAGTTCAAGGTTCCACAAATCTCTAGGGCAGGGGCAAAGTACTGCAGGTCTCTTTGCTAAAACATAACAAGAGTCATCTTTGCTCCAGTTCCCAACAAGTTCCTCATCTCCATCTGAGACCACTTCAGCCTGGACCTTATTGTTCATATCACTATCAGCATTTTTGTCAAAGCCATTCAACAAGTCTCTAGGAAGTTCCAAACTTTCCTACATTTTCCTATTTTCTGAGCCCTCCAAACTGTTCAGACCTCCGCCTGTTACCCAGTTCCAAAATTGCTTCCACATTTTTGGGTATCTTTTTAGCAACACCCTACTCTACTGTATTAATTTACTGTATTAGTCCATTTTCATGCTGCTGATAAAGACATACCCGAGAGCAGACAATTTACAAAAAAAAAGACATTTATTGGACTTACAGTTCCACATGGCTGGGGAGGCCTCACAATCATAGCAGAAGGCAAGGAGGAGCAAGTCACATCTTACATGGATGGTAGCAGGCAAAGAGAGAGCTTGTGCAGAGAAACTCCTGTTTTTAAAACCATCAGATCTCATGAGACCCATTCACTATCATGAGAACAGCATAGGAAAGACTTGCCCTCACTATTCAATCATCTGCCATCCTACTGGGTCCCTCCCACAACACATGGGAATTATGGGAGCTAGAAGATGAGTTTTGGGTGGGGACGCAGAGCTAAACCGTATCAGTATATAAGACTGGGCCTGGTGCAGCGGCTCATACCTATAATCCCACCACTTTGGGAGAGCAAGGTGGTTGGATCATTTGAGGTCAGGAGTTAGAGACCAGCTTGACCAACATGATGAAACCCTGTCTTTACTAAAAATACAAAAATTAGCCAGGCATTGTGTCGGGTGCCTGTAATCCCAGCTACTTGGAAGGCTGAAGCAGGAGAATTGCTTGGACCTGGGAGGCGGAGGTTGCAGTGAGCCAAGATTGCACCACTGCATCCCAGCCTGGGTGACAGAGCAAGGCTCCATCTCAAAAAAAAAAAAAAAGAAAAGAAAAGAAAAAAAAAGGTATATAAGACTGATCTGTAGCGTTGTATGATGTATGATCTGTATTTCATTGATTTTTATTTTTGTATGAATATATTTCAATTTATCAATTTTCTTTATAGTTAACATTCAGATTGTTCACAGTGGTTTTTGTTTTGTTCTGTTTTTGAGACAGGGTTTTGCTTTGTCATCCAGGCTGGTCTTGAACTCCTGGCCTCGAACTCCTGGCCTCAAGCAATACTCCTTCCTTGGCCTCCCAAAGTGTTGGGATTACAGGCATGAGCCACTGTGCCTGGCCATCTGTGGTTTTTTGATTATTCTCTGCTTTGTGGTATAAAGATATTGCTGAAAATGTTGAAAAGCCCTGCAGATACCCCTTTGGCTAATAGTGATAAGAAAAAGAGGAAGCATTTATGTTTATCTGTGGCAAAGAAAGTCAAGCTATTAGAGAAGTTGGTCAGCAGTATAAGTGTCAAAATCTTACAAAAGAGTATGGGATTGGAATAACCACCATATATGACCTGAAGAAACAGAAGGAAAAACTGTTGAAGGTTTATGCTGAAAGTGATGAACAGAAGTTAATGAAAGTGAAAAAACAAAAACAAAAAAACCCTCCCAGCACTTTGGGGGGCTGAGATGGGTAGATCATGAGATCAGGAGTTCAAGACCAGCCTGGCCAAGATGGTAAAACCCCATCTCTATTAAAAATACAAAAATTAGCCAGCTGTGGTGGTGCATGCCTGTAATCCCATCTACTTGGGAGGCTGAGGCAGAAGAATTGCTTGAACCTGGGAGGGGGAGGTTGCAGTGAGCTGAGACCATGCCACTGCACTCCAGTGTGGGCGACAGAGCAAGACTCTGTCTCAAAAACAACAACAAAACCCCAAAACTACATAAAACTAAAAAAAAAATCTCAATCATGTATTGAAAGCATAAATTCATAAGCACCATAGTGAACACATGCCATGTAATGGTATGCTGATCATGAAACAAAGATCTATTACAATGAACTAAAAATGGAAGGGAACTGTGAATATTCAACAGGCTGGTTGCATAAATTTAAGAAAAGACAGGCTGTTACATTTTTTAAAAATCGGCAGCAATAAAGCATCTGCTGATCACAAAGCAGTGGAGAAATCTGTTGATGAATTTGCTAATATTATCACTCATGAAAATCCAACACCAGACCAAGTCTATAATATTGCTGAAACATCACTGTTTTGGTGTTATTGCCCCAGATAGATACTAACTACAGCTGATGAGCTAGCCCATAAAGGAATTAAGGATGGGAAGGATGGAATAACAATGCTGACATGTGCTAGTGCAGCAGGCATCCATAAATGTAAACTTGCTGTGATAGGCAAAAGCTCATACCCGTACTGTTTTCAAGGAGTGAATTTGTTTCCATTCCATTATTGTGCTAACAAAAAGGCATGAATCAGCAGGAATATCTTTTCTTTTCTGATTGGTTTCACTTTTTTTTTTTTTCCTGAGACAAGGCATCTCAAAGTGCTAGGATTATAGGCATGTGCCACCATGCTCAGAGTCCTATTCTGGAGTTTTCAAAAATATTTCCATTCTGGATATCTATTACTTTACAAGAAACCATTCCAATACCTATTACCTTAACAGAGCAATCATTTAATTATGTCCACACTACTGTGGGTCAGGAAATTTGGACAGGCCTTGACTACGTGATTTTTCTGCTCTCCCAGGTGTTGACTGGAGTCAACAAAGCTAGTGAAATTCCATCGGTTGCTGGGATGTTGGGTCTGAGATGGCTTCATTTACATGCATGGTGCCTGGTGGAGATGGCTATAAGGCTGGTCTCAGATGACCACCTCCCTGGCTTTACATGGTGCTCCAAGAGAGCATGACAGGAGCTGCCAGTCTTCTTAAAGCTTAGGTCTGGAATTGGCATAGTATCACTTCCATTGTGTTCTTTGGTCAAATCAGTCACAGGCCAGTCCAGGTTCAAGGCAGGAGTTTCAAAGCACAAGCAGTCATTTTAAATCTGGTATATTTCTGAGATAGAGTATTTTCAAGTAAATAAACATTCCTAAGGAAAACACTCTCACAAAGAAGTTACAGGCTCCTGACTTAAGTCTCATTTAAACTCAAGGAAGGCTTCAAATGCCAAAAAAAAAAAAAAAAAAAAGCAAAAGTTAAGAGGAATGTAATATAAAAGATACGTACAACTTTTTACGTGTCTTATTTACTCATTTATTGATTTATAACACAATGAACATTATAAATTGGCGTAGGTCCTCTAAAATTATGGGCAAAAATTTGTGTGATGTGTCTGCTAAGACAAAACCGAGGCACAGTAACTTGCCCTTGGTCAGATAAATAGCACGTGGTGGGGCTGGAGAACCCAGCATCCTGGCTTCGGAGGGACCAGTGCAGTGAGGCCCTGTTAATAAGTAACAGTCTGTTTGTAAATTGGGAATAAGAGTACTCAGTGTCATCATGGGGATAAAATGAGCTAGGCTAGTCCAGAGCTGCACATATAACAATAAATGTTTAATAAATACAGGCTGTTGATGTTCAGGCTCTGATATCTTTCGTCCTAAAGATGTTGGTATCATAAAGTGCAAGACCCAACAGGGGGTGGATGGGTGAGAATTTCAAAAGTGTAGCTAGAGCCAAAGCTGGAGATACTGCTTTCTCCATTGAACTCTTTATGGTCTCGTTTTTCTCTTGAAATCGTATGCAAATGTTTCATTCTATTCCACGATTCAATTGCTTATCTATTCATATAAAACTGGTATACTCCAAAGCTTTCGGTATCTTTTTTTTTTTTTTGAGACAGACTTTCCCTCTGTCGCCCAGGCTGGAGGGCAGTAGCTCTATCTCGGCTCACTGCAATCTCTTCTCCTGGGTTCAAGCAATTCTCCTGTCTTAGTCTCCGAGCAGCTGGGACTACAGGCACACGTCACCACCCCTGGCTAATTTTTGTATTTTTAGTAGAGACGGGGTTTCACCATATTGGTCAGGCTGGTCTCGAACTCCTGACCTCAGGTGACCCACCCGCTTCGGCCTCCCAAAGTGCTGGGATTACAGGGGTGAGCCACCGCGTCCGGCCTTTTGATGAAACCTATTACAGAATAGATATTTATACATAATATGTAAAATGCGCAGCTAAAACGTTTATCTTACTGCAGTTAGTAGTAAAAACTTTTGAAAGTTACTGTAGGGAAGTGCACTATCCAGACGTGTAATCGGGAGGTACTTGGGTACCCCGCCTTCCAAGGAAACCAATATAGGATCCACCTACTTTAGTGCCCGTGCCAAAAACCGAGCTCACACCACAGCACCGTGGTTCCTCGCGATGGCAGCGGCCCGCCTGCCCTCCGGGCGGCACCTGGGCAGGCGTCGCACCTCCCGCCTCTGGGTGGGACGGAAGGAAAGCTCGCGCCTCCTGACGTCATCACCGCGCGCCGCTATCTTCGCCTTCTTCCACTTCGCGGGAGAAGTTGTTGGCGCGAATGGATCCTGAGCCCCGATAACGGATTCCTCAACCGGCCGGCCCGCCAGCCAGCCAGCGCCTTCATCCTGGGGCTGCGATGGTGAGCCGCTGGGGGAGGCCGTGGGGCTCGGGGTCTGGGGAGGCTTTGCAGGCCTGGTGTGGACGGGGCACTCCTGGTATGCAGGGTGGGGGAGGATGGCGGTGGGTGGTTCCGGAGGCGAGCAAAGGCAGAGAAGGGGCCCCACACTGGGTACTGGACGCAAAACTTTCCTTGCACCGCGGGCTGAAGCTCTGGGCGGCAGCCAGCGCGCAGGGATTTTGTTGCTACGTGTACTTGCACTTTCCCCCCCCACTCCTGGGGGGAGGGAGAAAGGAAGAGAGGAAGAAGGATGGATGGTGGTTTTGGGACGCGTTGGTAAAGTTATTTTCTTGTTCGGCCTTTCTCGAACCACAGTTTGAGTACTGCCTAGGGCGTGGATTTCAAGCTTTGGGTCACGAGGGAGAAGAATGTAACAAACTTTTCTTAGGGAATATGTTGTGTAGGGCCTTAAACTTTTATCATTAACAGCTCAGCTTGTTTCATCTCCACTTGTCATTAACGATCACCTGAGCGGTACTGAGACCGAGGGCATGGAGAGGATATTTTATTTTGTTTAGATGAGTTCATAGGAGTCAAAAGGATAACACGGCTTACTAGGAAAAAGAAGTGCAGCGAATAGAAACAGATGCAAGACATTTGACAGCTGTCGTCCTCTTATCACCTGGTGTTAAAAATAATCTTAAAAAAACCCAAACCTCACTGCATAATTCTGGATAAAACATTCAGACAAATTGAAAGTGAAATAATTATGCAGCCAGCAAAGCAGACATTCCTGATGGTGTGGCAATGGATATGGCTCTGTGTTTGAAATATTTTTAAAGGACAATTTAAAATGTTCCATTAAACTAGAAGATACTTAACAATCCGATATAATTTTTTTCAATCATTGGTCAACTTGTCACAGAGACAACATTCTAGGGGGTGGAAATTTTATGCCACATTGGGAAACGTTGCAGTCCTTTGTGTTTCTTCTCAAAAAAGGGCAACAGTAATGATAGTAGCTACCTTGTACCAACCATCTTCTTTAGGTCAATATGTGAACTGTTGGTTTTTCATTTTTTTTTTTTTTTCATTTCAACCCACATCGATGCAGTTTTACAGACAGTACAAGCATCTTTCTGGAATTTAAACAGTGTGTCATACAACTAGCAGGTGGTTGAACTAGAATTAGAATCTTGGTGTTTCTGACCACTATGCTATACTACCTCGCTATAATGATCATCATTACAGTTTGGAGGTCAAGGTACTGTGGTATTTTGGAAACTTGATGAGATTTGGAGTCTTGAAGATGAAGAACGTGGTTATGTTTTAGTTTAATGGTTTATAGATTAATTTATAGTTATATTACTATGTTAGTATGGTCTAGTTTAATAGTTATGTGGTCTTGGGCAAGTAAATAGCTTACGTCTAATCTCTTTAAGCTTCTATTTCCTTATCTGTAAGAGGGGAAAATAATAGCTGCTATAGAGATTGTTTTGGGAATTAAGCAAGATATATAGGTAAAGCTTCCATTCTGGTGCCTGGCATGTTAGGCAACTACCAATGATCTATTTTCTCAGAAAGGACTCTATGGAAAGTTACATAGATGTTAAGAGGCATGGTAGATTCCTGTGTCATTTATGGTGAACATAGCTTGTGTGGTCAATTTTTGATCATTCAGGTCCTTTTACTTTTGGTTCTTTTCTTCCTTTAATACTCCCGTTCATGGTGCAGATAAAAAATAGACCTCTTCTCAGAAAAGAAATAGGTCAAATTAGTCAGCTTTGTTGTTAATGGGAAAACGTTCTATGAGGTAGATGAGAATTTTGTATTATATTGATATTTAATTTAGCCCTTCAGTCTCTAGTGCAACAATTAGCAAAACCCTAGACTAAAATTGATTCAACAAATGCTTATTGAACACCTGTGCAAAGTTATAAGACAGTAGTTCTTTTTTTTTTCCTTTCCCTCAAACTGTGTCATTGGGTATGAAGGACAGTAGTTCTCAATCTTTGTTTTAGTTACAGTTTCCTTTGATAAATATAGTGAATGATATGCAAATTTTCTGCCCAGAGAAATGCATATAGGCACATACAAACTATTTTAAGGGATTGACCTATCTTCTTTTTTTTTCTTTTTTTTTTTTTAAAGACAAAGTCTTGCTCTGTTGCCCAGGCTGGAGTGCAGTGGTGTAATGATAGCTCACTGCCACCTCTAATTCCCGGGTACAAGCGATCCTTCCACCCTGGCCTCTCAAAGCTTTGGGATTACAGGCATGAGCCACTGTGCCTGGCATATTCACTTCTCTTCTTCTTTTTCTTTTTTTTTTTTTTTTTTTGAGAGTCTTGCTGTGTTGCCCAGGCTGGAGTGCAGTGGTGTAGTCTCGGCTTACTGCAACCTCTGCCTCCCAGGTTTAAGCGATTCTCATGCCTCAGCCTCCCCAGTAGCTGGGATTACAGGTGTCTGCCACCATGCCCAGCTATTTTATTTTTTTATATTTAGTAGAGATGAAGTTTCACCATGTTGGCCAGGCTGGTCTGGAACTCCTGGCTTCAAATTGATCCACCTGCCTCGGCCTCTTACAGTGCCGGGATTACAGGTATGAGCCACTATTCCTGGCCTATTCACTTGTCTTCTGAAGCCCATCCATAGACAGCTCTTGCCTTGGAAGCTGCATTGAAAACAAAAATTCTAATTAAAAGTTATCAATAAAGAAATAAAGTGTATGTATTCACACAGTGGAATACTGTGCAACCTTTATAAAATTGAGAAAACTTTATACTCTGATACGAAACAATTGCCAAAATAAAAATCTCTCTGGAAAGATACAGAAGGAACCAACTGATAATATTTGTTGCCTCCAGAGATGGGAAGTATGTATCTGAGAGGCAGGATAAGAGGGAGACTTTTTACCCTTTTGAAATTTGAACCACGTGAATATATTATCTACTAAAGGAATAGAAAGAAAATTAAAAGTAAAGAAGCCATGTGGACATTTGAATTTCACTGAGATTTAATTGTTTGCACAAAACTTGCGTAAAACCTGACAGATGCCATTTTTAAGAAGTCAGCATATATAATTAATTGGTTGGTATAATTATTGAAAATATGCATAAGATTGAACTAAACACACATGAGACTTCAGGAACAGCCTTTTGAAGAGCTGTGAGGTCAGTTTAAATAAGTTGTGGTCTGAACTGTTTCATTGCTCCACTCCTAGAGGCAGCTTTCACATCATGGTGTACTATGTGGAATGCTCTCCCTGGAGCAGTGCTTGACTTTGTTATAATATCGTTTTTGCCAAATAATATGCTTTTGCCATGCGTACGTATCTGAACTTGGCCTCTAAGACCCCTACCTACCTCTCTGATTTTCTCTCTCTGTCTTTTGAGTGTGTTAGGTTGGTTCTATTTCTCTTTTAGAGCTTTTGTTGTTGCTATTTTCTCTCTTCGAAATACTCTCCCTCCACATCCTTGAGTGTCTGCTTTTTTTTCATCATTTAAGTTTCTCTTGCCTGATCCAAGGTCATGAAGATTTATGCTTAAGAGCTTTGTAGTTTTAGCTCTTACATTTAGGACTTTTATCCATTTTTGAGTTAATTTTTATATATTGTGTGAAGTATAGAGGTCCAACTTTATTCTTTTGTATGTGGACATCTAGTTGTCCCAGCATCATTTTTTGAAAAGACTCTTCTTTCTCCATTGAATTATTTTGGCACCCTCGTCAAAAATCAGTTGACTGTAAATGTGAGAGTTGTTTTCTAAACTCCCAGTTCTATTCCATTGATCTGTACATCTATCTGAATGCCAGCAACACACTGCGTTACTGTGGCTTTGTAATAATTTTTGAAGTCAGGAAGTATGTACTCCACCTTTGTTCTTTTTCAAGATTGTTTAGGCGATTCCATTTCCTTGAATTTCCATATGAATTTTAGAATCAGCAAAGATACCACATGGAATTTTGATAGAAAATTTATTGAATCTGTAGGCCAATTTAGGGAATATTGCCATCTTAACAATATTAAATCTTCCCATCCATTAATGTGGGATGCCTTCATTTGTTAGGTCTTCAGTTTGTTTAAACAGTATTTTGTAGTTTTTCATTGTACGAGTTTTACACTTCATTTGTTAAATATATTCCTAAGTATTTTATTCTTTTTGGTGATTTTTTAAGTGGAACTGCTTTCTTTTTTTTTTTCTTTTGAGACAGAGTCTCACTCTGTCCCCCACACTGGAGTGCAGTGGCACAATCTCGGCTTACTACAAGCTCTGCCTCCCAGGTTCATGCCATTCTCCTGCCTCAGCCTCCTGAGTAGCTGGGCGTACAGGCACCCGCCACCATGCCCGGCTAATTTTTTGTATTTTTAGTAGAGACAGGGTTTCACCGTGTTAGCCAGGATGGTCTCGATCTCCTGACCTCGTGATCCGCCCGCCTCGGCCTTCCAAAGTACAGGATTACAGATGTGAGCCACCGCGCCCGACCAGAACTGCTTTCCTAATTTCATTTTTGGATTGTTTATTGCAAAAGTATACAGAAATACAATTGATTTTTGTATATTGATCTTGTATCCTTGCTGAACTCATTATTCAAAGTGTTTAGTGGATTTCTTATGTTTTTCTGTAAGATTGTTTCATCTGAAAACACATGGGTTTACTTCTTGTTCAGTGTAGGTGGCTTTTATTTCATTTTATTGCCTAATTCTTTTGCTAGAAACTCGACAACATTGAGTACAAGTGGCAAGAGCAGACATATTTTTTCCTGTTTTTAGGGGGAAAGCCCTCCAACCACTTACTTTTTGCTTCCAAAGTATGAGGCCTTAATATAATTTTAAATATTTTCTTTATTTGTTTATTGATTGATTGATTGAAACGGAGTCTCGCTGTTACCCAGGCTGGAGTGCAGTGGCATGATACCAGCTCACTGCAACCTCCACCTCCCAGGTTCAAGCGATTCTCCTGCCTCAGCCTCCCAAGTAGCTGGGACTACAGGCATGTGCCACCACAACTGACTGTTTTTTCTGTTTTTAGCAGACGGGGTTTTGTCCTGTTGGCCAGGCTGGTCTCAAGCTCCTGGCCTCAGGTAATCTGTCCGCCTCAGCCTCCCAAAGTGCTGAGATTATAGGTGTGAACCACTGTGCCTGGCTTAAATACTTTAAAATTATTTCATGATTTTCTTTTCTGTCCTCCCACTAGTTAAATCATTTTATAATTTATTCAGATATATGATTTTGCATTTTAGTGATTTTTAGGATAAAATATTTTTATACTTGGATAGACTTGTGAAGTATGTTGATGATAATCAGTTTCTGCTCATGGATTTGATGGGCTTTTAAAAAATATTAACCAGAAATACTTGTATTTCTTTATTACTTTCAAAATAGAGAAGTAAAACCAAAATACAGTATTTTGTCAACCACTCTGCAGTGTACTGCGGTACTTATTTTGCATAAAACTGTGTACTCTTCAGATAAAATGAACACATAATTTGCTTTCTCTTCTTTTTTTTTTTTTTTGAGGTGGAGTCTCGCTCTGTTGCCCAGGCTAGAGCGTAGTGGTACAATCTCAGCTCACTGCAACCTCCGCTTCCCAGGTTCAAGCAATTCTCTTGCCTCAGCCTCCAAGTAGCTGGGACTGCAGGTGCTCGCCTGTATTTTGAAATACAAAAATCACCAGCTGATTTTTGTATTTTGTTTTGTTTTATTTTTTTTATAGAGATGGAGTCTTGCCTTGTCACCCAGGCTGCAGTGCAGTGGCGTGATCTTGGCTCACTGCCAACCTCTGCTGCCCTGGTTCAAGCGATCCTCTTGCCTCAGCCTCCCGAGTAACTGGGACTACAGGCATGTGCCACCACATCTGGCTAACTTTTTTGTGTTTTTAGTAAAGACGGGGTTTCCCCATGTTGGCCAGTCTGTTCTGGAACTCCTGACCTCTGGTGATCTGCCTGCCTCTGCCTCCCAAAGTGCTGGGATTATAGGGGTGAGCCACCACACCTGGCCAATTTCTGTATTTTCAGTAGTGATGAGGTTTCACTATGTTGGCCAGGCTGGTCTTGAACTCCTGACCTCAAGCCATCCACCCGCCTTGGCCTCCCAAAGTGCTGGGATTAAGGTGTGAGCCACCGCACCCGGCCAAAAAAAGAAAATATTTTTGTGTTGCCTTCGTTTTTATTTATTAACTATTATTTTTAAATTTTTTATTTCCATGGGTTTTTGGGGAACAGGTGAGATTTTGGTGCATCCATCACCTGAGTAGTATGTATGAATCCAGTTTGTAGTCTTTTATCCCTCACTTCCTTCCCACCGGTTCCCTGACTCCCTAGAGTCCATTGTATTATTATCATTATTTTTTTGTTTCTGAGGGGGTCTTGCTCTGTCCCCCAGGCTGGAGTGCAGTGGTGATCTCGGCTCACTGCAAGCTCCACCTCCCAGGTTCACCCCATTCTCCTGCCTCAGCCTCCCGAGTAGCTGGGACTACAGGCTCCTGCCACCGTGCCCAGCTAATTTTTTGTATTTTTGGTAGAGACGGGGTTTCATCGTGTTAGCCAGGATGGTCTCAATCTCCTGACCTTGTGATCCATCCGCCTCGGCCTCCCAAAATGCTGCGCCCAGCCCATTGTATTGTTCTTATGCCTTTGCATCCTCATAGCTTAGCTCCCACTTATAAGTGAGTGAGAACATACAATGTTTGGTTTTTCATTCCTGAGTTACTTCACTTAGAATAATAGTCTCCAGTTCCATCTGGGTTGCTGCGAATGCCATTAATTTATTCCTTTTTATGGTTCAGTAGTATTCCATTGTGTGTGTGTATGTATATATATGTATATATATATCCCACAGTTTTTTTATCT
Organism: Macaca nemestrina; assembly: GCF_043159975.1. Taxonomy (NCBI): domain Eukaryota; kingdom Metazoa; phylum Chordata; class Mammalia; order Primates; family Cercopithecidae; genus Macaca; species Macaca nemestrina. The sequence goes on from NC_092127.1 coordinate 158,139,491, forward strand.
ACTTGTTGATTGATGGGCTGAATGACTTAATATTTTAAAAGAGCTCAAATCATTGCATGGCACAGGGTGAGGCCTCTAGAAAGGTGTGTTAAGTAAACAAATGAACTCCTGAATCAGGGCAGTGGCAGTGGGAATAGAGGGGAGAAGACAGCAGTATTTGGGAGATAGTTTAGGTTGGATGATTAGGTGGAAGGTCAGAGTGAGAAGGAAAAGCCGTGGCCATGTTTCTGTTTTGGGTGAATGGTGGTGCTGTGCATGGAGATGGGGAATAAAGGGAGAGAAGCAAGTCCCAGCTGAAGATGAATTTAGTTGAGGACATTATTAGTTGGAGGTACCTTTGGGGGATTTGCACAGAGATGGATTTGGCTGCATGTTGGCTGCATGAATATGGAGTTCAGAGCTGGTCTTGAGAAACAGACATGAGATTTAGGAAGTATGAGTATGTACATAAGTGGTACTGGGGTTAAGTAGGTGTGAGTTAGTTCGCACAGTGTGAGTGTGTGGTTCCGGAGTTTTGACTTGGGATTCCCAATAGGCTTTAGGGGAAAACCCCTAACATTGGATACAAAGTTTTGTGTAAATGTTTGTTTTTTCATGTATCTGTGGAAAATATATGTACTTTCATCCACAAAAGCATAAAAACAATTGGCATGATGAGTGGGAGAGCACCTGCTTTGTTTCCTTGGCACACATTTTGGCTTATTTTAATAAATGAGCAACTTGTTGCAGGTATTGACAACTTCCTTCACTAGCATATAAGCTCTGTAACGGCAGGGGCCACAAGGAGAGGGAACTGCTGTATAACGTGTGGCTCACGGTGCGTTTTCCACAAATATTAGAGGAATGAATAAGTACAAGTAAACTTTATATTTCCACTAAAAATATAAATAAACTAGAAGGTAAAACTTCCTGGTATAAAAACATCTCTAGCACTGTTGCATGACTTTATATCTAAGCTATTAAAACACTTAGTGACGAATAATATAGCCTAGAGAAATACAGTTATTTTATGATGTTGTAGGTCTCTTTTCACTTTGGACTTAATTTCTTTTTTTTTGAAACGGAATTTCACTCTTGCCCAGGCTGGAGTGCAATGGCGTGATCTCGGCTCACCGCAACCTCTGCCTCCTGGGTGCAAGCGATTCTCCTGTCTCAGCCTCCCGAGTAGCTGGGATTACAGGTGTGCACCACCATGCCCGGCTAATTTTGCATTTTTAGTAGAGACAGGGCTTCTCCATGTAGGTCAGGCTGGTCTTGAACTCCTGACCTCAGGTGGTCCACACATCTCGGCCTCCCAAAGTGCTGGGATTACAGGTGTGAGCCGCCGCACCCGGCCCGGTTGGACTTAATTTCTGTGTTCATATAAGTAGTTTAAATTTGATTTTTTTTGGCTCAGAAGTCAGTTGTAAAAAGCTAGCTTCTGGGCTGGGCTTTGTGGCTCACGCCTGTAATCCTGGCACTTTGGGAGGCGGATTGTGAGGTCAGGAGTTCGAGACCAGCCTGGCCAGCATAGTGAAACCCTGTCTCTACTAAAAATACAGAAAAATTAGCTGGGTATGGTGGTGGGCGCCTGTAATCCCAGCTACTCGGGAGACTGAGGCAGGACAACTGCGTGAACCTGGGAGGTGGAGCTTGCAGTGAGCTGAAATCACCCCACTGCACTCCAGTCTGGGCGACAGTGGGAGACTCTGTATCAAGAAAAAAAAAAAGTTAGCTCCTGGATGAATAAAAACCATAATCAGAGTACATTAGCCCTGGTGAAAATGTCAAAATTCTGAAATAAACCATTAGATCAGGCATAAACAGTCTCAAATGCTTTAGTTATGCAGGTATGAAAACATAACTTATTTTTTTAAACCTAATTTAGGTAATTGTTTCAATTTGCTATTTAATATGCCTGTGTCGGTTTGTATTTTTGGATCAGGTACTTGGAAACTTCTGTGATAGAGTGTTTCATTGAATGCGTAAAGTTCAGTGATAGTAAATATTATGACTTCAGAATCTTATACTTCCCCCTTGTCACAACAGCAGTAGAAATGGGTCTTTTTGCTCTCATGGGAGTGGCCTCGCAGGTAGACTTAACAGATACTGGGGTGAATAGGGGAAGTAATTTCTATTCTCTATTTCTGTTCACTCAGTGTGCTTTATTTCATCTGTTCTTTCTTTTCTGTGCTCTGCTTTGTTTTCTAAAGACAGATTAAAGAAAGATTAGGAACAGAAAGTAGAATGAAAGCTTCACAAGAACAGAGACCTAGCGTCTTTTGTTTATCCCAAGCATCAAGAATAGTTCCTGGTCCATAAAAGGCTCTGAGTAAATATTTCTTGAATGGATAAATGAATGATTGAATGAAAAGAGTTGATGCGGGCTCTTAAAATTCTTCCTAGCTAGAACTTGTTACTGTTCAAAGGTTTTTCAGACCACACTTACATTTCACTCACCAGTGTTTTCCTCAGAGAAGTTTTTGAGACCCATTCTAGACTGTTAAATTAGTAACATCAATTATAAATCTAGAGATATTTCTGATTTCTTTAAAAAAACTTATTTGTCTGGCTTAAAACAAATTTTAAAGAAGAGGAAATGTCCTAATAAAAGTGAAAGTATATTTTTGTTTTTTGTAGCCACAATATTGTAATATGAGAGTAACAGAAAATCAGTTATAGAAACTCAATTTTATTAACTCAGAAATACTATATAATCAGCATTAATTTAATACCTTTTTAAAATTTCTTAGGTAAAGTCATAGCACAAAGTTAATCCCAATTAAAGATTCTTTTAATACATAATCTTTAAAAACAAATCTACCATTAATTTTGTTTTACATAATCAAGAACCTCTCTTTCTGAGTGCAGTTGTGAAGGTCAGTGGCCTGAGAAATAACAGTTCATGTGTTCAATGAATTTTTTTTTTTTTTTTTAAAAACGGAGTTTTGCACTATTTCCCCAGGCTGGAGTGCAGTGGTATGATCTTGGCCCACTGCAACCTCCGCCTCCCGGGTTCAAGAGATTCTCCTGCCTCAGTCTCCTGAGTAGCTGGGATTACAGGCACGCACTACCACGCCCAGCTAATTTTTGTATTTTTAGTAGAGATGGGGTTTTGCCACGTTGGTCAGGACGGTCTGGAACTCCTGACCTTGTGATCTACCTGCCTCGGCCTCCCAAAGTGCTGGTTTACAGGCGTGAGCCATCACGCCCTGCTGACTATTTCTTTTAGAAATGAAATTACTGGGCAAAGGGTATGTACCTTTAAAATTTTGATAAGTGTGGCTAGATTGCCTTCCATAAAGGTTATACCAGTTTTTTTTTTAAGGTGAAGTCTTGCTCTGTCACCAGGCCAGAGTGCAGTGGCATGATCTCCGCTCACTGCAACCTCTACCTCCTGGGTTCAAGCGATTCTCCTGCCTCAGCTTCCCAAGTCGCTGGGACTACAGGTGTGCGCCACCATGCCCAGCTAATTTTTGTATTTTTAGTAGAGATGGGGTTTCACCATGTTGGCCAGGATGGTCTCGATCCCTTGACCTCGTGATCCACCCGCCTCAGCCTCCCAAAGTGCTGGGATTACAGGCATGAGCCATCGTACCCGGCCGAGGTTATACCAGTTTTTACTTCTGTCAGCAGTAAGAGTGCGTGAGCATCTGTTTCCTCACATCCTTGACAGATATGGGCATTATCAGTCTTTTAAAACTTAGGGGAAAATGATCAAGTTTTAATGTATCTGCTTATTTGTGACGTCTAGTATTTTTTGTGTTTGTTGGTTATTTGCATTTATTTTATACTTTGCCTATTAGGAGCTTTTATTTATTTTTCTATTGATTGGGTTATCTTTTATTGATTTGTAGGAACCCTTTTTTACATGTTGTGTGTGTGTGTGTGTATGTGTGTGTGTGTTTTAAGATAGGGTATTGCTCTGTTGCCCGGGTTAGAGTACAGTGGTTTGATGGTCATGGCTCACTGCAGCCTCAAACTCTTGGTGCACAAGTGATCCTCCCACCTCAGCCTTCTGAGTAGCTGGGACTACAGGCATGCAGGCATGTGTCACCACACCAAGCTGATTTTTTTTTTTTTAAATTTGTAGAGATGGGGGTCTCCCTGTGTTGCCCTGGCTGGTATTGAACTCTTGGGCTCAAATGATCCTCCCGCCTTGGCCTCTCAAAGTGTTGGGATTACAGGCGTGGGCCACCACACCTGGCTTGTTGTACAGATATATATATATATATATATATATATATATTTTTTTTTTTTTTTGAGACGAGTGTCGCTCTGTCGCCCAGACTGGAGTGCAGAGGGACATTCTCGGCTCACTGCAACCTCTGCCTCCAAGGTTCAAGGGATTCTTGTGCCTCAGCCCCCTGAGTAGCTAGGATTACAGGTGTGCACCACCACACCTGACCAATTTTTGTATTTTTAGTAGAGATAGGGTTTTGCTATGTTGGCCAGGCTGGTCTCAAACTGCTGTCTCAAGCAGTCCACCTGCCTCGGCCTCGAAAGTGCTGGAAATACAGGCGTGAGCCACTGCGTCCAGCCTGTTGTAGATATTTTTAAGTTAGTTGCTTTTTTTTTTTTTTTTTTTTTTTTGAGATAGTTTCACTATGTTGTCCAGGTTGAACTTGAACTCCTGGGTTCAAGCAATCCTCTTGTCTCAGCCTCTCTGGTAGCTGGGACTATAGGTGTGCACCACAGTGCCCAGCTCTGTTGCTTGCATTTTAACTTTGTTTATGACACTTTTATTTTTGTGTAGTAAAATCTACCTTTCTTTAGGGATGGTTTCTGGCCTTGATGTTCTGATTTGAGGGCCTTCCACTTGCCAAGATTGAAAAATAAATATAAACATTTGTTCCTTTCTCCACTCATATGCTCAACAAGAATTATTCTATGCAGGCAAGAGAAATGTTTAGATCCATTATTTGGGAGTTAGACTTGTTTTTCTGCATTTCATGAAGTCTTTGAAGGTCTAGAACACTGGACAGCAAATGTTAATTGGAAGAGTCAGGTGAAGTCACACACTATAAATTAAGGACAAATTGCTGACCTTTGCCTCTTAGATGTTTACACCCCAGATGACTGCTTACACTGGAGATAGTTCTAAAAAAGTATGAGTAAAATGGCTTCCATTCTGATGAAAAACTTTGATTTTTGGTGTATACTGAGTTAGGTTAGGATGCTGCAATTTCTTTAACTCTTACGTTGCCATCAGAGTATGGGGTAGTTTAGGGGAGTAGGGTAAAGTAATGCAAAAGGAAAGAAAGGAGGATGTGAGTGGAAATAATTACGTAGGGAGGAAATGGTGTAACAGTGCTAAGGAGTGGCAGTGCAGATTTTTGTGCAGACAAAACCCAGACAACTCAATGTTACCAGTAGCTGGATGTTCTGAATTACATTTTGTTTTCTTTCTCTTCTCAGTTTTAAGCATTTTTGGTCTGAAAACAGGTTGAAAACCACCACTTGCTTTAACCAGGTTATTAATTTACAGTTTGGTTATTTCCATGGCACACATGCACTATCATTCTGTCTTTCTCTGTGTGTATGTGTTTAAACAATCACTACTTTTTATTTTTATTTTTAAAATGTTTCTATCTATGAGCTCACTTAGAACAGTCCGGATTGTTTGAGTGAAGAATCACTGTGTAATTTCAAAAAAGTGAAACTGATGTGAAACTCATTTGCTCCAGAAGCAATAAAGTAGTTGTCAGCCTCAGACTTGATTCTCTGTAATTATAGGAAAGAGGGTGGTTTTCTTTATTGTTCTTCTCCTCTTTAGCATCTGACACAGATGTCTCAGTTTCATAGCTGAGACACCCATTCTGTAAGCAGTATCTTTTAAACTTAGATTTAATTAGGATAGATTTGTAACTAGGAGATTTACAAAAGAGGATATATGTAAAGCCAGAGAAGTCTTTAATCCTTTTTTTAAATATTTGTTTATTTTGACCGGGCGCGGTGGCTCAAGCCTGTAATCCCAGCACTTTGGGAGGCCGAGACGGGCAGATCACAAGGTCAGGAGATCGAGACCATCCTGGCTAACACGGTGAAACCCCGTCTCCACTAAAAAATACAAAAAACTAGCCGGGCGAGGTGGCGGGCGCCTGTAGTCCCAGCTACTTGGGAGGCTGAGGCAGGAGAATGGCGTGAACCCAGGAGGCGGAGCTTGCAGTGAGCTGAGATCCAGTCACTGCACTCCAGTTTGGGCGATAGAGCGAGACTCCGTCTCAAAAAAAAAAAAAATTATTTATTTACTTATTTTTGAGACAAAGTCTCATTCTGTCACCTAGGCTGGAGTGCAGTGATGCAATCTCACCACACTGCAACTTCTGCCTCCCAGGTTCAAGCGATTCTCGTGCTCCAGTCTTCTGAGTAGTTGGATTATAGGCGTGTGCCACCATGCCTGGCTAGTTTTCAGATTTTTAGTAGAAATGGGTTTTCACCATGTTGACCAGGCTGGTCTTGAACTGGCCTCAAGTGATTGTTTTGCATCGACCTCCCAAAGTGCTGGGATTACAGGCAAGAGCTACCTTGCCTGACCTTTTAAAAAAATTATTTAACATGCTATGTACCTCAATTATCTGCTTTGTTTATTGGCTTAGCCACAAAGTTACGTGTGTGTGTGTGTGTGTGTGTGTTTCACACTTATTTGGGATTTTTGACATTGTAAGAGTATAACAATTATTGTCAGGATCTAGGAAATAATTGCTAACTTTTCTTAAACTTTACAAAGTACTTTTGTAGGCATTTCTCTCATGCAATAAAGAGAGGTAGGCTATAGGGATAAAAAGTGATAAAAACTGGTGATTACAACTATCAAGAATAGGAAGAGGGAAAATGATACAGGTGGTTCTTAAACCCAGTTCTTTGGAATTCAGATCCTATGTTCTCATTATTTTTTCTTCCTTATACCCTTTTCTATAAGCAGAGATAATGATAAACAGAGTGTTTCAGTAATATAAAGGGATGATAGTTCAGAAATGAGATGAGGGGAAGATTTTTACTGAGCCAGAATTGTGGTAGATGCATAATTAATCCACATAAAGGGTCAATATTAGTCCCACTTTACTGAGGAGAAAACAGATAATACACAGTAGCTTGCCCAAAATCACACAGGTAGAAAACACTAGAGCACAGATTTGAATTAAGGCTTCCGATTCTAAGGTCTGTTCCCTTTCCTCTATACCGCAATTTCTTAAACTAAATTTTAGAGAGGTGGGGAAGACTATGCAAAGGTTAGGAAAAGTGATTGATTTTAATTGTAATTAAATACAATTACATTGTAAATGTTTCAGTATGATTAATTTGAATTCTGTGGTTTAACAAGGGGGTGATTAAAGAGCGTATTGTAATAAGCATCAAAGGTTTTTTTTTCTTCAGAATGTTGAACAATCATATAAAGGAAAACAATTAGGAGGTTTTTAGTTGCCAGGAATGATTAGGGTTGTGAGAGTTATTCTTCTTTCAGACTGGAGTATACGTTCCACCGACAAGGATCATATTCTCCAACTTTGTCTTCTCCCCAGTTGTGCCTGGGATGATGGGATGTGGATGTGGATGTGCATGCATGATCAATAATAAGTAACTGCTACTTGCCTCTTTAGTAACTCTGCTGTCATTAGCAAAAATATCACTTGCTTATTTTGGTCTGTTTTTGGCCTGATTCTGAGAATTTATATTACTTTTCATTAGACCAATTATTCTTTTTTTTTTTTGGAGACGGAGTCTCGCTATGTCTCCCAGGCAGGCTGGAGTGCAGTGGTGTGACCTGGGCTCACTGTAACCTCTGCCTCCTGGGTTCAAGCAATTCTGCTCCCTCAGACTCCCAAGTAGTTGGAATTACAGGCACCTGTCACCACCATGCCCAGCTAATTTTTTGTGTTTTTAGTAGAGATGGAGTTTCACCATGTTGGCCAGGCTGGTCTCAAACTCCTGACCTCAAGTGACCCACTTGCCTTGGCCTCCCAAAGTGGAGGGATTACAGGCGTGAGCCGTTGTGCCCGGCTGACAAATTATTCTTAACTCAGGTAAAGTTATCAGTTAACTTGTGCACATGAAAAGAAAGCTAGTGTATTCATGGAACTATCTTTTTTTTTTTTTTTTTTTTTTTTTGAGACGGAGTCTCGCTGTGTCTCCCAGGCTGGAGTGCAGTGGCGTGATCTCGGCTCACTGCAAGCTCCGCCTCCCGGGTTCACGCCATTCTCCCGCCTCAGCCTCCCAAGTAGCTGAGACTACAGGCGCCCGCCACCACGCCCGGCTAGTTTTTTGTATTTTTAGTAGAGACGGGGTTTCACCATGTTAGCCAGGATAGTCTCGATCTCCTGACCTCGTGATCCACCCGCCTCAGCCTCCCAAAGTGCTGGGATTACAGGCTTGAGCCACCGCGCCCGGCCGGAACTATCTTGATAGGGAGAAATTACTCAGGGTAACCCAGTGTGTATATAAAGCTGTCCCATCTTACAATTGAAATTATAATTTTATCTAGTTAATGTTTATTCATGAATCTCCTGTTTTTTTTTTGCTTTTAGGACATTCGGAAATTCTTTGGAGTAATACCAAGTGGAAAGAAACTTGTAACTGAAACAGTAAAGAAGAATGAGAAAACAAAGTCTGATGAAGAAACTTTAAAAGCAAAGAAAGGAATAAAGGAAATCAAGGTTAGTTTTCTGGATATAATTTTGCATTGTATGGAATGTAAAATAAGCTCAGTTCTTATACTTTTTTTTTCTTTGAGACGTAGTCTTGCTCTGTTGCCCGGGCTGGAGTGCAGTGACGTGATCTCGGCTCACTGCAAGCTCTGCCTCTCAGGTTCACGCCATTCTCCTGCCTCAGCCTCCTGAGTAGCTGGGACTATAGACACCCGCTACCACGCCTGGCTAATTTTTTGCATATTTAGTAGAGATGGGGTTTCACCGTGTTAGCCACAATGGTCTCGATCTCCTGGCCTTGCAATCCTCCCCCCTCGGCCTCCCAAAGTGCTGGGAGTACAGGCATGAGCCACTGTGCCCAGCCTCAGTTCTTATACTTCATATCTTGGGAAGCTTGATATCAACTCAGAGGAAGCAGGTTTCAACTCAGAGGAAGAAAAAGAGTAATAAGGCTGTTCGTTCGTTTGTTCTTTCTCTCTCTCTCTCTCCTTTTCTCTTTTCTCTTTTCTTTTCTCTTTCCTTTTTTCTTTTCCTCTTCTCTTCTCTTCTCTTCTTTCGACAGGATCTTGCCCTGTTGCCCAGGCTGGAGTGCAGTATCGTGATCACAGCCCACTGCAGCCTCGAACTCCTGGCCTCAAATGATCCTCCTGGCTTTGCCTTCCATGTAGCCAGAACTACAGGTGCTTGCCATTGTGCCTGGCTAATTAAAAAAAATTATTTTTTGATAGAGATGGGGTCTCAATTATGTTAGACAGGCTGGTCTTGAACTCCTGGCCTCAAGTAATCCTCCTGCCCTTGTCTCCCAAGGTGTTGTGATTACAGGTGTGAGCCACCATGCCTGGCCACTAATTCTAATTAATGTAACTTACTACATTCATAGCTTGATGTTTTCCTGATGTAGAGATATAACCCCTTTTAGTTGTTAACACTTTGCATTTTAAGACCAAAGTTTGCTCACAGAGACATGAACCCCTATGCTCAGGTGGATGGTGTGAGATTTCTGGTGATGGAAGGCTTTGGAGGAAAGCTTTATTCTTTCCCCTGTTCTCTATGGGCCTGAGAGAAACTAAGATATAGTGTCAATATGGAAAGTAGGCCATGGCTGCAGTAGTATATTTGAATTAATATTATTTCACTTTATGTAAAGTGTAACCATTTTGCAACTCTGCAAGTCCATCTGCCACCATCACTCCATTCTTCACGCCCTAGTTGTCATATATATTACACCTACATACGTTAATACTGCACAATTCAAGGTAATTTTGCTTTAAAAAGATGTGCATTTTTAAAAAAAATTAAGGCAAAAATTGCTCTTTTTATTTTACGCACGTATTTGCTATTTCTGATGCTGTTCATTTCTCACTGAAGATCTGAGTTTTCATCTAACATCATTTTCTTTCAATTTGAAGAATTTTCTTTAGCATTTTTTTGTAGTGTAGGTCTGTTGGTGATAAACCTCTGCTAAGTTTCTGTTAATCTGAAAATGCCTGTATTTTGCCTTCATTCTTGAAGGTTATTTTTGCTGGGTATGGAATTTTGGGTTGACCCAAGTGTTTTAAAAAATTTAAGCCTTTTAAAGATGTTCCACTGTTTTTTGGCTTCCAGTTTGTCTGATGAGATGCCTCCAGTCATTCATATTGTTTTCTCATGTGTGTTGTTTTTCTCATGGTTCATTAAAGAATTTTTTAATTTTTGGTTTTCAGCAGTTTGACGATGGCATACCTGAGTGTGGTTTTCTTGTGTTTATCCTGTTTTGGGTTTCGGAGCTTCTTTAATCTGTAAATTTATATCTTTTATCAAAATTGGGAACTTTTTGCTGTAATTTCTTTAAATATTTTTTCTGCCTCATTCTCTCTCCTCTTCTTGAACTACAATTACATAAACATTAAGAGTTTTGATATTATCTCACGGATCATTGAGCCTTGTTCATTTTTATCAGTCTTTTTTTCAGATTGAGTACTTTCTCTTTTTCCGTCTTTAGGTTCATTGATTCTTCTTTTATCTCCAATTTGCTGTTAAGGCTATCTAGTGAATTTTTATTTTATATATTGTATTTTTCAATTCTAGAATTTTCATTTGTTTCTTTTTCATAACTTTAATTTCTCTCTTTTATGTCCTTGAGTGTAATTATAATAGCTGCTTTATTTTTTATTTTTTATTTTGAGACGGAGTTTTGCTCTTGTTGCCCAGGTTGGAGTGCAATGGCATGATCTTGGCTCACCACAACCTTTCCCTCCTGGATTCAAGCGATTCTTCTGCCTCAGCCTCCTGAGTAGCTGGGATTTCAGGCATGCGCCCCCATGCCCGACTAATTTTGTATTTTTAGGAGAGTTGAGGTTTCTCCATATTGGCCAGGCTGGTCTCAAACTCCCGACTTCAGGTGATCCACCTGCCTGGGCCTCCCAAAGTGCTGGAATTACAGGCATGAGCCACCACGCCCGGCCTAGTAGCTGCTTGAAAATTCTTGTCTGCTAATGCTGACATCTGGGTTATATCAAGATTGGTCTTCATTAAGTGCTTTTGGGTCATGTGTTAGTTCAGGCCACCATAACAAAATACTGTAAAGTAGATGGTACTGGCTGATTAGGTGTCTGGTGAGGGCCTTTTTCCTGGTTGGTACATGGCTCCCTTCTTGCTGTGTCCTCACATAGTCTCTTCTTAGTGCATTTGGGTGAAGAGAGAGATTGAACACTCTGGTGGAGAAAGAGAGAGAGAGAGAAATTGAATGAGCACTCTGGTGTCTGTTCTTAAAGAATGCGAATCCTGTCAGATCAGAGCCCCACCCTTATGACCTTATTTATCCTTAATTACTTGTTTAGAGATTCCACCTCCAAATATAGCCACCCCGAAGGTTGTGGCTTCAACATGTGAATTTTGGGGACACAGACATTCAGGACATAACATTCCATCCATGGCCACTCAAAATTTATGTCCTTCTTGCATGCAAAATACATTCATTCCATCATAACAGCCCCCAAAGTCTTATTTCAGCATCAAGTCTGAAGTCCACTGTCTCATGTAAATATCATCCAAATCAGATATGGGTGATACTTGAGGTATGAATCATCCTGAGGCAAAATTTCTCTCTAGGTGTGAACCTGTGAAACCAGATAAGGAATGTGCTTCTAAAATATGATAGTAGAACAGACATATAGGGTAGACATTACCATTCCAAAGAGGAGAAATCAGAAGGCAGGGAGGGGTGATGGATCCCAAACAAGTCCAAAACCTAGCACGGCAAATTCCATCAGAACTTAAGCCTTGAAAATAATACTCTTTGGCTTGATGCCCTGCCCTCTAGACCCACTGGGTTAGTGGCTCTACCCCCACAACCATAGGCAGCTGTCCTGCTTCTGCAGCTCTGCTGGGCCGTCCTGCCCACAAGGCTTTGGGTGGTGGCTGTCTCATCTGTTGAAACCAAGCTCCATCTTTTGAAGAGGCAGTTCTGATGGTTGCTCTCTGAATTGCTTTTGGGACCATTCTTCCCTTTTCTTGAAAAATAGCCCTGTTATCCTGTCACTGGAATCTCAGAAGTCTGACAGCCTTCTTTCATTTTGTCCTTTCTCCATCCTCTTCAGTTCAAACTGACAGTGTTTTTGCTTGTATAATCCCGTAATCTCTTTATCAAGTGATACTCCAGCTACATCCTTGGTATTCTCTTTAGAACATGCTTTTTCTTTTCTTTTTTTTTTGAAACAGTCTTGCTCTGTTGCCCAGACTGGAGTGCAGTGGCGCGATCTCAGCTCACTGCAACCTCCGTCTCCCAGATTGAAGTTAATCTCCTGCCTCAGCCTGCTGAGTGGCTGGGACTGTGGTCGCGTGCCACTGTCCAGCTAATTTTTTGTATTTTTGCTAGAGTTGGGGTTTCACCATGTTGGCCAGGCTGGTCTCAAACTCCTGACCTCAAGTGCTCCGCCTGCCTCGACCTCCCAAAGTGCAGAGATTACAGGTGTGAGTCACCACGTCCGGCCTAGAACATGCTTTATCATTTTTTGAAATATGGACAGGCTGAGAATTTTACAAACCTTCAAGCTCTGGTCCCTTTCTGCTGAACAGTTTCTTCTGTAGTTCATCTCTTCCCTTTTGCATTTGACTACAAGCAGTCAGAAGGACTCAGGCTGCATCTTCAAGATTTTGCTTTGAGATCTCCTCAGCTAAATATGTGATTTCATCGTTCACAAGTTCCATCTTTTACAGAGCACTAGGACCCAACTTGGCCAAGTTCTGTGCCACTTTATAGTAAGAATTGCCTTTCTTCCAATTTCCAATAATCTCTTTCTCATTTCCATGTAAAACCTCACCAGGCTGGCCTTTAACATTCATATTTATACCAGCATTCTGTTCATGATGATATATGCTCTGAGATGAAAGACGCTTCTTCTCTAGCTCTTCTCTTTTCTTCATCAGCTCTCATTGTTATTACATCTAAAGTTCATATTTCTACCAGCAGTTCCTTCATGGCAGTCTAGGCTTTTTCTGCATGCTAGAAGACATCTAGCCTCTACCCAATTCCAAAGTCACTTCTGTATTTTAGGTTTTGTTTTTGTTTGTTTGTTTGTTTTTTTTTTACAGTAGTACTCCATTTCTTGGTACCAAAATCTGTATTATACAATCAGAGTTCTGTAGAGAAACAGAAGCAATAGGATGCATGTGTGTATACATAGAGAGATTTATTACCAAGAATTGGTACCCTGATGTTTTAACTGGGAGTCCAAAGGCAGGAAGAAAGTATCCCAGAGATGTCCCAGCTCTAAGGCAGTCAGGCAGGAGGAATTCCCTCTCATTCAGGAGAGGATTAGCCTTTGTTCTTTTCAGACTTTCAGCTGATTGGATGAGACTTAATGCCATCAGGAAGGGCAATATGCTTTACTTAGTCTATTGATTTAAATATTAAGCTCATTCGAAAACATCCTTGCAGAAACACCCAATATGATGTTTGACCAAATATGTAGACATCTTGTGGTTCAGTCAGGTTCACACATAAAATTAACCTCAGCAGGTCACATTTCCTCTTTATTTGTATGTTCTAGTTGTTTTGGATTATTTTGGACATTGTGAATGATACAGTGTAGGGACTTTGGATCCTGTTATATTCCTTCAAAGAGTGTTGATTATTTTGGTTTATCAGGCATTGATCTTGGTGTACTTAAGCTCTAAACTCTTGCCTACCCTGTAATGGGCAGCAGCTGAAATCTTTATTCAATTCTTTTAACCTTAGCTAAGCACTAGGAGTTGTTCCACATATGTATAATTCAGGAGATAGCCAGAGATTTGGGTAAAGTTTACAGGCAGAATTTGGGATTTCTTTCTGTGGCTTTCTCCTTTCCTTGATACCTTCTTCTCTTACTTTTGAGTTGTAGTTGATTCTAACTCTGTCCTTGATCCAGTGGTATATGTAAATTATAATTGCTCATTTGATCCATTTTCTTGCAAGCTAGTTGATTGTTCTTATGTTTTTGAAGTTTTATTGTAATGGATAGGAATAGTTTCTATTTCTACCTTATAATTGATTATAATCAGTTTTTTCACTGACTTCTTGATGCTTTCTGAGAAAATTTGAATATGTTAGAAATGTGATGTTTAACTATAAAATATAAATAATACCTTTTGCATTGGTTTTATTTAGTATTTTTTTTTTTTTTGAGATGGAGTTTCGCTCTTGTTCCCCAGACTGGTGTGCAATGGCGTGATCTTGGCTCACTGCAACCTCTGCCCCCCAGGTTCAAGCGATTCTCCTTCCTCAGCCTCCCGAGTAGCTGGGATTACAGGCATGCACCACCACACCTGTCTAATTTTGTTGGACAGGTGACCTGACCATGTTGGTCAGGCTGGTCTTGAACTCCCAACCTCAGGTGATCCACCTGCCTTGGCCTCCCAAAGTGTTGGGATTACAGGCATGAGCCACTACGCATGGCTGGTTTTATTTAGTTTCCTAAGGGGCATTGGCAGTGGTAGGCCACTAGCTTAGCATTTATTCCTGTTTCTGTCTTTTCATTTTCAGGAAGCACTTGCCTTGTAATATCTGATATCCTTTTATTCTTTGTTGTATACATAGGTTAGTGTTGAAAGTGGAGCTGAATAATGTTATAGTGTTTTCTGTAATTCTTTTTTTCCCATTGTGGTACAGTTACTGTCTGGCCTATTTTTAGCCAATAAGGGTATATTACTGACAGTTTAGGCTGGAGAATTCTTTGTTGTGGAGGACTAGTCCTATGCATTGTAGGATGTTTAATAGCATTCCTGATCTACTTGTTAGATGACAGTAAACCTCCCTACCCCTATTTGTGACAAGTAAAAATGTTTCTAGACATTGAAAAATGTCTTCTGGTGGGGGGCGGGTATGCAAAATTCCTCCTATTTAAAATGACTGAGCCCAAATCTAACGAGAAAAAAAGGATAGTTATATAGGCTTATTTATGTTCTAATTATACTGTGATGTTTATAGGTAAATAGCTCCCGTAAAGAGGATGACTTCAAACAGAAACAACCAAGCAAGAAAAAGAGGATCATCTATGATTCAGGTAATATTTCTTCTGTGGAGCTTTAAAGTTTTAAGGTTATTGTATATCCCTTAGCACAGCGATGGGTGTGGTGGCTCACGCCTGTAATCCCAGCACTTTGGGAGGCCAAGGCAGGCAGATGACTTGAGGTCGGGAGTTTGAGACCAGCCTGGCCAACATGGTGAAACCCCGTCTCTATTAGAAATACAAAAATTAGCTGGGTGTGGTGGCATGCGCCTGCAATCCCAGCTACTTGGGAGGCTGAGGTATGAGAATTGATTGAACCCCGGAGGCAGAAGTGGCAGTGAGCCAAGATTGCCACTGTACTCCAGTCAGGCTGACAAGAGTGAGACTTTGTCTCCAAAAAAAAAAAAAAAAAAAAAAAAAGTAAATAAACTATGTTCTGAAACACATAGCTCTCTGAGGTATTAATAAGTGCTGTGAGAAGGGTGCTGTATGCTCAAGTGAAATTTCAAATAATTTTATTATAGAACTTATCAGAACCAAAATCTGTTTGTATTAAAGATTCCTTTAGAAAGTGATAGAGTATGCAGCATTTGTCAAACTTAATTTGGATGTGATATATGTGTTTTTATTTAATTTAATTAATTTATTTAGAGACAGTCTTGCCCTGTTGCCCAGGTTGGAATGCAGTGGTGTGATCTTGGCTCACTGCAACCTCTGCCTCCCAGGTTCGAGCGATTCTTGCGCTTCGGACACCGCAGTAGCTGGAACTACAGGCGTGCAGCACCATGTCTAGCTAATTTGTGTAATTTTAGTAGAGATGGGGTTTTACCATGTATCCCAGGCTGGTCTCGAACTCCTGGCCTCAAGCAATTCACCTTCCTCGGCCTTTCAAAGTGTTGGGATTGCAGGCATAAGCCTCTGCATCTGGCCCTGTTATTTTTAAAAATACTTGTATTAATTTCTTTTCCAGTTGAGGTTGTTGGAAGTTAAATTTGAAAAATAGTGCCTTAGAATACTGTTTTTAAAGCAAAAAATCTAAGATTTAATTTTTGTGCCTTATTGAAAGATCTGGCTTTTTTGGGTTGCATTTAAAAAGGAATAAACACAATTTAAAGGCTTTTCTTTGAATGTAATTTTAAAATAGGGAACAAATTTTTTTGCATGCCTTTTATGATGCACAAAATGATGGTAAAATGATGATAGAATTCAGAAAGTTTCAGTTTTTGCTTTTGTGGAGAAGATCTGTCTCTTCTGTTTTATTTTTATGTGGTGTGAATTTTTTTTTTTTTTTTTTTTTGAGATGGAGTTTTGCTCTCTCAGCAAGGCTGGAGTGCCGTGGCACGCTCTCTGCTCACTGCAACCTCTGCCTCCTGAGTTCAAGTGATTCTCCTGCTTCAGCCTCCCAAGTAGCTGGGATTACAGGTGCCCACCACCATTCCTGGCTAATTTTTGTAGCTTTTAGTAGAAAAGGGATTTCACTATGTTGGCCAGGCTGGTCTCGAACTCCTGACCTCAGGTGATTTTGCCTGCCTCGGCCTTCCAAAGTGTTGGGATTACAGGCGTGAGCCACTGCACCTGGCCTTCTGGTGTGAATTCTTAAAATAAAAAATGTGCCTAAAGAAGCATTTATGGATTGTCAAGATTTTCACAGTACTATCAAAGGTTCTGAATTCTGAAAGTACTTAAGTGTTTACTGTGTGCCTTTTATTGCTCTGTATTGTAAAGAATTTGAAAGAAGTACGTGTTCTTCTTCCCCAGGAGTTTTGTTTGTTGGGAAACTGGAAATGTGTTTGATATAGTTTACTACAGTGTGACAGGATTTATAAATGCGTGGTGCAAGGGAAGAGGAAGGACACTAAAGTTTATGAAACATCTATTTTGTACCAGGCACTATGCCAGGTACTCACACTTTTTTCCTGACTTTTATTTAAGTGCCCTGGGAGATTAGGCTGTGGTAAACAGAATAATGGCCCCAAAAGATATCCACAGCCTAATTCTTAGAACCTGTGACTATATTAGGTTATATGGGAAAGGTAAGTAAAAGTTACTGATGGTGTTAAGATGGCTAATCAGATGACCTTAAAAGTAGGGAGATTAGGTCAGGCGTGGTGGCTCTTGCCTGTAGTCCCAGCACTTTTGGAGGCTGAGGCGGGTGGATCACTTGAGGTCAGTCAGGAGTTCCAGACCAGCCTGGCCAACATAGTAAAACGCCGTCTCTACTAAAAATACAAAAATTAACTGGCGTGGTGGCACGTGCCTGTAGTCCCAGCTGCTGAGGAGTCTGAGGCAGGAGAATCACTTGAACCCAGAAGGCAGAGGTTGCAGTGAGCTGAGATCACTCCACTGCACTCCAGCTTGGGCAACAGAGTGAGACTCTGTCTCAAAAAAGAAAAATAAAATAGGGACATTATGCTGGATTATCTGGGTGGGCTCAGTGTAGTCACAAGGAATAGGGAGGCAGAAAAAGGGTTTCGAGAGTGAGATTAACTGTGGAGGAAGGTTAGAGGATCCAGGAGATGGCAACATGAGGACTTTCGCTTGATGCTGCTGGCTTTGAATATGGAGGAAGGGTCCTTGAGCCAGGAAATGCTGGCATCCACTAGAGATTGGAAAAGGCAAATAAAATTCTTTCTTAGAGTATCCAGAAAGGAACATAGCCCTACTGGTACCTTGACTGGGCCAATGAGACCCATGTTTACCGTCTGTCTAACCTCCAAAACTGGAAGATAATAAATTTAGTGGCTTAGTTGTTTTAAGCCACTAAGTTTGTGGCCATTTATTATAGCTGGAATAGGAAACTAATACATAGTCTTAACACTGAGTAAAAGTAACCTGTGAGAATTCACAGAAGACATGTGCCTTGAAAAAGACCTTGAGGAATTGGTTCACCATGACTACTTTAAAAAGTGCACTGTATTATAATAGTTCTTTTCCAAGTTTCATTTTATTTTTCTCTCACATACAGATTCAGAGTCAGAGGAGACGTTGCAGGTAAAAAATGCCAAAAAGCAACCAGAAAAACCGCCAGTATCTTCTAAACCTGGTAAAATTTCACGGCAGGATCCTGTTACATACATTTCAGAAACAGGTAAGGTTGCATTGTGTGTTATGTTCTTGAGTTTTTTGTTGGTGTCTAAATGTACCTCCTTCACTTTGAATGGAATTTCTACTGCCTTTTTGCTTTGTTGAGTTATATTTATCAGGGAAGGCTGGGATCATCTTTGGCATTTCCTGTGGATTAAGGACCAATTACAGGGAAATTGGCTCTTGGAATTTTTTTTAAGTGCTCATACTGAATCATATAAATTGAAGCTTAATCTTGAATCACATACTAAAATAGTATTGGGTTGTTTTAGAACTACTTTTTTAATGTAAGCTTTTTATCCGGCAGGCCAAAGCCAATAGTCTAAGTGTAGAGTGATTACTCACATTTGTGATTTATTATTTAGCACTGATGTTGAATTCCTTGTATTCTCTGGTGACACTGAAAATTAAAGTATTGGGTTTTTTAAAGAAGATTGTTTTGTACTTAAATTTAGTTCTGTTAGATCTGTTTTAAGAGTAATCAAAGTGCAAAGGACATTTATAAATAATTATGTGCTAATCTGAAATATTTTGTTGTGTAAATAATTGTTTCATGAATACTGTTCTTTTATGTAAGGATCCCAGAGTTATATTGTCATCCTAGAAGAAAAGCTCAGATAAGTTAGTGGTGAAGTCATTTCGATTGTAACATTGTTAACCCTTGGAGGAGACCATAACCAGAATAATACGGGATGATGTACATGAAAGGGCCAGACCCAGTGCCTGACACATTGAGTAGGCAGTCCAAAGGAAAAAATAAAAAGAAAAACCAAGTCCATAGGTGAACTTTGTAAGTTATGTGAAACATTTGCTGATGAAATTGTTCAAAATATTAAAGACAAAGTGTAAGTGATGTGAGCATATTTTTTGGGAAATTTTTCCTAAACTGAGACGTTTCTTTGTTATGGGCAGGTGACTGACTCTTAACTTTCTCGTGCTGTTGCTAAATATCTGCTCAGGCACATTGTGTAAACGAACCCTTAAATTGAGAGGCTCTCCTCTTAGCTCTGGCTACCTTTGTGAAGTTTTGAACATGTGGGAGGGGAGAGTAAGAACAGTATGGTGATAGGTTTATTATGTAACTGAAGGTGGTGTGATTAGGCTTTCCAGTGACACCCTGATAAACGTCAAAGTTAGTGTGCAGCCAGCCATGGCCTTCAACTGTGGATCAAGGCTGTTGTTATCTGGTGATTTTAAGTAAACAAAAAGGTCAGATAATTTAAGTTCTGATCACAGTTTCTTTCACATTGGACTGTTTATTTCAGACAAGCAATTTTTTTCTTTCTGTATCTAGTCATCCATTAAGATGAGCAATATTTGAATGTTACTTTCTGAAGAGATGTCCAGCTTTTTATCTGAAAACTTTTTATGAACATTAGGCAGTGTTCGTGTCGTTTGCTGGTAGCATATACATGTGAAAAAGTAAACATTGTCCTCTTGTTTTAGCTAAAAATCTTGGGGTATGATGTACCTATCTAAGGTGGTGTTCAGTATTGTGCATTATTCTATTTTTTTCTTAGAATTGAGATGTAGGGAAGAAGCTTGCTTTATTATTGCCTGTTTTATCTTTTCATGCTTTATTGTTTGAAATGATAGGTGAATGGGAGGAAGATAAGCCTTTTCCTTCATACAAGAGAATGAGACTATTAAAAAAAGTCCATAATAAGATTGGCATAATAAAATCACAAATATATGAGTTTCAAAAAAGAAAAGTGCAGCTTTTTCAAATTAGTATTCTACTGGAAAATCCTTGACCTTAAAGTAATACTTTCGTTACTCTTTACTTTAGGCTAGAACCATACTTTTCAATATTGGGTCATAAATATTTTTGTTTTATATTACCAGTATAAGGTTAAATAAAATGTGTGTGTGTGTGTAATAGAATTGGGCATTACCTCATTCCATAAAATAGAATGAGTATTCCCAATATTTTTGTAATAGTTTAAAAGTAAAAATTCTAATCTAAAACTGTATTGTTTATCTAGAGATTGGAGCTTCTTGTGGAAAAGTATCATATGACATGATTCAGTTTAAAAAAACCTGTTAATTCCAAAAGATAGGATTTTTTTTTTCATTATTGCATACTTTATCTTTTCTTTTTTTTTTTTTTTGAGACGGAGTCTTGCTTTGTCACCCAGGCTGGAGTGCAGTGGCCGGATCTCAGCTCACTGCAAGCTCCGCCTCCCGGGTTCACGCCATTCTCCTGGCTCAGCCTCCCGCGTAGCTGGGACTACAGGCGCCCGCCACCTCGCCCGGCTAGTTTTTTGTATGTTTTAGTAGAGACGGCGTTTCACCATGTTAGCCAGGATGGTCTCGATCTCCTGACCTCGTGATCCGCCCGTCTCGGCCTCTCAAAGTGCTGGGATTACAGGCTTGAGCCACCGCGCCCGGCCACTTTATCTTTTCTTATGTTCTGTATTCTGATTTTAAAAACAACCTTTGGTTCTATTGGCATTTTTCTTGTGGCATAGCATGTGTACTGTTTAAAAGCATGGCCTTGGTTAAATCTTTACTTAACTTTCCTTGTGTTTTAGTTTACTTCTATGTAAAACGGAGACATCACTAGTACCTGCGTCAGCAGCCTTTTGTGATAGTCAAATGAGGTAATTCTTGAAAAGCATTTAAAATAGGGTCTGACTTAGGATATAAAATAGTAAATGCTCAATAAGTATTAATTGTTATTCTTATGTTTTGACTCTTATTATAAGCCTACATCTGCCTTTAAAGATATTTTGTATTTGTTTACTTACTTAGGGCTTTCTGTTGATTTTGTAATTGAGCTTTAGAAATTTGGGAATGATATTTGGCTCACTTATGTTATGGATTTGTGTCATCCATTATGGGAACTACTAGTTATTTGTGGCAGTGGAGCACTTGAAATGTGCTTAGTCTGAATTGAGAATGCTGTAAATGTGAAATACACACAGATTTCACACAGCAAAGGAAACAGTCAACAAAATGAAATGACAACCTACAGATTGGGACAAAATTTGCAAATCATATATCTGATAAGGGGTTGATATCTAAAATGTGTGAATAATTCATACAATTCAATAGAAAAACAGTCAAATTTAAAAATGGGTAAAGGACCTAAAGAGACATTTCTCCAAAGAATGCATAAAAGTGGCCAACAGGTATATGAAAAAGTGTTTAATATCATTAATCCTTAGGGAAATGCAAATCAAAACCAGTATGCAATAACACCTCACTCGTTAGGATGGCTATCATTAAAGAATGAAGGGATAACAAATGTTATTCACAGTGTGCAGAAGAGGGAACCTGTACACCATTGGTGGTAATGTAGATTGGTGCAGCCATTATGGAAAACAGCATGGAGGAGCCCAATGGAATTAAAAATAAAACCGCCATATGACCCAGCAATCTCTCTTCTGGGCATATACCTAAAGGAAATGAAATCACCACCTCAGAAAGTTATCTGCACTCCCATATTCATTGCAGCATTATGCACAAAGCCAAGATAGGGAAACAACCTAAGTGTCAGACGGTGGATGGATGAAGGCATTGTGGTATATGTAATCATGGAATATTATTTGGCTTAAAAAAAAAGGAGGTTCTGTCATTTGCCACAGCATGTATGAACCCGGCGGACATTATGTTAAGTGAAATGTCAGGCACAGAAGGAAGAATATTGTGTGATCTCACTTATAATGCAAACTCTCTTTTTTTTTTTTTTTTTTTTGAGGCGGAGTCTCGCTCTGTCGCCCAGGCTGGAGTGCAGTGGCGTGATCTCGGCTCACTGCAAGCTCCGCCTCCCGGGTTCCCGCCATTCTCCTGCCTCAGCCTCCCGAGTAGCTGGGACTACAGGCGCCGCCACCACGCCCGGCTAATTTTTTTGTATTTTTTTAGTGGAGACGGGGTTTCATTGTGTTAGCCAGGATGGTCTCGATCTCCTGACCTCGTGATCCGCCCGTCTCGGCCTCCCAAAGTGCTGGGATTACAGGCTTGAGCCACCGCGCCCGGCCTATAATGCAAACTCTTAAAAAAAAGTCAATAGAGAATGCAACAGTGGTTGCCAGGGTTGAGGAGGACATGGGGAGATATTGATTAGAGGTTACAAAGTAGCAGATACATGGGATGAACAAATCCAGAGATCTAATGTATAACATGAGGACTATAATTAATAAAGTTGTACTGTATTTGGGATTCCTGCTAAATTAGTACATTTTAGTTGCTCTTGCCACAAAAATAAAATGAGTAACTATGTGAGATGATGGATATGTTAATTTCCTTCACTCTAGTATTTATTTTACTATCTATATATCCCCTAATATCATGTTGTATACTTTAGATATATACAATAAAATTTATTTTAAAAACACAGATTTCAAAGACTTCCTACACAAAAAAGGTAAACTACCTTGTTAATTTTTTGTTATTGATCCCATTTTGAAATGCTAATAATTTGGATGTATTGGGTTAGATAAAATATATGGTTAAAATTAATTTCACTTCTTTCTTTCTACTTTTAAAAATGTGGCTATGAGAAAATTTGAAATTTTATATGTGGCTTGTATTTTACTTCTGTTGCATAGTGCTTTATAAGCAATGAAAAACAGATTTAGGAAAAATGTAGGTTTCAAGTATTTTTGCGTATATTATTATACAGCTAGCTTTTTAGATTATTGTTATACAGATTTTTAGGCTTTCCATTTTGCTCCATGAGAAATATTTTTCATCATCACTTTGATTAGCTCTGTCTTCTACTAGGATTTATTGATTTTTAAAAACTAATTTAACCACATTAATTTCCCAAGTTACAGGAAAAGGAAAGAACTGCTTATAAATATCTTTATAGCCAACTATTGACTCTAGTAAAATGTTCTTCAAGGTTAGTAAAAACCCAAATACTTGTTGTACTGGGTAAATATATTTACTTTTAGCTGTTTAATGAAGTGAGAGACCTTGAGTCTTGTTTGGCGAAGATTGGCCTTTTATTATGGTTTCATCAGGGCCTGCTGTTTGATCGAAAATGGTGGGGGTTTTTCCTGCCTTGAATTGTTTGACTGGTAATTTTAATTGTGCACATAATTCCGGAGGCAGTTAGTACTCCTGAAGTTATAATTATTTGAGGAGTGTTAAATGGGAAAAAAATTGGTGATGTTGTGTTCTCTAGGTTACAGGTTACCATGTAATAACAGTGACTTGTGACTTTGGAAAATAGTAGCAGAAAATATTCTTGGCGATGTGTGTAACATTCTCTTTGCTAACTTTTAGAGACATAGTTTTGTGCATGGGACAAATAGGTATAGATTCTGTATATGATAGAGAGCTTCTCTTAGATGTTTTCAGGGAAACCTAGAGTGATAAGGGTAGAAAATTTCCTTCAAGTGAGTGTTATATTTTTTTGATTATACTTGTTCAAAAATTAATAATACTTTGTACATTAAAATTCTGTATAAAGGAAACTAAATTTAGAATTTTTGAAGATGAGGTATTTAAATTAATATTATTTTAAATTACCTAAGTAAATGTTCCATTCTCTCTCACACACACACACACACACACACACACACACATTTGAGTAGCATCTTACTGTAAAATTTCTACAGCTTGCTTTTTCTTTTTTTTTTTTTTTGAGATGGAGTTTCACTCTTGTTAGGATCTTGGCTCACCGCAACCTCTGCCTCCCAGGTTCAAGTGCATCTCCTGCCTCAACCTCCTGAGTAGCTGAGATCACAGGCATGCACCGCCATGCCCGGCTAATGTTGTATTTTTAGTAGAGACGCGCTTTCTCCATGTTGGTCAGGCTGGTCTCGAACTCCCGACCTCAGGTGATCCACCTGCCTCAGCCTCCCAAAGTGCTGGGATTACAGGCGTGAGCCACTGCGCCTGGTCTACAGCTTGCTTTTTCATAACTTAATGCCTTAACCCTCCCTTCTCCCTTCCCTCCCAGTAGAAGAATTGAGTAGATCTTTGGATGTCTCTCGTACACTTAATTTTTTAATGTCATCTAGTTTTATATCTTCTACAAATTTGATATATTTATCTTTGTGTTTCTTCCTGAATCATTATTAAAATTGTTTAGCATTAAGGGACAAAGTTTTTTTCAAAATTTGCTTTGAATCATCAGCACCCTGGATATAGCTGTTTAGTTTCTTATGTATAGCTGTCTAATTACTTATGAATCTTAGTAATGACTATTATTTTGTATTTCTCTATCTTGCCATAAATCAGTGTTTCTCAACCAAGGGTGATATTGCCTTCTGAGGGACCTTTGGCAATATCTGGAGACAGTTTTGGTTGTCACAACCGGGGGATGCTATGGCATGTAATTGGCAGAGGCCAGGTATGCCACTAAGCATCCCACAATGCACAGGACAGAGAGTTACTTGGCTTAAAATGTCAATAACGTGGAGGTTAGAAACCCTGCCTCTTATCAGAAGAGAATTTGGTAGATACTTTGTTTAAGTCCAGATATTGTTTTTAGTATTCATTTCACCTACTAGTCTGATAACTCACAGAGGAAATGAAGGCTTAGGGCTTAGTTTATGCTCAGTGAGACCTTGTCTACTTCAGTTGAGTGCCATTATGTTGCTCCTGACCTTTCATGATGTTACTGCATAGCATTGTCACTAAATCTGTAATCTTCTGTAGTTCTGTGGTTGCGGATCTGCCTTTCTATTTTTTTGACAATTAGGACTTCATTTCTTTAATCTTCAGGGATTTCTATTTTATGTGATGATTCAAAGGTCACTGATAGTGCTTTAGCAATTTTATCTGCAAATGCACATATTTATGAGAGCTAGATGCTTTCTTATAATCTTCTTTGCTAATTTGTTCTTCAATTCTCTTTTATTAGTGTGTATTACGAGACCTGAAAAAAATTAAGTGGCATATGGAGAGGAAGGAGATTTGAAAAGGGCACAGTAAATAATGAGACACTAAAATATTGAGGTTCTGAAGCATCTTTGAAAATGAACAGACTGAAGGCTGGGCGCGGTGGCTCAAGCCTGTAATCCCAGCACTTTGGGAGGCCGAGACGGGCGGATCACAAGGTCAGGAGATCGAGACCATCCTGGCTAACATGGTGAAACCCCGTCTCTACTAAAAATACAAAAAACTAGCCGGGCGAGGTGGCGGGCGCCTGTAGTCCCAGCTACTCCGGAGGCTGAGGCAGGAGAATGGCGTGAACCCGGGAGGCGGAGCTTGCAGTGAGCTGAGACCCGGCCACTGCACTCCAGCCTGGGCGACAGAGCGAGACCCCGTCTCAAAAAAAAAAAAAAAAAAAAAAAAGAAAATGAACAGACTGTTCTGGTGACACGTACTTTGCTGTCAGGCACTTGTGAAATTATGAGGGACATAGAACTGTATTCCAGAATGCCAAGGAAGTAGGATTATGTTATGAAAATATCATTAAGTACTAATAATATACAATACAATATATAATAATAAAATAATATACAAAGTGACTTATATTTGGCTTTGATACTAAGACCAGCACTGTTCTCTCCTCTTGTGTGGGGAAGATGTATGTGAATGGCATTGGGGAAATTGCATTGCAGAATCACTCCCTTAGCTCTGTGGCCAGGCAGGTTTCCTTCTATTGTCCGTTTTATGCCTTAGAATTGTAAGAAGCTTTGGGTAATGTATCTGTGGCAACTACCCAGGCCTTTCCCCTACTTTTTCTTATTCAGGCATTTCAGTGGACTCGGTACCCGTGTGGTGGATAACATCACATTGCAAGCCAGTACTTTTTTCTCTTATTTATTATTACTCAGCTACCTCACTAGACTCCATGAATTATAAAATAAGGTTTATTTTAAAAATATAACTGACTCTATTTGATTCTAAGAGGATTCATTTGTAGTGAATCATGAGATCTCTGGTTTCTTGATTGAAGATGAGCAATCTTAGAAGTTTTATTTTATGCCGATATGTATAGAATGTCTGATTTACCATATAAATGGGCAAAAGTGGTATGTTTAGTTTCTCTTCCATCCACTTAATTTAACCAATATTTATGGAAGGCTTGGCTCATACGTGAACCTTTTTCTGTCTCTAAAACCAAAATGATGGTTTAGATTTTTGACTCATGGAAATATTGAAAAGAAGCTTTATAGAAAAAGAGTTTGAACAGTTTGATTCGTTTTTTAGTTTTTGACTTGTTGCTAAATAAATTATTTTTAGTCCCTGTAACTGGATCTCTTCATTAATTTGCTTTTTGTGTATTCTAGACCAAAGAAAAGAAAATCACAGAATTGGAATTCAGAGATCTGTTTGGAAAGGCCAGATTCTCAGCAGTATGAATTCCAGAATTAGATTTTTTTCCTTCTTGCCTTATAAATAGATTTTTATATGGACCCCCACATTTTTTATTTCTCTTTTGTTATTCTTCTAAATAAATGAATGTATCTAACTCAGAATGTCAAAGCAATCTTCTCTCCCACGCAGTTCCTCTGCTGTGTGTAGGATAATATGATAATGCTAGTTTGCTTGGTTGTTGGTACCGCATTTGAGGTTATGTTGCCTATAAATACAAATAAATGGTGTTTTTACAAGAAGACAGATATCCTAGAGGGAAAATCTAAGTGTTCAATTGTTCGTGATTTTCAACCAGTTCTCCTCAATTTGACTTAGATCTGTTTATCATTATTTTATTGTAAGTTTCTGGGGAGAAGAGAACATGGTTTGCCTTTGGCTTCCGATGAGGCGGAATCCAATTTAAGCTTATTAGAAAACAAGAACAAATGTTAAAAAAGAATAACTACAACTTTATTTGGAATGTTTCATCTCTACACACTGTGTAGGATTGTAAAATATTTATTTTACATGAGGATCCTCACAGCAACACCTGTTAAGTCACTGTCTGTTGGAAGCAGCTAGTTGTAACCTTGGCCTGTGTTGTCTTCTTTCCATAATATGTTGGTATAGCCTTTAAAATGTTAAAGGCAAAGGAACTTTAAGACAACTAGTTGAGAAGTCATAGTAGAGAAACAGTAGGACTGCTTGTTCTTCAAGTTTTCTGGTTTCATCAAGGCAAGATGACAGTGTTTTCAGATATGCCTGTGGCTTATAGGATACCATATTTATTTATAAAATAAATATGAAATCCTTTATATTTGTGAGAAATATCTCAATGCTTAGGATCATGAATTTGCTTTTTTTTTTTTAAATGTTATTCTCATAACTGTAAGGAGTATGGGGAAATTGACAAATCAGGGGGTACTAAATAGGTATTAAAGCAAGGGAGCCAGTCCTTGAAAATTAGCCTCCCTTTTTCTTTTTATAACTGTGTTTTACTAGAGTTACTCGTACTTTCCGAGGGGCTTAGAGAGCTATTTATTTTGTAGTTAACAGAGAAAAGGAGCCTTATTTGCAATTTTTGTTTATCCCCATGAAAACATACTTAAAGTATCTTGTAGAACACTCCCATATTTTTTCTTTGGAGATCCATGTGTAATTAAATTTTCTCAGAAATTATAAAAATGTTTATAAACTTATGCCCGTGTTTAGCTATAGCACAATTTTTTGATCTATAGCTTAAAGACATTGTTCAATTCAAATTCATGTATTCAGAGAACGGCTCTGTTACCCTCCACTATTGTACAGAGATCTCTGGTAGAGGAGGCTCATGACAAGAACCTCCCTTATTAGGGGTGATGTTTATACCTATAACATTAGGGTGCACATAAAAGAACAGAGTGATGCATTTTGTTTTTTTGACAGCTTAATTTTGCTCTTTTCATGAGTTTTTTTTTTTTTTTTTTTGAGTCTTGAAATTTGGGCTTAATTTTTCATGGCTTCATGAGTCCATTGTATAGTTAGAGCATAATTTATATAAATATTTTCCCAATTTCAAGCATGTCAGTTGCTTACACTTCTTATGCTCCTAATAGTGTGATGACTAGACTAAATTTATATGTAAATATTTGTCATTACCTCTGAGTATCTCCAAGAGTTACTATGCTAAAGAAGATGAACTTCTTTAAGGTTCTGGGTGTGTTCTATCTACCAAATTACTTTCTAGAAAAGTCACACTAATTTACACTTTTATAATTAGTGTTTTTATTAGTACAAACTCATATTTTCATCAATATTATGTATAATATTAAAAAATCTATATGGCTACCCATAGAGTCATAAAATTGTAGAGGGGAAAATCTTAAGAGTTTGTTTGGGCCAGGCACAGTGGCTCAAGCCTGTAATCCCAGCACTTTGGGAGGCCGAGACGGGCGGATCACGAGGTCAGGAGATCGAGACCATCCTGGCTAACACGGTGAAACCCCGTCTCTACTAAAAAAAAAATACGAAAAACTAGCCGGGCGAGGTGGCAGGCACCTGTAGTCCCAGCTACTCGGGAGGCTGAGGCAGGAGAATGGCGTGAACCCAGGAGGCGGAGCTTGCAGTGAGCCCAGATCGCGCCACTGCACTCCAGCCTGGGCGACAGAGTGAGACTCCGTCTCAAAAAAAAAAAAAAAAAAAAAAGTTTGGTCCAACATTTTACGGAAGACCACAGTGAAACCCTGATGACTAATTAAAATAAAAATGGTAAGTCAAACTTAGGTTAGAATTTTAGTTTTCTAGACTTCTGGTTCAGTATTGTTTTTCCCAGAGAACACTACTTTTATTTATTGAATGGCTGTAACATGGCTAGGTGCTACACTGGGCACTTAGCGTTTAAAATTTTGTCTTATTTCATTTTAGTTTAGTTTATTTGTAGAGATGGGGTCTTGCTCTTTTGCCCAGGCTGGTCTTGAACTCCTGGGCTCAAGTGATCCTTCTGTCTTGGTTTCTCAAAGTGCTGGGATTATAGGCATGGGCTACCATGTCCGGCCCTTTAAGAAAAATTTAATCTTCCCAGTAACCTAAATGTTGAGTGGCTTGAAACTGTTTTACTATTTATAGAGAAGGGGACGTAAGGAAGAAATAAGGGCAGTCTTCAGATGCTGGATGTGGAAAAAGTAGATAAACTTTTTCTCCCTGGTCAGCGGATAGATTAAGGAAAGAGGTGGAATTCACAGGGAAGTATTTTGACTTAATATAAGGAAAAACTTTCTTAAGGAGTATAGTATTTTGCTATTCACTAAAGAAAGAAGGTGAATTAACGTTGCTCGATTTTGAAAGTATTTAAGTCTAGTCTATTTTTTTTGTTAGAAATGTGGAAAATGGGGTCTATGTATTGAATAAGGAGGTAGGACTAGTTGACTAAAGATAATTTATTTTACAGTTCTTGGCATGTAGTTTAATGCTCAATAAAAACTTATTAATAGTAAATTAAAAGATACCATGAAGTCTGTGAAGCCAGCAACAGAATAGCAGAGATGCTGATAAATAATGAACAGAAGTAAGCAAAGAAGAGTGGAGAGGAGATAGAAACTAAAGCACTGACTCTGAAAGCTAAGGGGTCAGAGAGTTCTAGGATGTAGTCAATTTGTTGTAAAACATTAGATGGAGAAAAGGGTGTATTAGTGCGTTTTCACGCTGCTAATGAAGACATACCTGAGACTGGGCAATTTATGAAAGAAAGGTTTATTGGACTTACAGTTCCACGTGGCTGGGGACCTCACAATCATGGTGGAAGGGGAAAGACACGTCTCAAGTGTCAGCAGACAAGACATCAGATCTCATGAGACTTATTCACTATCACGAGAACAGCACAGGAAAGACCTGTCCCCATGATTCATTCACCTTTCTCAGGATCCCTCCCATAACATGTGGGAATTCAGGATGAGATTTGGGTTAGGGACACAGCCAAACCATATCAAAGGGTGTGAAGAAAACATGAAAATTACCCATATTTCCCTAATCAGAGATAAACATTGTTAATGTTTTATTGATTCTTTTCAGATTTTAGAATGTGAATTTAAAAATTATGTATATATCTAGAGATAAACAGTGTCATTAAACATACTGTTACATCATCTGCTTTTGCCACCTAATAAACATGAATATATTTCTGTGAGTAAATATCGATATTTGTTATAATTTTTATTGCTGTAGAGATTTTGTTACATGGTTGAATATACATATTAATAGATATTTAGGTTATTTGTTTTCCCATATTATAAACAATACTCACATCTCTCTGTTCATACTGTCATTATTATAGTTGAGGCCATCTTTGCCTACATGGTCACTTACTTTCTGACTTCCCCTTTTCTTGCCCTATTGCAATCTGCTCTCCATAGTAGTTGATCTCACCCACTCAGCTATGGGGTTTTCTGTCATACTGCTTATAAGCATGGCTAGGTGTAGTGGAAATGGAATGTTAGTATTTTTGGCATTTTTACGGTGGTGGGAAACTAGTAGAGCACCATCATTTCAGAGATAATTTAAGTTTGTTCTTTCTCCATTAAGGGACTCGCTCTTGCCCAGAAGTACAATTGTTGAACTTAAAGCAAATAAAGATTATAAAATTTAATAAGATAAGAAATTTGACATATTTGGGTATAACTGGCCAGCTGTCAAGTATAAAAACTTTGAGTTTCTATAATACCATGATCGTTGTGTTATTATTTTAGAGAAAAGGAAAGGACTTTGAGATTATATTCTCAATGGTTAGTTACTAGGACTATTATGGGTGATCCACATGGCTATTATAAATGGAATGGTGATGTTACCTAGCCTTTTGCAAAGCCTTTTTCCTGTCTGACAAAGAGGCAGAGAAAAACCGGTAGTTAGGTAGGGAGAACAGATATTTGAATGACTGAACCTAGTCTGTTGACTCTTTGTAATGTATGGTTGAACTGAAATCTGTTAATTGTATCAGACCTTGGATGTGCTTTAGAAAGAGTTATGGATAAATTTTTAATTAAGACTTGATGGTGGATTGACTATAGTTGAAGACAAATGAAACAAATATGTTTTAATTTAAGTCTTTCAGTTGCAAACACTTTAGTGTAAGCAAAATGGGGGAATTTATTCGGAGCCTGCTAACTTTTCTCACTGAATGTAGAAATAAACATTTTGCACCTTGGTTTGTACATACTGGTTCAACAAATCAAGGATAAAGTTGGCCACACCTTGCTCAAGTGCTCACTCCTGGTCTAGTTGATTGTGGTCAAGAGTGTGGAGCCATCTGATGGATATATCTGTGGTTTTTGGAGGCCCTTGGGAGGGTGAGGTGAGCTGTAAATTATTAGAGAAAATGTGCTTGTAGTGAAGGGCACTGGCTACTACGTGCTTGTTTTAAATAGTGGGTTATTTTTAGTAATCAGAAACCTGTAAGAGTTACGTGTTGCAAAATTTATAGTTTCATTTTAATATAAATATAGTAATTAGAAGGTAAGGCTAAATCCTTTTAATTTTTACGTATCATTAGATACTTTCATGTTTGAAATGGCAGCCACCTAAGGATAACACAGGGCCTGGGACATAAGGCCTTGAGCAAATGTTCATAGTTGAATGAGGGAGCAGTTGAGAGGACATAAGAGCCACTCATATGTGGCTTTGCATACCAAATTTATAAAGTGAACCGTTCCCCATCCCCACCATGACCTAGTCTTCATGGTTGTCTTTTATTTAAAAAAAAAAAAAGGTTTTTTTTTCTTCTTTTTTGAGAGGGAGTCTCACTCTCGCCCAGGCTGGAGTGCAGTGGTGCAATCTCAGTTCACTGTAACCTCCGCCTCCCAGTTCAAGTGATTCTCCTGCCTCAAAACGCCCAAGTAGCTGGGATTACAGGCACATTCCACCATGCTCGGCTAATTTTTGTGTTTTTAGTAGAGACGGGGTCTCACTATGTTGGCCAAGCTGGTCTTGAACTCCTGACCTCAAACGATCCGCCCATCTGGGCCTCTCAGAATGCTGGCATTACAGGTGTGAGCCACTGCACCTAGCCTGTTTTCAATTTTATTAAAAAAATTTTTTTTAGAGATAGGTTGGAGTGCAGTGGTACAATTGAGGCTTACTGCAGCCTCCATCTCTTGGGCTCAAGCGATCCTCATCCTACCTTAGCCTTCTGAGTAGCTGGGGCTACAGGCATGCACCACCATGCCCAGCTTAATTTTTTTTTTTTTTTTTTTTTGAGATAGAGTCTTGCTCTGTCTCCCAGGCTGGAGTGCAGAGGCACTATTTCAGCTCGCTGCACCCTCTGCCTCTGCCTCCGGAGTAGCTGGGACTACAGGCGTGCACCACTCTGCCCGGCTAAGTTTTGTAATTTTAGTAGAGATGGGGTTTCACGATGTTGACCAGGCTGGTGGTGTCAAACTCCTGACCTCAAGTGATCCCCAGCTAATTTTTTTTGGTAGAGATAGTCTCATTATGTTGCCCAGGCTGATCTTGAATTCCTGGGCTCAAGCAGTCCTCCGCCTCAGCCTCCCAAGGTACTGGAATGACAGGTTTATGCTACCGTCCCTGACTTCATGTTTGTCTCTTAGATTTTCATTTTTATTGGATTTCTTTTGTTAATAGGCCAAATTGAAAAGCTTTATTTTATTTTTATTTTTTGTGAATCACTGAAGCAAACAAATTTATTGACACCCTTTTGAGGTACATTTTTGGAGCTTCTAATTATCTAAACATTGTCATGAATGCTTAAAAAGATGTGTAGGGAAACTTTTTAAAAGATGTTTTGTGGAAACTTTTTAGAAAAAGAAAATGTAACAAAGAGTTTATGGTCTTAAATGAATGGTTAGATATCAGTAGATGGTTCACCTGCAATATATAGCTAGAACTTGACAACTTACCACCTCTGCAAATACCACCATAGTCCAAGCCTCCCGCATCTCATCTGGAACTGCAGTAGCTTTCTAAATGGTCTCCCTGCATTTACTTTCCCCCCTCTTCTGTGTGTTCTTCAAAGGACAGGCCTTAAGTTGGGTCACAAACTATGCTCACAATTCTCCAGTGGATTCCCATTCTATAATAAAGACTAAAATTATTCCTACTGCCTAGAAAGTCCTCCAGGATTTGGCCCCTACCTCTTTCACTCGAACTCTTCTGGCACGCCTCCGCATTGTGCTGCAGCCACATTGAACTCCAGGCACACTCCCATCTCGGCTTTTCCCTTTGTAGTTTTAACTGCCCGAGTATTCTTGCCTGAGGTATCTTCATTTCAGGCCTCTGTCAAAGTGTTGTTTATCAAAGAGGCATTCCCTGACTACCTTATCTCAAAGAGTATCCTTCATCACTCTTTAATTCTTTCACCCTGTTTCACCCTGTTTTACTTTTTATTCATAGAACATTTAACTTGACAATGTGTATTTGTTTATTTGTATATCTGTTTCCTCTTCTAGACTTCAAGTTCCATGAGGGCGGGAATTTTGTCTTTTTTATTCACTGCTGTATCTTAAGTGCCTGGTACATAATGGGTGCTCAGTAAATATTTGTGTATTCTCGGTAGTAATTGGGGGAGACAGTGTATTACAGGCCTGGCACTGGTAAATGTGGGGATGATGGTTGAATTTAGGAGATAGAAGGTAAAAAAGTTACTAGCATCTCAAAGTTCTTGTATACTTATTTTGTTTTTGAGACAGGGTCTTTGTTGTTCAGGCTGGAGTGCAGTGGTGCAATCACAGCTAACTGTAGCCTCAACCTCTTGGGTTTATATCCTCTTCCCTCAGCCTCCCTAGTAGCTGGGACTAGAGGTGTGCACCACCATGCCTGGCTAATTTTTTGATAGTTTTTTTGTAGAGACGGAATTTCGTGATGTTGCCCAGGCTGGTCTCGGACTCCTGAGCGCAAATGATCCTCCTATCTTGGTCTCCCAAAGTGCTGGGATTACAAGCATGAGCCACCATGTGTAGCCTCTTACATACTTTTTATAAAGCTGGTAGAAGTGTTTGCTTTGTATAACTGAATTGATGTTTTATAAAAAATATTTGGTTACATTTCATTTAAGATGAAGAAGATGACTTTATGTGTAAGAAGGCGGCCTCTAAATCAAAAGAGAATGGAAGATCTACAAATAGTCATCTTGGAACATCAAACATGAAAAAGAATGAAGAAAACACTAAGACCAAGAATAAGCCTTTATCACCAATAAAACTTACACCCACATCAGTGCTTGATTATTTTGGAACTGGAAGTGTCCAAAGATCTAATAAGAAGATGGTGGCAAGCAAAAGAAAAGAGGTGAGTGTTCTACATATAAGCAAGTATGCTCAGGATTTATACCCATTCACTAATATTAATAACAGGAGAAACTAGGATGTAGTAAATAGGTCAACATGTTTTAATAATTAAAATAATTTTCCTATGATTATGGATAAAATATATTGCCCTCATTTTAAAGGATGAGGAAGTTAGAATGTTACATATTTAGTTTTTTTAATTCGTGAAAGCAGGAAAAGATCTTTTAAGCTGTAAGAAAAAATTGTAATTATTCGAATTTAAATTGAGTTCTCAGAATGCAAACTCATTTTACTGTTGACCTCAGCCAGTCAATATTAGAAATAAATTTGTTTCCACATGAGATAATAAATAGAGTCTTTACAAATACAGCATACCAATGCTACACTTTTGACCTTCGCTACTTTGACAGATATTGGATTCATCTGTTTCTGGCCATTTAGGAAACAGACATACCACATAAATTATGGTGAAAGTAGTCCCCTGAGTTAAAGAAAGCCTGCCCCATCGTGGGTGTTTGTTGATTCGATCACTTCCTCCATAGTACAATGTAATCATTCTCACATGTTGGTTTGCCAATGTTCTGGACTACTTGTCAAGCCAAGACATTAATCTACAGGATTGGTTTATTTTTATTTTTATTTTTGGTACTTCTCTTGAACATATCAATAGAACTAAGTGAGACACGTCTGTCTATAGGCTGTTTATTTATTAGGGAATTGGATATGGTCAGGGAGTAGTCGTAGATTTGGCTTTCTGGCTGGTGTACATTGCAGCTATTACTGATACACTTATCGCTCATTGGTGTGTTTAATCAGCAGCAGTAAAGAAAAAGTGCCTTATTTTTCACTTAAGGTTTATGCTGATTTTGCTTGATTTTCTTTGAAATATAGCTTTCACAAAATACAAATGAGTCTGGATTAAATGATGAAGCCATCGCCAAGCAATTACAGCTTGATGAAGATGCAGAGGTATTGGCATTTTGCTTAGAATCATTAGTAACTTGATATTGTGACTAGCTATTTAGTCCAACCAGACTTTGAATTGAACCTCATTGGAAGTTACATGTAAAATAAGTTAAAATCTAATAAATGAAAATCTAAATTTCTATACAAGATAAATAATGAGACCAGGGGAGAATTATTTACTACTGAAAGATTTATTTTTAGAGAAGATTGATCAGGTGCTGTGAGATGATTTTGGAGAAATGGCTAGCAGCAAATCCTGTAGGTCATGATAGGACTTTGATACCTACAAAAAGGATGTTAATGGAACCCATTGGAGTTTTTTTTTTTTTTTTGAAGATAGTCTCACTTTGTTGCCCAGGCTGGAGTGCAGTGGCACGATCTGGCTAATTGCAACCTCCGCCTCCCGGGATCAAGTGATTCTCCTGCCTCACCTGCCCCAGTAACTGAGGCTACAGGTGCCCACCACTACGCCTGGCTAATTTATGTAGTTTTAGTAGAGATGGGGTTTCACCATGTTGGCCAGGCTGGTCTCAAACTCCTAACCTCAAGTGATGTGCCCTCCTCAGTCTCCCAAAGTGTTGGATTACAGGTGTGAGCCACCACGCCCAGCCCCATTGGAGTTTTGAATAGAGAAGTGACATGACTTGATGGATCTTAAAAGAAAATTATTTTGGCTCAATGATGTTAATAGTTCATGGTGGGGGCAAGATTGAAAGCAGATCAGTTTGCAGACTGAATGGTAGGCGAGAGATGTCAGCTTGTAATAGGAAGAGGCAGTGAGAAGTGGTCGTAATCTGAATGTACCTTGAAAGGTACAAGTTGTTTTTGACAGATGGGATGTAAGGTGTGAGGGAAGAAGATTCACAGATGAGGCTGGGCGTGGTGGCTCACACCTGTAATCCCAGCACTTCGGGCGGCCGAGGTGGGAGGACCACTTGAGCCTGGGAATTCAAGTTACCAGTCAGTAACACAGGGAAATCCCATCTCTACCAAAAATACAAAAATTAGCTGGGCACGGTGGTACACACCTGTGGTCCCAGATACTTGGGAGGCAGAGGTTGGAGGATTGCTTAAACCTGGGAGGTTCAGGCAGCAATGAGCTGTGATTGTGCCAATGTACTCTAGCCTGGGTGACAGAGCAATACCTTGTCTCTGGGAAAAAAATATTCAGTTATGGCCTTAACAACTGGGTGAATGGTGATATGATTTGCTAAGGCTGGAACACGGGAAGCAGAACAGGTTTGGTACAGATAAATCTTTTGGACAAGTTAAGTTTGAGATGTCTAATAGACTTCCAAATGGAAATGCAGAGTAGGCGGTTGGGTAGAAGAGTCAGGAACTCGGGAGAAGTCTAAACTGAAGATGGACATTTGGAAATCATTACCAGTTGAGTAATATTTAAACCTGTGTAACTGGGTGAGATCTTGGGGAGATAATGCAAATAGAAAAAAAAAGGTCTCAGGATTGAGCCCTGGGCCACTGTTAACATTTAGAGGTCAGGAAAAGGAGGATGATCCAGCAAAGGAGAGGAGAGAGTGGCTAGTGAAGTAGGAACAACAGGAGGGGTTGATATCTTACAGAAGTATTTCAGGGAGGAGCGCCCATCTCTGTCAGAGGTTCCAGGCTTAGCTGCCGGCTGTTTGAACTCCCTTCCTCTGGTTTAGCTTAAGTGTCACTTTCCAAACTACCTTAACTATATTAGAAACCCCTCCGATAATACTCTATCACGCTGTCATAGCTACTATTAAAGTATAGGCTCTGAGGTCCCCTCACCAGGACTGTTTATGTCTCTCACTCAACCATTGTTACATCAGTGCTTATCTTAGTGTCTGGCATACAATGGGCTCTTCATAAGTATTATTGTGAGAGAACAATATTGTTTGTGATTGTTCACTTTTTATTACTTCGGCAGTTTATAGTTTGTGTTTTCAAAATATTTTTCTATCTTATTTGATCACACTGAATCACACAAACTACAAACAAGTATCCACATGACTCAAGGTAGTACAAGTAGCCTAGGTCAAACCAGGAAGTAATTTTTAGGAACCTGATTTCTCCTTATCTGATCCAAATACTAGAGGGTTACCTAATCCTTTCCAAACCAGGTGTGGTACTTTGTATCATAATCCCCTATTTTTCCATTTTTATCACATTCTTCCAGAATCTTGTTTGGGTAATTTATTAATCTGATTAAGGACTTTTAGGTGTTAATGCCTGAAAAGATGTCTTTCCTAATTATCCCTCTAAGAGTTTTTCCTCCCTTCTTTTTTCTCTTTTAAAAGATTGAGTGGATTTTGAAGTCCTTTTCTTTGTTTGAATAATGTATGGTGTTTTTTATTGAATATGACATAAGGCCATTTTACCAGGGGGTATACAGCCATTTGGTTTATAATGAGAAAGATATTCCACTGCTACATAGTCTCTTTTGGAAGAGCTCCATGTTGCTGGAAGTGAAAGTATTTCAAAATAACTGAGATAACTAGAATGTCGTGTGTTATATTAGCATGTTAGAACTCCTGACATGATGACTTAAATTTTCAAAAGAGAACAGATGCATTTGAATTAGTAATTGAAAATAGGAGTTTGATAGTAAAAGTGATTTTACATTTATATATAGCTTACTATATGTGCAAAAAAAAACTGTATAATTTTCTTAAATTGTTAGATTCACTATTTTTGTGCTCCCCAGATGATTGTGTTTTCCTATTAGGCTGAGAGTCCTTTCAGAGGTCTTTTTAGACAATAAATAGAAACAAGAAAGCTGTGTTCCATAAGGACCATTAAGAGAAAAGTATAGACCTAATGTTTTATAAGTAAGAAATATGACTTTAAAAATATACTCACTTTATCTGTCATCCCTGCAAAACCAGAACTGTGTGTTCCAAAATCTGATTCAGCTTTAGTGAAACAAACCCGTGATACTTGACTGTTAATGTTGGGTGGGAAAATGTCGTAATTATTTTCTGGAAAATGTTTTTCTAGTTTCTTCTAAATATATGAATCTGACATTGAAAACTTTTATTTACAAAAAGAAAAAGAGCAACTCAACTCACTTTGCTGACACATTTTACAGCTGGAGAGGCAGTTGCATGAAGATGAAGAGTTTGCCAGAACATTAGCCATGTTGGATGAAGAACCCAAGACCAAAAAGGTGGCATAATGTTGGGCTGTTTGCATTCTGAATATACCGTACAGATCAGTGTTCATACTTGCGTGTTCTAGGCTCTAGCCAAAACATGAATAACTTTTCCAGAAAGAAGTTAAATTATTTTGATTTATAAAAATGTTTTTGGGGAAGCTCATTGAGAAACTTATTCTTCCTAAAAGAAGGGTGACAGCGTCAAAGCAAACCAGAACCTTTTATCACAAAACAAAGAATTAGATCTTTTCCTTTTTCTTTTTTTATATTTTACTTTATTTTATTTTATTTTATTTTATTTATTTTAGAGACAGGGTCTCTGCTGGAGTGCAGCCGGGTGTGATCTGGGCTCAGTGCAACTTTTGCCTCCAGAGCTCAAGTGATCCTCCTGCCTCAGCCTCTTGAGTAGCTGAGACTATAGGCATGTGCCACCACACCCATCTGATTTTTGTATGTTTTTGTAGAGATGGGCTTTGTTACGTTGGCCAGGCTGGTCTTGAACTCCAGAGTTCAAGCGATTCTCCTGCCTTAGCCTCTCAAAGTGCTAAGATTATAGATGTGAGCTACCGTGCCTGGCCTTTTAGTTCTTTTTTTTTTTTTTTTTTTTTTTTAAGAGACAAGGTCTCTGTTGCCCAGGCTGGATTACACTGGCACGTTCATAGCACACTGAAGCCTCGAACTCATGAGCTCAAGCAATCTTCCTACCTCAGTCTCCCAAAGTGTTGGGATTACAGGCATAAGCCTCTGCGCCCAGTTTACCTTTTCCTTACTCTTTATCATAGGAGTTCGTATGTACTTGTTCAGAAAATAATGCTCATAAAAATTTCTTTGGAACACCAGTTTAATAATTTTAATATTAATCACTGTCTTTTCAGGAAGCACAGTTTTGTCAGTTCTAATCAGTTAACTCTAAAATCTGTATTATGGCAGTCTCATATAATAAAGAGTATATTTTGAGGTTGAGGAATCTTTTTCTTTCTTTCTTTCTTTTTTTTTTTTTTGGCAAGGTCTCACTTTGTCACTCACGCTGGAGTGCAGTGGTGCTATCTCAGCTCACTGCAACCTTGACTTCTTGGGCTCAATTGATCCCCTCACCACAGCCCTCCAAGTAGCTGAGACTACAGGCGTGTGTCACCACACCCAGCTAATATTTTTGTTTTTTGTAGAGATGGAGTTTTGCCATGTTGCCCAAGCTGGTTTGGAACTCCTGAGCTCAAGTGATCTGCCTGCCTCAGCCTTATTTTGGGGAATCTTTAAAACGTCAAGACTTTATTTTGTTTTTATTTTTTATTTATCTCCAGTAGATTAACTTTATTTCTGATGAATCACATTCTATTAATATAATTGTCAGTGTCAATATGTGACTACTTCAAAAGATTTTACTTCTTTTTTTTAAAGCAGGGAGTTGTAACCTAGATACATCAGGAGCTGAGACTAAGCGGGCAGGTATTAAGACAGCAGGGAGTGGCAGAGACTTTCTCATTTGAAAAGTCTTACTTCATCTGAAGACAGTCAAATTGTGATTACTTTAAAAGACTGCATCACACACCTCGATTTGTGAACTTTTTATAAAATGGAGTTTTGAAGGAGCAGTGAAAAGAATGGATATATTTTTTTCTCTTTCAGAAAGTGCTCTCATTTTGCTTTCAAGCTTTTGTTTATTTTTATTTTAGTCTTTTAAGTTTAGATTTTAGTTTTTAACTGCTTAATACTAACAGTTTGAGAGTTGAGATAAAGGAAGCAGAAATAAGGCTTCTACTTCCAGATTTACAGGTTGGAATGAAGAGGGATAATTTTTATAGATGGATTTTTATACCCTTTCATCTGTTTCCTCATTTGTAACATGAAGTAATAAAACATGCCTCATTTGCCTTGGAAATTTTGTGGATGAATGAATGACAGTTTATTGTAGTGTCCTGCTAGTTGAAAGGTGACCCTTAAACTTAAAATTTTAAGGATTTTAACAACAGATTTTATGGTAATAGTTTTTCTATTATTTGTTACATTTGACACTTTTAAAATTTGTTTAGGCTCGAAAGGACACAGAAGAGGGAGAAACATTTTCATCTGTCCAAGCCAATTTAAATAAAGCAGAAAAACGTAAATATCCTCATAAAGGTAATACTAGCAGAAAAAAGTAAGATGGAGCACTTCTCTTCATGGAAGTAAATTCATGATAATCTTGTTTAAATATTCTATTGAATAATTATGTATTGTTAGGTAGACATTATTTCGTAGGACTATTAGAGCACATTCAGCTTAGATACTTTGAAAGCTCTTTGGATGCTAGCTGGTACAGAATGCCCATCTGCTCTATGATTACTGTGAGAAATGTATTACAACTCCAGGTTTCTTGTTAATTTCCAAGTATAGTGCGATATGTGGACTTCAGCATATAAAGATGAAGAACTAGATGTTTTGAGCTTTTCATGTCAGAGGTAGTCTCAGAGTTGACTCATAGTTGGCCAGGTCATCTTCAGCTCTCTTGCTTACTGCCTGTAGGTTTTATTCTTCGGTGGTCCTGATAGCAAATCATCTGCTAGTCTAGATGATCTTAGTCCTATAAGTACATGTATTTATAAATTTACTATAAACAGATGGTGTTGACACTTTAGGACTTTGGGCCTTCAGGGTATATTCTGTGCTAAGATTACTCAGTTGAAAAACGAAAGAAAAGTTGATATAGGTTATCATTTTCCAAAAACAACAATCATAATCTTTTCTTTCTTCCTAGTAAAAACAGAACAATTTTCAGATGAAAGAAAGAGCTACAGTCCTAGGAAGCAAACTAAATATGAAAGTTCAAAAGAACCTCAGCAACATTCCAAGTCATCAGCTGACAAAATAGGAGAAGTCTCTTCTCCCAAGGCCAGTTCTAAGCTGGCAATTATGAAAAGAAAAGAAGAGAGCGCTTATAAAGAAATAGAGTCCGTGGCCTCAAAAAGAAAAGAAAATGCCGTTGAATTGAAAGGAGAGACAAAAACTCCTAAGAAAACCAAAAGTTCTCCAGCTAAAAAAGAGGTAAGAACTTTTTTTGTTTGTTTGTTTGTTTTGAGATGGAGTTTTGCTCTTGTTGCTGAGGTTGGAGTGCAGTGGCATAATCTCGGCTCACTGCAACCTCCGCCTCCCGGGTTCAAGTGACTTTCCTGCCTCAGCCTCCCAAGTAGCTGGGATTACAGGCATGTGCCACCAGGCCCGGCTAATTTTGTATTTTTAGTAGCGACGGGGTTTTTCCATGTTGGTCAGGCTGGTCTTGAACTCCCAACCTCAGGTGATCCATCCGCCTTGGCGTCCCAAAGTGCTGGGATTACAGGCGTGAGCCACCGCGCCCGGCCTTGGTAGGAACTTTCTAGGGAGTACGGTATTTTCCCTTATCCATCATTTTACCTTCTGAAGTTTCAGTTACCTGTGGTTAATCATGGTCTGAAAGTATTAAATGGAAAATTCCAGGAATAAACAATCAGGTTTAAATTATGTACTCTTCTGAGTAACGTGATGAAATCTCTGGCCAGCCTGCTTCATTTCACCCAGGATGTGAATCATCTCTTTGTCCAGCATGTCCGTGCTGGATACACTACCCACCGGTTAGTCACTTGGTAGCCGACTTGGTTATTAGATAGAAAAAACAGTACATGTAAGTATATATAGAGTTTGGTACTGTCTGTGGTTTTAGGAACCTACTGGTGGGTCTTGGAACATACCCTCCTCGGATAAAGGGGGACTGCTGTATATATTTTGGGGCTATGTGTTAGTCTGGGTTTGTTTTCAAGTTTTATTTCTAACGACCATAAGTCATCATAGTATTTTTAAGATACCTTATTTAGAAGCTGTTGTAGGATGTGGAGTATTAATATAGCTAAATAAGCCCATATTTATTGTTATTGTGTGTCAGATACTGTGCTAGTACTTTACATGTGGTAGCTCATAATTTTCCCAACAACCCTCTGAGATATTTATTTTTATTATTCAACTTTTAAAGATGAGGAAATAGGCTGAAAGAATTTATTCCAAGATCATCCACCTGGTAAGGGGCAGGGCCAGCCTTGAACTCAGGTCCTCTGAAGCAGTATAACATAGTGGTTCCACACACAGGCTCTGGAACCAGTTTCAAATTATAGCTGGGCCCCTGAGCAGGTTTGGTCACTTCTCCTGTCTGTGCTTTGGTGCTGTTTGTAAAATAGGAATAATATTAATAGTACCTAATGACTTCATATGTAAAAGCACTTAGAGCAGTGCCTGGGACCTAATAAGTACCATCTTAGCTATTATTATTAAAATGAGATTGTTATTTGGATTAGTTCTGAATTTACTCTTTTTTATTCTTGTATAACAGTGTTGAGATGCTGAAATTATTTTTAAAGGAAAAAATGATGAGATAATGAATATCTTTGAAAAGTTTTGTTAGGAAATATATTTGAGAAGCGAACGGTCTCTGAATCTCCAATTTGGAACTACTTTAGATTCATAATGAGAAACCACTATTCATTCATGCCTCTTAGGCACTTAGGATTAAAAGTAGAATATCACCTATTTTAACTGGTCATCACCATTATTTTTTAGTGCAGAACAGTGAAATGGTGATGATTTCAGAATGCTTTTGTTTGTGGACAATTCTTATAAATACGCTTAAAGGAGCAATTAACTTTTTGGTCTCAGATTTTTTCTTCACTAAATGCTTATCTGGTAGATAAATGGTTTTCTTCAGGCACACTAAAACATGTTCCATTTACAGAGGCGGTGTGTTTTTATGAAGAAAGAGGAAATCTTTAAATGATACTCTTCACTGTACTTTTTGAAGTTAGAATAGAAATAACTTAAAACTTTTACTTAAGCAGTTTTGGTTGGAAACATCAAATAAAGTCTATTTAATACATTTAGTTGGTCTTGGTCAAATAATTCTGACTTCATAAAATGGGTGTCCTTCAAAGTTATTTTATAAGCTGTTTATCATTCAGAATTCTTTTCATAGAATGAGTGTCATAAATTAATCGTTTTCCCATGTTGGTATGCACTGGACTCTCTTACAAAACTTGTTAAAAATACGGAGTTTCCCAGGGAATGTGGTGTGGGCAGCTGTATTTTAATAAGCTCCTCATATGATACGAACACACACCAACATTTGAAAACCATTGTTAGAAAGTAGGGTTAGATTCTAGGACCAGCCTGTTAATGGCTTATCAACCTCTTAGCCAAACCAGCTAAACTATTTTATTGGTTAAGCCATTTCTTTATATAGAAGTTATTATTTTGTCTACTCTCAAAAGGATTTGGGATTGCTTACAAGTTAAAAATAATGTAAAATAGAAAGTGGAAAAATAACAAACACCTGATAGTGGTTCTTAAATGAGAACTATCTAGGATATTTTTCCCCCACATAAACACATTCTAGCTGTACCCCATATCTCCGAAAGAGAAACTTGGAGATGGATCTAGGGATGGATAGTTTGAAAAAGTTCCCCAGGATTTTCTGAGATATACCCATGGTAAATCTCCTGAGAGAAGTAGAAAGGGAGAGATGAAATAGCATAGAGAACGTGTCTTCTCTTTGGAGTAAAGCTTGTCCCTTCTTTGAACTGACTGTTTAGATTCTCCAGCTGGAATGCTTACATCCTTAGGGATGCAGGCTGGTGCTTTAGGGGCATGGAAGGTTAACACAGAATATCTGCTCGGGTGATCAGGTTTACTTGGGGAAAAAATGTATTTTCCTGTTAAACATGGATATATGGATATATCGTGGAATAGAATTTAAAATTCAGATGAATTTCTAAAGTAAAACACTTTTGCATTTCTTTGCTTGGAGCTGGCAACTTGGCTTAGTCCCATAATCTGCCCTGAGGTGTGTGGCTTTAGAGAGTGGAAAGTTTTGAGAAGCGCTGATGCAGGGATGTTCGTAAGTGAGTTATCTGTAAGTTAGGAAGTACTCGTGTAGCTAAAACTGTTAATTTCACGGCCAGACACAGAAGTGACATAATAAAGATAACATGTATTTCTAGATATGTATTTTTAATTTTGCATGAATTTTGTATGACTTTGTTCATTTTCCTTTCCCTCTTCCCATAGTCTATAAGTCCTGAAGATTCTGAAAAGAAACGCACTAATTATCAAGCTTATCGAAGCTACTTAAATCGAGAAGGTCCCAAGGCTCTGGGCTCCAAAGAAATACCAAAGGTAAGAGTACTGAGAGGCCATGCCATTCTGTGAGCCCTGTATGTATTCACTATGATTACAGCAGCAGAGGATTAATAATTAAAAATTAGCAACAGCAAAACTTCAGTTACCATCTTCAAGAATTAGGGATGTTTATTCACGTTATGAATCACTGCTTGATACTAAGAAAAATTTCCCTTTAAATAACAAGTAGCCCTAGAAAGGCTGGGCTTTGAGACTATACCAGTGACAAAACTAATGTTTTTGCTTGCATGGCACTTACAGCCTAAAGAAAGAGACATTAAATAAATAATTTAATTATAAT
This sequence comes from Macaca nemestrina, assembly GCF_043159975.1. Taxonomy (NCBI): domain Eukaryota; kingdom Metazoa; phylum Chordata; class Mammalia; order Primates; family Cercopithecidae; genus Macaca; species Macaca nemestrina. Next base: position 158,184,274 of record NC_092127.1, read on the forward strand.
TGGGATATGTGCTATGAGGGAAAAATCTAAGATGCCCTTAGGGAGTATAACAGAGGAACCTGGTCCTCGGTGGGACATATAGAATGTGACATTTATATGGAGACTTGAAGAATGAAAGGGATTCAACAGGTGTGAAGGGGTTGTGATGGCGTGGTGGTCTGGGCAGAGGGGCCAGAATGTGTGATGTTCCCGCAGGGGGAAGGTTCTTGCATGGTATGTTTGAGGAACTGAAAGAAAAATTATGGTAGTTGGAGCATAGTGACCAAGGGATGAGAATGGCCAAAGAAGTTAATAGGGTCACATCTTGCAGGGCCTAATGTTTACTTTTGTCTAAGAGAAGGAATTTTTATTTTGTTTTTTTGAAAACGGAGTTTTGCTCCTGTTGCCCAGGCTGGAGTGCAGTGGCACAATCTTGGCTCACTGCAGCCTCCGCCTCCCGGGTTCAAGCGATTCTCCTGCCTCAGCCTCTGGAGTTGCTGGGATTATAGGCATGCGCCACCATGCCCGGCTAATTTTTTATTTTTAGTAGAGATGGGGTTTCTCAGTGTTGGTCAGGCTGGTCTTGAACTCTCGACCTTAGGTGATCTGCCCACCTCGGCCTTCCAAAGTGCTGGGATTACATGCGTGAGCCACTGGGCGCAGCCGAGAAGGAATTTTAAAGTGGAGGAATAACATGACCAGATTTGAATTTCTGAAAGATTGCTCTGGCTGCTGCTGTACCAAGTGCAGTGGATGGGGCAGGAATAGATAAATAGATCATCAGGAGAGATGGTGAGAAGTGATAGGGACTTGTCTGGGGAAGCAGTGAAAATGTCGAAAAGTGGAGAGGTTTCACTGGAAGAGGCAAAATCCATGGGACTTGGTGATAATTGGAAGTGGAAGGTGAGAAGAAAGAGTATTGGGAATGATCTTGTTATTGGCATGAGCAGCTTGGTGGATGCTGATGCGATTGGTGGCAGGGCTGGTTTGGGAGATGATAATGAGTTTGTTGTTGGCCACACTGTGCATTAGGGTTATGTGAGATGTCCACATGGAGATGCTGAGTAGATAAGCAGATATGTGGGACTGGAGCTTAGAACAGAAGTCAGAACTTGATGGAAAAACTTGGGCATTCTTGGCATGAAGTGAGGAATATCATCTGGTAAACTAGTACAGACCAAGAAGAGAAGAGGGCCTTGGCCCCTGCTTCTTTGTGAAGTAGAAGAGGGTGGAAACCAAAAGGAAACTGAGAAGCAGCAGCTACAAATGTGGGAGAGAAGTTTGATAAGCATGGGATCACAGAAGCAAAGGGAAGAGAGAGTGTTTTAAAAATGATTGAGTGATTAAGTCTGTCATGCTGTTAAGATTCCAGGTAAGGGAAGACCAGAAATTGTTGCATTTAGTAACATGAATTAATGATCCTTAGTGGCCTTAGCAAGAGCTAAGGACGGTGGAGGCAGAGCCTGATGGAAGTGGGTGGAAGAGTGAGTGTGAGGAGACAAAATGGAGACAGCAAAAGTAGATATTTTTGATAAGTTTGGCTGTGAAGAAGAAAGAAGTGGGAGGACTTCTAGCTAGAAGGACTAGAAGGGGAAATGACTTCTAGCTAGAATGGAAAGTGGGATTTAGGGGGAGATGTAACTATTTTTATGGTAGGAGATATTTAAAGCTTGCATTTTGCTAATGGGATAGGTCCTACCAGAAAGGGAGAGATTGAAGTTATACCAGCAGGAGAAGGAGAATCAATTGTAGCATGAGATTTCTGAGAAGGCAGGAGGGGAGTGGAAACATATACAATGTATGTATAAATTTAATTTTCAGTTTGCTTGGTATGTGTAAGTGCATATAGAGATTAATAGTTCCCCTAATAAAGAGAGGGAGAGATGGTGTAGCCGTACCTGGAGTGGGGAGTGGGAAGGTCAGTCTTAAGGGGCTAATGGGTTTTATGGGAGCCTGCAGGAAGATGCCAGTCTTGCCTCCTGTACATGGGTATGAGAGACCAAACAAGTTCTGCTTGAGAGGACTTCAGGCAAAGTGGTGCCCTGAGGGGACAGCCAGGTTTCAGTGAAGGCAAGGCTATGGAGGGAATGTTGGAGAAGAGGTTGGGAATATTGAGGGTGGTTGGCTGCTCCTGGAGTAAGAGCTTAGACAAGTTCTAGAATAGAAGAGTTTTGGTAGGGAGGCTAGAAGTGCTAAGATTGGATAAGTAAAAAGATAATCAGAGCCATAGTGGGGATAATTTGGGAGATAATAGATATCTGGGATATGGGATATAGGGGCTTGCATGTACAATTTTTCCAGGGTTGTTTTGAGTTTGTTCAGAAGTAGTTAACTTCCTGTAGTGTTACAGTAGATCATTTCAATCCAAGAACCCCTTCAAGGGACCCTGAGATGTTAGTCAAACCTTTTCTTTCCAAACATATTCATAGCTGTTTCTTTTTGTCTTCCGAGAAAGATTCTTCACCTGAATGGTGAAGTCTTTGAATTTTGGTTGGCTGCTGCTTTTCAAGCCTGTTTTAAGTTTGTTAATCTCAATTCTCTGTTAAAAGAGTAATAAGTAACTTGGAATGTCATGTGTAATTTTTATTTCATTTTGTTTCGTTGTATAATTTTATTGAACCATTGCAAAAATATATAACTATACATAGTTCCAATTAAGATTTAATGTCTTTTCCATCCAGCTCTCTTTGGCAAGTATCTCTTATTTTATATTACACATTATGAGAGTTATCTTTCCAATCCAGAGATAATATGATCTTGCCTTTAAGTTACTAGCAGGTTGCTAGATTTACTATCATAGAGTAATGAGCAGAGAGGAGGGCACGAGCTCACACTCGCTTAGCTTTTTAGAATCAAAACTTTCCCTTTTTAACAATAGCAAGAGTTGCCTGTTTTCTTCCTTTTTTCCTCTGAAACAGTAAATATTTTTGTTAAGCATTATAAGTTGCATTCAGTGGCCTTCAGATATGCCACACCACAATCCATTGGCAGACCATCAAACCCAACAGCAGTTTGTTCTTGTACAATCCATGAGTTCGGGCAGAACTCCCTTCAACTGACAGTTAAGATCCTTCTTAGCTCTTGCACGCAGGGATTGGGGAATTATACCTCATTTCTGATCACTAATGTGATGAAAAGCATCAGAAGTGTATGAAAATGATAAGTGATTCTGATTTTAAAGTGCATTGTTTGGAAACATTGACAGAAACATCAAAATGATAGGAGTATGCCTGCTCCTATTAATTCTTGTTGGGAAAGTTCTTAAGAACAAGCAGTTTCCTGAATAGCAAGAGTTTCTATAGATGGATTGCATTTGGTTGTTTATTTACAGTTATGCAAGTTAACTAGTGGTTTAGATATGAAGAGGGCATAATGGAAAATAGTATGAATGGGTAATTTTAATAGCTTTGCTAACAGTGTTGGATGTATGTTTTTCACAGCTTGTTTTGTAAGTTTATTAAATGTTAGCCATATCAAAATTTCTTAGGATCTAATTTCAGGTGGTGCTTCTTTGCTGTAAATTTCCAGCAAACTTTCCATGCCAAGGTTATTTATGATGTGAAATGAGAAAAATCAACTTCCTGCAGTTTTGATGACAAATGTTTCTTTGGAAAGCTACCATGTAATTTCCTCTCTGCTTGAACATTTTGGTTTTTAGGGAGCTGAAAATTGCTTGGAAGGCCTTATATTTGTAATCACAGGCGTGCTGGAGTCTATTGAACGAGATGAGGCCAAATCTCTAATTGAACGTTATGGGGGAAAAGTAACAGGAAATGTCAGCAAGAAAACAAATTACCTTGTCATGGGTCGTGATAGTGGACAGTCCAAGAGTGATAAGGTGGGTACTGCTGTGTTCTCAACACCATGACACCTCCTGCCTGCCTTGGCACACTCTTGATGTGATTTGCCCTTTACTCAGAGTTAAATGAAGGAAAGAAATAGAAAAATAATTTCTTGCCTACATTATTTCTTCTCCACAGAAGTGTTATTGGCTCTGACACCAGGATTTTGGTTTTCCAATGGAAGGCATAGTTCCTGTTTACTTGATTTTTTTTTTAGTGTATTTAAGTCTTTTTTTATTTTTGAAGATAGAAACAAATGCAGTTTTCTTTTTCTTCCAGTCCGAAGTATTCCTATGTATGCCACCGCATACAACATCTTAGGTTTTTTTAAAATTGGTGCTTTTAGAAAAAGAATCAGCGGCCTCCTGGGTAGGATTGTGTTTAGCTATAAACAACAGAATACCTGATTAACCGTGGCTTAAACAATCATCTGCTTATTTTTCCCCCAAGAATTCTGGAGGTATTGCTGGGATAGTTCAGCATCTAGTGATGTGGTTTCTCCCTTTGTCCTTATTGTGTTAGCTTTTGTCCTCATGAATGTTGCCTTGTGGTTGCAAGGTAGCTGCAGCTCGAGGCATTTAAGTTCTTATTCAAGGTAGGAAAAGGGAACAGTGGCAGGATGTCATAAGAGCTGTGACTGGCCTGACAAGAGTTCTCTCAGAAACACCTCTTATAGAATTTCACGTAAGTCTCATTGGCCAGAGCTGTCACCTGGTCACTCAGAGCTGTATGGGAGGTTGGGAAGAACCAAGACGTTTCTGGTTGCCTTAGACCAGTCATAATTCATCACTTGGAGAAGGACACATTGGAGTTCCATCAGCAGGGAAGAAGGTGGGGGAAATGTCTGCCATATGTATTCAATATGGGAGAAGGTATGAAGAGCTGGTCTTAGGCCCTAGTGGCATTGCCCCTTCCTAGGGGAGGAAAGGTAAAGCAGTCCACAAAAGTGTAATGGACCACTTCCTGTGCCAACCTGCTACGCTTAGGGAATGTATCTGTTATTTTCTTTCTTTTCAATGTTACCTTTTCAATGAATGTGCTATTTTTTGTTTTTCTTTTTTAATTCCAGTGTTATCTAATTTACAAATGTGGTTCTTCACCTACTAATAGGCCCTAGAATTTTTTTTTTTTTTTTTTTTTTTTTTTTTTTTTTTAACAGAAAGGAATGGTAGGATGCAGTTTTGATGATCTGCATTTTTAATCAACAGGCCGCAGCCCTGGGGACAAAAATTATTGATGAAGATGGCCTGTTGAATCTGATTCGAACTATGCCAGGCAAGAAATCCAAGTACGAAATAGCAGTTGAAACTGAGGTTTGTATAAAATGAATGTGATTTATTTAAGTTGGTGTATAGTAATTTTTTAATTTCATAGACTTATGTCTTGGGTAGATACAGGCTTGTTGGCTGAAAGGTTAACATTCCTGTCTACCACAAATGAACCACCTTAGTTCCTTTTGAGCTGGAGGACTCTGCTTTAAGATGTCTAGTTTGTTGTTTTTCCTTATCTTTGTCAGGGAATATGAGTAGAGAAAGGACAGTATATTGCGTATAACCTATCTACTTATCAAACTTTCCTAATTTTCTTCTTCTTCTTCTTCTTATTACTAGTTTTTAATTTTTTGAGACAGAGTCTAGCTCTGTCCCTCAGGTTGGAGTGCAGTGGTGCGATCTCGGCTCACCGCAACTTCTGTCTCCTGGGTTCAAGCGATTCTCCTGCCTCGGCCTCCTGAGTAGCTGGGACCTGCCACCACGCCCACTTATTTTTATATTTTTAATAGCAACGGAGTTTCACTATATTGGCCAGGCTGGTCTTGAACTCCTGACCTCAAGTGATTCTCCCACCTCAGCCTCCCAAAGTGCTGGGATTATAGGTGTGAGCCATTGTGCCCAGCCGTATTCTCACGTTGACTTTATGCAAAGGTTATTGTTTAGGAGTTCCTTAAAGGATATGTTAATAGGTATCAGCATGATAAATTTGTTTTCAATTAGAACTGTATTAGGATTTTTTAAGTTGTGCAGACACCTAGCCTGTATTAGCTTTTGCAAAAGGAAAAATGTTGGCTCACATAACTAAACTATGGGCTGGGAGGATCTGGTCTAGGAACTACTGGATCCACAGACTACAAAGCTTTGAGGACCCCTTCAGTTTCTGTCTCTCAGTTTCTCCTAGTTAGCCTCATTCATTCCCACTGTAGACCATCCAATTGTACACACAGGACACAGGATTTCCAGCATTCCAAGATTTTAATGTCCCCAGCTCTGTCACCTAAATGGCAAGATAGTCCACCCAGGTTATTCTGGTTAGAGAAATCTAGGGAATGATTTCGATTGCATAACCATAGCATAGTTATAAAAACCAGGAAATTAACATCGATGCCCTATTGTTAACTACTCTCTACATATTATTCGAACCTTACATTTTCCCCTGTAGTAGTTCTTCTGTTCCAGGCCCCACACTGCATTTAGTTGTGTCTTCTTAGTCTTCTCCAGTCGATGACATTTCTTCAGTCTTTCCTTGTCTTCTTACAACCTTGACACTTTTAAAATGAGTACTGGTCAGTTTTGTGGAATGTCTCTCAGTTTGGATCTGTGATGTTTTCTCATGATTAGATTGAGGTTATGCCTTTGTTTCTAAGAACACCATAGATGTGATCTTGTGTCCTCAGTGCATCCTTTCATAGGTACAGGATGTCAATATGTCTTATTATTAGTGAGGATAACCTTGATTATTTGGTTAAGATGATTCAGCATCCCACTGAAACTAGTGCTGGGTTTCTTCACTAGTAAAGTGACTATTTTTTCCTTTGTAATTGATAACTATCTTGGCAGGAGAGGGAGGTACTTTAAAACTATGCTTATATACTGCTTGTCCTTAAACATTCATCCACTAATTTTAGCATCTGCTGCTAAAGAGGCAATAATTTTTTTTTAAAATTGAGATATTACATACTATAAAATCCACCCTTACAAAGCATACACATCGGTGGTTTTTAGTATTTTAACAGAGTATGCAACCATCAGCACTGTGTAGTTCCAGAACATTTTCATCACACCAAAAAGAAACCCTGTACCCATTAGCAGCCACTCATTCTATCCACCCCCGGCAATCACAGCTCTGCTTTGTCTCTATGGATTTTCCTATTCCGGACATTTCATGTGTAAATGGAGACATTAGAATATATGGCATTTTGTGTCTGGCTTCTTTCAATTAGCATAGCGGTTTAAAGGTTGACCTGGGTTGTAGCATGTGTCAGTACTTCACTCCTTGTTATGGGTAAATAATATTTCATGGTATGGAGACACCCTATTTTGTTTCTTTTTCAGTTGATGGACATTTGGATTGTTTCCATCTTTTAGCTATAATATGGTTGTGAACAACATTTGTGTACAAGTTTTTGTAGAGGCATTAACTTTTAATTAGGAAACTTTGAAACAAAAATCTCAACACTATACCTTGTTTTTTCCAAACTAAAATTGGAGTACTTATTACTTCTAAAATCCAACATGTTCTCACTTTTAGAAATTGCGTTTGGTGGTTTCTGGTGTGTTTGTTAATTTTTATAGTTTAGAAGGTGGTGACTTCCACAAACAGGAAAGTCTGTCATGACAAGACCATCCCAGGCTGAATAGCCCACCTGGATATCTCTGATTGCTCTCTGTAGTACGTTTAGCAGGATAGAAATTCTGTATGTTTCATCAGGTTTCTTCTTTCCTCACTTTTCTGCTTTTTAAGATGAAGAAAGAGTCCAAACTGGAGAGAACACCCCAAAAAAATGTTCAAGGCAAAAGAAAAATTAGTCCATCTAAAAAGGAATCGGAATCTAAAAAGAGCAAGCCGACTTCTAAAAGGGACAGTTTGGCAAAGACAATAAAAAAGGAAACAGATGTGTTTTGGAGAGGCCTGGATTTCAAGGAGCAGGTGGCCGAGGAAACAAGTGGTGACAGCAAGGCTAGGAATTTGGCTGATGACAGCAGTGAAAACAAAGTGGAAAATTTGCTCTGGGTGGATAAATACAAGCCAACCTCACTCAAGACCATAATTGGACAGCAAGGTGACCAGAGCTGTGCCAACAAACTCCTACGCTGGCTCCGAAACTGGCACAAGAGTTCTTCTGAAGATAAAAAACACGGTGATTTTACAGCCTCACTCATTTTTGTGTGTGTGTATATCAACATGTGATTGCTCAGTGGCACATATATAAGAAAATCTAACGGTTCATTCATCTGTCAGCAAGCATTTACTAAGAGCTTGATCTGAACCCAGGTGCAGTACTAGACCCTGCTGGTGGTGTTGTGAACAAAACAGTCCCTCTCAGGAGTTCACAGGCAGTGGGGGAGGCTTATCTGAACCAGCAATTAAAATGTATTGTGCCAAGTACTGCTAGAGGGGTAAGTCCAGGGTGCTGTGAGGATGAAGATGTGTGGTCAGGGCCTGGGTGTGTGTCCTCCCGTCCTGGAGGAAGGGATGGCTAAGCTAAGACTTGGAAACAAAGTAGGAGGTAGCTAGGCGAAGGGAGGGAGGGGTGAGTGTTGGGTAGGAAAGAGTATGTGTCCCAAGGTCTGAAGCCATGTGACAGTAAGACCCCTGAGTGGCAAGGGCACTAGGAGGAAAGGTGTGAATAAATAACGGAGGCATGCGTGCAGGGCAGTCAGCCTCAACTCCCGGTAGCAAGCACGATTTGCTCTGGCAGGCCTGATAGGCCTGTGCTTCTGTAGTTTCTGTCCTTGTTTGTGATGTATTTGTTGGGGAGAGTGAAAAGCTCCAGTATGTATTTAATGTCCACAGTATTTCTTAACGGAGGTTTGAGATCACAAATGTTTTAGTAGTGTTGTCAACATAGACCAGTGATGACTAGATGCCGATCACCGTTGCTGATGATGCCTGTTTATTTAAACAGATAATATATTGTAATGGTATAGGACTCAATTTAAGTTAAATCATTTTTTCATTCTGAAACTTAATAAAATCTCCCCTAAAAGAGAGACAGGCATTTCATGTGCCCAGAGAAGACTTTTTTTTTTTTTTTTTTTTTTTGAGACGGAGTCTCGCTCTGTTGCCCAGGCTGGAGTGCAGTGGCGCGATCTCAGCTCACTGCAAGGTCCGCCTCCCGGGTTCACGCCATTCTCCTGCCTCAGCCTCCCGAGTAGCTGGGACTACAGGCGCCCACAACCGCGCCCGGCTAATTTTTTGTATTTTTAGTAGAGACGGAGTTTCACCGTGGTCTCGATCTCCTGACCTTGTGATCCGCCCGCCTCGGCCTCCCAAAGTGCTGGGATTACAGGCGTGAGCCACCGCGCCCGGCCGACTTTTTTTTTTTGAGACAGTCTCGCTCTATTGCCCAGGCTGGAGTGCAGTAGCGCGATCTAGGCTCACTGCAGCCTCTGCCGCTTGGGTTCAGGAGGCTGAGTACCTGGGGCTACAGGTACACACCACCATGCCCGGCTAATTTTTTGTATTTTTAGTAGAGATGGGGTTTCACCATGCTGGCCAGGCTGGTCTTGAACCCCTGACCATGTGATCCACCCGCCTCTGCCTCCCCAAACGCTGAGATTATAGGCATGAGCCACCGTGCCTGGCCGAGAAGACTGTTTTAAAGCTTCAGGTGAACTGTAGTCCCTGTCTGCATGCCTGCTGGCAGTAGGTTTAAAACCATTGTCTCTGTCAGTTATTGAGTATGAGTTGAGCCTGATGTATGTGCCAGGTGCTCACGTGGTGAGGGGAGGAAGAGTGCTGGTCTAGTGTTGAGGGGCACAAGATAGTTGCAGACACAGCATCTTCAAGTCAGTTTTTTTTCTTGTGACCATGTAGCTACTATGCTTGTTAACATTTAGTGAAGCATGCATGGCTCTGTGCTCAGCCATTCGGTCCTCACAACATCCTTAGTAGCAACTTTACTGTTGTTCTCCTTGTCTAACAAAGGAGGAGGCAGTCACAGGGGCTAAGTTACTTTTAACTCACCGTGGCTGGTGAGAGGTGGCATGAGGATGGATGGAGTCGGGATCGAGCCCTGGCAGCGTGCTCCATGGCCTGTGCATTCACAGGGAAGGAAACTCATACAATTATTATTTCAAATCAAGAGTTTTAAAGTGAGTTAGTTTTAGTTTTTTATTTTGGGTGGAGGTGAGCTAGGAAGTAGAATTTCACTGAATGCTCTGGAAACTTGTTTATGTTTTGTAGAAAATATTCTGCAAATTTAGAACTAAACTGGAGGATGGCTGTCTATGCGAAGTTTAGGCACAACTATCCCTGCCATGCCTGAATTTCTGTTAGGTGATATAGGTTAACACTCTGGAACTTCTTTTTTCCTAGCAGCAAAGTTTGGTAAATTTTCCGGCAAAGATGATGGCTCTAGTTTTAAAGCAGCGTTGCTGTCAGGCCCTCCTGGTGTTGGCAAAACCACCACAGCTTCCCTGGTGTGTCAGGTGGGTACTTTGTCGCAGTGTGGTTGGACAGATAACCTCAAGTGGTCATGGCTAGGAGATAAAAGCGTGTACCCACATGTGTGCCTGTGTGTGTGTGTGTGTGTGGTGTCTATATATAAACTGTGTTTATTTGTCTAAAATAAAACCTTTAGAACCTGTTTTGGTTCTGGTGATGTTTGTAATTTTAATCCTTTTAAAATATTGGTAATTAAAGTACTAGGCAATACTTACCTATGAGCGAGGCAGCGTGCTCAGCACGTGGGTGTGTTATAGATAACAAAAACATGTATTCTAGACTCTGAAAGATGCAAATATCTTAATGCCCTTGAATAATTCTATGTACTGAATAATTATCTGTACTGTCATCATCCACACGTGTGAAATGAAATAGGCTTAGGGAGGAGGGTGGAGGCCCAGGTTTCACCCACGTAGCGCGACTCAGGGTTCTACTCTTCAGCACTGTGTGGTCCTGCCTTTGTTCCTGTTGTCTCTGTTGCTGCTGAATCCCTGTAGACAACTTGGAGAGCTTGACTTGCTTAGGCGCTAGAGCAGATCAGAGTTCACGTGTTGGTATCAGAATGATGAAATACCAGATTAGAAATTTATTGCTGGATTTCTCAATCCTCTGCTGCATAAGCTTGTGGTTTCTTTTGGTATTTGTTGTATGCATCTGCATAAAATTTAAATAAAATTTTATCTGTTTTCACTGTATTTATAAACATTAATGAAAAAGCAAAACAATATTTTTTCCCTAGTCCCTACAATTGTGAACACAACTCTTTTTCTCCCTTTATTATTATCATTATATTTTTTACAAATTAAGGCATAAACTGATCAGTTTTGGGAAATGAATCAGAATAACTTGAATTTTCCTGATTTCAGAGGAAAATTGTTTAGTGGGATAGTGTCGTGACAAAGAATGATTTAACTTTATCAATTATCTTAGGATTACTTTTTGGTATCTTATTTTATTTTTTTGTTTTGGGACACAGTTTTACTCTGCCGTCCAGGCTGGAGTGCAGTGGCACGATCTCGGTTCAGTGTAACTTCTGCCTCCCAGGTTCAAGTGATTCTCGTGCCTCAGCCTCCCGAGTAGCTGAGACTACAGGCACGCGCCACCACACCCAGCTAATTTTTTGTATTTGTAGTCGAGATGGGGTTTCACCATGTTGGCCAAGCTGGTCTCAAACTCCTAACAACAAGTGATCCATCTGCTTTGGCCTCCCAAAAGTGCTGGAATTGCAGGTGTGAGCCAATACACCTGGCTGGTATCTTATAATAGATTAATTCTGTGTCTGATACTGAATTGTTGGGATTATTATATTTAATTCTTTTTTTAGGACTCTAAGAAGTAAATTTAGTAAAATTGCTTGTTTGAATATACTCTTCCAGATTAGTGATTTGTCAGCTGAAGTTCTAAGACCAAATTTATTAGTATTTATATGTGTATGTTATATATATGTATATGATATTCTAAAAATGTCTAATATTGTAAGGCATACTATAGTTAATCTCATTGTCTGTTAGTATCATACTTTATATTTTTACCTATGGTTTTTCATGTGATGTTTGTACCTTCTGTCTTTCTTAACTGGCCTTTCTTGGCGGGGGTGGTGGAGGTAATTGGTATTGTGCCATCAGTGGTTTCCAATATTTTGATTAGGAATTGGGATACAGCTACGTGGAACTGAATGCAAGTGACACCCGGAGTAAGAGCAGTTTGAAGGCGATTGTTGCTGAGTCACTGAGCAATACCAGCATCAAAGGCTTTTATTCAAGTATGTGGCTTTTTGAACTACTGCTGTTGTGATATAAGAAAAATATGTTCATTTCAATGTTCAGTAACCAGTATTGAACACAGGTTGTGTGCCAAACACCCTACTAAATTCTGGGGCTAACAAGAGAATAAGGAAGTCCTCTGACATCATTCTTATGGGGTAGTACTTACCCTTTCGTAGGTCTTAGAGGTTTCTGAGAATGTGATAAAAATGTGTACATGCACATTTTAATGCATTTTTCATATGATTTTAGAGGATTCACAGGTGAATCCTGTAAAGAGAGAAAATAAAAAAACTGTATGTAATACAGTGTGACTTACTACTTCATTACCTTATTAACCTCACTCTGTGTATGTATGTAATAAGGTATGTAATACACAGTGAGGTAATAAGGCCAGCAGATGAAGAAGTAATTATGCTTGGGGCATTGAGTAAAGGGGTGATAATTGTTTTGAAAGACCTCAAAGAATGAGAAATAAAACCATTTGGAGGTGGAAGAGGTCATTGCAGGCAAAGGTAGTAGAAGAGAAGACAGTGTGCAAATGCCCACTGTGTTTCAGGTTGTAGCTAGTGGTCCTCTATGGCCAAAGTTCATGGAAAATAAGATGCTCAAGTTAAGGACCGCACAGTGCCTTTTTAGAATCATCTATGGTGTGTTGTTTTGTCACCTGAATTCTTGGTGCCTTCACATTGTTCAAAAGAATTTGCTCAGGAAATGTCACTCTTAGACATGGCTGTTGGGAGGGTAGATTGGTACTACTCTGGAGAGCAGTCCGGCAGTATTTCTCAAATTACACATACCTGTTAGCCCAGAAATTCCAGTTGCTGGAATTTAGCTATTACTTTACTTATATATGTGCAGACTGGCATATATATGCCATATAGATAAGGATAGTCATTTAGTATGACATAATAGAAAAATGCTTGGAAGCATCCTGTATATTTCATTAATGGTGATTAAGTAAAGTGCGGTACAAGTGTAGGATGGAATATTAAATTGCCTTAAAAAATGAAGTGTTCTATATCTATAGATAAAGAATGAATCACCAAAATACATAAAATGACAAAACTGGCTGGGCATGTTGGCTCACGCCTGTAATACTAGCACTTTAGGAGGCCGAGGCGGATGGATCACCTGAGGTCAGGAGTTCGAGACCAGCCTGGTCAACATGGTGAAAATCCATCTCTACTAAAAATACAGAAATTAGCCGGGTGTGTTGGCGTGCACCTGTAATCTCAGCTACTCGGGAGGCTGAGGCAAGATAATCGCTTGAACCCGGGAGGCAGAGGTTGCAGTGAGCCAATATCGCGTTATTGCACTCCAGCTTGGGCAATGAGCGGAACTCCATCTCAAAAAAAGAAAAAAAAAAATCCTCAGTTGTATATTTTTATGCACATATGTGTAGAATATCTCTTAAAGGACGTGTAAGAGACTATTGTTTGTCTCTAGGAAGGGAATTGGGGTCTGCAGGGGAAGGGGTGGCAGGGAGAGTTTCTCTTTGCTGCATATTCTTTTTTTTTCTTTAGCAACACTCTGTAGCCCAGTGCTGCATATTCTTGTAGCTTTTGAAGTTTAATATCTGTTACATAATTTTCTACAGAGCAGCAGTTTTTGAGCAATTGTTATTTTGTTTTTGTCTCATCCCATTGCTCCTCAACCTGGGTCAGATGGAGCAGCCTCTTCAGTAAGCACGAAACATGCTCTCATCATGGATGAAGTAGATGGCATGGCAGGCAATGAGGATAGGGGAGGAATTCAGGTAATTCAAGTGCTGTATTTTTGCAGTTTCACTATTGATAATTTAGATTTTTAAAACATTGTCATTCTCTCATGGCAGTCAAGGCATGTTGCTGAGGAGATTTTTAGAACCAAAATTACCTTGTGTGATATTTGTCATTTTAAAAATAATTATTTTTGTGTTGCTAACTTGCCTTTCAGGAATTAATTGGCCTGATAAAACATACTAAAATTCCCATTATTTGTATGTGCAATGATAGAAATCATCCCAAGATTCGCTCTCTGGTTCATTATTGTTTTGATCTTCGTTTTCAAAGACCTCGGGTTGAACAGATTAAGGTATGATGATTGAAATTTTTTTCCCATCACACTAGCCTATTTATTTAAGGGTCAATTTTTAAAAACCTGATAAATATTTTTAAAATATCTGATTATATGAGTTAAAATCATTGAGGACTCCTCCCTTGTCAATTTCAGGGTGCTATGATGTCTATTGCATTTAAAGAAGGTTTAAAGATTCCCCCTCCAGCAATGAATGAAATAATTCTGGGAGCCAATCAAGATATCAGACAGGTAAATTAAATATATATTATGTAACAGTTGTTGATTATTTTTAGGTAATGCTTTCAATCTTGTAGGGGTGGGGAGCAACAGGATTTTCCTATCTTGACGTTGTCTTATTTGTGATTCTTTTAGGTTTTACATAATCTGAGTATGTGGTGTGCACGAAGTAAAGCATTAACCTATGACCAGGCCAAAGCTGATTCTCACAGAGCCAAAAAGGATATCAAAATGGTAAAATAAATTTCCATGTCTTAGTTACTTTCTTAAGCCAAAACACTTCTTGTTCTGTAGGTAGCTTGATAGAAATAGTTATTATAGTTCCTTGATATGCCTGTGGAATCCAGGGATATATAGTAAGAAGTACAGACAGCTGCTAAAAGTGTTTCTAATTCAAATGAATTTTTTCTCAAAGATTGTCAGTGTCTATTATAAATTTTGAGAAAGGGATAAATTTTAAATTATACTCATGCTTCAGCAATTATAAAATGGCTTTTCCAGAGTTCCTTATGTTTGACTTTCATGTTTGGAGTGGTTTTGCACTGTTCAGAATAATCCATGTCAAATGGTTTAGTTTAATGACCTCTAACTAGAGGTATGTGTCAGTTACCTCTGTGTTGTATTTTACCTAGTTGCTAATCAGAATTTATAGTTAGAGCAATGATTAAGCAGGTTCTAAAAAAGTTAATACACTTTCTTATTTATTTAAATTTTCAAAATTTTTGGTAGAGACAAGGTCTTGCTATGTTTCCCCGACTGGTCTTGAATTCCTGGCCTCAAGCGATCCTCCTGCTGTGGCCCCCAAGGTGCTGGGATTACAGGTGTGACCCACCACGTCTGGCCTATATGCTTTATTTTTTAGAGCAGTTTAGGCTCAGGAGTTTGAGACCAGCCTGGCCAACATGGTGATCCACACCCGGCCTATGGATTCAAAATTGAGTGGAAGGTACAGAGAGTTCTCATATACTTCGTGTCCTCCTCACACGCACAGCCTCTCCCACTGCCAGCGTCCTCTACCACAGTGGTATATCTGTTATAATCGATGAACCTACAGTGATACCTCATTATCACCCAGAGTCCATAGTTTACATTAGCATTCCCTCTTGGTGGTGTACATTGTATGGTTTTGACAAATGTATAATGACATGTATTCACCATTATAGTATCATACAGAATAGTTTCACTGTCCTGAAAATCCTCTGTGCTCTACCTGTTCATTCTTCCTTTCCTCTCTCCTCCCTACAACCCCTGGCAACCACTGATCCTTTTACTGTGTCTATAGTTTTGCCTTTTCCAGAATGTGGTATAGTTGGAATCATGTAGTAGGTGGACTTTTCCAATTGGCTTCTTCCACTTAGTAGTAGCATAGAAGGTTCTTCCATGACTTTTTTTTTTTTTTTTTTGAGTCGGAGTCTCTCTTTGTCACCCAGGCTGGAGTACAATGGTGTGATCTTGGCTCACTGTAGCCTCCGCCTCCCGGGTTCATGTGATTCTCTTGTCTCAGGCTCCTGAGTAGCTGGGATTACAGGCACCTGCCACCACATCTGGCCAATTTTTTATTTTTAGTAGAGACGAGGTTTTACTATGTTGGCCAGGCTGGTCTCGAACTCCTGACCTCAAGTGATCTGCCCACCTCAGCCTCCCAAAGTGCTGGGATTACAGGGGTGAGCCACCATGCCCAGCCCCCCCATGTCTTCTCATGGCTTGATAGCTCACTTCTTTTTATTGTTGAATAATATTACATTGTGTGAATGTACCACAGTTAAATTGTTTATTCACTTACTAAAAGGACATCTTGGTTGCTCCCAGCTTTTGGTAATTATAAATAAAACTGCTCATAAACATCCATGTGCAGGTTTTTGTGTGAACGTAGTTTTTAATTTACTTGGGTGAATACCAAGAAGCGTGGTTGCTGGATCGTATGGTAAGAGTATGTTTAATTTTGTAAGAAACTACCAAACGGTACAGTTTTGCATTCCCACCAGCAATGAATGGAGTTCCTCTTGTTCCGTATCCTCGTTAGCATTTGGTGATGTTAATGTTTTGAATTTTGGCCATTCTAATAGGTGTGTCCCTCTTTTTTTTCAGGGCCCATTTGATGTTGCCCGGAAGGTGTTTGCAGCTGGAGAGGAGACTGCTCACATGTCACTTATGGACAAGTCAGATCTCTTTTTTCATGATTATTCAATAGCACCCCTCTTTGTCCAGGAAAATTACATACACGTGAAGCCTGTAGCAGCAGGGTGAGTGTCCAGAGCTGGTGAGAGGCATGGTTAATATCCTCCCAGCACCGTGAAGGAGGGACCTGAGGTGTGGAGAGTGAGATAATCCAGACTGATTCTTTCCTGCAGGGGCGACATGAAAAAGCACTTGATGCTTTTAAGCAGAGCAGCAGACAGCATATGTGATGGTGACTTAGTGGACAGCCAGATCCGGAGTAAGCAAAACTGGAGTCTTCTGCCTACGCAGGTGAGCAGAGAGCTCTCCCTAAAGTGCAGACTCTGCTTTACTGAAAAGAGAACTAAATAGCTTTTAGCTCCTGTACTTATTTTATTTTGTTTACTTTATTTTTGAGATCGAGTCTTGCTCTGTCGCCAGGCTGGAGTGCAGTGGTGCGATCTTGGCTCACTGCAAGCTCTGCCTCCCGGGTTCAAGAGATTCTCCTGCCTCAGCCTCCTGAGTAGCTGGGACTACAGGTGCCCACCACCATACCCAGCTAATCCTGTAGTTATTTTAAATACCAGATAAATGTTATGGCTCTTGTGGCAAAAATACAGTCTGTTACAGATTATAATACTCTGTGGTAACTATTGTCTGTTTCTTAATCTGGCCTCTTTTCTTTTCTTTTCTTTTCTTTTCTTTTCTTTTCTTTTCTTTTCTTTTCTTTTCTTTTCCTTTTCTTTTCTTTCCTCCCTCCCTCCCTCCCTCCCTCCCTCCCTCCCTCCCTCCCTTCTTTCTTTCTTTCTTTCTTTCTTTCTTTCTTTCTTTCTTTCTTTCTTTCTTTCTTTCTTTCTTTCTTTCTTTCTTTCTTTCTTTCTTTCTTTCTTTCTTTCTTTCTCTTCTTTCTTTCTTTTTCTTTCTTTCTTTCTCTTCTTTCTTTTCTTTTCTTTTTTTTGAGACAGAGTCTCGCTCTGTTGCCCAGGCTGGAGTGCAGGGGTGCGATCTCAGTTCACTACAAGCTCCACCTCCTGGGTTCATGCCATTCTTGTGCTTCAGCCTCCTGAGGAGCTGAGACTACAGGCGCCTGCCGCCATGCTCAGCTAATTTTTTGTATTTTTGGTATCGACGGGGTTTCACCGTGTTAGCCAGGATGGTCTCGATCTCCTGACCTTGTGATCTGCCTGCCTCGACCTCCCAAAGTGCTGGGATTACAGGCATGAGCCACTGCGCTCAGCCCAATCTGGCCTTATTTATCTATATTTCAAAAAATTTTAATGTAAATGGATACATAGAAATAGGAATGTTAGATTTTGGTTGTAAGATGTGAATCAGAAGTTTTATTTGCTGCGTTTTAACTTAAGAATCCTTGTTTTTTTATTTTTGGTCACTCTTGGCTCTCCCAGGTGGTCACTGAGTAGCGGCTCCTAGAAGCAGTGCAGCTAGGGCAGGCCAGCAGCCGCATCTCTGAGGCATTCATTCAGATTTTCGTCTTCCTTGCTAAAAAAGCAGTTTTATATTGGGTACTGTATTTAGGTTGAGATCTTTAACTCAAAACAGAATTTGGTAGACATTTGTAATTAAGAGAGTTATTTGTTCTTTTTGACTTTTGTATAGTTATACAGGATTATTGGCCTGAGTAATAAAATAAGCAAGACACTTCCAGAAGGCCTAATGCTTTTCTTGATTCTACCCACACATTGCTTGAAAACAAGAAACAAAATTTCATTCTGGAGACACAGAACTTTTTATTTTTATTTTTGAGACAAGGTCTCACTCTGTCACCTAGACTGCAGTGCAGTGGTGTGATCACGGCTCACTGCAGCCCTGACCTCCTGGGCTCAAGCGATCCTCCCGCCTCAGCCCTGCAAGTAGCTGGGACTATAGGTGTGCGCCACCATGCCAGCTAATTTTTGTTATTTTTGTTGAGGCGGGGTTTCACCATGTTGGCCGGACTGGTCTTGAACTCCTGGGCGCAAGTTGTCTGCCCATCTCCCAAAGTGCTGGGGTTACTGGCATGAGCCACTGCACCTGGCCCAAAATATTTTCTTTTATATTTTATGTGTTTAGTTTTGTTTACTTAATAATTGTACCTCAAAGGCATAATGTTTTAACACAGGAAAACCTTAATGTACAAAAATACTTCCAAAAGTGTTCTGATAACAAAAAGAGAAAATCTCCAGGTCTAGCAGCAGGAGAATGACGATGATGAATTCTCTTGAGGAAGTATTTATAGCCTTTAAAACTATTCGCAAAGATTGTCTAATAGGAAAAAGTGCTTGTGAGGGAATTACTAGAATAAGTAGTATAC
This sequence comes from Macaca nemestrina, assembly GCF_043159975.1. Lineage (NCBI taxonomy): Eukaryota > Metazoa > Chordata > Mammalia > Primates > Cercopithecidae > Macaca > Macaca nemestrina. The sequence goes on from NC_092127.1 coordinate 158,203,065, forward strand.
AAAATTTATGTAGACTATAATTCCAGTCTTTAAGAAAGTGAACACACTAGACATAGAAGACATCTAAGGATACATTTTTAAAAAACTTTTCTCAAGTGCCAGTTTAATGGACTCTAATCATTCGTCTTTCTATGCTTTAATCTGCCTATGCTGTCAATCATTTATGTTAAAGACCATCATATCCCTCTTAAGTAATTATTTGCTGTGACGTTGTGAGGTAACTGGTCTGTTGAGATTAGTTGCTTGAGGAGGCTGAGTTGGCGAGATGATCTCCCTGTGAGCCACAACACGTAGGATCAAGGTGTGTACCACAGACTGTTGTTTTCTTTGGGAGAGGTTTCCCGTACCAACAGATCAGAGTTAGAGAAAGCATCTGACTGGCCTGTAGGTAGGTATTTGGGACAGTGTTGCTTTATCTTCCATAGACTGTTTGGAAGCCAATGACTGTTAAGGAAGTAACTTTGTACCGAACATAAATTCTGGACTGCAATTGATTTTTTTCAGGCCATTTATGCCAGTGTTCTTCCTGGAGAGTTGATGAGAGGGTTCATGACCCAGTTTCCCACCTTCCCGAGCTGGCTGGGGAAGCACTCGTCTACAGGCAAACACGATCGTATTGTTCAGGACCTGGCCTTGCATATGAGTCTCAGGTAGGTGGGATTACTCTGTTTCGGGTATTTTATCGATTTGATGTATTTGGCCTTTATCCAGTAACAATCATGTGAGTCAAAAGATTTGTGTTTTAGTTTTTATTTTATTGCTAACTAGATGAATGATCCTGGATAAGTTCCTTATATTTTATGGGCTGAGTTTTATCATGTATAATCAGTATAACTCTTGTTTTACCACTTAAAAGGATACTTTGGAGAATAAAATGGTAGATGTCATAATTTAAAATTTTAAAGACTACAGAAGTCTGAGATGGCACTGTTATTGTTATTATGTCTATTACTAGTGGGAATAGCTTCCCAGCTTCAGAATAATTAATCGGAAAATAATTGAACTATTTAAAGAAACAAACTTTTTTACCAATTTTCTCTAGTAGTAAACTGACCTAGTCATGTGGGATTGGAAATAACAATTTAGCATGCAACAGGAGGAGGCTGCTCACATCACTGAAAACGAACGTGCTTGGAAAAGTTTAAGGAAGTTCAAAAATACTTGCATTTGGTACAATTTTGTTGAACTTTAGAAACTTGGAAAATGTGCGTACACATAAATATTATGGATTCTTCTTCTTTTTTGAGACAGGGTCACACTCTGTCACCCAGGCTGGAATGCAGTAGTGCGATCTCTGCATTATAGTGAATTCACAATTTGTAAAGTAAATTAAGACCTCCCTACTTTTTAACCCTGATCAAGTCACTGAACTTTTTTGTAGGTCTGTTTCTCTTCTTTAAAAAATGCAAGTGTGATCTTATTATTGGTTCGTAACCTTTTTGGGGGTCATAGGTGCTTTTGAGATTTTTATTCCCCCGACAATGCATAGATCCACAAAGAAAACACTTTTGGGGAATTACAGATTCCTGAGGTTAAGAACCCTTGCTTTAGGTACCCTAAATGGTATCTTTGACTTTTCTATGAGTCTACTAGAAAATGATGATACTGTAAACATTGTAGGAGAACAATTTTGGAAATGGTTTCATGATTTTTGGGGGTACTGTGGTTCAGGGACCCACACTACTTCCTTTAAGTACTAGCGTGCTTAATTATGGAAGACAATGTAGAGGAAATGGATGAAATTGAAATAGGAGAGTTTTAAAAACTCTTTGTCTAGGTAATAGTTGCGAGGGTGAGTCTAGATTTCTGATCAGGAGAAAAGCTGTGGCTTCTTGTGGTTCACACATTCAGTTCCTTGAAGGCAGGAGCAGGACCCATAGATAATTTGTAAAGAATCATTTCTTTCTGCTTCTGATGCTGGTTCTGATACCAACAGCTTTTGAGGTTGCTTGTTTAAAATATGTATACAGACTGGGCGCAGTGGCTTACGTCTGTAATCCCAGCACTTTGGGAGGCCAAGGCGGGCGGATCGCCTGTCAGGAGTTTGAGACCAGCCTGGGTAACATGGTGAAACCCTGTCTCTACTAAAAATACAAAAAAAAGTAGCTGGGTGTGGTAGCGGGCGCCTGTAATCCCAGCTACTCGGGAGGCTAAAGGCAGGAGAGCCTCCTGAACCTAGAAGGCGGAGGTTGCAGTGAGCTGAAATTGTGCCACTGCACTCCAGCCTGGGCAACAAGAGCAAGACTTTGTCTGAAAATAAATAAATAAATAAATAAATAAATAAATAAATAAATAAATAAAAATATGTATGCATATAATTGCCTGGTTTGAAGATAGAGGCAGCTGGGTTGGAAAGATTTAGGATGGTGGCATTTGAAATATTGTTTTGTTCAGTAGCTTTCTGTCTTTAAGAAGTGACAACATTTAAGAGAGAAAGAAAGTCATTTTATGATAACATTCTAGTTCTTAGCAGACCAGAGACTGTTTCCCTAAACCTTCCTCTGGCCAGTGTGGATCACTTTTTGATTTTGTGGGAACACTCTACAATTTTCTTAGATTTGGGGAAAACCCAGTTCTAGAACTGAAGATTTCAGAGTAGCAGTATTAGGAAATGTGAGGGAAACATTCATATATGATTTTGTATGTTATAATCAGAGACCAAAAGGTGTTACACACATTCACACACTTGAGATAGGGAATTTCATTGCCTTCTACTGATGCTTTTAATATTTTGGAACTTGGAACGAGTCATATTTATGAACACAAAGAAACATTCTGTTGCCTGGGCCTTAAGAGTAGGGTAGAGTCCACATTTGTTTTTCAGTCACTGATGTGGGTAAGTAGAAAACTTCCTTTGGGCATGTGATGTGTACCCATTACCCTCATGCTGTGGTGCTGGCCTTTCCAAACTACACCAGCTGGCTGTCATATAGTACGCGTTCCATTCAGCATTATTGAAATCGGATTGAACTCTGCCTGATTAACTCAGTGCTGGTATGCACAGTATGACTTAAGTTGATACTTTGCTGTTGACTATGTCTTTTTTGTTGTGGTTTCAGAACTTACTCCAGCAAAAGGACTGTAAACATGGATTATCTGTCACATCTAAGGGATGCACTTGTACAGCCCTTGACCTTACAAGGAGTCGACGGGGTACAGGATGTTGTTGCACTTATGGACACATATTATTTGATGAAAGAAGACTTTGAGAATATCATGGAAATTAGCAGCTGGGGTGGCAAACCTAGTCCCTTTTCAAAGCTGGATCCCAAGGTAAATCATGTCACTCACTGGTTCTCCATCACTTTCTAATACCAGGTTTGTACTGACAGTACTTCAGAGGTGTTTTAGATGCTTTATAAAAAGATTTACTTCTTTTTCCCCTTAAATGCTTGTTGCTTATTATGACCTATATTTTCCATAGATACTATTTGAATGCAGTATTAAGAGTAGACTTCTGGACTTGACTTTACAATTTGTATTTTTATATTTGCTTTATGCTCAGTGGAAAAACAAGAAGTGAAATTTGAGGAGCAAATATAAATATATTCTTTATAAAGGGTGAGAGGATGAGCCTAGGGAATTAAAAGTTGAGCTGTGAGCTCTGGTGGTAATGGGTCGTAAAAATAAAATGTGTTTATTGGCTGAGGATTTGTATAAATTTTCTTTTTCTTAGTCTACCTAATCTGTGGATTCAGCATTTATTCCAGTTGGATAATCTTCCCTGTAATAATATATCCCCGCTTTTCTTATAATGAGCACAAAAAAACTAAAGTGATACATCATGAATATGTAACATCCAGTACCCAACTCTTGCACTCAGTCTCTCTAGTTTGCCCTCTCCAGAATTTTGACCCGACTTTATGGTTATCAGTAAATTCTCACAGCAGACATCCATTGTTAGAATTCATGGACTAATTCAGGAATTATGATTAGAAGCTTGAAGGTAAGACTTTCAAGTTTCGTAGTATTTTGAAGTAACTACTATTATTATGGAAAAGGTATCTCGTGTTTTGTGGAAATTAAAGGCCAACTTATATTTTTGATGAGCTCCCCTCACTTTTTCTTTTTTCTTTTTCTTTTTCTTTTTTTTTTTTGGAGGCAGTCTCACTCGTTTGCCCAAGCTGAAGGGCAGTGGTACGATCTCGGCTCACTGCAACCTCCACCTTTCAGGTTCAAGCGATTCTCCTGCCTCAGCCTCCCAAGTAGCTGGGATTACAGGTGTGCTCCATCACGCCTGGCTAAGTTTTGTATTTTTAGTAGAGACACGGTTTCCCCGTGTTGGCCAGGCTGGTCTCGAACTCCTGGCCTTATGTGATCTGCCTGCTTTGGCCTTGCGAAGTGCTGGGATTACAGGCATGAGCCACCGCACCCAGCCAAGCCCCTTTTTGATTTACTGATTCACTGACTAACTTTGCTTACTACTTTGTAGAAATGTGGAGAATGCTGAATAGGTAAACATGTTGACTTGAAGTGACCTTTTGTTTGTTTGTTTGCCTAAAGTTCCCAAATCCTTTTTTTATTAGACAGAATCTCACTCTGTCACCCAACTTGGAGTGCAATGGCGCGATCTCAGCTCACTGCAACCTCCACCTCCTGGGTTCAAGAATCTCATGGAGAGGTGTGAGCCCGCCCGGCCTTGAGTCTTTTTTGTCATGGGCTCTGTTAAGAATGTTATGAAAAATACGGAACTTATCCATAGAAAAATGCACATACTTAGATTTACATGTATATACATAAATACTTTGCGAACAGTTGCAAGGGGGCCTCAGGGTCTCTTTAGGCTTCCAGAGTTTAAAATAATTGTTTGGGACTTATATTTTTAAAAAATCCGTCTACTCCTTTCATGTAGGTGAAAGCAGCCTTCACAAGAGCTTACAATAAGGAAGCCCACCTTACTCCATATTCACTTCAAGCTATAAAGGCATCTAGACACAGCACAAGCCCATCCCTGGATTCGGAATACAATGAAGAGTTAAATGAAGATGACTCTCAATCTGATGAGAAAGACCAAGATGCTATAGAAACTGATGCCATGATCAAGGTAGTACTTTAAGCCACCGACAGGAGAACCTCAAAATAGATGATCTTTCCTTGCCTGGTGAATAATAGGGCCTTTTCAGCACATGGCAGAATAAATTGAAAATACTTCTAAGTTTTTTTGTTCATCATGGTTGAGGGTGGAGAAGGTAGAGATTTCATTTTTATAAACAGTTTCTTATAGTAGTCGAAGAGCCAAACGGCAAGAAAACAGGACATGATTTTGATGGCCATATGTTCTGTTAGAAAAAGTACCATTTTTATTTATCTGGCCATTGGTATATGCTTTCAAGAAAAATGTTGTTAACAAAACAGTTTCTTCTGTTGTGTATGTTTTGCTATAGCCACTAAACTGCTTTGTAGAAGTTTCTCAGAGCAAAATATTCTTGTCTTTTGATGGGAAAGATGAAAGCCAACTGTGGTATCAGCCTGCTGTTTACAGCTGGTTGAGCCAAGGAACCTCGTCCGATCCTCCTCTGTCCTTTGCTGGGTGTGGGTGCTGCTTGCCTTTCATTTGTTTTCTATATGCAGGAGTAGGAATAGTGGCCTTCTTCACTGTGGCTCATGTAGACCCTAAGGGGTGGTCTCCCTCTCTCCCTCTCTTCTGCTTTCACAAAATGACTGTGTTTACACCTCTAATCTGAAACTAAAAGAAGAGGAAATTCTTCATTTAAACATTACCCTATTTGTCAATTATCTCTTGCTTATTTTGTCTTTTCTAAGTATACCTCTGTCCTAAATCCAAGAAACTGCCTTACATGGGGAACAGATCTTAGTTCTAAATTCTAAATACCCTCTCAGTTTTTACTGCCAGCTTTTAAAGGCTGTAAGTAGGGCAGTTGTTGCTTGAAAGTAAGCGCTTCGTGGGTCGCAGTAGTTCAAGATCTCGATGTTTGCAGCCTCCCTTCTTTAATTAAGTTGCAGGTAAAGATTAGATTTGTTGTAGAGATGAACTTATTTCATTTACTCATAAACACAGCTATTAACTATTTTGTTATCTTCTCCCTCCCCCTAACAGAAAAAGACAAAACCTTCAAAGCCTTCAAAACCAGAAAAAGATAAGGAGCCCAGAAAAGGAAAAGGAAAAAGTTCGAAGAAATGAAACCATTTTTCACTAGCGACAGCCACTTTTTACTCTCCCTCCTGACCAGTCCAGCTGGTCTAGAGAAAGCCTTGTTTTTTCCCAGAGCAACCATGTTTTAGCATAATGGGATGACCTGGTGTCCCATTATAAATAAAGGGTGGTATGGCTAGAAGGGTATGAGCAGTAGGCTTATGTACACCTCTTATAGAGGTTGATAGGACTGCTTGGGTCCTCCACTGTCCCTTGTCAATCTAGTTAGATGTGCTTTTGAATGACTGTAGAATTGGAACTAGAAACTACGCCTGGCCTTGGAGCCAGATTTTAGTTAACGATATTGAGCCTGGGAGCAGTACTAAGTAGTACTAAGGTGTCTTTTGTAGGCTTAAGAGTTTATCCCAATGGCCTTTATAGGACCAATGCTGATTTTTTTTTAAAGGTAGTTCCTATTATGTGGTGAAATTTTGTAAATAAATGATTATACAAAACAGTCATCACCTAGAACTGGGTATTCTTTGTACATTGTCAGATATCTTTCAAAGTATAAATTAGGAATAAAAATGTTCCACATGATACATGTATAAATTCTTTTTAAGATTGTCATCTTGTACAGCAAAATATTATGTTGGTATATTACTTACTTATTAATTTGCAAATGATTGGATTAAAAAGCTCGCTGTATTCCTTACTCACCTGTTGTGTGAAACATAACATTGGCAGTCGAGGAGTCAGAACTTGGGATTCCCAGCCTCACTCCTTCTGTGTGTGCTGACCACATCTCTGCTGTGAATAGGATTTCAAGGAGAGGTCTGTTATGGGACTTTGCAGTGTGGGGGGCTGCAGAAGATTCTCAGACATTCTTATCCTTCTGGAGTCTCAACCCATCAGGTTCAAACCAGTAGGAACCAGGCTGGGTCAGGCTCTTCAGTTCACTAGGGTGGGGGACAAAATGAACATTGGCTTTCGTTCACTTTGCCCCTGGGAGATCTAGTCCCGTCCTGTGATGGCTTCCACAAACCCTGTTGGAAGTTTGGGTTATTCCTATAACCGAATATATTGAGTGGCCCTGAGGCTGTGGACCTAGCCTAGAATTTAGATGTCTAGCTATTTTTTAATCTTGTTGGTAAATGCTCAGAGGTCTGTGCTACCTCTGTGAGGTATATACTAAAATGAATGTAAAATAAGGATCATATTCCATGCTTTAAGGAACTGGTAGTCTTGTTTGGGTGATGAGACAAAGTTCTTGAGACATTTAAACTGTATTTACCAGTGTGAAAAATGTCCTTTTTGGAGATTAATTCATTATGGAAATAAAACATTGCCTAAGCCCTTGCCTGCTGAGTCACGACCCTGTCTTTGTTAAAGTCTGTCTTGAAACTCTTCTGGTTCGGGAAAGGTTTTCTCACCAGTAGGGTGAGGCTGGCTTTCCTATTTATGTTCTTCCATTTCTATGCCTTTTGGATATGTAAGTCACGTCTCCCTACTTCTTCTGCAGCCCCCAGGAGAGGGACTTGAATCTCCATGCAGCCAGGACGCGGCATAGTGTCCTTCACTTGTTCATTATGATTTTGTTTATAATTTTAAATGTTTTAAACACAAGATTGGGATAATATGTGTGTAAAATAAATAGCATTTCTTTTAGAATTAGAAATTGTAAATATGCCCTTTATGAGGATGGCATAGGTCTGTTTGATTCCTCTTTGAAGCCCTCGTGACCATGAGGTGAATGACTGAGATTCATGGAAGGAGGCAATTGGTGGTTCTGCAGCAGTTTGGATGTGAATCGGAATGGTCTGCATTGGGGTTGAGTCTTCATTGGAGCCACCAGTGATGTGGTCTTTTGGAGCCACTTGATGCCACATGGTATCTTTGCAGCATAAAACTGTATACTTGGATGGCCGAATAGGAGCAGCTCCAGCCTCCAGCTCCCAGTGTGAGCAGCACAGAAGACGGGTGATTTCTGCATTTTCAACTGAGGTACCGGGTTCATCTCACCGAGGTGTGTCAGACAGTTGGCGCTGGTCCGCGGGTGCATCCCGACCAGCGAGAGCTGAAGCAGGGCGAGGCATCGCCTCACCTGGGAAGCGCAGGGGGGAAGGGAATTCCTTTTCCTAGCCAAAGGAAATTGAGACACACAACACCTGGAAAATCGGGTAACTCCCACCCTAATACTGTGCTTTACCAAGGGTCTTAGCAAACGGCACACCAGGAGATTATATCCCACACCTGGCCCAGAGGGTCCCATGCCCCCGGAGCCTCCCTCATTGCTAGCACAGCAGTCTGAGATCTAACTGCAAGATGTCAGTGAGGCTGGGGGAGGGGCGCCCGCTATTGCTGAGGCTTAAGTAGGTAAACAAAGCTGCTGGGAAGCTCGAATTGGGTGGAGCCCACCACAGCTCAAGGAGGCCGACCTTCCTCGGTAGACTCCTCCTCTGGGGACAGGGCATAGCTAAACAAAAAGCAGCAGAAACCTCAGCAGAGGTAAATGCCCCTGTCTGACAGCTTTGAAGAGAGCAGTGGATCTCCCAGCACGGAGGTTGAGATCTGAGAACGGATAGACTGCCTGCTCAAGTGGGTCCCTGACCCCTGAGTAGCCTAACTGGGAGACATCCCCTACTAGGTGCAGACTGACACCTCACACCTCACATGGCGGGGTATACCCCTGAGACGAAGAGTCCAGAGCAAGAATCATACAGCAACACTTGCTGTTCAGCAATATTCTATCTTCTGCAGCCTCCGCTGCTGATACCCAGGCAAACAGGGTCTGCAGTGGGCCTCAAGCAAACTCCAACAGACCTACAGCTGAGGGTCCTGACTGTTAGAAGGAAAACTAACAAACGGGAGACCCACACCAAAACCCCATCAGTACGTCACCATCATCAAAGACCAAAGGCAGATAAAACCACAAAGATGGGGAAAAAGCAGTGCAGAAAAGCTGGAAATACAAAAGTCAGAGCGCATCTCCCCCTCCAAAGGAACGCAGCTCATCGCCAGCAACGGAACAAAGCTGGACGGAGAATGACTGACGAGAAGAAGGCTTCAGTCGATCAAACTTCTCAGAGCTAAAGGAGGAACTACATAACCAGCGCAAAGAAACTAAAAACCTTGAAAAAAGAATGGATGAATGGATAACTAGAATTATCAATGCAGAGAAGACCTTAAAAGAACTGATAGAGATGAAAACCATAACACGAGAACTATGTGACAAATGCACAAGCTTCAGTAACCGACTCGATCAACTGGAAGAAAGAGTATCAGCAATTGAAGATCAAATGAATGAAATGAAGTGAGAAGTGTAGAGAAAAAAGAGTAAAAAGAAATGAACAAAGCCTTCAAGAAATGCGGGATTATGTGAAAAGACCAAATCTACGTCTGATTGGTGTGCCTGAAAGTGACGGGGAAAATGGAACCAAGTTGGAAAACACTCTGGAGGATATCATCCAGGAGAACTTCCCCAACCTAGTACGGCAGGCCAACATTCAAATTCAGGAAATACAGAGAATGCCACAAAGATACTCCTCGAGAAGAGCAACTCCAAGACACATAATTGTCAGATTCACCAAAGTTGAAATGAAGGAAAAAATCTTAAGGGCAGCCAGAGAGAAAGGTCGGGTTACACACAAAGGGAAACCCATCAGACTAACAGCAGATCTCTTGGCAGAAAGTCTCCAAGCCAGAAGAGAGTGGGGGCCAATATTCAACATTCTTAAAGAAAAGAATTTTAAACCCAGAATTTCATATCCAGCCAAACTAAGTTTCATAAGTGAAGGAGAAATAAAATCCTTTACAGACAAGCAAATGCTGAGAGATTTTGTCACCACCAGGCCTGCCCTACAAGAGATCCTGAAGGAAGCACTAAACATGGAAAGGAACAACCAGTACCAGCCATTGCAAAAACATGTCAAAATGTAAAGTCCATCAATGCTAGGAAGAAACTGCATCAACTAGCAAGCAAAATAACCAGCTAATAAATTATAATGATAGGATCAAGTTCACACATAACAATATTAACCTGAAATGTAAATGGACTCAATGGTCCAATTAAAAGACACAGACTGGCAAATTGGATAAAGAGTCAAGACCCATCAGTTTGCTGTATTCAGGAGACCCACCTCACATGCAGAGACACACATAGGCTCAAAATAAAGGGATGGAGGAAGATCTACCAAGCAAATGGAAAACAAAAAAAAGCAGGGGTTGCAATCCTAGTCTCTGATAAAACAGACTTTAAACCATCAAAGATCAAAAGAGACAAAGAAGGCCATCACATAATGGTAAAGGGATCAGTTCATCAGGAAGAGCTAACTATCCTAAATATATATGCACTCAATACAAGAGCACCCAGATTCATAAAGCAAGTCCTTAGAGACTTACAAAGAGACTTAAACTCCCATATAATAATAATAGGAGACTTCAACACCCCACTGTCAACATTAGACAGATCAATGAGACATAAAGTTAACAAGGATATCCAGGTATTGAACTCAACTCTGCACCAAGCAGACCTAATAGACATCTACAGAACTCTCCACCTCAAATCAACAGAATATACATTCTTCTCAGCACCACATCGCACTTATTCCAAAATTGACCACATAGTTGGAAGTAAAGCACTCCTCAGCAAATGTAAAAGAACAGAAATTATAACAAACTGTCTCTCAGACCACAGTGCAATCAAACTAGAACTCAGGACTAAGAAACTCAATCAAAACTGCTCAACTACATGGAAACTGAACAACCTGCTCCTGAATGACTACTGGGTACATAATGAAATGAAGGCAGAAATAAAGATATTCTTTGAAGCCAATGAGAACAAAGATACAACATACCAGAATCTCTGGGACACATTTAAAGCAGTGTGTAGAGGGAAATTTATGCCCACAAGAGAAAGCAGGAAAGATCTATTTGACACCCTAACATCACAATTAAAGGAACTAGAGAAGCAAGAGCAAACACATTGAAAAGCTAGCAGAAGGCAAGAAATAACTAAGATCAGAGCAGAACTGAAGGAGATAGACACACAAAAAACCCTCCAAAAAAACAATGAATCCAGGAGATGGTTTTTTGAAAAGATCAACAAAATTGATAGAGCGCTAGCAAGACTAATAAAGAAGAAAAGAGAGAAGAATCAAATGGATGCAATAAAAAATGATAAAGGGGATATCACCACTGACCCCACAGAAATACAATCTACCATCAGAGAATACTATAAACACCTCTATGCAAATAAACTAGAAAACCTAGAAGAAATGGATAATTTCCTGGACACTTACACTCTCCCAAGACTAAACTAGGAAGAAGTTGAATCCCCGAATAGACCAATAGCAGGCTCTGAAATTCAGGCAATAATTAATAGCCTACCAACCAAAAAAAGTCCAGGACCAGACGGATTCACAGCTGAATTCTACCAGAGGTACAAGGAGGAATTGGTACCATTCCTTCTGAAACTATTACAATCAATAGAAAAAGAGGGAATCCTCTCTAACTCCTTTTAGGAGGCCAACATCATCCTGATACCAAAGCGTGACAGAGATACAATAAAAAGAGAATTTTAGACCAATATCCCTGATGAACATCGATGCAAAAATCCTCAATAAAATACTGGCAAACCAAATCCAGCAGCACATCAAAAAGCTTATCCACCATGATCAAGTGGGCTTCATCCCTGGGATGCAAGGCTGGTTCAACATACGCAAATCAATAAACATAATCCAGCATATAAACAGAACCAAAGACAAAAACCACATGATTATCTCAATAGATGCAGAAAAGGCCTTTGACAAAATTCAACAGCCCTTCATGCTAAAAACTCTCAAAAAATAAATTCAGTATTGATGGAACATATCTCAAAATAATAAGAGCTATTTATGACAGACCCACAGCCAATATCATACTGAATGGGCAGAAACTGGAAGCATTCCCTTTGAAAACTGGCACAAGACAGGGATGCTCTCTCTTACCACTCCAACATAGTATTGGAAGTTCTGGCTAGGGCAATCGGGCAAGAGAAAGAAATAAAGGGTATTCAGTTAGGAAAAGAAGAAGTCAAATTGTCCCTGTTTGCAGATGGCATGATTGTATATTTAGAAAACCCCATCATCTCAGCCCAAAATCTCCTTAAGCTGATAAGGAACTTAAGCAAAGTCTCAGGATACAAAATCAATGTGCAAAAATCACAAGCATTCTTATACACCAGTAACAGACAAACAGCCAAATCATGAATGAACTCCCATTCACAATAGCTTGAAAGAGAATAAAATACCTAGGAATCCAACTTACAAGGGATGTAAAGGACCTCTTCAAGGAGAACTGCAAACCACTGCTCAGTGAAATAAAAGAGGACACAAACAAATGGAAGAACATACCATGCTCATGGATAGGAAGAATCAATATTGTGAAAGTGGCCATACTGCCCAAGGTAATTTATAGATTCAACGCCATCCCCATTAAGCCACCAATGACTTTCTTTACAGAATTGGAAAAAACTGCTTTAAAGTTCATATGGAACCAAAAAAGAGCCCGCATTGCCAAGATCATCCTAAGCCAAAAGAACAAAGCTGGAAGCATCACGCTACCTGACTTCAAACTACACTACAAGGCTACAGCATCCAAAACAGCATGGTGCTGGTACCAAAACAGAGATATAGACCAATGGAACAGAACAGAGCCCTCAGAAAGAACACCACACATCTACAGCCATCTGATCTTTGACAAACCTGATAAAAACAAGAAATGGGGAAAGGATTCCCTATTTAATAAATGGTGCTGGGAAAATTGGTTAGCCATAAGTAGAAAGCTGAAACTCGATCAGCTTTCCTTACTGCTTGTACGAAAATTAATTCAAGATGGATTAGAGACTTAAATGTTAGACCTAAAACCATAAAAACCCTAGAAGAAAACCTAGGTAATACCATTCAGGACATAGGCATGGGCAAGGACTTCATGTCTAAAACACCAAAAGCAACGGCAACAAAAGCCAAAATTGACAAATGGGATCTAATTAAACTAAAGAGCTTCTGCACAGCAAAAGAAACTACCATCACAGTGAACAGGCAACCTACAGAATGGGAGAAAATGTTTGCAATCTACTCATCTGACAAAGGGCTAATATCCAGAACCTACAAAGAACTGAATCAAATTTACAAGAAAAAAGCCCATCAAAAAGTGGGCAAAGGATATCAACAGACACTTCTCAAAAGAAGATGTTCATACAGCCAACAGACACATGAAAAAATGCTCATCATCACTCGCCATCAGAGAAATGCAAATCAAAACCACAATGAGATACCATCTCACACCAGTTAGAATGGCAATCATTAAAAAATCAGGAAACAACAGGTGCTGGAGAGGATGTGGAGAAATAGGAACACTTTTACACTGTTGGTGGGACTGTAAACTAGTTCAACCATTGTGGAAAACAGTGTGGCGATTCCTCAAGGATCTAGAACTAGAAATACCATTTGACCCAGCCATCCCATTACTGGGGATATACCCAAAGGATTGTAAGTCATGCTGCTATAAAGACACATGCACGCATATGTTTATTGCGGCACTACTCACAATAGCAAAGACTTGGAATCAACCCAGACGTCCATCAGTGACAGACTGGATTAAGAAAACGTGGCACATATACACCATGGAATACTATGCAGCCATTAAAAAGGATGAGTTCGTGTCCTTTGTAGGGACATGGATGCAGCTAGAAACCATCATTCTCAGCAAACCATCGCAAGAACAGAAAACCAAATACTGCATGCTCTCACTCATAGGTGGGAATTGAACAATGAGATCACTTGGACACAGGAAGGGGAACATCACACACCGGGTCCTATTGTGGGGAGTGGGGAGGGGAGAGGGATAGCATTAGGAGAAATACCTAATGCAAATGACGAGTGAATGGGTGCAGCACATCAATATGGCACATGTATACATATGTAACAAATGCACAACCATTTTGTTACTTACAAATCATTCAGCTTTATCCTTCTTCTTGTTAAATGTTGGCAGTTATGTAGCACCATGGTTTGATCTCTTAATGTTATTGACGGGGTAGATTATTTGTACTAGGTTGAGTGGCTTCCTAAACAAGCTCCAGTATGAGTATGCTCATGGGTGAAAGTCTAAGGCCTGTAACTTCCAAAGTAGAATCTACCCACCCTCACAGTCCTAGGTGCCTGTGGTTCTTATTTCTACAGCCTTACAATATACCTCCAGGCATATTAGAGGAAGCAGGGGACTGTGGGTAGGTTTTATGATAATAACTTTGTACCACTTAGTAAAGCCAAGGCCTCTGGCCTGTTCTCTGGCTGGTCATTGGGAGGGAAGGACAGGTCCTAAAGCTGGAGGCATCATGCAGGTGGGATACTTGTATGCTATACAACATTACTGGCACCTTGGGCCCTAGCTTAGGCCCCTGGGTACCACTGTAATGCTCAGGTTGCTGGGGCCATACTGTAAAATATCATCGGATTCATTCACAGTTGACCCCCTGACTCATTTCTGTCAGCTGCTCACTTTGGTGACTGGCCTTGGATGGCCTAGGAAGCATGTACTGATGTGGGAAAAGTATGGACTCCCTTGGAGAGAGAGAGTGTGTGTGTGTACTGATGGTGTGTGCTGTATGTGTGATATGGGGAAAGAACCTTTACGCAGTCTCAGAGAAGATTCCAAATAATGTATGTTTTCAGGGGTAGTCAAATGACTTAATTTTGTGATGGGAATTCTATAGTATGCAGTAGAATGATTTGGCAGATATAAGCTGATAGTTTCATTCATTCTTTACAAGACTGGTTTTCCTAATTTCCTAAATTTTGATTTCCTAATTAATTGCTTCTGGGCTGATTCTGCTTGCTGTGATTTGTATAAACTTCTCATTTCAAGCTTTTTACACTGTTCACATCTGTGTTGCCCAAACTTGACAATGTGCTTCAGAGCTACCTTTATCTCTTTTTCTGTCTCCAAATCCAGGAAAACGTCACAAATGATTAGATATTTGATTATCTAGATAAAATATCTAGTCAACAATTTTATTTTAAAGTATTTCAAAATACAAAAGTTATCAAAAAGCTGAATATTTACAATTATGTCATAGGTTACTATTAACAGTGCAGAGGATAGAGTGTGTAAGACTTTGAAGAGGAAATATACAAAGTACAATAAACAGCAAGGTTACACATCATCGTTTTGCCACTGTACAGAAGTGGGAAGTGCCAACCTGGAGAGGTCACTGTTGGTTCATTTCTCTGTATCCAGAAAGGACCGTCTCTTAAATAAATGCACCAGGGAAGGAAACAGCCTCCTGTGGAAAATGCTGTCTTCTCAGGAGCATTGTATCTAGAAGGGACAAAGAGAACACATGCTTCTAGAAGGGTTTCAAATGATGGCTAGCATTTAGTAATAAAGCCAAACATACTAAAAAGAATTTTTTGCCCGTTTCTAGAATGTGGAACAGGAAACATTCAAGTTGGAAATCTCCAGCCTGTAATCTGCATCAAGTTTCGGTACTAGCCTTGCCAACTGACTCAAATTGTGTGGGCAAGCTCTTGAGCCTTTGTAATGAAGGAAGGATGCTGATAACAGCCACCTCACTGGGAAGAACGAATGCAAAGTGCTCAGAAATTAATTTGTAGGAAAAATTTTCCTGAAATTAAAGTTATATTTGTTTAAAAGCCAGTGAACAACAGCTTCAACCAGTATTCACTGTATAAGGATGCTTACAGTGACTGTGTGTGTGTGTGTGTTTTTTTTTTTTTTTTCCCCTAGGAGATGGGGTCTTGTTGCATTGCCCAGGCTGGATTACTGTGGCTCTTCACAGGCATGATCATAGTCTCCTAGAGCCCTGAACTCCTGGGCTCAAGTGATCCTCACGCCTCAGCCTCCTGAGTAGCTGGGACTGGGGCACAGGCTCTGCGCCTGGCTATAGTGACGTATTTGAAGGACAGTGCACAATCATAACTCAGTGAAGACATATCTGCAAGGAGCTATGATGTACCATGGTCTGGTTCCTTGAAGTTTTCTGTAAAGCATTATCTAATGCCGTGATAGTGTGTGGAGAGGTTCTGTGGACGTTTTTTAAAAATAGAAGGTTCCACTTGCAGTTTAATCTTCCCATAGGTAACAGTTAGAAACTTGTGACAAAATCTGAATTTTTTTTGTCTTTAGAAGGCCAGGAATGGTTGCTCACACCTGTAATCCCAACACTTTGGGAGGCTGAGGTGAGAAGATCACTTGAGTCCAGGAGTTCAAGACCAGCCTGGGCAACATAGTGAGACCCCATCTCTTAAAAAAAAAAAAAAAAAAAAAAGGTGGCACGTGCCTGTAGTCCTAGCTACCTGGAAGGCTGAGGCAGGAAGGTCATTTGAGCCCAGGAGTTTGAGGCTGCAGTGAACGATTATTGTGGCCCTGCACCCCAGCCCAGGCAACAGAGGGAGACCCCGTCTCAAAACAAAACAAAACAAAAAAATTAGAAGGTCAGTGAGCTAGAATAGAGATCAAAACTATCCAATATGAACAGAGAAAAAAGAGGAAAGAACTTTAGTGACTTTAGATATCAAGTAGTCACAGATATTACTGGAGTTCCAGAATGAGAAGATAGAAAGGGATAGAAAAAGTATTGGAAGAAATAATGGCTCAAAAATGTCCCAATTGAGGGAAAAATATAAACATACAGATTCAAGAATTCTAGGAAATCCTAAGTTAAAAAAATTTAAAAACCACACCCAGGCAAGTATAGTCAAAATTCTGGAAACCAAAAATAAAGAATGCCTTGAATATAGCCAGAAAGAAACCAGTAAACTCAAGGGAACAATGAAGTTTGATATTGGAGACAATCGTGAAAGTGCTTTAAGAAAACCTCAGAATTGCATATCAAGCTAAAATACCCTCAAAAATGAAGGAAAATAAAAACAGAGAAGAAGTCACCAGCAAACCTGTACATGTAAGAAATGTCAAAGGAAGTACTTCAGGCTGAAAGGAAATAATACCATATGGAAACTTGGATTCAGGCAAGAATAACATGGAAATTATAAATGTGGGTAAATGTAAAGCTACACTGTAGTTTTTTCTTTATGATTTCCTTTAAAAAGACACAACTAAAGAAAAATTATACCATTGTATTACAGGATTTAGAATGTGTACATATGTATATTTGTGTGTGTGTGTATATATATATATAATAGGATATTAATCAAGTACAAAATTTTGCAAAGACATAGGTAAAAAGTCAATAGAAGAATCAAATGAAATATGAAAATATATTTAGTCAAATAGAAGGCAAGACAAGAGGAACTGAACAAAAAGTGGATAGGACAAATAAAAAACAAGTAACAAAATTGTAGACCTAAATTCAGCCTTATAACACTCGGAAAAAAAAAAAAATCACAACAGAGGAAAACTGCAGACCAGTATCCCTCATGAACACAGACACAATATTCTCAAAATATTAGCAAAATAATCCAGCATTAGGATAATACATCATGATCAAGTGAGTTTATCTCCAGAATAAAAGTTGGCTTTCACACTTGAAAATCAATATAACTTACCATATAAATATAACTTACCACATAAATATAACTTACATATACCATATAAATGTTATATATATGTTATATATATAACATATATAAAAGTTAAATATAACTTACCATATAAAATAAATATAACTTACCATTAAAGGGGAAAAGCAATATAATCTCAATTGATAGAAAAAAAGTATTTGACAAAAATCTGTCACCTAGTAAACTAGAAGGAAACTTCCACAATTTGTTAGGAGACTCTCTGAAAAACCTTACATCATGATAGTGAAATACTAAATGCCTTCCCCCAACACTGAGAACAAGACAAGGATGTTGACTCTACTATTATACAACATTGTAGAGGAGGTCCTAGCCAGTGCATATGAGAAGAAAAATAAAAGTTATAAAGATTGGAAAGATAAGTAAATTTTTTGTTTATTTGTAAATGACTACACAGAAAATCTGAAGGATTCTACAGTACAACTACTAGACATAAGTCAATTTAGAAAGGTTACAGGATGCAAGGTCAATATATAAAAATTAATTGCACTTTCCTATGTAAACAATTAGGAAATGAAAAAAATTAAATTTCATTTAGTATTAAAATCTCCCCAAATTATTTAGAAATAAATTTAACAAAAGACACAAAAGACTTCTTTATTCAAAACTGCAAAATAGGCCGGGCACGGTGGCTCACACCTGTAATCCCAGCACTTTGGGAGGCTGAGGCGGGTGGATCACCTGAGGTCAGGAGTTCTAGACTAGCCTGGCCAACGTGGTGAAACCCCGTCTCTACTAAAAATACAAAAATTAGCTGGACGTGGTGATGGGCACCTGCAATCCTAGCTACTCGAGGGGCTGAGGCAGGAGAATGGCTTGAACGCGGGAGGCAGAGGTTGCAGTGAGCCAAGATTGCACCATTGCACTATGGCCTGGGTGATGAGTTGAAACTCCATCTCAAAAACAAAAAACCCTGCAAAATAGTGATGAGTAATTGAAAAAGATCTAAATAAATGTAGAGATATACCATATTCATAGACTGGCAGACTGTTGTTAAAGATGTCAGTTCTCAAAATGATCTACAGAATCAATGTAACTGTTGTGATAGGCAGAATTCTAGGATTGTCCCTAAATTTCCCACACCCAGTGATACTTATCCTGTGTAATACCTTCCTCTTGAGTGTGGGCAGGGCTTGTGATATGATGTGATAATAACCATATTAGGTTTAATTATATGATAGAGATGAAGGAATTTTGCAGATGTAGTTAAGGTCCCAATCAATGGACTCTGAATTAATCAAAAGAGAGTTTGTGTTGGGCTTCACTGATCAGGTGAACCCTTTATAATAGGGTCCAGACTTTCCCTGAAGGGAGAGATTGTAAATATGAGATATGATCTTACACTGGACTTGAAGCAGTTTCATGTTGTGGGGAGGGTCACATGTCAGGAAACTGCCTGTAGGAGCTAAGGGCTTCAGTCCTCTGACCATAAAGATCAGAATCTTCCCCGACCGTCCCCAAAGAAAACAAAACCCAACAGACTAGAAAAAGACTTCAGATAAGATTGCAGCTCCAACCAACACTATGATTATAGCCTTGTGAGACCCTGAAGAGAAGACCCAGCTAAGCCATACCTAGACTACTGACCCATAACCATAGAAATTGTGAGATAATAAATGTGTGTTATTTTAAGATGCTAAATTTGTGATAATTTGTTATATAGCAACAAAATTAATACAAGTCCCAATCACAATTTGAGCAGGTTTATAAAACAGAATTTGAGAAACTGATTCTAAAATTGTCTACAAAGATAAAAAGAATAACAGCCAAAACAATCTTGGAAAAAAACATGACAAAGGAGGGTCCATAATACCTGACTTTAAGAGATTCTATAAAGCCACAGTAATCAAAATAGCGTAGTATTAAAATAAGGGAGAAGCACATCAATGCCAAAGAAGAGAGGGTCCAGAAATAGGCCCACATTTTATATCCATTTGAGGGGAAGAAAATCCAGCCCTTCCTCACACTGGAAACAAAAATTATTTCAAGATAAATTGCAGATCTAGAGCTTCTAGAAGAAAACAGGAAAATGTTTCTGACTTGTTAGTAGGCTATATATATATATAAACACACACATATATTTAGGACAAAGAAGGCAATAACCATAAAATTTTAAATTTAAAAATTAATGAATTATAATTCATCAAAATCAAAACCTGCTCATCAAAAGACACCATTCAGAAAAATAAATGGGAAGCCACAGCGTGTAATATTTGCAAAATATATGTGACAAAGAACTTGTATCTAGAATACATACACAAAAAACTTACAACTCAAATAGACAATAATCCAGTGTCAATGAGGAAAATTTGTCTTTTCAGCAAATTCTGCCAGGTCACCTGGATATCTACAAGCAAAAGAAGGAAGCTGGATCCCTATCTCACACCAGACACAAAAACTAAGTGGATCAAAGACCTAAATGTAAGAGTAATAACTACAAAACTCCTAGAAGAAACAGGTGCAAATCTTCATGACCTTGGAGTAGGCACTGTTTTCATTTAGAGATGGGGTCTTGCTATGTTGCCTAGGCTGGTCTTGAACTCCTGGACTCAAGCAATCCTGACTCAGCCTCCTGAGTAGCTGGGATAACAGGTGCATGCCACTGTGCCCAGTTTACACAATAGTTGATTGGCTGGTTGGTTTTTCGAGACAAAGGGGCTCGCTCAGTCTGTTGCCCAGGCTGGAGTACAGTGGCTTGATCACAGCTCACTTCAGCCTCAGCCTCCTGGGCTCAAGTGATCTCCTGCCTCAGCCTCCCAAGCAACGGGGACTACAGGTGTATGCTACCATACCTGGCTAATTATTTTATTTTATTTTTGTAGGGACACTGTCTTACTATGTTGCCCAGGGTGGTCTCGAACTTCTGAGCTCAAGTGATCCTACCACTTTGGCCTTCCAAAGCACTGGGATTATAAGCATGAGCCACTGTGCCCAGCCTGGCAATGGTTTTTGATACAATACCAAAAGCATAAGCAACCAAAGGGGCGGGGGAACCAAACAGATAAATTGGACTTCATCAAAATAAAATACTTGTGCATGAAACAATGCTATCAAGGTCGAGCACGGTGGCTCATGCCTGTAGTTCCAGCACTTTGGGAGGCCGAGGTAGGAGGATTGTTTGAGCCCAGGAGTTCGAGACCAACCTGCACAATGTGGCAAGACCCTGCCTCTATTAAGGGGAAAAAAAACCCCACAAGAAAATACTTCCAAATCATATATATGATACAGAACTTGTATCTAGAACATATAAAGAACTCTTAGAACTGAACAATAAAAAGACAAACACCCAGCTGGGTGCGGTGGCTCACGCCTGTAATCCCAGCACTTTGGGAGGCTGAGGCTGGCGAATCACATGAAGTCAGGAGTTCGAGACCAGCCTGACCAACATGGTGAAACCCACCCGTCTCTACTAAAAATACAAAAGTTAGCCAAGCGTGGTGGCACATGCCTGTAGTCCTAGCTACTCAGGGGCTGAGGCATGAGAATCACCAGAATCTGGGAGGCGGAGGTTGCAGTGAGCTGAGATCATGCCACTGCACTCTAGCCTGGGCAACACAGCAAGACTCTGTCTAAAAAAAAAAAAAAAGGCAGACAACAGCTGTTGGCAGGGATGTGGAGTGGAGGGACGAACGCTTGTGTGCAGCTGGTGGGAATGTAAGAGGGTGCAACTGCTGTGGAAAACATTTTGGAGTGGTCAGGGAAGGGCAAGAAGGCCAGTGGGGCTGCAACATGGTGAGTAATCAGACCTGAGGCAGGAGGAGGAGGTTGGGCCTGTTCATGGACAGCCTTGGAGGTTCTTGTAGGTGCAATAAAAAGCCAAGAGAACCATGAACCAGATATACTGGAGATAGCCTGAAAGCCCTTGCTCATGGGGGCTAAGGGTGAGAGGAATCTAGATAACATGTAGGGTTTCTGTCCTGTCCAACTGGTTGGATGGAGCTGCCGCTTCCTGAGGAAGGGAAAACAGAGAGGTTGTTGGGGGAGCCTCGACTCCTGTTTAACCAGGCTAAGTGTGAGATGCCGTGTCAGAGGTGAATTACTTTCACTTCTCCCTTTGGTAAAAGAATATCCTGAGCTTTGGCAGGGCTTTTGGCTCCTCAATTAAAGACTACATTTCCCTGTCTTCCTCTGCAGTATGTGTGGCCAGGAGTAAGTGCTTCCAATGGAATGAAGTAGAAGGAATATGTGCAGCTTCCATGTGACAAAAATGGGACTTGGAAAGAAAAAGAAATGGAGATTATTTCCAAATCTCTGGAAGCCAACATTTTTACAATGTATTTTCCTGAATTATATCACAGACCCTAAAAAACAAAAACAAAAACAAAACAAACAAACAAAAAAACTTATTAGCTGACTCTAGTTTTAATGGTGTGATTAAAAAGACCCCTGTGAGATTTGAAAAAATCTCTCTAGTCCGAATGATGCTGCTTGGCCAAACCACCTTTGTATGGAGACGATAATGCCTGCGTTTTAGCATTAAAAAAAACACATCAAATGTGGTTGTCAGATTGTTCAAATCTGGCAAGTTCCATGATGCACTAAAAGGAGTTGATACCGATACACAGTAAAAAGCTGCATGCGACCGGGCGCGGTGGCTCAAGCCTGTAATCCCAGCACTTTGGGAGGCCGAGACGGGTGGATCACAAGGTCAGGAGATCGAGACTATCCTGGCTAACACGGTGAAACCCCGTCTCTACTAAAAAATATTAAAAAACTAGCCAGGCGAGCTGGCGGGTGCCTGTAGTCCCAGCTACTTGGGAGGCTGAGGCAGGAGAATGGCGTAAACCCGGGAGGCAGAGCTTGCAGTGAGCCGAGATCCGGCCACTACACTCCAGCCTGGGAGACAGAGCGAGACTCTAAAAAAAAATAAAAATAAACAAAAAAAAGCTGCATGCACGCTGTGGACCCTTGCGCCCAGAAGGCACGTGGGTGCTCTGCCACTCACCTGCACATGCTGCTCACAGTTCCTCCTCCGTTCGCAGGTACTGGGTACAGTCTGAAATCTTTTTCAGTTGAGCAGCGTTTAATCTTTCTGAACACATAGGACATGTGCTTTCAGTGTTTAGCATGCTGATTAGGGGAGGGAAAGACAGAGTAAATTAAATATGTAACATTCCTTTAGCTTTGGGTTACTCTAATGAGAAAGACAACTACTTTCTGTCTACACCTCCTAATACATGTCCACCATGCAATTTGAGAATCAGAACTATTCAGTCTCATGCAAGATCCTCTTTAAGGATAATATTCTCAAAGACAATTTGAGTCTTTAGAGATCCTTAGGAACACAAATAAACAGAAGGATGCTTCAGAACAAAAGAAGTAGAATGAAAGGCCTGTGTCTGGACAAATCTGTGAGACGGGGTGACATAATGCACACTTACATCTTCAATTCTGAGTACAGAGCAGGGAAGTCACAATGTGGACACACTGTCCAGTCATCTTTCAACATGTGTCGACCCTGGAAATGGTATGTTTAAGAGTTAAATTCATCTTTGCTTTAAAAACTCCCACCGTTACTCATTTTTTTTTTTTTTTTTTTGAGACAGAATCTTGCTTTGTTGACCAGGCTGGAGTGCAGTGGTGCGATCTCAGCTCACTGCAATCTCCACCTCCTGGATTCAAGCGATTCTTCTGCCTCAGACTCCCAAGCAGCTGGGACTGCAGGCGCATGCCACCACGCCCGGCTAATTTTCGTGTTTTTAGTAGAGACGGGGTTTTACCATGTTGGCCAGGCTGGTCTTGAACTCTTGACCTCAAGTGATCCACCCGCCTCGGCCTCCCAAAGTGTTAGGATTACAAGTGTGAGCCACTGCGCCCTGCCTGTTATTCAATTATAATAATTGAACTCCAGTTATAAGTCAGACCTCTAAATTATAAAATCATTGCTATTTCACACAGGTGGGTAACAGATGACATTAAAAGGACTAAAGTTAGGTTTTTGCTTATCAGATTCATGTTTAAAGGAAGAATAATCTTCAATTTTGTGATATCATTACCTGAATTTAGTTTTCTTTAAAATAAAGCTTAAATTAGTCCAGTGAATTACAAATAAACTGATATGTTAAAGTTCTCTGACACTAAGTCTCAATATTACAATAATAAAAACTACTGCTTATTAAGTGCTGCAGCCTGCCAGGATGCCACCAACGCTTCACATGTTAGCTCATCAGTCTGTGGTTGGTGTTGCTGCAGAGGATTGAGCCTGGGACAGTCTGATCCCCGAGTCTGCGCTATTCAGCCCTGCAGTGATAGTGCCTCCACTATTATTATTTGCTTTGAATATCACCTTTAACTGTATTGACCACGAAATAAAATGCCAGATGTTGCAGGAAATTTGAGGGATAAGATTATTTTAAAAGTGAAGAAAATATTGACATACATCAAGTATTCAAATGGGTTACAAATATATATGCAAAGAAAGGGAAATTACTATAAAGGAACTCACTGTTGCAATGCAATATGGGATACTGTTTTTACATCCAGGACAGAGGAGTTCACACTCTGGGAGAAGAAATTTGCAGAATGGACATGGAGTCGTGGCCTCTTCTATCTCAGATGTATCAGGTCTCCTGTGAGGAAGAATCATGTCAATTAAAAATACCGTTTTATTCATGTACCGGGGATGGCAAAGAGAAAGCATATTTGGAAAACCAGGGACACATGACACACCTACTTCATAGTCAGACTCTGGGCTTAGAGAGATACTTACAAGCTCACACCAGCTCTTGATTCACTCCAGGGAGGAGGAAGAGTACTTAGGATTGGTTAGGTTCTAGGGTGTTACATGGGCCACCTTTGGGAACCGGAGTTCATAGCACATTCAACGGCAGAAAGCATGGGTAGGTCTTGTGGTCTTCTCTCTTCTTGTGCTACTGGAGTGGTGAGCTTGGTATTTCTCCTCGGTCTCTCTCTTTTGTGTAACAGAAGTGGTAAAAGCTATACCAGCACTGTCCAATAGAACTGTCTGTGACAATGGAAATGTTCAGATTCTGTGCTGTCTAATATGGTAGCCATAAGCCACATTTGAACACTTGAAATATGGGTAGTGTGAAAAACTAAGTTTTAACTTTTATTCCATTTTAACTAAATTTAAATAGCCACACATGGCTAGCAGATACCATATTGGACCACACAGCTATAAACCATTTGTGCATGGGGAGAGAATGACTAGCATCTCCTCCCAGCCAGAGCCTCAGCTAGTGTGATTCTATGCTGTGGGGGTAAATATGATCTTGCATTTTCTAGTTACCTTCTCCCCACCCCATTCTCCATGCTAGCAGGTATTCTGGGTCAGAGTGATTTGGTCTGAAGCTACTTAGGCTTAAAAAAAGGAGTATTCCACGTACTCCTATCCACCTTAGAGCTCTCTGCCATGAGGGTGGCTCCCAAGTCCAGCTACCAGTGAAGTGTCATTTGCTTCCATTTGTCATTACCAATCCAGTCATCTCCCTGGGCTAAGGTCTGGGTCAAGACTCAGGGACCTGGGTCTCATCATAATGTAATGAACAGGAACCCCAAATGTCATCACTCCTCTGAATAAGTGGTTGTTTAGAATTACTCCATGACTGCAATGACTTTTTTCTTTTCCAAATGCAAGGGCTACTTTTTCCTAGTTTTCCTTTAGAAAAACCAGGCTACTGACACTTTCTGAAGCGAGGACGTGCCTAAGGGCTTTGGGGCTGCACAGGATTTGGAAATGGGGTCTCCACTGGCAGTGGGCCCGGTGAGCAGGAAGTTCCTCACACTGAGAATGCCCACGATTTTCTATCCCTCTTTGGCAGACGTAGTTCGCTGCTTCTCTCCATCTCCTTGCCAGCAGAACTTTGTTTCCACTTAGCAGCCTTAAGTCCTGTGAGGCAGAGTACTGGCCACGGAGGTGAAAATTGAAGGTCCTGAGGATGGTACCTTCCTGAGCAAAAAGGAGAAGATCCCCCTGACTTCTCATTTCCCTACTTCTTCCTGCCTGGAACGAAGACGTGATGTCTGGGGGTGTGGCAGATGTCTTGCCACCATGAGGAGGAAACCTCTATGCTATGGATGGCAAAGCTGGAAGACAGGGGCATCTGGGTCTGGTGGCATCAAGGCACAGTGACACCAGCCCTGGACTGTGATGTCTTGCATATGAATCAAATAAATACTGACTTGGTCAAGCTGCTGTTAGGTTTTCTGCTGCTTGGAGCTGAATACAATCCTAATTGCTATGCCCGCCTTTTTTTTTTTTTTGACATGGAGTCTCACTCTGTTGCCCAGGCTGGAGTGCAACAGCACAATCTCGGCTCACTGCAACCTCCGCCTCCAAGGTTCAAGTGATTCTCCTGCCCCAGCCTCCTGAGTAGCTGGGACTACAGGTGTGCGCTACTAGGCCCAGCCAATTTTTGTATTTTTAGTAGAGATGGGGTTTCATCATATTGGCCAGGCTGGTCTTGAACTCCTGACCTCAAGTGACTCGTCCACCTCAGCCTCCCAAAGTGTTGGGATTATAGGCGTAAGCCACTGCACCTGGCCCCCTGCTGTTTTCTTATTGAACCCGCACATTGGCAGCTACATTTTGGGAAATGCCTTTGAGAAATGTGATTAGATAGCGAAATAGCTGTCTCTGCCTACCTGACCATTCCCTCGATCTTCTTTTTGTATTTGGCATCTATTTTGCTGCGGTATTCAGGCCTCATCAACATAGCTGCGAAGCTGAAAGCAGAGTTCTTCAGGCCTGCCCTGTGGCACTCAATCACAGTTGACGTCAGGATTGGTACAATGTCTGCAAGAGAAAATGGGAGAGCAGTAAGGGCACAGTGTCTCCTGTCCTCAGTGATACAGGCGGGACTCCACCCTGGTTCTGTAGGAAAACAGGGTCATAGCCTCTGAACTTTGCTTTTTCTGCAAAGAACCAGATATGATCTGTTTAATGAGGAAAGTACGTAGCCGTGGGGTCAGGCTAACTGCCCATCAATTGCTTTTCCTTTGATTACACCATGTTCTGCCTTGTAACGCTGGGACCTGCATCCTTTGAGGCAACACTTTGGTGAGTTTCCTTTCACACCTCTTAGATACATTTTTTTGCATCTGACAGGACTGCTGATAAAAGCATAAGGGGGATTAATGACTTTATGCACTAATCTCTCTGCAGGCATCAAATTCTTTCTTCAGGACAGACACCCAGAATTACTGGCTCAAAAACAGGACCTTTTAAAAAATACTCTTACCACAAATTGCCAAACTGCTTTCTGGAAAGGCCATACCAATCTCCATTCCCACCAGCAGTCATGAGAGTGCTTGTCCTATCCAACACTTTGCCCGCTACCTGGTAGACTTTCATGTAACGATGACGACAAAAATACACTTAAGAGAATATGGGTTGGCCAATTATGACCCATGGACCAAATCTAGCCCTCTGACTTTTTATATGGCCCATGAGCAAAGTATGATTTTTACATTTTTAAATGGTTGAAAAAACATCAAAAGTATTTTTGTGACATGTTAAAAGTGTATGTGGTTAACATTCGTGTCCAAAAATAAAGCTCTACTGAAACACAGTCATGCCCATTGGTTTATGTATTATTCATGAGAAGATGGCAGAGTTGAGCAGTTGTGACAGAGACCATATGTCTCATGAAGTCTAAAATATTTTACATCTGGCCCTTTACAGAAAAAGTTTGCTGATCCCTGTCACAATGTGACAGGATTTAATTATTTAAGAATGCTATCATGACATGGCTTTAAGAATAGTGGGGCCTTTTCAGAGGCAACACCCTACTGTGCTTGTGAACACAGAGTCAGACTATTATTAGCTGACAATGTGATCTCGGGCAAATGTTATTTCTTTTCTTTTGTCCCAGTTTGTGCAGAAAAGTACTTGTGTGTGCAGGCCTGAGACTGTCATCCTTGGAAAGGCTTGAACAGCTAACCCTTGGCTCGCATCTGGAACATAGATTTGGAGACGGTTCCCACCATTTCCAGAACTGATGAGTGGCTCACCGTGCCTAAAATCTTTGTACAAACAATGTGGTTTATGCTGAACACCTGCTCTTTGGGAGCCTGGAAAACTGGGTACATGCCAGGCAGGGGGTGCCTATGTGACCACACCCCAATAAAACTCCTGGCTGCTAAGTCTCTAATGAGCTTCTTGGCACTCTACGTTTCACCATGTTGTACAAGTCAGTCTTGGAGGAGTTACTGAACTTGCGTCCTGTGTGCTCCACTGTGAAGGGACTCTTGGAGGTCCGTGCCTGCACCTGCTCGCCTTTGGGCGAATCCTTCTGCTCATTTTGCCTCAGATGCTTTTGCTGTGGTAAATCTCAGCTTTGGTACTACCGTGTATTGACTCTTGTAAATCCTCCCAGTGAAGAATCATCAAACCTGGGAGTGGTCTTGGGGCCCTGACATGCCACTTCACGGAGCTGCTGTGATAATTAAACGAGTTAGTGACAAGGGGAGCCTGCACAAGGGGTGCCATGCCAGCGTGGGGCATGGGGCATGCGGCCTGGGGAGCCTGCACAAGGGGTGCTGTGCCAGCGTGGGGCATGGGGCATGCGGCGTGGTAAGTGGTACTTACGTGATGGAAATTTGCTGATGTTGTTGGCCACCCGAATAAGCATGCGAGCCCCTTTCATGTGATCTCCATTTTTAACATGAATCTGAAACAAATGACATATTTTACTCTTCTCATAGTCATTGATTAGCCCCAATTCATGGTTTGTTCCCCCAAATAACTCCTTGATTATGGCCCAGGGTCACTGTGGGATCCTTGTAGACTTTCCTGGCTGATGCCACTGGAGATCCCTCCCTTTTTTCTCTTCAACAGCTGCTGCCTGGCTCCATGGCCTCACCTGCCTCACCTACTCTATGCTCTGCTTTTGACTTTGCCCTAGACCACTTGATATGGTTCAAATCCCCAGTCTATCTCTTACTGGCCATTCTTGGGGGACCAACTTCACCAAGTTGTGGTAAGACCTGAAAGCTGAGTGAGTCAGGAATCAGGCAGAAAGAAAGAGAATGATCTGCTAAAGGAAAGGGGCCCTGTCTGTGCTAAGAGGGCAATGATGGGCGGAAGGCCTCAGACTAGGCAAGGACCAGCAGGGTCAGTGACACATTGAGGGGTGCATTTAGGATGGGGTGAGCCTCGAGAGTCAGCAGGGGCAAGGCCATGAAGCCACTGCAGTCATCCAGGGGTGAGATAAGGAGGCTAAAAAGTGAGGCAGTGGGGAGGAGAGAAGCAGGCAGATGAGGGGTCAGGGCTGCTGATACTTGGTGAGAATGTGCAGGGTGAGTGTGGAATGACGCTAACGCTTGGGGCCAGAGAAAAAGAAAAGGATGAGAGAAGCACCCCTGTGGCTTATGGTGCTAGAAAGCTCTGTTGCAGGAGAGCCTCTGTCAGGAATTCCTATTTTTGCCCCACATCTTCCACCAATGTGTTTCCCCTCCCCCACTGCACTCCTAAAGGCTCCATTTTGCCAGATTCTGTGCTCCCAGGACATTGATGTCACCACTCATGTCTGCAGCTGAGAAAGACTCTCCTCCTTCCAACCCCCATCTTTATGGAAGAAGGGTCCTCCTGACTCTGTGAAGGGAAATGTACTCTTGGAGGTTGCAAGTTATAACTCCAGATGCATTTCCCTTAGAATCAGCATTATAGACCTGTACAGTCTCATGTAGTAGTCATTAGTCATGTATGGCTACTTACATTTAAAAATTAAAATCATATACAATTAAAAATGTAGTTTATCAGCTGTACTAGCTGTATTTTAAGTGCTCCACAGCCAGGTTAGTGGCTACCATATTGAGAAGTACAGATATAGAATAGTTCTATCACTGTAGAAAGTTCTACTGGCCAGTGCTGATATAGACAATAATTAGGATGTAAATCATTCATAACATGACTGCTCTTGTGGACAGGTCAGAGAACCAATTTAGCATTAATATGAAAAGATGTACTGTGACATCAATGAACATTTGAAAAAATATGTCAGTTGGATCTGCCTGTATCTTTACAGAGATATGTATATATATAAATGTACACATGAATATATGTGACATTTATGTAAGTTGTATTGTGTCTTTTTCTAGAGTTGAGGTCTCGCTCTGTTGCCCAGGCTGGAGTGCCATGGTGTGACTGTAGCTCAGTGCAGCCTCAAACTCCTGGGCTTAAATGATTCTCCTCCCTCGTCCTCCCAAAGTACTAGGATTACATGTGTGAGCCACCATGCCCAGCCTCATTTATGTAAATTATACATACAAGTACTTGATGTTTGCAGGATCTATTTTTGTTTGTATTGATAATTACTGATTTCAAAAACAATATACACAACTAAACATAATCCCAATTTGGTAAAAAACATGCATTTATAGAAGTACAAAGAATATATACAACACAGTGTTAACAATTGTTATATCTGGACGGTGGACTTAAAGGATGAATTTTTAAAAAATTCTTTTTGATGTTCTTTACACTTCCTTAGTGAACATGTATTATTTTTACATTTGGATGAAAACTAAACAATATTTAAAAAGCAGTGGAATTTTATGAAATCCACTCACAAAATAAATAAATTAACAAGTTTCGGATAAACAAAGATGTTTTAAGTAAATCTATTTTTCTGGCACAGGTAATACATTTATATGTTTCAAAATCAAAACAATATAAGAAAGCAGGGCATGGTGGTTCACATCTGTAATCCCAGCACTTTGGGAGGTCAGGAGTTTGAAACCGGCTTGGTCAACATAGTGAAACTCCATCTCTACTAAAAATACAAAAAAATTAGCTGGGTGTGGTGGTGGGTGCCTGTAATCCCAGCTACTCGGGAGGCTGAGGCAGGAGAATTGCTTGAACCTGGGAGGCAGACGTTGCAGTGAGCCAAGACCGTGCCACTGCCTGGGCGACAGAGCAAGACTCCATCTCAAAAACAAAACAAAACAACACACCACACTCTAAGAAGATGCACATGGGGAAGCCTGGTCCCCCTTGTCTCCCTGTCCCCACACTGGAGTTGGTGCTGTGCCTCCTGCCCCGCGCCTCATTCCACACAAGGCAGCGTATTGTAGAAGGGTTCTGTATCTTGTTTTGTTACTTAACAATACAGAGATCTAGGCAATCACTCTAATCCAATGGAAAATGCCTGGAGAAAATCTCAATGGGGGACAAACACCTGGCAGGTTATGTCCCAAGTCACTCCATGGGCCTCACCTTCACTAGTATATAGCTGTGCAGAATCATGAGGTTGGTGGCCATCTCGGAGGGAATTTTGATCTTCTGGGATTTCAGTTCTGCGTACATACTGAAAAGAACATCGTGTGCATTCCGGTAGTTGCCTTGAAAAAAGGTGGTAAAACTACATTACTGCAAAGGGTGAAATTTGAGGACGTTCTATGGACCCCCATCTTACAAGTGGATTTTGTTAATCTTGTTATTCGTAATCACTTAATAATGTCTTATTCAAAGCAACTCAGCAGATTTCCTATCTATCTGTCTGTCTGTCTGTCTGTCTATCAGAGACAGTGTCTCGCTCTGTCACCAAGGCTGGAGTGCAGGGGCACAATCTCTGTTCACTGCAACCTCTGCCTCCTGAGCTTAAGTGATCCTCCCATGCCTGGCTAATTTTTGTGTTTTTTGTAGAGACAAGGTTTTCACCATGTTGCCCAGGCTGGTCTCAAACTCCTAGGCTCAAGAAATCCACCCTCCTCAGCCTCCCAAAGTGGTGGGATTACAGGCGTGGGCCAATGCACCCAGCCATAGTTCCTATTTTAATTGATGTTATGAACACCTAGACAGTCCCTCTGGTGAAAAATGGTGGTGTCCTCCTTGATGTCTTACTCTTCCTCAGGGCACCCCCCTGGCCCTGAAGTCCACCAGGCCATGGAGTTCTGAGTCTCTCAGTCTCCCAATTCCAGCCTCCCTTCCCATGCCCACTGTGAAAGCTTCTCACCATCTCCTTCTGCAGTAGTGCTCATCAGGATTGCTCTGGGCCCACATCTGATGTCAGAGTATGCTTTGAAAACCCTCAAGCCTTCATCCACACTCAGACACCTCAAGGTCACACCCCTGCATAAAACCCTCCAATGGCGCCACTCACGCCTGTAAGTGCAAATTCCTGAGCAGAGGACTCGTGCCCTTCAGGATTGGCCTCCGCGCTCCTTTGTGGCCTGATTTTCCCTCCCTTCCTTCTCCAGCCTTGCCAGCAGTTTTCCTCATCCAAGCACTTCCCCACACCCCCATTTCCCCACATCCCAGCACTTTGGCTCCCAGCACCTCCCACTCCCCCTGTCTCCTGCTCCCTCATCCTTTTAAAACTCAGCCAAAGCTTTCATTGCCTTCTCTCGTCTCCATCCTCCAACTCTCCCTACTCCAACCTTCAGGATGCTGTGGGTAACCCAGCAGTCGCTCTTATTTTAATTGTGCCTTTTCAGCCTATTTCTCTTTCTAGTCTGGCACTTGTCACCCTGTCCAACAACTCTGAATTTACTTTCTGTCTCTCCCATCAAATTATGACCTTGAGGGCTGAACTGTGGCTCAGTTCTCTCTGTATCCTGAGCTTCTAGTACGCATCTGACAGGAAGAAGGTGTTGTTAGATCAATGTAAGCTGAAAAAAGTAATGATTTATTTGACTGCATATTTTCCAAAACTGTGTCCACATCTATAAAGATTTAAGATCAGCTCACAAAAATTAATGAAGATATCAGACTAATTCTGTCACTCAGTAAGTACAGACAGCACATGTGAGCAGGACCATCCTGAAGAGTCTATCAACAGTCTCTGCATATTATCAAGAACTAGGTCCGCTGGGCGCGGTGGCTCAAGCCTGTAATCCCAGCACTTTGGGAGGCCGAGACGGGTGGATCACGAGGTCAGGAGATCGAGACCATCCTGGCTAACATGGTGAAACCCTGTCTCTACTAAAAAATAAAAAAAAAAATTAGCCGGGCGAGGTGGCGGGCGCCTGTAGTCCCAGCTACTCGGGAGGCTGAGGCAGGAGAATGGCGTGAACCCGGGAGGTGGAGCTTGCAGTGAGCTGAGATCGCGCCACTGCACTCTAGCCCGGGTGACAGAGCGAGACTCCGTCTCAAAAAAAAAAAAGAACTAGGTCCATAACAGCACCGCATCATTACCCTCCATTGCCTAATGTCTCATATTGTTAAGGCCAAACACAGGGAATGGAAGAAAATGCCATGAGTCTGTAGGAAGGGGGTTGTGGGCTGGAGGGGTGACAGGAGACATCATTCATGAGGCAGAAACTCTGAGGCTGTGGGGGAGGAGAGGAAATAGCACTTGATAAGAGACGGTCTTAGTCTCTTACATTTATACAGTCTCCTGGGACAGTACATTGTTTAACCCCTCTGAAACCTAGAAATGGTCATCTCTTTAGTCTTTTGGGTTCAAAGCAAGCCCATGTTAGGAATGTAGGGGCTACTCTTTCCTACACAGAAAAGGGGCTGGGGCTTGATTCTGCTGCCTGTTTGGGGAGTAACACGTATGTATCATGGACCCACCTGCAGACTGCTCTTCTCTGGCAATGATGATGGCAGTCTGGGCAGCTTCTCGGTATTGCTTCAGAGCCATGTACAAGCGGAACAGGTACTTGGCATCCTGACATATAAACCATTATAGAAACATTAGTTTCTTCATTAGCTAAGGGGAGATTAAATTTTGTATTTCAGTTAGAATCACATTCATCTGCCAGTAACTGAGAATTGATACTGCTTTAAAAAACTCAATGAATAAAGAATTAGTTTATTTATTAAACATTTATTCAGAGCTCAATATGGCCAGGTGGTATTCTAAGTACTTGAGAAATACTAATGCATTTAAATCCTCATACCCACCCTGAGAAGAAGGCACTATTGTTATCCTGATTTCACCGATGAGAAGCTGAAACAACAGGAGGGGGCCAGCCAGGATTTGAACCACAGAATCTGAGTCTGTATTCCTGACCCTAGTCCACAGACCATTTCTCATGTGCTTGGAAACAAACGATATTCTTACATGACACATGAATTTTGCAAACTTTCAAGAATTTTTATATGCATATCAATTTTTTCTGACCTATAAAATTTTCTTTGGCCTTTGGCCATTTTCCATTCCTATTCCAACTTTAGACAGCTGCGAGCATCTGATGCTGGTTTTCAGATTATTAGAGTAAGTGGACACCACGGGAGGTGGCTGAAGCAGCTGAAGGGCCTGTATCCTTTGATGAGTTAACTGAGCTGCTCTGGGTCTCTGTGGCTTTATCTGTAAGATGCAGAAAATGGACTCAGGGACCACTACAGTCCTCTCCAGCGGTGACATGCTATTGCCCTTGCTTCCAATCAGTGACTTGAGTTCTTCACCAGCAAATGTCCTTGAACATAAAGCAAAGGGGAAGAAGGAGGTCTGGGGCATTCTCAAAGGTATGTGAGTCTCTCCTCACCAGGACTGGGAGAAGATGGACATTCTGTAGGAAGCCACAGTGAGTCACATATTTTGAAAATATGCTTGTAATGATTTCTTTCTTACTTTTTCTTTTTGAGATGGAGTCTCACTCTGTTGCCCAGGCTGGAGTGCAGTGGCACAATCTCTCAGTTCACTGCAACCTCTGCCTCCTGGGTTCAAGCAATTCTCTTGCCTCAGCCTCCTGAGTAGCTAGGACTACAGGCGTGTGCCACCACGCCTGGCTAATTTTTGTATTTTTTGTAGAGACGGGGTTTCGCCATGTTGGCCAGGCTAGTCTCCAACTCCTGACCTCAAGTGATCCACCCGCCTTTGCCTCCCAAAGTGCTGGGATTACAGGCATGAGCCACCGCACCTGGCCAATTTATTTCTATTTTATGTTATAGAGAACTACCTTTATGCTTAATCTGATTTTTGTTAATTTCCATAATTTTGGGAATGTAAACAAAGCACACTCTGAGTTTTAGAGATGAGTGCTAGGTCATCGTTTCAATGTCAGTAATCTTTTTTCATAGTTTATTCTAGTAAACAAAATTATAACATTTGAGAAAAATTGCATGTGGTGAGGATTGTTATCTAGAGGGGCATGGCTATCTCACAGGTGACAAAGCCAATTTTAAAGAGTAAATATACATTATCCTCCAAAACGCAGGGTCTGTCTAGATCAAGCTTGCTCTAGCCATGGCCTGCAGGCCACATGTGGCCCTGGACAGCTTTGAATGCAGTCCAACACAAATTTGTAAACTTTTTAAAAACAGTACGACTTTTTTTTGTGATTTTTTTTTTTTTTTAGTTCATCAGCTATTGTTAGTGTATTTTATGTGTGGCCCAAGACAATTCTTCTTCTTCCAATGTGACCCAGGGAAGCAAAAAGATTGGACACTCCTGGTCTAGATTATCTACACTACTGGCAGGGAGAAAATTTTTCACGTCTATGTTGTAAAAGCATGATGGGTAAAAACAGGCAGAATCAAACTGTAACTGGGATCTGAGGACGCACACGAAGCCCACGTGTTCAGTACCTTAGGCATGCCATCGTTTTCCCCCAAGAGGTGGTCTATCAGCTGATTGGTCAGCAGTTCATCTTTGGCCTGACCAACCTGTTTAATAAGAGAGGAAGACCCAGCAAATTCACCATCTTAAATCGAGCAACACTGGAGAAAAAGACAATCTTCTGCTTAGGGAGATGGAATAAAAAACATTAATAGTATCTATAGTAAAGTGCCTGAAATATGACATAGGATCAGGGCCTTTCTTCATTTGTTGCTAGATTCTCCATTAATAAAAATCTATCCTTAGACGCTATAGCTTTTCTTAGCTGCTGTATCAAAATACCATATTTTCTTTCACATGCACAGAGAATGTACTTCTTGGATTTATTTATTTATTTATTTATTTATTTATTTATTTATTTGTTATTACTATTTTTTGAGATGGAGTCTCGCTCTGTTGCCAGGCTGGAGTGCAGTGGCACGATCTCGGCTCACTGCGATCTCCTCCTCTTGGGTTCAAGCGATTCTCCTGCCTCAGCCTCTTGTGTAGCTGGGACTACAAGCATGCGCCACCACACCCAGCTAATTTTTGTATTTTTAGCAGAGACGGGGGTTTCACCATGTTGGCCAGGATGGTCTTGATCTCCTGACCTCATGATCTGCTCACCTCAGCCTCCCAAAGTGCTGAGATTACAGGCGTGAGCCACCGTGCTCGGCCCTTGGATGTTTTAATAAAAACTTTAAGATAAATGACTATGACACCTTGAGGACAGCATCTTAAGCACAAGCGCTGACACAACGATATCATTCCAGGTGCCCTCCTCTGCAGCGGCTCCCTGAGGAAAAGGTCTTGAGCACAACTACACGTCATCAAAAGTGTAAAGAAGTGAGGGTCCCAGCCAGAGAAGCCTGGATAAAGGCAAGCAGCTGAAATGTGGGTGCGGCTCTGGAGAGAAGGCTGGCTTAGAAATCTTTACTTAAAAGTCATCTCCAGGCCCGGCACGGTGGCTCACGCCTGTAATCCCAGCACTGTGGGAGGCTGAGGCGGGTGGATCACTTGAGGCCAGGAGTTCAAGACCAGTCTGGCCAACATGATGAGACCCTGTCTCTCCTAAAAATACAAAAATTAGCTGGGTGTGGTAGTGCATGCTTGTAATCTCAGCTACTTGGGAGGCTGAGGCATGAGAATCGGCTTGAGCCTGGGAGGCGAAGGTTGCAGTGAGCCGAGATCGTGCCCTTGCACTCCAGCCTGGGTGATGGCGTGAGACTTTGTCTCAAAAAAAAAGAAGAAAAAAAATTCATCTCCATAAAGGTGAGTTAAATCATTGAAGTATTGGGTGGTGTTGAACCGGAAAAATTATGTACCACATTGTAGGATGGGCATCTATGAGTTTAATAGGAACAGAATGTGTGAGGTCAGGAATTTAGGGGGAGCACTAGGGAATTACTGACAAAATTAGGAGGCTTCAGACTTCTGTGTCTATTAAAAAGGAGTGAGCCAAAAACACACCTGGAGCTCAACTTAGGGACACTGAACAGTCTTGTCATGGTAATGACATTACCATGAGAAAACCACCAGACAATGGAGGAAATGATCACTAGGGACTCAGCAACACATGGCCTTGCTTGCTACACCTCAGGGGAGGTATGAGGACAAGTCTGCAAGTTATCTGTCCGGTACAGGAAGGGTGCAATCAGCAGACTTGAGTAAGAGAGAGATGGCCCTGAACCTGCAGGTGCAGAGGCTCTCAGGCTGCAGGATTTCTGCACACTGCCCTGCCTGTGGTCACCATCAGGGCAAAAGCTAGGCTTTCACCAATCTGTGTCACCTCTGCTCTTGCCACTTCGGTAAAACAGGGATGTTGGGACATAAATGATAGAGCTTGTTCTCTTGATGGCTTCTGTGGATGGCTTTGGGTGAATAAGCCAGGACAGAGAAATGGTTAAAGCAAAGGCTCTGGAGCCAGCCTGCTGGGGGTCAATTGAGTGACACTACTTGAGACCTGTGTGATCTTGGGCAGGTTACTCTTGGGGCCTCAACGTGGGCAGTAATAGCACCTAACTCACAGAACTGCTGTGAGGATTAAATAAGTCAATACACGTACGCGGCTTGAACAGGTGCCAAGTAGACAGGATTGTCAAATACAGACAACAAAAATACAGCATTCCCAGTTAATGTTAAATTTCAGAGAAGCACTGAGTAATTTTCACTATTACGTATGCAAAATGTGGCCACCCCACTGGCAGGGTCAGCACTCGATAGGTGTCCCTATTTTTTTTTTTTTTTAGACGGGAGTTTCATTCTTGTTGCTTAGGCTGGAGTGCAATGGCGTGATCTCTGCTCACCACAACCTCCGCATCCCAGGTTCAAGTGATTCTCCTGCCTCAGCCTCCTGAGTAGCTGGGATTACAGGCATATGCCACTACTCCCGGCTAATTTTATATTTTTAGTAGAGATGGGGTTTCTCCACATTGGTCAGGCTGGTCTCAAACTCCCGACCTCAGGTGATCCGCCCACCTCGCCCTCCCAAAGTGCTGGGATTACAGCTGTGAGCCACCATGCCCGGCTGTCCCTATTGTTTTTGTCACCAGCAATAATGGCAGCTGTCCCCAGGGAGAGTGGAGCATACTCGAAGTGTCAGGACAGACAGGCAGACAGGAGAGCCAGCAGGGAATAGATGCGGCCAGGCAAAGGCAACTCATGGCAGGGTGTGGATGGAATGCTGAGGGGCGCTTGCATTGAAGGGGCAGAGGGGCCAGGGAAGGAGGCTGAGAAGGGACCATCTGAGAAGGAAGTGGAGAACAGAAGATGCAGTGTTCTGAGGGGAAAAACGTCCAGAAAGATGTAGTATAATAGGGTAAAATGTTACTGTAACATGGAGTAGGGTGAAGACTGACACGAGACTTCTATATTTAGCAAGTGAGAGATCTGTGGGGACCTTTTCAAGCAAGTTCATGGAGTGGGGAAGGCAGAAGCTGAGTGCAAGGAGGTAAGGAGGACTCTCCCAACTCACCTGAGGGACACCAGTGAGCCCCACCTTCCCCATCATCTCCCAGTGAGGGGTCTCATACTTCCCTTCCCCCTCCATAAACCAAGGAGGTGTTTCAAAGCCTTGAGGTGTCGAGGATGGGGATGGGTGGGGGTGGGTGAAGCACAAGCATTTTGACGGTGAACCCGATA
Organism: Macaca nemestrina; assembly: GCF_043159975.1. Classification (NCBI taxonomy): domain Eukaryota; kingdom Metazoa; phylum Chordata; class Mammalia; order Primates; family Cercopithecidae; genus Macaca; species Macaca nemestrina. The sequence continues at coordinate 158,241,347 of NC_092127.1, forward strand.
ACTCAGGGGTGTGGCTTCTGGCTGCGAATCAGCAGGTGAAAGAGCGCGCACATTGTGAGAAAATGCAAGTCATGAGTAAAAGTGATTTTTTTTTTCTCCCAGGGGAAGGTCCCCGAGAAAGAAAGAAAGAAAGAAAGAAATGGAAGACTGGGAAGGAAACTTGTTATCACCTGTTTTCACTGAGCTAGGGACCAACATGTGCTCGATTCAACAAATATTAATTGAGTGACTGCCACGTGCTGAACACTCTATGAAGAGATGGGTTCTGGACCTTGAGGAACTTGTAAATCTGAAGGGAGTTACTATAGCGGTAAGTGACGTTCAAAGTACTTAGACCATTCTAGGGAGGGTGAAATGTCATCTCGAGGACAGTTTAGGAAAGGCTTATTGGGTAGGAGTATGAGAGGCAGAGGTGCAGGGGTAGGGGTGTTTTAGGTGTAAGGCGCAAGAGTGAAGGAACGAAGGAAGGGGAACCCTGAACTATTCAAATAAAAGAGGGCAGTTTAAGGCTGGCCACTGTGCTCACACATGTAATCACAGCACTTTGGGAGGCCAAGGTGGGAGGATCACTTGAGCCTAGGAGTTCAAGACCAGCCAGGACAACACAGCAAAAACCCATCTCTACAAAAAATATAAAATTAGCCAGGTGTGGTGGCATGTCTGTAGTCCCAGCTACTTGGGTGGCTAAGGTGGGAGAATTGCTTGAACCCAGGAGGTCGAGGCTGCAGTGAGCTGTGATCATGCCACCTGGGCAACAGACAGAGACCCTGTCTCAAAAGGGGGTAAAAAAAAAAAAGTGGCCAATTTAGTTGTAGCACAGGCTGCTGACCTAGAGGAGTGTAAGAGGTAAGTGGGAAGGAAAGAAAGCGTTGGTTTTAGTCCCATATCGATTACTTTCTATTTGGGTGTCTGTAGGTTAGTCATATCATCTTCTGGTACCTCGGTTTCCCCATCAGTAAAATGAAGGAGGTTAGACTGGTTCACTTCCAGGTATTTCTAAGATTTTATGATCCATGAAGGATAATTTGGGAATAAATTGTGGAGGCAATGGGGAACCACGAGAGGTTTTGCAGCTTAAGAATAAAATGATTTGCAGCTGCACCTGAAAAAAAATCCAGTAGTAAAATTCAGAATGGACTTGTCTGAATGAAGTAATCCCAGCAATAAGTACAAATATGTTGGTTTTACTGACTACATGTCCTTGACCTTAATAAAATTTAACAAAATCCATTAGAAATACAACATTGAGGAAGTATTGTGGGATTACAGAATACTAATGAAAGGAGAGAAATTTGACAGCTGCAAGGGACATCCGTAATTTTGTCTAATACTCATTCCTTCAACTCTTCTGAGAGATGCTTCTGCTTCACTTCAACCATGGAGTTTCAGTGGAAATTCCATGTCTTAGGAGACCCCATCTCCATGGCTACTGAACTTTGTCTAGTGGTGGGAATTTGACCCAATTTGCCCAGGCATGATATTCCATCCCTGTGGCCACCAGTTGATTAATCTTGCAATGGACACTTGAACTACCCAAATCAGAGTCCTTCTGGACTTATTAATTAAAGGCAAGTCTTCTTCTTCTTCCAATGTGGCCCAGGGAAGTCAAAAGATTGGATACCCCGATCTAAGTAATAATCATCAATGGTTGCTGAAATCATTAGGTGACAAGTTGATGGGAAAGCTTATCACAGATTGATCAGGTTGACCACATCTACACCCAATAATCAATCTTAACACCATAAAAAGAGAGACCAGGCTGGGTGCGGTGGCTCTCCCCTGTAATCCCAACACTTTCGGAGGCCAAGGTGCATGGATCACTGGAGGTCAGGAGTTTGAGAACAGCCTGGCCAACATGGTATAACATCCGTCTCTACTAAAAAATAGAAAAAAAAAAAAAATAGCCCGGTGTGGTTCATTTTTTTAACCATAGGAGCTGGGTGGGCACCTGTAGTCCCAACTACTCAGGAGGTTGAGGCAGGAGAATCACTTGAACCCAGGAGGTGGGGTTTGCAGTGAACCAAGATCATGCCACTGCACTCCAGCCAGGGCAACAACAACAAAAAAAGACCACAAAAATATGGGCTACTATGAACTGAGTGTTTGTGTCCCCCACATACCCCAAATTCATCTGTTAAAGCCCCAACCTTTATGTAATGGTATTTGGTAATGGAGCCTCTGGGAGGTAATTAAGATTAGATTGTAGCCTTAAGAGGAAGGGAGAGAAATCTCTCTCCTTGCATACATGTATAGGAAAGGCCACGTGAGGACACAGTGAGAAGGCTGCTGTCTGCAAGTCAGGAAGAGAGCCCTCATCAGGAACCAAATTACCAGCACCTTGATCTTGACTTCTCAAACTCCCGAAGTCACCCAGACTATGGTATTTTGTTATGGCAGCCCAAGTATGATTTAAGATATGGCCCTACTAGGCTGGGTGTGGTGGCTCATGCCTTTAATCCCAGCACTTTGGGAGGCCAAGGTGGGCAGAGCATTTGAGGTTAGGATTTTGAGACCAGCCTGCCCAACATGGTGAAACACTGTCTCTACTAAAAATACAAAAAAATTAGTTGGGTATGGTAGCACACATCTGTAATCTCAGCTATTGGGGAGGCTGAGGCAGGAGAATCACTTGAACCCAGGAGGCAGAGGTTGCGGTGAGCTAAGATTGCACCACTGAACTCCAGCTTGGGTGACAAAGTGAGACTCTGTCTCAAAAAAAAAAAAACAAAACAAAACAGAAAAAAAAAAAAAAGATATGGCCCTACTGCTGTGATGATAATAGGAAGTACACGGTACCATCTATGAAGTTGCTTTTACAGAAATGTCATCTATATCTGATCAAGTATCTAGATTTAACTACTAGTGAGTGGGAAATACAGGGTAATTATACCACAAGGATGTAATTAGCTAAATCAAAATATCAGAAATTCCTCAGGATAAATGACCCATTTTCTTAACAAATAAATAGCAAGTATGCGTGTGCGGGCGGTGTTTAGGAGATATAGATAGAGTTGAAGAGAGAGAGAGAGAAAAGGAGAGAAGGGAGGGGAAGGGAGATTAAAAGAGACTTAAGGCCCATATAAACTAAATGTAATACATGAGCCTTGTCTTGATACTGAGGTGAACTAACCCAACTGTATGAAAGCATTTATGCAAGAGTTGAAGAAATTCGAACCCTAACTAGATAGTTGACAATATCAAGGAATTGCTATTAGAAAAACTGGAACCCTCACACAGTGCCTGTTGGAATATAAGTGGTCAGCCGCTTTGGGAAACAGTTGGATGGTTTCTCAAAATGTTAAACATAGGGTTTACATATGGCCTAGCAATTCCACTCCTAATACACTTAAGAGTAATACACTTAAGAGAAATGAAAACACATGTCCACATGAAAACTTGCACACAAATGTTAATAGCAGTATTACTCATAATAGCCAAAAAGAAGAAGCAACAAATGCCCAATAACTGATGAATAAACAATGTGTGGTATATTCATACAATGGAATATTATTCAGCCATAAGAAGGCATGAATTCTTGTCACATGCTACAACATGGAAGAGCCTTGAAAACATGGTGCTAAATCAGAGAAGCAGGCACAAAAGGCCACATATTATATGGTTCCATTTATATGAAATGTCTAGAATAGGCAAATCCACAGAAACAGAAAGATTATAATATACAATACATACAGCAATCAGGACAATGGAGTATTGGTACAAGGACAGACTAAAGGAAAAGACTAGAAGATCCCAAACCAGATTCACACTACATGGTAATTTCATGTCATTTCATTTATGACAAATGCTCTGTGGCAATTCAGTGGTGGAAAAGATGGTATTTTGATAAATGGTGCTGGGTCAACAGGATATCCACATTGAAAAGAAATATCCTTGACCCCTACCTTATACCATATGCCTAATTAATTCGGGATGGGCATAAGCCTAAATGAGACAGATAGAACAAACTACTAGAAGAAAACATAAGGGAAATATTTTCATGACCATGGGATAGGCAGAGATTTCTTTTCTTTTTTTTTTTTTTGAGATGAAGTTTCGTTCTTGTTGCCCAGGCTGGAGGGCAATGGCATAGTCTCGGCCCACTACAATCTCTGCCTCCCAGGTTCAAGTGATTCTCCTGCTTCAGCCTCCAAAGTAGCTGGGATTACAGGTGCCCGCCACTATGCCCAGCTAATTTTTGTATTTTTAGTAGAGATGGGGTTTCACTATGTTGGCCAGGCTGGTCTTGAACTCCTGACCTCAAGTGATCCACTGCGCCCAGCTTAAAATTTCTTAATTGGACCAAAAAGCACTAACTATAAAAGACTCATGAGTTGAACTTTATTAAAAGTTAAGAATTTCTGCTCATCAAGAGAACAGAAAGGCAAGCCATGCCTTTGAAGATTTTTGCAACATATATCTGACAAAAAGACCTGTATTTAGAATACTATGACCTAATGATTCTACTCCTGGATATATACCCAGTAAAACTGAGGGCTTTTGTTCACCAAAAGACATGAACAGCTTTATGGCAGCTTTATTCATAATATGGCCAAACTGGAGACAACTCAAAAGTCCATTAACAGAGTAAGGGGTAAATAAACTGTGGTACAGTCATATAGTAGAATACTACACAGCAATGAAGAATGACCTATTGCTGAGCTGGACGCAGTGGCTCATGCCTGTAATCCCAGCACTTTGGGAGGCTGAGGTGGGCAGATCACGAGGTCAGGAGTTCGAGACCAGCCTGGCCAACATGGTGAAACCCCATCTCTACTAAAAATACAAAAACTAGCTGGGCATGGTGGCAGGCACCTGTAATCCCAGCTACTCGGGCGGCTGAGACAGGAGAATCGCTTGAAACTGGAAGTTGGACGTTGCAGTGAGCCGAGATCACGCCACAGCTCTCTTGCCTGGGCTAAAGAGCGAAACTCTGTCTCAAAAAAAAAAAAAAAAAAAAAAAAGAATGACCTATTGCTATGCGCTGTAACATAAACGGACACATTTGCATACATAATGCTGACTGAAACTGGACACAAGCGTACACATGCGTGATTGTGGTTACCTTTGGTGGGGGATATTGACTGGGGGGTGACATGAGGGAGACTTTCGGTAGCTGGAAATGTTCTATATCTTGATCTGGGTGGGGGTTACACAGGTATGCACAGAGGAAAAAACTAATCCAGTTGTACACTTAGGATTTGTGAACTTTACTGTACTCAAGTTACACCTAAAAGAAAATCCAAAGTTTCTTATCTTTTAGACAGTGATATTGTATTCACAAGTGAAATGATATGGTGACTGCGATTTACTTAAAAAAAAAAACAACACCCAGGAAAGAGGGTGAGGGTATGAATACAATGAGGCTGTCTATGCACTGACAGCTGTTGAAGCTACATGATGGGTATGTAGGGGTTTGTTATACTGTTTGGTCTACTTCTGCATATATTTAAAATTTTCTTCAAGAAGTTTTTTTAAAAATTGGCATTCTTGAAAGTTTCAGTCAAAGTGTACTTACAGTTTCAATTGCCATTTCTATTGCCACATTGTCTTCTGAGCTTGGGCATTTCAGGAAGTGTTTAAGTGCCTGAAAAGAGAATTATAGCAATTAAACATTTTCAGAATATTTTCACATTAGGGAAAACAAAGCTTTCACACAGCTTTTACACAAAGTAATTACAGTCTGTGAAAGTATCTTCATCTCAACCAGGGGCTCGCACAGTGTTGGATCTTAAATATATCCTTAAAAGCTGGGTATAGTTTAAAAAATGGAAGGACCCAGTTAACCCTCTGAAGAATCTAGTCCTGATGAAATGAAAAGGCAAAATGTGCCCTTTTCAGTAGGAAGATTTACTTATTTTCATTCATTTATTCTTTCAACAAATAGTTACTGACAACCTGCTACTATGAATGTGGGACTTCGCTAGATCCCGTGGAGAATACCAGGAATGGTATGGCACGGCCCCTCTTTTCTGTGTTATGTACAATCTTACCAGGAAGATCTGTGTGATACGATGATAATATAAGAGACCAAATATTTTAAGTCATAATTGTCTAATTCCTGCACAGCATAACACCACACTTAGGAAGAAATTTACAACTATAAAAAGACAAATGGACTGGATTGTCAGTGTTTTTTTTTTCTTTCTTTTATAGGTGCTCTGAGGAAGAAAAGATGGTTTGGCATGGAGATGATCCTGAAGGTGTCACTTGAAGGACGAATAGGTTTGTGGTAGGTGGCGTAGGGAGCAGAGAGGCACCCACATGGAGAACAGGATGGATGAAGTCCTGGCTGTCAGAGGAGTGTGGGACTCTTCTATGGAAACAGCTGGGTGCCAGATTAGGGAGTTCTGGCTGGTTGGTCAAACTATGGAAATTCTCTTAAGTGCCAGCAAAGGAGTTTGGACTTTATCTAAGAGCCAGCAACAACAAATTGGTGGTGGCCTGTAGGCTGAATTCACACACAGACATGTTTTTTTTGGCCAGTGAGGTATTCTATAAATATTGGGGCACATATTTCAAAACTGGCAGCCCCAAGCTTCCGTTTCTCTTGAAAAAATCATATGATCTGGCACTACAGGGCCTGGATTCCTAAAAAACAACAATTCTATGGAGGTGAGCAACAGCTGGCTTCTTAAGATATGTGCCGTTCAGTAGTCCCTACCCTGTCACATGAACAATGCACAGCATTACCCCATAGCTTCACTTATCATGTCCCTTCTTTGGACACTGTAACCCCTGCCTTAGGCCAAGGGACTCTGTAACAATGAAAGCAACTATTATTTGGGGAACAAAGTGAAGGATGACAAACTCTAAAGGTGGATAAACTAAAAACAGGAAAAATAAGAAACTACTGCAATAATCAGAAGCAAGGTCATGTGGGCCTGGACTGAGTTGATGGTAGTTAGAATGAAAGTGACAGATGTGAGAGGTATTACAAAGGAAGGCTGTGACTGGGTGTGGGAGGGAGAGGAAGATTTCAGAGTTAGCTCTGAGATTTCAAATCTGAGTGGGAGTTACTGGCATTTACATATATTTCCTACAATTATTCCTGCGTAGTCAGTGTATATTTTCTTGGCAAATACTAACTCGTGAATATTGGCCACACAGCAAGAAGAATTTTCCAGCCTGAAGATATCTCTTTTCTCCTTCAAAGTATAAGGCAATGCTTTGATAGTCTTCATTAGTAGTGTCTTCAGAACCTATAACAGAAGTTTACTGAGTAAAATATCTGAGCAAAATTTGTTTACCCTTTATTGCTAACCTGAAAATAAAATCTAAGAATGAGTGATCTAAAAATAGGTGATTAAAAACTCCTAACAGCAAACATCAATGTAATTATTAATGTCTGTTTTCGTCACAAAACATACCTATCACAATTACCCCAAATATTGACTCTGTTCCATCTTTTTTTTTAACTCTAAATATGATCCAGGAGAGGAAATTATAAGGTTTTTGTTAGCAATACAAATGGAATCCATCCCTCTCAGCAATGCCTGGTTTAAACAATAGTCTGTATATTTGTCAGACAAGTAGGGAAGATGACATTCGAGTAGCCAGTAGATGCTGGTTAAAGATATGACTGTTTTTCCTTTGGCTTGGGGCTTAAATACATTAAGCATAGAGGAAGAAGGACCCCCAAAGCTGCTGGAATTCCAATTCATTGTTTACATTTACCTATGGGAGTTGGGGCCCAATAGAATACTAAAGTATAACAACCACCCTGTGCCTCCAGCTGGGGGAAAAGGGGGTTTATAAGAGAAAGGCATAAAGCAAAGTGGGCAAAAGTATGTGTGTGTTTTGAAGGTGGGAGGAGGCATACACACACACCCTTAATATACACACCTGATATAAGACAAATCATGTTCTTATAAACTTAGAAAAATTGCTTTAGTGAAATGGTGGTGGTAACATTAGGACAGAAATGTCATCTGTCAAGTTAAGCATTGGCAATTCTAAAGTTGCCTATCTGTACTTCCTTTTTTTTTTTTTTTAACTCTATTTTCTCTAATTATCTTAATGACTTCATAAGAAGTCATTTGGGAAGCCAAAGCATCCCAAGAAGCTTTTACCTAATTTGTTTCCTTGAAGACTGAAATAAATATTTTCTTGTGAATCCTAACATCAATTCTTATGGTCATTTTGTGAATTATAAAAAACAAAATAACACAAAAGAACAAATATTTTATGATTCCACTTCTATGAGGTACCATGAATAGTCAAATTCATAGATACAGAAAGTAAAATCGTGCTTACCAGGGTCTAGGGAAAAGAGGGCAATGGGGAATTATTATTTAATGGGTACAGAGAAAGTCTGGGATGATGAAAAAGTTTTAGAGATGGACAGTGGTGATGGCCACATAACAACGTGAATGAATGTACTAAATTGTACACTTTTAAATGGAAATTTTATGTTATATATATTTTAGCACAATAAAACAAAACAAAACACAAACAACATTACGTATGGTCCATGAAATGAAAATTTGAAAATTATTTCAGTAGTTTCTAAAAATAATTGCAAACATGAGAAGAAAACCTCTAAGCAGGCATTCCCAGAATATCAAATTCTCCTTTGGACTGTCCAAATCTTTGAAAAACACATCTTGGGTATATCACTCTTCATCATTTGTAACTCGATTTTTAAATGAAAATATTTACATTTTCAAAAATCATCCTGCATTTTCTATCACCTTCATTTTGAAATCTTTGATTTACTACTGGCTGATAAATAGCAGGATTTGGGAAATCTAGCCTCTCTTGGAATTCACACAGAAAGACCCTTAATTTTTTAAAATAGTCCTTTTTAACAATACCATCTCACCTTGAAGTAGCAGGGATCTTCAAATCCAACACATAACATAGATACATGTGTGTCTATGTATAAATGATAAACATTTACACCAAGTGCATTCTTGTATGTATACCAATCTGATAATTAGATCATAAGCGACAAAGTGTTTTTATGATAAACATCTTGAAGAGAACTAGGGAAAAAATGATATTTACCAATAATATCTGCATAGATTTCCATTTTGTTGTGTTGCTGAGCCAGTGTGAAAGCTTCATTGTTACATTTGGACATGACAAGAAACTGGATGGCAGACCCATAGTCACCAAGCTGTAGAAAAAACCTGAAGCAAAGTACTTTCTTTAATTAGCTAGACTCTTATATGAGTTTGTGATTTATAAAATTTTTCAACCAGGGGAAACCATTTAAAAATCAAAATTTATTAGATAAATTGCAGTTCTTTTTTTTTTGAAATGGAGTCTCACTCTGTCACCCAGGCTGGAGTGCAGTGGCGCAATCTCGGCTCACTGCAGCCTCCGCCTCCTGGGTTCAAGCGATTTTCCTGCCTCAGCCTCCCAAGTAGCTGGAACTACAGGCATGCACCACGACACCCAGCTAATTTTTTGTATTTTCAGTAGAGATGGGGTTCACCATGTTGGCCAGGCTGGTCTTGAACTCCTGATCTCAGGTGATCCATCCATCTTGGTCTCCCAAAGTGCTGGGATTACAAGTGTGAGCCACCACACCCAGCATGCAGTTCTATATTATATGCTTACACTTGAAAGACATACTCTTGTCTGCTGACCACAACAGCCTTTGAATTTAAATACTTAGACCTGATAAAAAAAATAAAGACTAAATATTCCTTTTGAATTAATATATTTGATGATAGAAGGTGGAGGCTTACTTTTATGGTTAGTTTTTGAAAGTCCAAAAATATTAATGTATTATGTTACCTGGCTACCATTTTGGCTCCATCCGGAGACTGGGTCTCTCTAACAATACTGACAGCTTTTTCAGGATTATTGAGGTGATCCAGATAGATGCGGATTACACTTTGCCATTGTTTTGCATTCTCATAAGCCACAACAGCTTCTTTGTATCTGTAAAAACATAGCTCAGATAAACTTTTTTTAACACTGTCAATCTGGGGAGAAAATGTTGATAAGTGTTTAGGACACTTTTTCATGTTATTGATGGTGACTGCTTATTTTTCCTGAACTTCTTTTTCCTTTAACAGAAAAATACCAGGAACCATCCCACTAAAATGTTCTTTTTAGGAATTTGATAAATGAGCAGTAAAATATCAATATTAAATTGTATTTTCCCATCTGAATCAAAGCCATATATTTTTTTACATTTTACTGCTTTTTTTTTTCCTTTTAAGTAGGAAGATTATAATAGTAATATAGAAAACATAGAAAGTGTAGATTTTTTTTCACAATTATAGATACAGCTTCATGGTGATATATAAAACCTTTACATATCCTCAGTCACAAAGCTCGTACCTTTGTGTTGACCTCCAGATAGAGCTCAGGACCCCTCTTCAGTTCCTGACCGGCTCTCAGCTCCCTCCATTTCAACAAGACATTCGGTGTATATCTCTATTTCCTAAAGCTACTTTTCTAAAAGTGCAGGGTATTAAATCTCCTTTAAAAGTTTCTTAATAGATATTTCCAAGTTAATTTCCAGAGGCTATAGAAAGTTACACTTCTTTAAAATTTTTTTATTTTTTATTTTTAAACTTGTTGTAGAGATGGGCTCTCTCTCTGTTGCCCAGGCTGTCCTCAAACTCCTGGCCTCAAGTGATCCTCCTGCCTTGGCCTCCCAAAGTGCAGGGATTCCAGGTGTAAGCCACCATGCCCAGCCCAAAAGTTACATTTCTATTGGTTGTGTATATATAAGCATATTTTGACAACATGGTTATTAGTTTAAAATAAGTATTTCCAAATATGGCAGGTTGCCTTAATTTAATTACTATTAGTGAGGTAGAACCTTTTCATGTTTACATCAAATGCAATTTCATAATTGTATTTCCTCCTCTGGCACTTGTGTTCTTGTCTTTAGCCCATTTTCCTATTAGTGTCTTTGAGTTTCTTGTATTAAGTAGTGGGAGATCTTTGTATGTTTAGGATATTAACTATCCATTGCTATATTTTAACTGTACTACAATAGAGTTATAAATTTTTAAATACAGTTAAAATATAGCAATGGATAGTTAAGCAGCTTAAACAAGCTTAAACAAGCAGCCCTATGTGGCTTCAGCAAGCAGCTGTATGTGTGGAATTCATGTTTCTTCACTTTTTTTTCCCCCTGCATCTGTGATTTATACAATAATAATCCTCCTTAATAAAATAACAATCACTTTATTTTCATGCCATATTATATCAAAATTTCAACTTCCACTATAAAACCCTCAAATAAAAAGAGATATTAATCTATATTTGAGTATATAAAGGAAACACTGAGATATATGAGGTACAGGAGGATTTTAATAGTCTGGCACTTCAGGCCAACAAAGGATTAAATAAAGGTGTTTTCTGTCTTTCTCTACTTTGCCTTTCTTACAGGGTTGCAAATATCAATGGTTAATTTGTAAAGCTTATATTACTTTAAATCGGTATAAATTTGAGAAAGTGTACAAACCTTCCATCTGCTTCCTTGGCTTTGGCATACTGCAAATGGATCTTAGGAGAAGAAACGTGGGGCAGAAGATCACCAACTTTTGCCCTGGAAAAGTAGGTCCAGGAGAACAATATGAGTACCATGTTCACTCCAAAAGTAGCCTGCTATAACCAAATGTTAGGTTTTAGGATGCAAAAAACAGTTATTACTATCTTTCAAAAATCTTGGTTCCTGGCAGGATGCAGTAGCCTGTAATCCCAGCACTTTGGAAGGGTGAGGCGGGCAGATCACCTGAGTTCAGGGGTTCAAGACCAGCCTGGACAACATGGTGAAATCCTGTCTCTACTAGAAAAATAAAGTACAAAAATTAGCCAAGCATAGTGGCGGCATGTCTGTAATCCCAGCTACTCAGGAGGCTGAGGCAGAGAATTGCTAGAACCCAGGAGGTGGAGGTTGCAGTGAGCTGAGATCGTGCCACTGCGCTCCAGCCTGAGCAACAGAGTGAGACTCTGTCTCAAAGAAAAAAAAAAAAAGAAAAAAAAAAAGAAAAGAAAATCTTGGCACCTATGGGTAAAAGCTGATTTAATTGCTGTTTCTCCTAACACCCACTCCACTCCCACCCCCAAGGGTAGGAAAATGGTTAGTCCATTAACTCTGTTAGGACAAGGGGGTTTTTGTTTTTTCCTACTAAGGATTTCTCCACACCAAACCAGGAGAATGTGCTATTCTTTGGAAAAAGAACTATTAATATGAACTTATCTAAGGAGAACAAAAGAGATGAAGGGCAGGTCTAGATAGGGGAACAGAATGGACAGGGAGAAAGCATTGCAAGGAGGCAAGTGGGGAGACCCCAGAGGCACATTCATTTCCAATCCTGTTCAGAAACAAACCGCAGGCAGCTCTTACCAATTCTTAGAGCGGATGTAAACAGATGCTGCTTTGTCATAGTAGAGACCTTTTTCATACAGCTGGGCTGCTTCTGAAAATTGCTAAAATAAGACAGGATTATTAAAATACTAAGTTATTATGTACAAAAGACCATATGAATATTGATGCAGACAAAAGAGGACCTTCATATTCTCCAATATGGCTCCACAGTCTCTTTTAAGGACCCTGCTGGGATGCTTGAGGGCTTGGTTAACCCCTCGACGTATGTCTCCCATTCTTATGGACATCTGGGCCACTCCAGCCAGACAAGCTTCATCATGTTCCTGCAATCACAAGGCAAATACTAACAAATCAGATTCTAACTTAACACCATGTGTTTAAGAAAGAACAATGAATTTAACTCTAAAATGAGTCCAAAGGTTATGGTTTACTTTTATCTTTTCAGGGAAGTCTCATGATTTTAAAATAACACTTGGGTCTTTTTTTAAAAAAAAAACAGCTATTACAAAATTATATTTTGTTCTGTGAAAGCCTAGATCAACTTCATGCTTAAGACCAAATTTTTACTATCCCTCATATATCTTGACCTTTTCTTTTTCTTTTTTTTTTGAGACGGAGTCTCGCTCTGTTGCCCAGGCTGGAGTGCAGTGGCGTGATCTCTGCTCACTGCAAGCTCCGCCTCCTGGGTTCAAGCCATTCTCCTGCCTCAGCCTCCCGAGTAGCTGGGACTACATGTGCCCACGACCACGCCCGGCTAATTTTTTGTATTTTTTAGTAGAGACGGGGTTTCACTGTGCTAGCCAGATGGTCTCGATCTCCTGACCTCGTGATCCGCCTGCCTTGGCCTTCCAAAATGCTGGGATTACAGGCATAAGCCACCGTGCCCGGCCACCCTCATGTGTCTTTTTGGTATAAAAGTTTATATAAGAAGTAATATACTGGCTATATAGCATAAATGCTATGAATAAAATTAAGAAGAAAACCATTTATCAAATTGCAGATTTCTCTATGAGGCATGATTAAACATAAAAACTTTGTTTCTTTAGTAATTGTTAAATTCATTAAAGATACCAAAGACAGCTAAAGAACTCACCAAATAACTAATCTCTACTAGTAAGATATAATGTCAGATTATATTTTATCTAAAGCAGCATGTCTAGTAAAATTTTCTGTGATGAGAGAAATGTTCTATATCTGCCCTGTCCAATATGGTAGCTACTGGGCATTTGAAATACGGCTAGTGTAACAGAGGAATTGAATTTTAAATTTTATTTAACTTTAAATAATTTAAGTAGACACATGTGGCTAGTGGTTACTGTATTTGATGGTGCAGATAAAGAATGAACTAAAATTGATGTAGCCAGACAAAGAAAATGTCAAAAACCTAAGAGATAAATGAGCAAAGGAAATGATCAGACAATTCATTAAAAAATACAAGTGGAAACAAAATACAATTGGCCAATAAATAAAAACATGCTCAACTTCACCAATAATCAAATATACATAAAATAAAATATCTTTATTTGCTTACAGAATTGGTAGAGATAAAACAACTGATAACATTCAGCTTCGCTGAGAATGAAGGGGGCACTATCATACATGGAGTGTGTGTGAATCACTACAATTTCTTTTGAACAGCAATTTAGCCATGTCAAAAATGAAAAGTACACTTTGTAACCTAGAAATCTAACTTATAGGAAAATATTCTCCAGAAATACTATCATAGGTAGCTAAAGATACATGTACTAAGTAGAATATTCATTGTAGTGATTTTTAAAAATGAATTTAATTTTTTAATTTTTATTTTTTAATTTAAAAAAGTTGTTGTTTTTTTAAAGAGACTGGGTCTCATTCTACCGCCTAGGCTGGAGTGCAGTGATGCAATGCTACCATACCCAGCTAATTTTTTATTTTTAAATTTGTAGAGATGGGCCAGGCGCGGTGGCTCAAGCCTGTTATCCCAGCACTTTGGGAGGCTGAGGTGGGCAGATCACTTGAGGCCAGGAGTTCAAGACCAGCCCGGCTAACATGGCAAAACTCTGTCTCTATCAAAAATACAAAAATTAGTCAATTATGGTGGCACATACCTGTAATCCCAGCTATTCAGGAGGCTGAGGTACGAGAATCACTTGAACCCAGGAGGTAAAGGTTGCAGTTAGCCAGGATGGCACCACTGCACTCCAGCCTGGGTGACACAGTGAAAGACCGTCTCCAAAAGAAAAATAAACAAATGAATTTGTAGATATGGGGGTCTTGTTTTGTTGTCCAGGCTGGTCTTGAACTCCTGGTGTCAAGCATTAGTTAGACTCACTTTTCTTTTTTACTTTTTTTTTTGAGACGGAGTTTCCCTCTTGTTGCCCAGGCTGGAGTGCAATGGTGCGATCTCAGCTCACTGCAACCTCTGCTTCCCGATTCAAGTGATTCTCCTGCCTCAGTTACCCGAGTAGTTGGGATTACAGGTGTGTGCCACCACACCTGACTAATTTTGTATTTTTAGTAGACATAGGGTTTAACCATGTTGGCCAGGCTGGTCTCCTGATCTAAAGTGATCCACTGGCCTCGGCCTCCCAAAGTGCTGGGATTACCAGCATGAGCCACTGTGCCCAGTCCTGGACCCACTTTTTTTTTTTTTTTGAGACACAGTCTCACTGTGTTGTCCAGGTTGGGGTGCAATGGCACGATCTCGGCTGACTGCAACCTCCGCCTCCTGGGTTCAAGCGATTCTCTCTGCCTCAGCCTCTCGAGTAGCTGGGATTACAGGCGCCCATCGCCATGGCTGCTAATTTTTTGTATTTTTAGTAGAGATGGGGTTTTGCCACATTGGCCAGACTGGCCTGGACTCACTTTTCATGTTAACATATTTTGGTGATTTTTCAAATTAGCTATCATGAGGTTGCATTACTTTTGTAATAAAAATGCTATATATAAAACGGAAAGTCAAAAGATTTTCAACCTTCACAAGACATCACCTAACTTAAAAACAGTAATTATTATTATAAATCTTAGCTTTTTAAGCTAGAATTCTGGGATGGGAAAAAGAGGTAGCATAGTGGGTCATGCTTTCCAGGGTCATCTTGAAAGATACAGTATGAGACAGAAACGGCAGAACAACGTTTTATGGATTGGGAATTCACTTTCAAAATGGTTACTGAAACTTTTTTTTTTCTTTCTTTGAGATGGAGTCTTACTCTGTCACCCAGGCTGTAGTGCAGTGGCACGATCTTGGCTCACTGCAACCTCCACTTTCTGGGTTCAAGCAATTCTTCTGCCTCAGCCTCCCGAGTAGCTGGGACTACACGCGTGTGCCACCATGCCTGGCTAAGTTTTGTATTTTTTTTTAGTACAGACGGGGTTTCCCCATATTGGCCAGGCTGGTCTTGAACTCCTGACCTCGTGATCTGCCCACCTTGGCCTCCCAAAGTGCTGGGATTACAGGTGCGAGCCACCGCGCCCGGCCTACTGAAACTTTTAAAAAGAGCAAAAGGAAAAAGCTTATGAAAATCATAGCCTGTAGGTAAGAAAGGATAAAAATCTTATTTCCAACTTTACTTAGACTTATATTAAGAATGTAAAACTTATCAGACTGATAAAAATATTGTCTTCGTCAGATTTTAAGAGCTTGAAGTGTTTTAAAATGATTTAACTATTTCCTTGCAAGGTTGTTAGTAAACCAAAGAAAAGGCTTACCTGCTAGATATGAAATATAATACAAATAAGACCATGATTTTTAAAAATGAAACTGAAAATGAACCCAAAGATAATTAGGCATATCTTATCTTTATCCAAGGTTACCTTATTGTCACCTGTTATTCCTTTCTCATAATGAGCCAAAGCATTTACATAATCACCCCTGAAAAAAAAAAGAGTGACTTTTAATATTTATTTTAGAATTTTATTTACATACACTTTTTCCTTTTTTTTTTTTTTCTTTTTTTTAGAGACAGGGTCTTACTCTGTTGCCCAGGCTGGAGTGCAGTGGCACAATCACAGCTCACTGTAGCCCCGACACCTCACTGGCTCAAGTGATCTTCCAGCCTCAGCTTCCTGAGTAGTTGAGACTACAGGCATGTGCCACCATGCCTGGCAAATTAAAAAAAAAAAAAAATTTGTAGGGACAAGGTCTCACCATGTTGCCAAGGCTGGTCTTGAACTCCTGGGCTCAAATGATCCACCACCTCGGCCTCCCAAAGTGCTAGGATTACAGGCATGAGCCACCACTGGGGAGTAGTAGATCAATTTACAAATACAGGATTTAAAGGATAATCTTTGTCATTGAGTTGCTTAAGCTCACAAAAGATGTGGAACACTACAGATGCATTCTTTCAAAGTGCAGTATGTCATTATCTTACTACTTAAAAAGTAATTATTAAGCTGGGTTATGCTATACTGTAAGGTACTTACTGTGTGGTATGCTAGGCATTTTGAGGAGCTACATTAATTTTCTTTTTAAATTCCAGGGTACATGTGCAGGATGTGCAGGTTTGTTACATAGGTAAACATGTGCCATGGTGGTTTGCTGTACCTATCAACCCATCACCTAAGTGTTAAGCCTAGCATGTATTAGCTTTTTTTTCTGATAAGAAGCTACATTACTTTTATTGGCTACTTTTGGTTAATTATCTCCTTTGGGGCACTAAATGACAATCACGTGACGATAAAACACTTTTTTTTTTTTTTTTTTTTTAACCAAAAGCCCAGTATTTACAAGAATATATATTGAGGAAATCTAGAGGGCCATCAATTTGTTAAAGGGTAGAAGTGGAGGAATACATTGGGGATTATAGTGCTGAGGGCCCTGGTTCTTATACCGAGAAAAAGTATTAATATACATGATATAAATAATATTCCTGGGCCAGGCATGGTGGCTTACGCCTGTAATCCCAGCACTTTGGGAGGCTGAGGCACACGGATCATGAGGTCAGGAGTTCAAGACCAGCCTGACCAACGTGGTGAAACCCTGTCTCTACTAAAAATACAAAAATTAGCTGCGTGTGGTGGCATGTGCCTGTAATCCCAGCTACTCGCGAGGCTGAGGCAGGAGAATTGCTTGAACGCAGGAGGCGGAGGTTGTAGTGAGCTGAGATTGCACCACTGTACTCCAGCCTGGGTGACAGAGCAAGACTCCATCTCAAATAATAATAATAATAATAATAATAATCCCTTCCTGTGACTGATGCTAACATGGATCTGCATATACAGAAGACTTTTATTATTTCAACTTATTTTCATTGTTTGGGATAGAATGAATCAGTGATTTGCCTAAGATACTTTTTGGGATCTATCTTCCTCTAAGAAACCATCTTCTCCAGAATAAATTAATCAGCTCTGAAATGGCATGATTTGAGATCTACCTTATCACTACTTTATCAGCTTAGACAAGTTACTAAACCTCTCTAAGCCTCATTCACTTTCCTCATCTATTAATGTAGAAGGACATTTTTGGAAAAGGAGCTGTTCTGCGGTTGAGAACTTTCTTTTGTTCAGCCTAGGACTCCATAGTCAGCAATATTCCTAAATGGAAATTTCCAATACAGACCTGATTACATCAACCAAGCTAGGGATTTTTCCTGAGAATAGGGAAGAGACATCCTCAGGAGATATCCCTAGCTCAGCTGATGTAATCCATTGAGTAGACAGTTCCTCCCACAGGAGCCTGAGGTTTTCCTTGGGCAAGCTAAATTAATACTTTGGAACTCTCACTTTATTTTTTGTTATTTTAGCTCACTGGATTATTTATTATTTTATTTTAAAGCTCTCATATGGAACTAGCTCATTAGTTTAATCCCAGATTTTAGTAAGTTAAATCTCACCTAGACCTGATAGACTGGCCCTGCTTTGACCTAATCAAGGTCTTGGATGCATAATGAAACAGACGGTTGAAATTGAACACAGGCCTAGGGTCTTAGGTGTCAAAGTCAGTAGCTGGTGGCTATTCAGGTATTTGATGACAATGAACTATACTTAAGTTAGTTCCCATTATCACAAGGAAATTCCTTCAGACTGTTGGGGGCTAGAGTGTGTGTACACTAGGGTCTGAAGATCTGCATACAAATATCAGTGAAAGCTTTGAGAATCGGTGGCTTCACAGTCAAGTGGTGAGCAGAAAGGGTTAGAAACGACGACACGCAGGCTTTCAACTGACTTCAGTTCATCTGACCATGAGACATGTTTGAGAATTTGTTACAACACTTCAAATTTTCCTGAAGGAAGTGAAAAATCGAAGTGTTCTGGATGGTCCAACGGCTTACTGGGGTGTCTGTACTCCGACAGGGCATGGTGGATCATCTTTTCTCCTTAGCACAGAAGTTTTATATTCTAAGACTCAGTCATCCTCAGGATGCAGGTGGAGGGCCAGGGGACCGGGGCCCTGTCTCTTGTGTTACGTACAAAGATTCCAACGTGCACTTTTTGGTATATGCATTTATAAGGAACAGAAATGTGGCAAACTTCATCAGATTGATTAAGAAGAAATAAAATCTCTAAAATGTTTTTAATCTGTAGAACAGAAAACTTGAAAGAAGATACCATGTTTAGAAATGAAAGAGTACTTTTCTTTTTTTGAAACAGGGTCTTGCTCCACTGCCTAGGCTGGTGTATAGTGGCGTGATCACAGCTCACAGCAGCCTCAACGTTCTGGGCTCAAGTGATCCTCCCACCTTAGCTTCTCCAGTAGCTGGGACTGCAGTCACGTGAGCCCAGGCTTGGCTTTTTTTTTTTTCTTTGTAGAGACAAGTTCTCATTATGTTGCCAAGGCTGGTCTCACACTCCTGAGCTCAAGCAGTCTTCCTTCCTTGGCCTCTCAAAGAGCTAGGATTATAGGCATGAGCCACCATGCGTGGTACAGAGTACTTTTTGATAGAGTAACTCCTACAACATGAATTTATGTGTCAGTATTCTCAATGAATCCAAAGTCTCTATGACAGTAAAGTAGAACTATGTGAAATGTTTTTAGAAAAAAATCAAATGTTATAACTATATTTTCTTTGTTTAAAGACAAATCTTTTTCCATATTTTAATATTTTTGAATGTTGGAATGTATCATAATAAATGTCAAAATGTCTGGTTGTCATTACACATACATGTACAAACTTATATTTGCAAATGAATTATTCATTTATTTTCTCTGCAGATATTTACATTGGTAGCACCAACCATGGCTGAATGTTAACTTAAAACTGGATCCTAAATGCCTCTAAAATTACACTTCGATGCAACGCTGCAAAAAAAATGTATAGTCTGTCAATTAAGACTATTGACAATTAAGAGGGTCTAGCAATTAAGAGCACTAGAAAATTCTAAATTTCTCAGAATAGATTATGGAATTTCCACAGGCAAGAGAGATTTGTGACTCCTATTCATGCATCATGAAGGACTATTACTCAAGCCCTCAATATCCTCCTGGGAAGAGCTTTTGGCTTGAATTGCAATACCAATTGTCTAATTTTCATACACATGAAACTAAAAAAACTATAATTAAAAAAATCATTTAGTTAAAAAAATGTATGTATCTGTGAAGTACAAGTGTAGGTCTTTGTGTGCATATATTGGGTACTGGTGAAGTCTGGACTGTTAGTGTACTCATACCTGAATAGTGAAAAATGCACCCAGTGGGTAATTTTTCAACCCTCATCCACCCTCCCACCTTTTGGAGTCTTCAGTGTCTATTATTCCTCTCTGTATGTCCTTGTGTACCCATGGCTGAGCTCCCACGTATGAAGGAAAACGTGCAGTATTTGATTTTCTGAGTTACATCCCTTTGGCCTCCAGTTCCATCCATGTTGCTGCAAAAGACACAATTCATTCTTTTTTTATGGCTGAGTAGTATTCTGTGGTGTGTGTGTGTGTCTGTGTGTGTGTGTACACCACATTTCCTTTCTCCAGTGCTCTACTGATGGACACTTAGGTTGATTCCTTACCTTTGCTATTATGAATAGCGTTGCAATAAACATATGAGTGCAGGTATCTTTTTGATGTAACGATTTCTTTCCCTTTGGGTATACACTCAGTAGTGGGATTGCTGGGCTGAATGGTAGTTCTAGTTTTAGTTCTTTGAGAAATCTCCATACTGTTTACCATAAAGGTTCTATTAATTTACATTCCTATCAACAGTATATAAGCATTCCCTTTTCTCCACATCCTTACCAACATCTATTATTTTTAGATTTTTTAATAATAGCTATTCTGACTGGTGTAAGATGGTATTTCATTGTGGTTTTAATTTGCATTTCTCTGATGATTAATGATATTGAACATTTTTTCATATTTTTATTGGTTGCTTATATGTCTTCTTTTGAAAAATGTCTATTTATGTCCTTTGCCCACTTTTTAATGAGGTTATTTGTTTTCTTCTTGTTGAGTTGTTTGAGTTCCTTGCAGATTCTGGATATTCGCTTGCTATTGGATGCATAGTTTGCAAATACTTTTTCCCATTCTGTTGGTTGTCTATTTGCTCTGCTGATTGTTTCTTTTACTGTGCAGAAGCTTTTTAGTTTAAGTCCCATTTGTCTACTTTTGTCAGAAAAAACTATAATTCTAAGCAAATAGAAAATGTAGACCAAACCTTGGTGTTTTTCACTATGGTTTGAAATTACAGAGCAAATCCTCAAAGTGTTAAAGGAGGTCAGAACCATGAACATAAGTTAGGAAAAGCAGTGTGATGCTATGCATAGTTGTTGATGGCCACATGTGATTAAAAATAATATTTAGGCTGGGCACAGTGGCTCACGCTTATAATCCTAGCACTTTGGGAGGCTGAGTTGGGAGGATCACTTGAGCTCAGGAGACCAGCCTGGTCAAGATGGTGAGACCCTATCTCTCTTAAAAATTAAAAAAAATTTAAAAATTAGCCAGGCATTGTGATGCATGCCTATAGTCCCAGCTACTGAGGAGGCTGAGATGGGAGGATCACTTGAGCACAGGAGTTCGAGGCTGCGGTGAGCTATGATCATACCACAGCACTCCAGCCTGGGTAACACAGAGAGATCCTGTCTCTATTAAAAATAATAATAAAATGATAATAATAACATTTAGATTCTAAATGCAGAAACAGCTTAGATCCAGACTTAGATTTTGATCCTGAAAACTTAAAGTGGATAGTGCATGGATAAGACATTAGAAAAAACATTTTTCAGATATATAATTAATATAGTATTTTTTCTCTAAAAAAATTATTAAATCAATGGAGGGCCTTATCATTAATGGAAGTTTTGAACTAAAGATATTTGCAGTCATTGGCTACTGACTGAAATGTATGAAAACAGACTTACGCGAATTCAAGCTGAATAGCATATTCTTTTGATATAAAAGGAATCTGGTCTGGGGCCAAACGCTTTGCCAGTTGTAGAGCACTGTCCCAATGCTGTAAATCCCTTCTCATCTGTTAAGAAGAGAAAGACCTTAACTTTAAATGAGCAAAATTATTTTGCAAAGTTACCACCAAGAGCTAGTTTTAATAAAACTAATTACAAAACCTTTTTGTTTAAATAATGAAACTTGATCTTTACAATGATAATATATTACTATAGCATGCATTCTCAATAGGGTTGACAGAGCCCTGAAGAAGGCAAAAACTGATTCTTGGAGGGGCAAAAAAATCTTAGCTATTACAATGGTTTGTGGCCCTCCAAAACTCAATCTTATCTAACAAAATCTTAGTCCTTAGTATTTAATTTTTCTCAGTAGGGAGTAATCAAATTAAATTAATGTAATCAATTAAAGTTAATTTTTATTTTTAGAAGGTAGTGATTTTAAAAAGTTGAGAACACTTTGCTATAGGAATTGGTGTGTTTTTCTCAGAAAATCTGAAGCTATATCACAACACGACTAATAGCAAATGTAACTAAAATGTAAATATATTTTCTTCCTAGTTCCTGTGGTCTTTTATCTCTGCCTGGTACATAATTGTAAATATAAACTAATCATTAAAGAATCTTTCAAAGTTCATTCCTCACTTTATTCATACTTTCCAAACAATAATAGCTAACATTTTTCAAGTGTCATTATCTGCCAGATACTGTTCTAGGGGATTAGCTTATTTATCTTTCATGACTACCCTTTTGCAACGTATTAACACTTTCTTGTATCCATTTTAGAGATCCAGAAACTGAGGCAGAGAGGCTCCTCTGTACATAAGGTTACACAACTGGTGCACCACGGAGCTGGGCAGCAGGGCTCTGCCTCTGAACTTTTCACCTGGTTAACTCATCAGCTTTCAAACTGAGGTTAAAGAGTAATCACCCCTCTCCATTATCGATCCATTACCTCAAATTCTTTCCAAGTCTAGCAGCACATGACCAGTGCCCACAGTTAAATGCAGAAGAGTTGAGATGACATCTTTCCCCTCAGTCATCGCAGCCATATTCCCATTTCAGTGAGTACTAATCCAAGTTTTGAAAACTTCTCAGGGTGTCCCAATTATCTTAAATAACACTGTAAAATTACCTACATTTTTCTTAAAGTTAATTTAGTTCACTTAAAATTTAAAAATGAAAATTTGCTATTGAATGATTTGTAAAAGGAAAGCTGTAAAATTAATAAAAAATGCTTCCAAAACAACCTCTTTTACATAGTTGTAGAAATGAAAGTTTTAGGTGAAATAATATTAATGATTACAACAGCTAATGATATGTTTTTACTATTGATCATGCACTGTGCTAAAAGATCTCGTTCTCATTTGTAAATCTTTACAAATATCCCGTGAGCTAGATATTATTCTTCCTACTTTAAAGAAATAGGATCTAGGGCTCAAAAAGGTTAAATAACATGTCCAAGCTTACACAGAGCTGGAATTTGAACCCAGACATGTCTGACTGTGAAGTCTGCGCTCCTCACTGCAAGTCGATATGGCCACGCTTCCCTTCTTCCCTGCCCTTGAACTAACTAGGCCCTTCATCCTGCTCTAGGCCCTCTCCTGCAATGCTCACCTCTGGGAAACCAGTGATGGTACACTAGTCCTTAGCTCACCTCTTAATACACAACAGAATTTCACACAATAAGGATAAATGTGCCTCGGTTTTCCCATCTGGAAAACAGAGAAAAAACCAATCCTATCTCATAGGATTGTTGTGAGGGTTTAATGAGTTAATACCTGTCAAGTGCTTAGAAAAGTGCCTGGCCCACGTAAGCACTCAATATATGATGATATTTTTCCTTGTATACGTTTTTGTAATTTACACAATCTGTTCTCTTTGGACACACTTAGATTTCAATTAGTAATGTTGTAATACCATGCATTTTATGCCTCCACAAAATGCAGAATAAACATATTTTTGAATTATGATTTTAATGAAAAATAATATAATTAATGAGTACTCAGGGGTTCTTAAACTGACATGTTTGAATTCTAGGAGGGGGAAGGCATATAGTGTCTGTGCTGAGAAATTTTAATTATATAGAAGGGGTGATCCTCCTTTGCATATTCTTATGTTCTTTCCTTTTTTTTTTTTTTTTTTTTTTTTGAGACAGAGTCTCCCTCTGTCACCCAGGCTGGAGTGCAGTGGTGCAATCTTGGCTCACTGCAACCTCTGCCTCACAGGTTCAAGCGATTCTCCTTCCCCAGCCTCCAAGTAGCTGCGATTACAGGCTCACTGCAACCTCTACCTCCCAGGTTCAAGCAGTTCTCCTGTCTCACCCTCCTGAGTAGCTGGGATTACAGGCACATGCCACCACGTCCGGCTAATTTTTGTATTTTTAGTTGAGATGAGGTTTCATCATATTGGTCAGCTGGTCTCAAACTTCTGACCTCAGGTGATCCACCCACCTTGGCCTCCCAAAGTGCTGGGATTAGAGGCGTGAGCCACTGCTCCAGGCCCCATTTTTTTTTCCCCCCATTTCCCCACTGGATACCTCTTACACAATTTCCATTCTTATTTGCTGCCATACCTCCAGGGCAGCAATAGGACAGCTGGATGCAAGGTACAGGTCCTGAGCCAGGTTATAATCGTTGGTAAACATGGCAAGGTGTCCTGCCAAAAGATTGTAGTCCTCTATTCCCTACAAATAAAAGCAATTTTGATGAGAAAAAAATGTAAGAGTTTAACTTTTTTTTTTTTTTTTAAAGGACTTTGATCATTAGAAGTGGTAATATTCTATCGATTCACTTGTTTAAGAGTTAGGTAAGATTAAACGGAAAAAGTTTAGACTGCATTTAACTTAAAATAGCATTTAAATCTTAACTTACTTGATAATTCTATAACATGCTGTTTACCTTTATTTGTTCCAAGGACATCACCATGCCAACATTTCCAATTCTCCGATAAACACGGATTGCAAACTCCACTTCCATGTGATGTAGACAAGCTCTGGCCAACTCATTCCAGGCAGCCTCATCATTCAGAATCCTGCACATTTCCCAAGCATCAGAGAACCTGGGATGTAAGTACATAAGCTTAATCAGAACGCTCCACTTGCCACGTTAGGCAATTTTCAGACTACATGTTATCTAACAGTGTGCCCCAGATAAACTGTCTAAAACATTTCTTAACCTGTAATCGTCATTTGCAAGTAATGAAAAGACACTTAAGCTTTCTTCCTTTGTGCAGATAAATGTTTTTCCCTGAATTTCTTTTATCAATCTGAATCTACTCTGTAATCAGCCTACTCAATTAACAACTAAACTAATGCTATTCATTTATTTCTTTTTATTTCACACATAGATGAATATTATTTTTGTTCTCCATAAGTCTAATAAAATTAGTATTCTATTCCTATAAATTTAGAAGT
This sequence comes from Macaca nemestrina, assembly GCF_043159975.1. Taxonomy (NCBI): domain Eukaryota; kingdom Metazoa; phylum Chordata; class Mammalia; order Primates; family Cercopithecidae; genus Macaca; species Macaca nemestrina. Next base: position 158,266,368 of record NC_092127.1, read on the forward strand.
TTAAAACAGGGGTCAGCAAACTATGGCTCATGGGCCAAATCTAGTCAGATGCTGTTTTGAAAATACAGCTTGAGTGGAACAAAGTCACTCATCAGCCCACTCTTTTTTTTTTTTTTTGAAGACAGAGTCTTGCTCTGTCGCTCAGGGTGGAGTGCAGTGGCGCAATCTCACTTAACTGCAACCTTGGCCTCCCCAGTTTGTTATTCTCCTGCCTCAGCCTCCTGAGTAGCTGGGACTACAGGTTGCGCACTACCACGCCAGCTAATTTTTTGTATTTTTAGTAGAGATGGGGTTTCACCATGTTAGGCAGGATGGTCTTGACCTGCTGACCTCGTGATCCACCCGCCTTGGCCTCCCAAAGTGCTGGGATTACAGGCGTGTGCCACCGCACCCGGCCCAGCCCACTCTTTAATGGATTGTCTGTGGCCACTTTCCGGCTACAACAGCCAGCCTGAGTAGCTGTGATAGAGACCCTATGGCCCTTAAAGCTTGAAATATTTACCATTTGGACCATAACAGAAAAGGTTTTCAGACCTCTGGTTTAAAACATGAACATAAATGCCAATTAAACTTTTGGTGGAACCTCTACATGAGTGAATATATTTCATTCATCTATCTATTCATTTATCCATTTATCTATTCACCTATTCATTTTTCCATCCAACACACATTTACTGAGCTCCTCTTATGTGCTTGGAAACATGACACAAAAATCAACCACAGTTGCTGTCCTTAAGGCAGTCACAATTGGGGAAGGTGGAAGAGACAGATAAGGAAACAAATGACTATAACACAGTTTGACAGAAGTAACTGAGTACTTACAATAGATAACTCTTGGTGCTAAGTCTTTTGCATAAATTCCCTTACCCTAATAACACTACCTACTAAGTATTATTATTATTTCTCCTTTAAAGATTAGGAAAGTGAGGCTTACAGATGTTAAAAGACTAGCCCAAGGCACACAGAGATAAGTGGTGTCATGCTCTTAACCACTGTGTATACTGCATCCTGGCTCTGAGGCAACACATCAGAAAGACCCCAAGCAGGACTGCTTGTGGTGGTGGGGAAGTCGGGGAAGGCTTCCTGGAGCAGCAGATGGCTCCACTAATTTCTGATGGGTAAAGAAAGAGGGGTTACTACATTCAGAGATAGCGAAAGGGCACTCCAGGAAGAATCATGAAATATATGCAATTTCAGCAGCCAGTGGAACAGAGAGGGAGTTGAGTGGAAACAGCTGAGCTGGTCTTAAATCATGAAGTGCCTAGTAGGTCATGGAGGTCCCCCAGGAATTTGGATTTGTTTGTAAAAGCAATAGGAAGTCGCTGAAGTATCTTGAGCAGGGAAATGAGGGGATCAAATCACATTTTCAAAAGTGTGTGGAGAACAGATGAGATCGTTATAAGGCTACTGGCAGACACAGCAGTTAGGAAGTGGAGAGTTACATTACACGTTATTCCAAGTGAGGGCCTGGGTAAAGACAAGGGAACACAGGAGGAGGAAAGGAGCTGGTGTGTGTGTGTGTTAAGGCATGTGCATGTGTGATTAGAGTGAGGGAAAATAGGGGTCTGTGGAAATTGATGAGTTCAGTTTTAGAAAGGGCAAGTTTGAAGAGCTCATGGACTTCCAAGTACATATGACTGGAAGGTAGTTGTAAGTACAGGTTTAAGATAAAGACACAGATTTTAAAGTCAACTTCATATGGGTGGTATGTTGAGCCATGTTAAGCAGAGATTTACTCAGGAAGAATAATTAGAGTAAGAAGAGAAGGAAACTCATGAGACCCCAACAAACAGCACATTTAAGAGAGGCTCAGAAGAATTAGAACGTCAAAGGAAATTCACAGTGGCTCTAGGAGATAAGAGAAAAAAACAGGAAAAGGAAATTACAAGCAAAGCAAAAATCAAACTTCATTATGATGAAATCAAGATATTGTTGACATAATTAGGTTTATTAGGATTTCACAATAACTGGGCTCTTTGGAAGCTTAGAAACTGTTTTGTTCTTACGGGCTTTCTTACAATAAAGTACTCATAATAAAAACAGCTTACTATCTTATCTGAGCCTCACAATACCCCTGTGAAATGAACAAGGGAAGTGCTGTTATCTCCATCTATTGAATAGGATTTGACATTTTATCAAAAAGACACCTGCACTCATTTGTTTGCTGCAGCACTATTCACAATAGCAAAGTCATGGAATCAACTAAGTGTCCATCAACAGATGACTGGATTTTAAAACGTGGTGTGTATATACAGACATACACAACATGGAATACTACTCAGCTGTTAAAAATGAAATCATGTCTTTTGCAGCAATATGGATGGAATTCGAGGTCATTATCCTAAGTGAAATACCCCAAAGTCAAAAACTGCACGTTCTCACTTAGAAGTGGGAGATAAACAATGGGTACACATGGACATACAGGTGGAATAAGAGACACTGGAAACTCCAAAAGGTGGGACGGTGAGACGGGGTTGAGGGATAAAATACTGCCTACTGGGTGCAGTGTTCACTATTCTGGTGATGGGTACATTAAAAGCCCAGACTTCACCATATGCACTATATCCATGTAGCACAACTGCACTTATATTTCCACATTTATAAAAAATAAAAAATATTCTTGCAAGGAGAAAGAATAAAGCAATAAAATAAGATAAAATAATTATAGGATTTGACCTTTAAAATCACAAAAGCAAACGAGAAGTTCCAAAAGAAGAAGTGTTTGAAAGCCTACCTTTTTAGCATTAAATTCTGTGCCAGCATTGGTCTCAGTTCGTCAGGCCCCGTATCTCTGAAGTTGCTGAGAAAGCCATAGGTGCTAAGGTAGATGTTGTTTACTTTTCCACTCTGTGTTTGGCAGGTCAACTCTCCATTATATAGCAGCAAAGGTTTATGAGCAAAAGGAACTTTGGTGCTACCAGCCAAAATAACCTTGGCTCCTACATTATAAAACAGAAATCTCAAAGCTGAAAGCTAATACTCAGCACAAAAATCAGAAAGGCATGTTTTAATTTTACTGCAATGGGGAAATTCATTTGTCAGCAAATATACACAAAAGGGGTTTAGTACCTTGTATAGTGTCCTTGTGAAAGACATAAGTGTACACCTTATCATCATCATAAGCAATAAATACACCTTTATCCATTGGCCAGTTTTCCCAAAGAACACCTTTAATGGTTGGTGAAAAATCTGGAATCTCATAGGTAGTGTCATTAACCTACAAAATAAGATTTACAGATTTGCCCCAAGTCTGTACTTAAATCATTATCATTTGCCGTGGTAGAGGCCTGTTTGCAGCCTTAGCTGGCTTTAGCTAAGTCATATTCAACTTAACATCACTCCAACAACAACAGGAAAGAAAGTTTCTTTTTCCATTCTTATCCTAGGTCTGGCTTGAAAAAACTATAGTTATTTGGAAAATCCAAGGTTTGATCTAAAATCTGGCAAATTTGTAGGAGAACGCACGAGTCTAGACACAAAGCTTCAGCTTAAGGAAAAAAAATTAAAGCTGCTCAAGATGACAGAAATTTAAACTACGAACACACTTGTACTTGTGTTTAGAAATTTTTCATAATACTGAGTATTTGATAATACTGGGTATTAAGAAACAAATTAATTCACATGATTGAAGTAAATTACACTAGGGATGCTTTATTTCAAAAGACTTCTCTAAAATGCATATCAACAAATATAAATATACAATCATCCCTCAATATCCATGAGGGATGGGTTCCAGGATCTACTACGGATAGCAAAACCCACAGATGCCCAAATCCCTGACCCATAAAATGCTGTAATATGTGTATAACCTGTGTACACCCTCCCTTATACTTTAAATCGTCTCTAGATTACTTATAATACCTAATACAACATAAACGCCATGTAAATTGTTGTCATACTGTATTGGGAATATAGATAAGAAAAATTTTCTGCACAGGTTTAGCGTAGACAAAGCCATCCATTTTTCCTCTGAATATTTTTGATCCACAGTTGGTTGAATCCGTAGATGAGGAACCCACAGATAGGGTGGGCTGACTGTAATATCATACTAAATAAGCTATTTATAAAAATCAGTCCATATAAATCCTGTGAACGCAGGCAGATAGGCTTATATATATCCTGAATAGGGAACTGAAAAATATCTGCCTCCTCCTACTCTCAAAATAAAAATGAAATATAAAATCCCTGCAAATAATAAGTAATATTACAAAGCTGTGTTATTTAATATAGTAGTTGCTATTATAATATCTACATGTAGCCAGATGTACCTATTAAGCACTGAAATATGCCAAGTCCGAATTGAGATATGTTTAAGTGTAAACTATACACTCAGAGAGTTCGCATGAAAAAAAGATTGTAAAATATCTCATTACTTTTTTTATATTCAATTACACATTGAAATGATAATCTTGAGATACCATTGCATACCAGTCAGAATGGCGATTATTAAGTCAAGAAACAATAGATGCTGGCAAGGCTGAGGAGAAAGAGGAATGCTTTTACACTGTTAGTGGGAATGTAAATTCGTTCAACCATTGTGGAAGACAGTATGGCGATTCCTCAAGGGTTTAGTTAAATATATTAAAATTAATTTCACCTGTTTGTTTTTTATCTTTTAAAAAATGTAGCTAATATAAAATTTTTAATTATATATGTGGTTCACATTATATTTCCATTGGACAGTGCTACTTACAAGATATTGTACTAATTACTTCATTTCATGCTAACCTTATACTCTAAAAGACAGGTACTATTATTATTCCCATTTTACAGATGAAGAAACTGAAGTACAGGGAAATCTGCCCAAAGTCACACAGCTAGTAGGTCGACGGCCAGTATTGGAACCCAGGCAGTCTGGATCCTGAGTCTCTGCTTCTAATCCATGTTAGTCTATGTTATACTGATGCTCACTTTGTATAGATGAGCACATCAGTGCCACTGGACTAGTGGTTGAACTTTTTTTAAAAAAAGGTAACCATTTGTTGAGTGCTTATTATGTGGCTAACACTGTACTAAAAGCTTACATGCATCATCCTATTAACTTTTCATTTAACAACCCTACAAAGTAGTTACTAGAACTGTCTCCATCTTAGACAGACAGGAAAACTGGAAATCCAATCAAAGTGAGAGCTCCTTGACAGAAATTATCAAGAAAAAGAGAACTGTAAATGGAGAAAGTAAAAATGAATGAAATCACCTTGTTTAAGGCTGACCTTACTCCTTACCCTTTCCTAGCAGCCACACCCTATTTTTGACTTTAACTCCTGACAGACACCTGATTTACCCTCCTACTCTCTTGTCTATTCTGTCTAAGCCACAGTTTCTAACTGTGGTGAACCCACACGGGGGAAATTCAAGGCAGCTCTAATTAGTTCCCTGTTATAGAAAGGAAACCTATACAAGGTGGAATTTCCATATTAAGTAGAGGGAACTCGAGCTTTATATTCATTTATGTCATTCATCCTTCCTTATTTGCTTTGCAATTGGGGGAGGAGTGCATTGAGTAAGAACTAGCAAATTAGGAATTTGGCATAGATAATCCAGGTACATTTGTGGAAATTCATTATATTTGTCAAATAAAGAAAGAAAAGAAAAGAAAAAGAAGAGAAGGAAAGGAAGGGAAGGGAAAGGGAAAAGAAGGGAAGGGAAAGAAAAGGAAGAAGGGGTGGGCATGGGGAGGAAGTAAGTCTTTGTATCAAGCGAAGTGTAGCAGTGAGGAGCAGGCTGTTTACATTGAGGGAACACCACAGTGAGACCTAGGGACCTGGAAACAGTATTAAGGATGGGTCTACAAGCAGCTGTAGTTTATGTGATTTGACCAAGAACATAGTAAACTATTAACAGGATATAAAAAGTAAATGAAAAATCCAATTATAGTAACTAATGTAAAGGCACATCTCCTTTTTTCTAAATCTATTTTCAAAAAAGTTAAAGATGTTTAAAAATATGAGTGGCTGATTTTTAAAATGGGCTCATCCATTTTTATTCATCTAATACAGAAATACCTGTTCCTTGTGCTCAGGATCTTTAAGGAAAGAGGAAAATCAACTGAGGTGTGCAGAAAGGACAGATAAGCTCACTGCCTATTGGGAGAGAAAAGTCATGTACAGGAAGATACACTATAATTATTGTATTGTGCAGTAAGTATACGATAAGGTTGAAAGTGGTATAGGATATAATAACTATTTTTTCCCATTAAAAATCTTTCTGGGATGGCCACTGTGAAAAATTACAGAATAATGGAAAAAGTTGTCTTGATATAGTCATAAGAAATCTATCATAAACATGATATGAAGATGATAGCGAAGAACTACAATCCTTGGCACTAATTAATAGAAAATTTTACATGAGATATGCTTTAAACACACTTTTTTCCCCCTATATTGCATTTCAAAAAATAAACATTTAAAAATGTTCTAGACTTACTGGACAGTAAACAAATCCATCACTTTTTTCATCAATGAAAACTAATCTGGTACCATTTGGGTCGGGAAAAATCTTTTTCACACTGACAGGATGTCGATAATCATTAACGAATTGCCAGTCTTCAATGTAGAAATACTGAACGACACCAGTCTAAAAAAAAAAAATTCAGTCATGAAAATATAAAAGGTAGTCAAGGAAATACTAACTTTCAACATTTAAATTAAACATACATCCTAATTTTAAGAGAAAAATGTCATGTTTTTGATGAAGTGACTAAGAATAATATTTAGTATATGTGAAAGGTACAGACTCAAGAAAATAAATACAATGGGAAAAGCTGGGCGCAGTGGCTCTCGCCTGTAATCCCAGCACTTTGAGAGGGATTTCACCATGTTAGCCAGGATGGTCTCAATCTGCTGACCTCGTGATCTGCCTGCCTCAGCCTCCCAAAGTGCTGGGATTACAGGTGCGAGCCACCGCACCCAGCCCAGCCCACTCTTTAATGGGCGGGCGGATCTGCCTCCCGGGTTCAAGTGATTCTCCTGCCTCAGCCTCCCGAGTAGCTGGGATTACAGGCATGCGCCACCATGCCCAGTTAATTTTTGTATTTTTAATAGAGACGGGGTTTCACCATGTTGGTCAGGCTGGTCTCGAACTCCTGACCTCAAGTGATCCTGGCCTCGAACTTCTGACCTCAAGTGATCTGCCCACCTCGGCCTCCCAAAGTGTTGGGATTACAGCCATGAGCCACAGCACCTGGCCATGTTCACTATCGTCACTGAAGTGATGGTGTGTCATGGGTGTATACATATGTCAAAACCTATCAAATTGTACACTTTTAAATTTTAATTTATTTGTTTTTTTGGAGACAGAGTCTTGCTCTGTCACCTAGGCTGTGTGCAGTGGTGCGATCTCAGCTCACTGCAACCTCCACCTCTCAGGCTCAAGTGATTCTCCTGCCTCAGCCTCCCGAGTAGCTGGGACTACAGGCGTACGCCATTAAGCCCAGCTAATTTTTGTATTTTCAGTATAAACGGGATTTTACCATGTCGTCCAAGCTGGCCTCAAACTCCTGAGCTCAGGCAATCAGCCTGTCTTAGCCTCCCAAAGTGCTGGGATTACAGGCATGAGCCACCGTGCCCATCCAAATTGTACACTTTAACAGTGCATTTTTCTTGCATGTCAATGAAACTTCAATAAAGCTGCCAAAAACCATGATATTTTCTGAATTACTCAAGAATGAAACTGGAATAGTTGCTGCTTAAGGAACAGACTACTACACTTATTCCAAAAGTACTGTGGCATAGTGGAAAGAGTAGATTTTCCATCAGGAAATTTTAGTTTAAGTTCCAGTTTGCTACAGACTTGCTAGCCTCTCAATCTTCAGTATCTTCCTCCTGAAAATTTCCCTGTGTATTTTATAGATGAGATAAAATAAGTGAGATCAAGGCTCTATAAACTATTAGCGTCATACAAATTTCCTGTTCTGTATTTTTCCATATCACCAAATTACCTGATATATGAGACCTACCTTACTGATGTATATTATCTCAAAGACTTACTAGTTTCGGTCAAACTTAAATTTTAAAAAGTCTCTCATATGGCAACAAGCATGGTTTAAAACATGTTCTTTCAAAAATATAATTTAGGTCAGGCACCTGTGGCCCATGCCTGTAATTCCCGCACTTTGGGAGGCCAAGGTAGGAGGATCATTTGAGGCTAGGAGTTCAAGACCAGCCTGAGCAACACAGTGAGATCCAGTCTCTACCAAAAAAAAATTAAAAAAAAAAAAAATTAATTAGCAGGTTTCTAAAATAAATAAATAAATAAAAAGAAAATATAAAAAAAATATTTCAGCTGGGCACAGTGGCTCACACCTGTAATCCCAGCACTTTGGGAGGCTGAGGCAGGTGGATCACGAGGTCAGGAGTTCAAGACCAGCCTGGCCAAGATGGTGAAACTCCGTACCTACTAAAAATACAAAAATTAGCTGAGTGGGGTGGTGGGTGCCCATAATCCCAGCTACTAGGGAGGCTGAGGCAGAGTACTGCTTGAACCTAGGAAGTGGAGGTTGGAGTGAGCCAAGATCGCGCCACTGCACTCCAGCCTGGGTTACAGAGTGAGACTCCGTCTCAAAACAAACAAACAAAAAATTTTTGAGGTCCATTTCTTAAAAAAAAAAAAAAAAGAAAAAAGAAAAAAATTAAAAACTAAAAATTAGCAGGGCATGGTGGCATGCACCTGTAGTCCCAGTTACTCAGAAGGATGAGGCAGGAGGATTGCTTGAGCCCAGGAGGTTGAGATTGTAGTAAGCTATGATCGTGCTGCTGCACTCCAGCCTGGGTGACAGAGTGAGACCCTGTCTCTAAAAAATAATAATGGTAATGATAATTTCATGTGAAAAAGTGGAAACTTTTAAAATAGTAAATAACTTTTTCTTTGCTGTTGTTGTTTTTTGTTTTTCAGACGGGGTCTTGCTCTGTTACCCAGGCTGGAGTGTAGTGGCACGATCTCAGCTCACTGGCAACCTCCACCCCCGGGGCTCAAGTGATCTTCCCATCTCAGCCTCCTGAGTAGCTGGGAGCACAGGCACACACCACCACGTCTGACTGTTTTTTTGTATTTTTATTAGAGATGGGGGTCTCGCCTTGTTGCTCAGGTTGGTCTCGAACTCCTGAGCTCAAGCGATCCACCCGCCTCGGCCTCCCAAAATGCTGGGATTTTAGGTGGGAGCCACTGCACCCGGCCAATATTTTGCTGAAGTGGAAAATAATGCATTTTCTACCAACCTTACTTAATTCTTTTACAGACTGATCAAAGTAACAGGTATGGCATACTTTGAAAAATCTGTGAAAACTGTTTTACAAATATAAGATGCTATAACTGTTTTATGTGCATGTGGCTAATGTAATATTTGGAGATATAGAGTACCTATGGTTCAAAGGATGAATAAATTGAAGTCAGATTCTCAATATTCAATTAATCTTAATATTTGCTGAATGCCTACTAAATGCAGGCATTAGAGATTTGAAGTTGAATTGTCTACGTTCATCACCAAATTAAATCCTTAAGGCACCCAGATAGGGAAAATGATGCTTGGAGGGGTTAAACACCAGCTAGCAAGTAATAGAACTGGTGTTTGAGCCCAGATTTGCTAGGCTCCAAAGTCTGAGCTTTTCACTAGGCCATCAAAATTGCTTAAAATCACAAAAGCACTGACATTAACAAATCATGCCACCTACGTGTTCTATACATGTACAGTCATTCACCACATAAGGTTTCGGTCAGCGATGGACTGTGTATATGATGATAGTCCCATAAGATCAGGATGGAGGTGAAAAATTCTTATTGCCTAGTGATATCGTGAATGTTATAATGTCAAAGCATAAGCCATTACTCATAAGTTTGTGGTGATGCTGGTGTAAACAAACCTCGTGTGCTGCCAGTTATGTAAAAATATAGCGCATATAATTATGTGTAGCACATAATACTTGATAATGATAATAAGTGACTGTTACTGGTTTATATATTTATTATACTATACTTTTTATTGTTATTTTAGAGTGTACTCCTATTTATTTAAAAAAAACTTAACTATAAAACAGGCTCAACCAGGTCCTTCAGGAGGTATCCTGAAGGCATTGTTATCATAGGAGATGAGAGTTCCATGCATGTTATTCCCGCTGAAGACCTTCCAGTGGGACAAGATGCAGAGGTGGGAGACAGTGATACTGATGATCTTGATGCTATGCTGGCCTGCACTAATGTGTGTGTTTGTGTCTTAGTTTTTATAAAAAGTTTAAAAGTTAAAAAAAGTGAAAAATAGAGAAAGGCTTACAGAATAGGATATATTTTTTCAGAAAATATTTTGTGTAACTATACAATGTGTTTGTTAACAAACTAAGTGTTACTACAAAAGAGTCAAGTGTTTAAGTGTTACTAAGTGTTATTAGCTTAGTAACACTTTAAGCTAAGTGTTACTACAAAAGAGTCAAAAAGTTTTTAAAAATTTAAAAGCTTATAAAGTAAAAAAGTTATAGTGAGATAAGGTTAATTTATTATTGAAGAAAAAAATTTTAAATAAATTTAGTGTCCCTAAGTACACAATGTTGATAAAATCCATGGTAGTGTACAGTAATGCCGCAGGCCTTCATAGTCACTCACCACTCACTCACTCACTCACTCACCCAGAGGCATTTCCAGTCCTGCAAGCTCCTGTCATGCTAAGTGCCCTATACAGGCATGCTGTTTTAAATATTTTATATCACATGTTTACGGTACCTTTTCTATGTTTAGATACAATTGTGTTACAATTGCCTATAGCGTTCAGTACAGTCACATACTGTACTGGTTTGTAGCCTAGAAGCAATAGGCTCTACCACACAGGCTAGGTGTGTAGTGGGCTGTACCATCTAGGTTCCTGTAAGCACACTCCATGACATCCACACAATGACGAACTTGCCCAACGACATGTTTCTCAGAATGAATCTCCATTGCTAAGAGACACACGAATGTATATAATTAATCACAGATAACTTCAGTAATTGTATTGGATTCAATACAGAAAAAAGGCTGGTAGGAGAAGGAAATGACAGATCACAAAGTAAAAATTAGAAATTCCCAATGTTCTCTAATAAAGAAGGTGACACATACATCTGTACCATAGATGAGGAAATCACTAGTTAAGGCATGGCATAAGATACGGCACTTATCATCCACTGCTGGGAAAAGCCGAGTCTCACGTTCTTCTTGAGCATCCAATATTTCACTTTCTATCTAAAATGTAAAGAATAATAATGGCTCACAGATTCATTTGAGTAAACCTGCTATACAACATCTAGGGGTGTCTTTTTCTCAAGTTCAACTAAACATTCAGACTCCCAAGACTACCAGAGGTCAGTTTAGTCAGAAAGCTATCAGACAGGAACCACAGCTTGCCAGCAAGGTAGCACAGACGTCCCTCTTAGTGTGAACAGTCTTTACTGCAGGCTCTGCAGCTATCTAATTGCTAATCTCTTTGTCTTCCATGAAGAGCCATGAAACAGATGTGAGAAATACCCTGACTTAGAAGCCCCCTTTTCACAGGTGCCAACATCTCTTGAACAACTCAGCAGGCATGGTTTCAAAGACCCCCACACACATAATGCCCAAATATGAGTCAGCACCTTCCAGGAAGCCCGAAGGTATGGCATTCCCATCAGGTTTTTATGGTTTTGTGTATAGTTCCTTCTAGTTGCAGTTTACCAACAGGGTAATTATTATTACTATTATTTTTGCTAAAGGCTATGTTGTGAGTAGCACTGTTGATATTTATCAGGTTTTTGGGGAACAGGGTTAGAAAGTCAATAGAACTTCTCATATAGAAGGGGAAGGGTTTTGTTAATCCTTTACTCACACCTGGCTTTCTAGTTAGTCTGTACATCCTTGCTTCCTAACCAATATTCTTGATAATCAGACATTAGGCTGTTCATCATAACTTAACTTAGCATGTCTCCAGGACATCAAAATTATACTTACCAAATGTAACTGGACTTTGCCTTCAAAAAGTGCAGCAGCATAGTCAGAATGAAGGCAAATACTGGCTACTGTTCCCAGATACTCCATATCTTTCAATTTTTTCACAGCTGTAGCAATTTTTAAAAATCAACACATTAAAATATTGGTAAAACTATCTCATACATACTTGCAAATAATTTTAAAAGGTGTGCTTTTGCAAAAATATTCTGAACTTAAAATTTCATTTTAATCTTAAATGATTAAATGATTAAATTGACTCTTAAAGATTAAATTTCATTTTAATCTTAGTTGCCATATAAATTTGCCTTCAGGCATTCCATTATGGTTTACATGAAACAAAGTAATAGAAAATAAAATCACATGCAAAACAATTAAGAATTAAACCTTAAGTGGCAATAAACTTAATGGTGTTTCCTGTTTAACCAGTTAATTTTCAGGTTTGTTCTATTCCTGAGGGTTACCTGACCTAGAATTGGGGAAAGGTGATGGGGAGGAAGAAGGAGAAGAAAAAACAAAACAAGGTTTTCCTCACGTGCTAGTAGCTATTATTTAAAGCATAAAAGGGGAGACAGAACTAACATTTATTAAGTACCCACTAGGTTTAGGAGTGCTTAAAACAGTCACTGTGCCAAGTGAGATCACGCATTTTATTTTATTTAATCTTCCTCATGATCCATTAAAGTAGAAGTACCTCATTTTCTAGATGAGTAAGGCTCACAAACGCAAAGTGATTTGTCTATAGTCACTTAACTAACCGAGGCAGAAAGGGAAATTAAATCCAGGGCCTCTCTAATTCTGAAGCTCATACTCTACCCACTATGCTATGCTGCCTTCACTACACAGGTAAAGAATAAAAGCTTTCTAAAAATTATGTGAATTTTTAGAAGACTTACAAAACCATTTAAGCTAAGAATGAGATATATGAACAAAAGAGTGAAAGACTTGGTCCTAAAAGAAACTTCCAGTGCTTACCAAATAAGAACAGAAACTATATGCTAGATAAGAATAAACAACTAGACTTAGACTTGCCATTCTCTCCAAGGACATAAAACCAAGCTCGATTATTCATTCCTACAGCCAGATGATAAAGACCTACTGCCACAAAGTTGGGTTCCACATCAACAGAAACTGTGATTGGTAGCTCCTACATAGAGAAAAATAGTAATAAATCAACTGCTAAACTTATTTTATTAAGAAATAAGAGAAAAATAACACCATTTTCATACTCCTTCAATAGGGTTGGCTACGGTGACTTCAAGGAGGGAGGTGAGATAGGCAATCCTTGTGCTGCAGGCATCCCCAAGTATAGGAAGCTTGGTCAGGAAAACATGAAGTGAGCCCCTTTGGGTGGAGAGTGCTAGCAACTGGCCATCATCAGTCCAGGACAAGGTACCCAATCCTGAAATAATCGACAAAATAAATGATCATTCAAAAACAATATATAGTTGCAGGCAGCAAACACATATTTTCATTTGAGCTACCAGAGACATAACAATTTTCAAATATCTTCCTTACCAGTTTAAGTAGTTTTTATTTAGAGTAGGAAATGTGCCATGGATTGGCATAAGAATATGAGCATTGGCTCATTCCCTGTGGTTCAAAGGGAAAGTACAGTTATGTGTCACTTAACAACAGGACCATGTTCTGAGAAATCTGTCATTAGGTGACTTTGTTGTTGTGTGAACATCATAGAGTGTACTTACACAAACCTAGATGAAACAGCCTACTACATACCTAGGCTATATTGTAGAGCCTATTGCTCCTAGGCTATAAGCCTGTATGGCATGCTACTGTACTGAACACTGTGCAACTGTAACACAGCAGTATTTGCACATTGAAACATATCTAAACATAGAAAATGTAGAGTAAGCCTGAATAACAAAACAAGACCCTGTCTCAAAAAAAAAAAAAAAAAGAAAAAAGAAAAAGAAAAAGAAAAAGTGGTAAATATGGACCATGTATGTGGACCACTGTTGACTGAAACGTCATTATGTGGGTCATGACTATCTATAAGAATTTATACTTTACATTAGAATTAGGATAAAATTCACTATAAATCTCTGGATCAAAGTAGACATATCTTTCTAGTCAAGCAGTATGACAACATAATTACTAAAATAAGGAGACTATTTTAGGGAACTCTAGTAAAGAATATTAAAATTTATTTCTGGCCAGGCACAGTGGCTCACGCCTGTAATCCCAGCACTTTGGGAGGCCAAGGTGGGCGGATCACCCGAGGTCAGGAGTTCAAGACTAGCCTGGCCAACATGGTGAAACCCTGTCTCTACTAAAAATACAAAAATTAGCTGGGTGTGGTGGCGCATGCCTGTAATACCAGCTACTTGGGAGGCTGAGGCAGGAGAATAGCTTGAACTTTGGAGGTAGAGGTTGCAGTGAGCAGAGATCATGCCATTGCATTCCATCCTGGGCTACAAAATGAGACTCCATCTCAAAAAAAAAAAAAAAAAAAAAATCCTCCTACAATGAATGCAAATCACACAATAATGAACACAACCTTATTCTCTGTAACTGGAATGATAAAATGTCGATCTGCTTCAGAAAAATCAATACCTTTATTTTCCTCATCCAGGCTGAGTATAGCATACATGTCTTTTAAGTCAACCAAGTCTTGGATTTTAATGCTGAAAAACAAAAATGTATTTAAAAAATATATATATGATCTTTATATAAAACTGTTTTAGTTCACCAAAAATTATAAACCATGGAATAGGTTACTGGTCTCCAAAATGTGATGTACAGAACGATCTACCCGGTTAAAGAAAGAAAGTATTAGAATTTCTGTACTTCATTACATCTTTAAATTTTGGGGTTTGTTGTTGTTTGTTTACTGTGTGAAGAGATGGGGGGGTGTTGTTTGTTTACTGTGTGAAGAGATGGGGGGGTGGGTTGTACCTGGCTTAGTTTCTGATCTATGGCATCAGGAATAAGGAGGTTAAAATGGTCCTGAAGAAATTTGAGTATGAAAATATTCTCCTGAGTAGTATTAGTTATTGTAAGATGATACAGGTTTCTCTTTACAATGTGTTCCCTTTCTCCCATGCCCAGAGTTCTTTCATACAAAAGGAAGTGAATTATAGTACAGAAAGAATATTAAATTTGGATCAGAAGGATCAGGTTGAAAGCTCTGAAAAATGCGGGCATAATATTATTTCATAGTGTTGTAATAAGAATAAGTAAGTTGATGTAAATGAAAGTTGTGTAGTACAATGTTGAGACCCAACAGTTGTAACATTTCTTTCCTCCTAATCTCCTTTTCTCCTTTCTCTTCCCTTCCAGTATTTTCCTCTTACATTGTTTCCCTCATTATTTTCATTTAATTGAACTTTTAAGATAATTTTAGATTCACAGGTAGTTGTAAGAGGCAATATAGATAGATAGATTCCATGTCCCCTTTTCTCCCAATAACATCTTGAAATACTATAGTATAATATCACAATTGGGATACTGACATTGATAGAAACTACAAATCTTATTCCGATGCCCCTAGTTTTACTTGTACTCAATGTGTGTGTTTACTTGTACTTGGTGTGTGTGTTTACTTGTACTCAGTGTGTGTGTTTAGTAACTTTCTCACACAAGAGATTCATGAGATCCACAACCACAGTCAGGATACATACAGATAGTTCCATGACCACGAGGATCTCTCATGTTGCCTTTTCATAAACACTCACCTCTTTCCTTCTAACCCCAGCCCCATCCTAACCTCTGGCAATCACTAATCTGTTCTTTGTTTTTATAATTCTATCTTTTCAAGAACATTATATAAATGAAATCATACAGTATGCAACCTGTTGAGACTGGCTTTTTTCCATTCAGCGCAATCCTTTGGAAATTCATTCAAGTTGCTGGGTGTATCAATAGGTTGTTCCTTTTTATTGTTGAGTAGTGTTCTATGACATAGATGAACCATTCACCCACTGAAGGACATCTGGATTGTTTCCAGTTTTTGGTTTTTTATTTTTTTATTTTATTTTTTATTTTTTTATTATACTTTAAGTTCTAGGGTACATGTGCACAACGTGCAGGTTTGTTACATATGTATACATGTGCCATGTTGGTGTGCTGTACCCATTAACTTGTCATTTACATTAGGTATATCCCCCCTACCCCCTCCCCACAATAGGACCCGGTGTGTGATGTTCCCCTTCCTGTGTCCAAGTGATCTCACTGTTCAATTCCCACCTATGAGTGAGAACATGTGGTATTTGGTTTTCTGTTCTTGCGATAAGTTTGCTGAGAATGATGGTTTCCAGCTGCATCCATGTCCCTTACAAAGGACATGAACTCATCCTTTTTTATAGCTGCATAGTATTCCATGGTGTATATGTGTCACATGTTCTTAATCCAGTCTGTCACTGATGGACATTTGCGTTGATTCCAAGTCTTTGCTATTGTGAATAGTGCCGCAATAAACACACGTGTGCATGTGTCTTTATAGCAGCATGACTTATAATCCTTTGGGTATATCCCCAGTAATGGGATGGCTGGGTCAAATGGTATTTCTAGTTCTAGATCCTTGAGGAATTGCCACACTGTTTTCCACAATGGATGAAGTAGTTTACAGTCCCACCAACAGTGTAAAAGTGTTCCTATTTCTCCACATCCTCTCCAGCACCTGTTGTTTCCTGATTTTTTAATGACTGCCATTCTAACTGGGGTGAGATAGTATCTCATTGTGGTTTTGATTTGCATTTCTCTGATGGCAAGTGATGATGAGCATTTTTTCACGTGTCTGTTGCTGCATATACAGGTTTTTATCTGAATGTAGGTGTTCATTTCTCTGGAATAAATGGCCAGATGTGAAACTGCTAGATCATACGGTAATTGCATGTTTAGTTTTTTAAGAAACTGCTAAACTGCTTCCCAGAGTAGCTGTACCATGATGCATTCCCACCAGCAATGTATGAGGAATCCAGTTTCTCTTCATACTTACCCACATTTGGTGTTATCACTATTTTTCATTTTAGCCATTCTAATAGATGGGTAGCAAGAGTTAATTGTGGTTTTAATTTGCATTTCCCTAATGGCTAATTTTCATGTATTTGTTATTATTTGGTGAAATCTATGTCTTTTGCCTATTTTCTTACAGGGTTGTTTGCTTTTTTTACTGTTCGGTTTTTGTTGAATGGCAACTATATAAGTAAGTTTATTATTTTTGTGTTGCATAGATAAATTGATATGTAAATAGATAATTGACATTTAAACAAAAATAGTATCAACATAGTGTTGGGTTGATAACATATACAGATATTAAACATATGACATACTGTTGGGTCTTGAGAGTCCTTTACATATTCTAGATACTAGATACTAGTCCTTTGTTGGATATGTGGTTTACAAATATTTTCTCATTTTGTAGCTTATCTTTTCATCTTATTTGTTTATTTATTTTCAGAGTCAAGGTTTCACCACGTTGGCCAGGCTGGTCTCAAACTCCTGACCTCAGGTGATGTGCCTAGCTTGGCCTCCCAAAGCGCTGGAATTACAGATATGAGGCACCGCATCCGGCCATCTTTTCATCTTTAACAGAGTATTTCACAAAGCAAAAGTTTAAAATTTTGATGAAATCTACTTTATCAATTTTTCCTTTTATAGATCATAGTTTTGGTTTCAAGTCTAAGAACTCTTTGCCTAACCCTAGATCCAAAAGATATCCTCCTATATTTTACATTTTATATTTAAGTCTATGAGTGAATTTTTTTATTAAGGTGTAAGGTTTGTGTTGAAGCTTTTTTTTTTTTTTTTTCACTTGTGGATGTCTAATTGCTCCAGTACCATTTGTTGAAAAGGGCATCTTGCTTTTATTGAATTATTTTCACCTTTGTCAAAAACCAACTGTGCATATTTGTGTGGGTTTATTTCTGTCTTCTCTATTCTATTCCGTTGATTGATGTATCTTTTCCTCTGCCAATGATACATAGTCTTGATGATTGTAGCTACACAAGTTTTTATATTGGGAATAATGATTTCTCCCATTTTATTGTTCTTTTTTAAGATTGCTGTTGGCTATTTTAGGATCTGTATCTATCTCTCTGTCTCTATCTATCTATATTAGAATAAGCATGTCTATGCCTACAAAGAAGCATGCTGGGATTTTGATATAAATTTCATTAAACAATAGATCAACTTGGGGGAACTGGCATCTTCACTTTGTTGAGCTTTTCAATCTATGAACACAGTATAACTCTCCATTTATTTGAGTCTAATTTGATCTCTTTCGTCAGCATTTTATAATTTTCAGCACAGACACTGTACAGGTTTTGTTAGAGGTATACTTAAGCAGTTCAATTTCTTTGGAGTGACTGAAAATGGTATTGGTTTTCATTTTTGTTTTCATTGTTAATGTTCATTGTTAGTATATTGAAATGTGATTAATTTTTGTGTGTTGATCTTATATCCTACAATCTTGCTCAACTCATTTATTAGTTTTAGTTCTAGGAGTTGCTTTTATGTAGAAAATTCCAAGATTTTTTATGTAGAAAATCCCAAGATGATCATGACATCTGCAAATAGAGAGTTTTCCTTCTTCCTTTCTAATCTGAGTGCTGTGTATTTCTTTTTCTTGCCTATTGCAGTGGCCAGAACTTCTAACGCTAGGTTGAATAAGAGTAATGAGAGCAGATATTCTTGTCTTGTTCCTAATCTTAAGGGACAAGCATTCCGTCTTTCACCATTAAGCATGATATTAAGTGTAGGCTTTTTGTAGTTCTTTTTTTTTTGAGATAGGGTTTCACTCTTTTGCCCAGGCTGGAGTGCAGTGGCATGATCACAGCTCACTGCAGCCTCAACCTCCCAGGCTCAAGTGATCCTCCCACCTCAACCTCCCAAGTTGCTGGGACTACAGGCAACTTGTAGAGATGGGGTCTCGCCATATTGCCCAGTCTGGTCTTGAACTCTTGGGCTCAAGTGACTCTCCTGCCTTGGCCTCCCAAGGTGCTGGGATTACAGGAGTGAGCCACTGTGCCTGGCCTATATTGTTCCTTGTCAAACTGAGGTAATTACCTGCTATTCCTAACTTGCTGAGAGTTTTTATCATGAAGGTGTGCTGGACTTTGTGCAATGCTTTTTCTGTGTCAATTGATGTGATTATATGGCTTGTCTTTTTTAGCTTCTGATATAGTGATTACATTTTTTTTTGTTTTCTTTTTGAGACAGGGTCTTGCTCTGTTGCTCAGGCTAGAGTGCAGTGATGCAACTGCAGCTCACTGCAACCTCAAACTCCTGGGCTCAGCAATCCTCCCACCTCAGCTTCCTGAGTAGCTAGGAATACAGGCACATACCACCATGCCTCGCTATTTTGTTTTAGAGATGGGGTCTTGCTATATTGCCCAGGCTGGTCTCCAACCCCAGCCTCAGGTGATCCTCCTGGCTCAGCCTCCCAAAGCGCTGGGATTACAGCCATGTACCACTGCACCTGACCTAGATTACACTGATTTTTAAATATTGAACCATTTGATATTTTCAGTATCTGAAATAAATCACACTTGGTCATGAAGTATAATTCCTTTTATACACTGTTACATTGTTTGCTAAATTTTCTTGAGAATTTTCATGCTCAAGTTTATGAGAGATACTGACCCGTATTTTTCTTTTTTAATACACTGTCTTTGTTTGGTCTTGATATAAAGGTAATACTAGCCTTATAAAACAAGTTGAAGAGTTCTCTACTCTTTTATTTTCTGGAAGAGATTTTTAAAAAATTGGTATTAATCCTTTATCAAGTGTTTGGCAGAATTCTTCAATGAAACCATACAGGCCTGGAGATTTATTTTTTGGGAGCATTTAAATCACTAATTCCATTTTATTGTAGTTATAGGGCTAATCCAGATGATCTGTTTCATTTGGGTTGAGTTTTGGTAGTTTATGGTTTTCAAAGAATTGTTCTATTTCTTCTAGGTTGTCAAATTTTGAGTGTAAAATTGCTTGTAGTATTCCTTTATTATTCTCATAATGGCTTTCAGATCTGTAGGGATAATCCTGTTTAATTCTTGATATTGGTGATTTGTTTTGTCTATTCTCTTTTTATTTTTGTCAGGCTTGTTAGAGGCTTATCAATTTTATTTTCTTCAAAGAACCAGCTGCCTGTTTAATTGATTTTTTTTTTTGAAACGGAGTCTCACTCTGTCACCCAGGCTGGAGTGCAATGGTGCGAACTCAGCTCACCGCAACCTCTTTCTCCTGGGTTCAAGTGATTCTCCTGCCTCAGCCTCCCGAGTAGCTGGGATTACAGGCATGCACCACCATACCCGGCTAGTTTTGTATTTTTAGTAGAGACAGGGTTGCTCCATGTTGGTCACGCTGATTTTTTAAATTTTCTCATTTTCCATTTGAACATTTTTTAGCATCCCATTTTAATTTCTCTATTTTGCTTTTGTATATTTCTTTGAATAGTTTTCTCAGAGGTTGCTCTAGATTATAATATACATATTTAAGTTTTCATAGTCTACTTAGAATCAATATTTTACCATTTCAAGTGGAATGTAGAAGTCTTATCACATACAAAACCTTTTACCCTCTCTCCCCTTTATGGTATAGTTGTCTCATATATTGCATTTTCATGCATTAAACCCCTTACTGAGCAATATTATAATTTTTGTTTTAAACCATCACATATACATTAAAAATCTCAAAAGAAAAAAAGTCCATTATATTTACCCGGATATTTACCATTTCTATTGCTCTTCCTTCATTCTTAATGTCCCAAATTTCCTTCTGTTCTCAGTTCTCTTCCATCTGAAGAACTTCCTTCAGCAATTCTTTCAGAGAGCAAGATGGTCTCTTCATTTTCCTTCATCTAAAAATGCTTTTATTTCATTTTCATTTACTGATATACATTTTCACTGGATAAAGAATTTCAGTTGACAACGCTTTTATTTTAGCACTTTAAGAATATTGTGGCATTTCCTTCTAGCCTCAATGCTTTATGGTGAGAAAATCCATTGTCATTCAAAATGTTGCTCTCTGGCTGCTTTCAAGATTTTTTCTTTGTCTTTATTTTTCAACAGTTTGATTATGATGTGAATAGCTCTAGATTTCTTCTGGTTTATCCGTTTGGGGACTTGCTGAGCTTCTATAATATGGAGGTTTATGTCTTTTGCCATAAATTTCCAGCCATTATTTTTGGGATTCCGAAGACACAAATACTAGACCTTTTGTTATTGTTTAACAGGTCTCTGGGACAAATAATTTTGTTTCATTTTTTTCTTCCATGTTCAGATTGGATATTTTCTAATGATCTCTCTTTAAGTTTACTGACTCCTTATTATCTCCATTTGCTATTAAGTCCACCACATTTATTGCATTTTATAGTTCTAAAATTTCCATTTGGTTCTTCTTTATTGGTTCTATTTCTTTTCTGAGACTTTCTAGCTTTCCATTTGTTTCAAGAGTATTAGCCCTTACCTCTTGGAGCATTTCTATATCTGCTATCTGCATCTTCTTGGCATTGGTGTTTTTTTATTGTTATTTCCTGAGCGAGTTAAAATTTTCCTAATTCTTCATATATCAAGTAATTGGGGGTTATATTCTGGACATTGTGAAATTATGAGACTGTGTCTAATCTAAATCCCATGGAGAAGGTTAATATTTTTGTTTCAGTAGGCCATCAACTTCGCTGGGTTCAGGTTACAAGTTTCAAGGAGACTTCTGTGGCTTATGGTTTCAATGTCAGTTCTATTTTCAACGCCTTTGCAGTGGTATTCAGATATGTCCCTCTATGGCCCACTCAGTGGCTAGTATAAGACCTTGGCTATGATCTATGTCTTAGTTCAGTTCACAGGGTCTTTGGTATATGTTTAGGATAAGTCTATACATATGAGCTTAAGGATGAACCCAGGAGTTCATAAATATGTTTACAGGGTTGCTTTCCTGAGTTCCTTCCTCTCTGTGATCAATCTGGTACTTTCTAGTTCCCTAGGGCTCCTAATTTTGGTCCTCTATTAATGCTTGATCTCTGGTTCCTCTGTTCTACCACATAATTCCCACAACTATATGAGCACTTGTGACCAAGGGAGGACAAAGAGAAAAATAGGCAACAGTGGTTTGCCCTATCTTCTTGAAACCACAGCCTCTAATTGGAGAGAGATCATCCTCCATCAGAGTTTTAGGTGCCTGTGGGTCCTTGGTGCCATTGTTCCTGCTGCCACTATCATGAGGAGATTGCTTGGTGGCTGGAGCATTAGAGAACAAAGAACAAAAAAAGAAAAAGAAAACCAGGGGATTTCCCCAACTGCCTTTGAGCATTACAAGTTCTCTTTCCCACAACTTAAGCCAGAACCAGAGAGCTTCCTTAAAGCTCTCTCTGTGCTCTGGTGCCTAGTTGTAGGTTTTAGACTTCCTTGAGTCCTGGCTGTGAGAGAGCAGAGGACAAATGGGAGACTCACTGCTGGTTAGCTGGCACTTCAAATTCCATCTTCTTTTCCAATCTGCCTGCTACTATTTACTTTTCAGAGTCCTTAAATATCTGCTCCATGCATTCTGCTCACATTTTACAGCTATATTCAGTGGGAGACTTGGGGTGGAGTGTGCTTACTCCATGTTACCCAGAACTACCTATTTTATTTTTAAGACTGATTTTCAACTATACTTTGTTTTATATTTTTGCCCTGAATATTAAAATCAGGAGTAAAGTAGTCTTAGATGTCTTAAATTGTAAACATGATTGCCAGATTCATATTAGCTACCAAAGTTTGGCTGATTCACTTGAGTATTTACTATATAAACTTTACTAAAAATATGTGAAAATAACTTACCAGTTATCTCCACATGTAGCAACTTTGTTAAGAGTCTGTGACACTGCAATGCTAGTTAGATTATCTTTATGGTTACGAGCCTGAAATATCTCTTGACCAAGCTCTCCAGTATGAGTAGAAACGACCACAAAATGTCCACGTGAAAAACCAATCATGATGCGGCCATCACCATACCTATAGCAACGAAGGCAAAATATGGTAAACAAGGAGATTAGCTATCAGTGGCAACATGGTAAATTAGCAAGTACCTTAAAATTAAGGAATTATAGAATATAATTTATCAAGGGCCTACTTTGTGTCAGATAATATGCTAAATAGTTCTGCATACTAAATCACAGACCATGAATCAGAAAATGTTATGTATAGAATTGAATGTGACAAACAAAAATTGAATACAATTAGTAAGGAAAAACCTATAGATGTCCTTCTGTAATGAGCTTTTTGTACATACTAGTTATAGCAGACATACCAATTATAGCAGACAATGTTGCCAAAGTCCTGCTGAAATTCAAGATCAGCTGGGTTATCTGGTTCATTCAGATTAAAAAGAAACAAAGCTTTCTTGCCAAGCACCACACTTATCTGCCAGAAAAGATTAGGAGATTGTGAAATGAGTTATTTAGTACTTCATGAAAAGACCAATAAGCAAATCCAAAAGCTGAACCTAATTTGTGAAAATAATAAGCCCAATTTAGATGTGCTACATGTTGTAAGTAGCACAATAATATGACTGACTAAAAAAATGCATTTACTAATATATAGTCTGGTAAGGGTCCTTCGTTTTACACATCTTCAATATACCCTTTGAAATACACTAAAATTCCTTTGTGGAGTGACCATTTAAACTTTCTATATGTTTCATTAGAGTAATGCACAATACAGGATTGTAAGTCTGACAGTTCCACTGCAAATGAATTCATATTCTGATTATAAAGACTCTTCTACTCTAAGAGGCTGTTCTGTTTTTGAGCCATTTGGGATTACAGGTCCATACTCCTGTGGATAATCCAGCTTGGCTTTTATATCATCACTGGTTCCATCACCTGCAGGTCAGTGTTGGCTAAACTCGTGTCTCTCTGCTACTCATGCAAGTAAATTCTTCAGTGCAATTCCCAGTGGAGGATGTAATTATGTTGGAAGAAAAAATAGTACATTACTTATTTGGGCTTATTATTGATATATTTCCTTGATTATAAGATGCTCTCAATTGTAAGTCACTATCAATTTAATAATAGAGTTTTAGGAAATAAAGAACTACTACTTCATTAAATATATTCATATTGATTGTGAAACTCATCTGGATTTCAGAATGTTAAGATGTGGCAGGGAAAATGCATCTAAGTATTAACCAAAAGCTACAACTTTGGCCGGACGCAGTTGCTCATGCCTGTAATTCCAGCACTTTGGGAGGCCGAGGCGGGCGGATCACCTGAGGTTAGGGGTTCGAGACCAGCCTGAACAACATGGAGAAACCCCATCTCTACTAAAAATACAACATTAGCTGGGTGTGGTGGCACATCCTTGTAATCCCAGCTATTTGGGAGGCTGAGGCAGGAGAATCGCTTGAACCTAGGAGGCAGAGGTTGTGGTGAGCCAAGATCACACCACTGAACTCCAGCCTGGACAACAAGAGCAAAACTCTGTCTCAAAAAAAAAAAAAAACCAGAAAAACAAAACAAAAAAACCCCAAACCTACAACTTCAAGAGCTTTGCTAACCACATCTCATAGAGTAAAAATTTTAAAAATAATATACAAATTAATACTTCTGTTCTGCAAGGTACCCCTAATGTTTTTGCTGCCACAAGAATGAAAAGAGCAATACCAATTGTAACAGAAAGCTGTCCTCATTTGCTGTAATGCCAGGTAGTCAGTAGCAATTACAACAACTTTTAGGGACTAAAAGACCTAGCTCTACTTTGGCTTAAAATATAGTCAATGGACGTAATTTATTTATCACTATTTTGTCATCCAAGAAAAGGAAATTATATATTCCACAAAATTACCCAAATGATTTGCACATGGATTTGATTAGAATTCTTACCATGCTTTCAGCAGCAGAGGTTCGGTCATCTGTCTTCATCAAGGAAAACTGCATGTTACTAGGCTCTGATCTCACTTGTGTCTAACGGAGTAAAAACATCATCACTATGAACAAACCCAATATTTAAATTCATTCTGAATATTAATAGAACAGGTAACTTGTTTTCATTCCTGACTAATGTTGGACTAAGAACCTGAAAATCCTACTGTCACAAATATCTAGAAATTCTACATGAAACATAAAATATATCTTATTAAATAGATAAATAAGCCTGAAAGAAGAAAAGGGAAATTTACAGGGACCATCAGCAAAGATCAAACTAAAAGCAGAGTGTGTGCAGAAATTGATGCTGCAGCTATCCAGAGCAGCTAGTTACGGGAGACAATAACGAAACCCAATTATCTTGGCCTGAGTGTTGAGTCAGACGAAACAAAGTTCATTTCAATAACTTAATTAAAGGATGGGCGCGGTGGCTCATATCTGTAATCCCAGCGCTTTGGGAGGCTGAGGTGGGAGGATAGCTTGAGCCCAGGAGTTTGAGTCTGCAGTGAGCTATGAGCATGCCACTGCACTCCAGAGCAAGACCCTGTCACAAAAAAAAAAAAAAAGAAAGAAAAAGAAAAAGGAAAAAGGATTTAAAGATCTCCCTTCCTCCCTTCCTATCCTCACTATAGTCTGAAGTTCAAATTTATATGTTGGGTTGTTTGGGAGCTCCCAAGATGAGAAATTAACATAAAATATGGAAGCATCCAGGCTTATATTACCCCTGCAGTTTTGGAAAAAACTAACCCAGAACCTCTACCAAGGTTTTAAAAAATTTCCACACATAAACCTTGCTAAAGATGAGCTCATAATTCAAAATTACAAAACTCGTTAAGAAACAATGCATCAAGAGAAGGAGCTAGCAGATATAAAAATAATAGAATTATCGGAGACATAAATTATAAAATAAATATTTTAAAAATGACTAAAGCTGTAAGAGGACTCATAAATATCAGAAAAGAAGTTTTTAATTTCAGGCAGTTTTTTTTAAGTGCATATGTACTTTTGTATTATAGGAGGTGTATCTGAAGGGTAGAGTCCTAGAAATGGTATTGTTAGGTCAAAAAGTAAGTACAGATGTGGTTTTGTTAGCTATTTCCAAATTTTCCTCCAGACAGGACATACTTATTTTATCTACAGTTTCACCAACAGAATATGTTGTCATATTTTACATAATTTTGCCACCCTGATAGGTGAAAACTGGTATTTCAGTGTGGCTTTAATTTGTAGTTATTTAATTATGAGTAAGTTTGAAATTTTTTCATATGTATGAGAGCCATTTTTTATATATTTTTGTGTGAACTGTCCATGTATTTCAAGCAGATTTTTAAAAGAACTACAAAGTACTTTCTAAAAATGAGGAGTCATTAAAATAAAAAAACTCAATGGTATAGACAGATGATTAGACAAATTTGAAGAAAGAATATGTGAACTAATATGAGAAAATCATCCAAAAGGTTGCAGAGTGATAAAAAGATAGAAACTATGAAAAGGAGAGATTAAGAGACATAAGAAGGTCCAACAGCTATCTAACAGATGCTCCCGAAAAACAGAATAGAAAGGGCAAGAAGTAATATTCAAAGAGATAATGACTATGAATTTTCCTGAATTGACAAAAGATAGCAATCTTCAGATTCAGGAAGCAAGACAAATCCTGAGCAGGATAAATAAAAATAAATCCATACAAGTAACACCATAGTGATCTTCAGAACACCAAAGTTAAAACAATTAAGAAAAAACACCAAACAAAGCAACACTTAACAATGCCTATTTTGCTTACTACATGACAGCTTAAGTAGGATGTCTAAGTTTGGAAGCAGACTTCTTAAGGATTAGAAATGAAAAATAGTTATCTTGTATGTAAGTAACAGCTGAATTGTAGTGACTTCCTGGAATGCTATATGGAAAAAATATTCTAAGGCCATATTTTGATTCAGTGGAGGGAAAAAATCCACTGTCTATTGGTGATGTCTGATATGGACACAAGAGAGGGGAGTTGTAGCATTTGTACTATACCTAACATTCTATTTCTAAAGGGCATTGAAAATAGGATGATTAAAACAGACATAGGAATCGACTTTCTTCAGCCCTATTTTCTAAAAATTCCCAATCAAAACCTGTATCTTCAGTTAGTCCAGGCTTGAACAACACATGAACAAGCTGTAGTAAGTTTTTCCTTGCTGTTCTGCTTGTACTGAATGAGTAAATGTTTTGCACTATCTACTAAAGCAAGTTTTAGCAAGGTACATAGTCATCTAGCTGGACTAAAATTGCAGCTTTCCTGGGAGCAGGTAGATTTGGCCACATGACTAGGTTCTAGTCATATGATATGAAGGGAAATAATAAATGCATCTTCCAGATCAAATCCTTTACAAATTTCTTACATTCTATTTCTTCTCTTTGTCCTTTCCCTGGAGCTGAAATGCAGATGTGATCCTGTTACACTAGCTTCAATCATGCAGATGAGGGTACAATACTCTAGAAAATGGCAGAGCAATAAGATAGAAGGAACCTGAGGCTCTGTACAATTTAGTGAAGCAGAGGTACGTAGGTGACTTGTCTCTCTGTTACATGAGAAAGAAAGAGAGGAAACCCCCTGCCCCGACCCATACTATCATATTCTTACAGCCCTGAAGTTTTAGGTCTCTCTGTCCCAACAGTTTATAGTCTATACCCTGACTGATTCAGATAGCCTTCTATCTTTGAGAGTGTCACAATCAAACTTTCATTGATCTTCTCTATCTCCCAAATGTTGTAGGACAGGTAAGCTGCACCACAAAATGTGACAATTAACAGCAAGGCCATGTGTGTTTTATAATATTAGTAATGTCTTCTTAAGAGTGGGGGCCTATGATCGGCAACCTCTAAGGTGGCCCACAATGATCCCCACTTTCTGGTTTTATGCCTGTGTCATCCCCATCCCTGCCCTACTGAGTGTGGGCTATACCTTGTAATTCACTTCTAAAGAACAAAATATCACAAAAGTGATTCTGTGATTAGGTTATAAAGAGATGTAGCTTCAGTCTTGAATGGCTTCTCTCACTCTCTCGCCAGCTGCTGTGTTGTGAGGCACTCTATGGAGAGATCCATGTGGCAAGGAAGTGAGGGAGGCTCCCAGTGAATAGCTAGAGAGAAACTGAGTCTAACAACCTATAAGGAACTGAACCCTGTCAACACCCACGTGAGTGAGCTTGGAGGCAGATTTTCTCCCTATCAAGCCTTCACATGAAACTGCAGCCCTGTCTAACAACACGATTGCAGCCTTGTAGAGACTTTGAGGCAGAGACACCCAGATAAGCTGCATCTAAATTCCTCATCCACAAAACCATGAAATAGTAACTGTTGTTTTAAGCTTCTATATTTTGAGGTTAATTTGTTATGCAGCAATAGATTGGCTAATACAGAGCCATATTTCATATTCTTCCTATAGTATATAGCACAGTACCATGTGCCTAACAGGTATTCAAAGAATATGTTAGTCAGTATTACTCTAGCAATACTAAATCATAAGCAGTAGTCCAAAGTGAAAATTTCCCATTGGTCACATTATGTAGCTACTGGCGATACAAATTCCCATAAAGAGGGAGCCTCTGAAAGAGCTAATCAATCTTGAGAAATGTGAATAGTAGAAAAATTTAATCTTAAATTTCATTAGGATTAGTTTAGAAGCAATTTATCAGTTAAAGGTATGGGCTTTATAATCAGGCAGATTTGACTCTGAGTTCAAGATCTACCAGTTGTTAACATTTGTATTATAAATATACACATATAAAAAAGAGTTACTTCACAAATACACTGACTAGAACCACAGAGCTGATAATCCACGCTACTAACAAAGGGAAATATACAAAGGAGGATATTTGGATAACATATTCATATCAAAGAAAAGCGTTCTGACACATAAATAGAAAGGTTTTTGAAGTTATTGTGTATACACACACACACATATATATACCTCACATATAGATTTTTAAAAATTGTAAAGATTAGTTTGATAGACAAACTATTTATGTGGGGTGAAAGCTTGAATATATCAGACCAAAGAGATGTTACTGTATTACCTGTCTTATCGTGTCACCTTCCTGATTACTAACTGTAATCATTTTATCTTCACCACCTAAAGCAAGCAGATTTTCTGTATTCCAACATCCACAAGTGATTCTCTTAGTATGTTTTCCTGAAAAAGAGATGATTTTTGTACAGACATGTGGATTTCTCAAAGAAAAAAATCTCTGATGCCAATCTGAATATACCAAGAGATTAAACAGACAAGAATTTAGAATTTCATCAAAGCAGTTAGTGTCTAAGCAAACTTATTTAAAACAGTTTATTACCAAGGTATCAATCAAAATAATGGTATATAAAGGCATTACTGTTTTCGAAATTTTTATCTGGATATAAGCACACGGGCCCTAATGTAAAAAGATATTCTGCTCCTTGACAAGATTTCTTTGCCTATCATATAACCAAACCTGCAAAGATAGTGTCTTTTTTTCTTTTTTGAGACAGGTTCTGGCTCTGTCATCCAGGCTAGAGTGCAGCAGTGTGATCTCAGCTCACTGCAACCTCTGCTTCCCAGGCTCAAGTCATCCTCCCAACTCAGACTCCCAAGTAGCTGGGACTATAGGCACATGCCACCACACCCAGCTAATTCTTTTTCTTTTTTTTCTTTTTTAAGATGGAGTCTTGCTGTCTTGCCCAGGCTGGAGTACAGTGGTGCGATCTTGGCTCATTGAAACCTTCGGCTCCCAGGTTCAAGCAATTCTTCTGCCTCAGCCTGTCAAGTAGCTGGGACTACAGGTGTGCCACCAAACCTGACTAATTTTTATATTTTTAGTAGGGACACGGTTTCACCATGTTGGCCAAGCTGGTCTTGAACTCCTGATCTCAGGTGATCTGCCTGCCTTGGCCTCCCAAAGTGCTGGGACTACAGGCATGAGCCACCACACCTGGCCATTTTTGTATTTTTTGTAGAGACGTGGTTTCATTTTGTTGCCCAAGTTGGTCTCCAACTCCTGAGCTCAAGTGATCCACCCACCTTGGCCTCCCAGAGTGCTGGGATTACAGGTGCGAGCCACCATGCCTGGCTCCAAAGTTAATGTCTTAAGAGACGTAAATTCCAAAGCAGTGAAGTTAACTTTACTCATACTCAGCTTCATGGTTGGGTATACCTTTGACGTAAGCAGATTTAACATTCAGTTTAACTGTTCATATATAACTAAAAGAGGCCAGGCACAGTGGCTCATGCCTATAATCCCAGAGCTTTGGGAAGTTGAGGTGGGAGGATTGTATGAGCCCAGGAGTTCAAGACCAGCCTAGGCAACACAGTGAGACTTCATCTCTACAAAAATTAAAGAAAAAAAATTAGCCAGGACTGCCGGCACACGCCTGTAGTTCCAGCTACTCGGGAAGCTGAGGTGGGAGGATCACTTGAGCCTAGGAGATTGAGGCTGCAGTGAGCCGTAATCCCACCACTGCCCTCTGGCCTGGGTGACACAGCAAGACCTTACCTCTCAAAAAAACAAAAACAGTAACAACTAAAAGATATATAATAATATATGATAACACTGATGTACCTGTTAAGAACTGTGTAACTAAGCTAATGAGTAATATCAAATAGCCACTAACTATCAGGAAGTTTTTCATTGAGCTTTCCAGTCAGTGCAAAAATTACATTTTTGGTGGGGGGGGGAATCACATACTTGACACTATGGGCATTTCTGAAGGTCTTGGGATAGATAAATCCTCAAGAGTCCCAAGGATAATTCTACTAATGAGAAGAACAGTTAAGTGTATAGATTCTGGAGCCAGACTGCCTAGCTTTGAGTCTTAGCTCCACTACCTACTGAAAAAACCTTGGGTAAGTTACTTAACCTTTTTTTTTTTTTTTTTTTTTGAGATGGAGTCTTACTGTGTTTCCCAGGCTGGAGTGTAGTGGTATAATCTTCTCAGCTCACTGCAACTTCTGCCTCCTGGGTTCAAGCAATTCTCCTGCCTTAGCCTCCCAAGTAGCTGGGATTACAGGAGCCCACTACCACTCCTGGTTAATTTTTTTGTATTTTTTGTAGAGATGGCGTTTCACCATGTTGGCCAGGCAGGTTTTGAACTCCTGACCTCAAGTGACCCGCCTGCCTCGGCCTTCCAAAATGCTGGAATTACAGGGATGAGCCACCATGCCTAGCCAACCTTTCTATTCCTTACTCACTTCATCCATAAATTGGGAATAATAGTATGACCTCTCATAGGGTTGAGATTCAATTGAATTAAAGCACTGACCAAAGTGCAAGGCACATATGAAATGAAATGCTATCAAAGTGTCAGCTATTTTAGCTGTTACTAAAAGCAGAGACCACATTCATTTCATTCTTCGTACCCTCATAGAACCTAATACAGTACCTATGCAGAAAGCAGGTATTAAATGAATGGTTAAGTGAGTAGACCCTGAGGCAGCAGTTTGCCTGGTGTGTTAAGAGGCTCAGGAAGGACAGTGTGGTTGGAGCAGACAAATGAGGAGGGAAGAACATGAGATGAGGTCAGAGGGGCTGCAAAGGCCAGATTATGGAAAATTTGTTCTGGCCATTTTAAGGCCTTTCGCTTTGATTCTGGGTGAGACGGAAACCACTGAAGAGTTCTGAGCACAGGGCTCATTCTGGCCTCTGGGTTGAGAAGATTCTAGAGTGGGGCAAGAGTTGAAGTGGAGAGGCCAGTAAAGAGGGGACTGCAGAAATTAAGGTAGAAAATGTTTGAGACCACACCATGGTGGCAGCAGTAGAGATGGTGAGACAGGCTGGATTCTGGAGATATTTGGAGGTTGAGTCTATAAGATTTTCTGACAAATTAGATATGGAGAGTACGAGAAAGAAAAGAGTCAAGGGTGGCCCTAAACCTTAGCCTAAAGATTTGGAAGAATGAAATGTCAACAATAGTGGAAGGAAAAGCTGTGAGTCAAGAAGGTTTTGGAGATACTAAATTTGAAGTGTATATTTAGACACCTCATTGAAAATGTTGAGTAAGCAGTTGGAGGTATGAGTCTACAGTGTGGAAAAGATACAAATTTGGGAGTTTTCAGGATATAGACAGTATTTCATATCAGGAGACCAGAGCACAAAAGTGAAGGAAATATTCAGGGAAGAGATTGGGGCTACAGAGATTTTGCGGA
The DNA here is from genome assembly GCF_043159975.1 of Macaca nemestrina. Taxonomy (NCBI): domain Eukaryota; kingdom Metazoa; phylum Chordata; class Mammalia; order Primates; family Cercopithecidae; genus Macaca; species Macaca nemestrina. The sequence continues at coordinate 158,298,326 of NC_092127.1, forward strand.
TCATAGATTAAGGGACTTGGGTGTTATAAAGGAACTGGGTGTCCAAAGAAATAGGTATTAGGAAGGGGAAAAGACTATACAAAGACAAGTAGGAAGATGCTAAAGATATCTTTCTATACCCAAGAAAGGGAGAAGAAAATATCTTCTTCCTCCTCCTCCTTATATACCTCAAAGCCCTTTTGCTTTCAGTGCTCAGATATCAAGTTAGTCTTAACACCAATAATAACAGTTAATAGACAAACTAATTTAAAGTTGATATTTGTAACTTAAAAAATTTTATTTAACTTTTCAAATAGTTCAATGACATTACTGTTTAGCTGTAGCACCAAAAATTAATGTTAACATTAAAGAGATACATATATGTAAAAATAATTCGAAATGATTGTCTTGAATGGAAGAGCACTTTCTGAAGTATCTGGGGGTGCCACTATCTCCAGAGTGTAATTCCTTTATTAGCAGTAAGTTATACTTTTCCTGGCCACCTGGATGCACTTAAGCCCACTATGTTCTACCATTCATTACAATGATATTACAATAATTGACAAGAATAGATGGTTCTTCTTGGGTATTCAGAGGGCAGATGCCAAGTGGCCAGAGGTTGGGGGAATCAAAGAGCTGAAACAAGAAGGTCAAACAAGGAACACATAAAAACACCCTCCGGCTGCATAGCCTGAGGCAAATGGAACTCATAGTCCACATCAAGATTTAACTAGGCTTTGGAGAGGGTGAGGGGGTCAGAATTAGAAATCTTGATATATTCTATCCAAGCAGTAAATTTTTTTTTTTTTTTTTGAGATGAAATCTCACTCTGTCACCTAGGCTGGAGTGCAGTGGCGTGATCTTGACTCACTCCAACCTCCGCTCTCCGAGTTCAAGCGATTCTCCTGCCTCAACCTCTTGAGTAGCTGGGACTACAGGTGCCTGCCACTGCGCCTGGCTAATTTTTTTGTATTTTTAGTAGAGACGGGGTTTCACCATCTTGGCCAGGCTGGTCTTGAACTCCTGACCTTGTGATCCACCTACCTTGGCCTCCCAAAGTGCTGGGATTACAGGCGTGAGCCACCATGCCCAGACCCAAGCAGTAAATGTTTTAATCTGCGTACTGTGTGGAGTAAAATTACCACATATTATAATGCAACTAAATTAACTAAAATTAACAAAAATAGCACATATTATCAATATGTGTTCATATGTATATGAGCTATTCCTTGTCCAGAGGTAGAGTCTGGGTGAGAAAGGACAAATGGAAGCCATGCTGTTAATGTCCTGATGCCAAAGGCACAGCCTGACTTTAACTCAATCTATTCTATGTACCCTGGGAAGTTATCAGTAAGCAGTGAAGAGGGATCTTCATGTTTAGCTAAATGTAAGACTTTGGGGGGACATGGGGAGGGGGTTCGTACTGCAAAATTTCCCTTGCAAGATCAGGGAAACCCAAGGCAGCAGAATTTACATTTAGGTAAAGCATCTCAAATATTTAGCAGTGTTTCCAGCTATCACCTACCAAGGACAGGAATCTTTCGAGATGTCTGACGATTATAAATAAGCAAATTTCCTTTAACAGTTCCAACAGCCAGGAAACTTCCAACTTTTGACCAAAGAAGGAAAGACATTTGATCCCTGTAACATTAAGACACAAATTACTAAACAATTCACAATCATAACCTCTAAACAGTCCTTTAAAAAAGTACTCCATGGATAACTTTAACATCTACTTAGAAGCCAAAGTACAAAATACAACTTAATGCTTCAGGACAAAGATTAAACGCTAAAGACATTTTGGAGATGCTATAGGATGATCTTAGGGTCAGTTAGACTCAAAATACAAAAGTATAATGAATGTAGACTTTAATTCTGTTATGATAAACCTCAAAATTCATGAGATGACCTATGATGAGATATTTATTAATTTGTCTATTAAAGATAGTTTTACCTCTAAATGTAATTACAAAAATATTAATGGATGGTGAAACCTCATGCTTTAAAAAAGTGGCATCCAATAACATAATATATTAAATGGTAAAAATCAATGGGAATTCGTAACTTTAAAAAGGATATATTTTTTCTAGCTCCATCACTATTAAGAGTAGCTCAAAAGCAGGCAGTAAACACTTTTGCCCACCACCAGTTCTGACATGCATTCTAGGATTCACGAGGTTGAAGTGTTATACAGTTCCCTACTAAGGGGATGCAGAACTTCTTGGAGTGTACCTCTTTCCATATATTGAGAAAAGAAATTACAATGGGTCAAGAACAGTGGTTCTCAAGATTTGAAATCAGAACCAGCAGCATCATTTAGGAACTTGTGAGAAATGTCAGTTCTCAGATCCCAGCCCAGACATACTAATGGAGGAATTCTGAAAGTGGCACCCAGCTCCCTGTGTTTTCATAAGCCCTCCAGGGGATTCTGATGCAGCTAAATTTTGAGCACCGCTGACAGACCATGGTATGGTTTTCAGAAAGCAGCACTGCTTCCAAGAATGTTGAGGGCAGTGATAAAAGGACAAAATAGTAAGTTTAAAGAGGTTTCCTCTGGCAAAATTAGGAGAACTTGAGGATTAAACATTACATACTTATTTAATACAAGTTGAGTTTGTGAAACATCGTAAAATCATGATGTCACTTGGAAGAGAAAAAAATAAAGTATGTGGAAAAATTAGTTGTAATAATAGAAGCATATAATAAAATGTTTAGTTAAAAAATTAATTTTAGGCCGGGCACAGTGATTCACGCCTGTAATCCCAGCACTTTGGGAGGCCAAGGTGGACAGATCACAAGGTCAGGAGTTTGAGACCAGCCTGGCCAATGTGGTAAAACCTGTATCTACTGAAAATACAAAAATTAGCTGGGTGTGGTGGCATGCACCTGTAGTTCCAGCTACTAGGTAGGCTTAGGCAGAAGAATCGCTTGAACCCGGGAGGCAGAGGCTGCAGTGAGCCGAGATTGTGCCACTGCACTCTAGCCTGGGCAACAGAGCGAGACTCTGTCTCAAAAAAAAAGAAAAAAAAATTAATTTTAGCAAGTAAGGGAGTAGTAACATACCAGGCTGCTAGGTTCTTCTATTAAGTAGCTATTTTACAAAAGATAAATATGCATTTTAATCTTTCTTTCCTCGTTTTAAGTAGGTGCCATAGCTACAATAATGTGCCTCTCAGATTTCCCTTTGTCTGCAGAAAGTGTAACTGGCCACAAGCCCCAACTGCTAGGCTTTGGAATCCATCACCTCAATGAACTGGGCTGTGCTTTCTCATGGGCTGCTCCCAGACAATGACTGAGTGAGGGAGGGATAACTGCTGGGCCCATTCCCGGGCAGAACTCCTTTGACAGGTAACTTTTGCCCAAAGACTCCCCACAGACCTAGCTGAACTTTCTTAATTAGAACTCTACTACAATTTAATGGGCTGGGCACGGCGGCTCACGCATGTAATCCCAGCACTTTGGGAGGCTGAGGTGGGCAGATCATCCGAGGTCAGGAGTTTGAGACCAGCCTGGCCAACATGGTGAAACCCCATCTCTACTAAAAATACAAAAATTAGCTGGGCATGGTCATGGGCACCTATAGTCCCAGCTACTTGGGAGGCTGAGGCAGGAGAATTGCTTTGACCCAGGAGGTGGAGGTTGCAGTGAGCCGAGATCGTGCCACTGTACTCCAGCCTGGGTGACAGAGGGAGACTCCGATCCAAAACAAAAAAAAACCCCAAAAAACCAAAACTGTGCTACAATTTAAGATGCTTCTTCCCAACCTTACTTCTTTCCCTCTCTCATTTATAAGGGTCAGACACGCACTGAGGTCTGACAGTTCTTCCAATCTCTTCTCCTAACCTCTCTAAGTTCCCTCACAGGCATTTCCTGTAAGAAATCTCTTACACATTTAATCCTGTCTTAGAGAGACTCCTTCAAAGAAAATATGAATAAAAATAATTCTGCATGAGCTAAAAATAGTATCAGAGAAAAGAACTGTATAACAAGAACAAGATCTGATCAGCAAAAGTGATCATATATAATAAGATAAATATAACATTAGTCTATTCAATAGTTTATCAGCACTGACAGTTACACAACAACCAACTAGAAAGAAAGTGTTAAATAATGTGTTCTAAGAAGATCAAGTAATCAAATGTCCTCAAAAGAAGAGCTAACTGAACAGACTCCATCCCTCTTAGGAGATAAGGTCTGTAGAAAGTCTTGCAAATTACAATATGATACTAAAGCATATGTAAATTTCCAATAATGCCATTGGATCAGGACAACATATAACAATCACATGTATCTCTGGCCAAGCAAAATTTAAAGAATATATCATCCTAGGGAAATGTACAGGTTACAAAAAATTGCAACCTATGTATAAGGCATGGGCTTAAAAGAATTTTACTAACATGACAACTGAAGGTCAATTTAAAAAGACACTGAGTAGGATACCTAGTACTCAGGTCCAAATTGCCTTGGGAGAAGCAACCATGTTCTGTGATCCATCTAAGAATGAATTGGTTGATGAAGCAGATGTTACATATAGGGTTTTCTGTGGAAAGAAATGGCTATATCCCAGTCACATAATTAAATGACTACTTCTGTTAGGTCTAGGCAGGAGCAGAGTAAATACTGCTATAATCCTAAAAGAGTATAAAAGCATATATAGCAAAAATAAATGAATTCAGCTCATTGAATTAATGTAATATTTTTAGTTAAGTGGCACCACAGTAAGTTTTGTGATAATTACATTTGGATAGGTTTTGGGTACTATTTAAGGTGTCTGAAGTGCTCAAAAGATTCACTTCAGATAAATTTTATAAACGGAACCTAAATTGATTAAAAGCTTTTATCTACTAAGGAATAACTGAACCTAGAGGAAGCAAGGTGGCCATGTACAACAGGACCTTCTTAAATAAAAATACTTAAGAAAAATTGATATTCAAAGTTTTGTTTAATAACTAGCTAGTATAACAGATTGGCCTTTGAATAGAGAACAAACAATAGTGGGTATGCTTTTGTATATACAAAAGTTCTTTAGACTTTAATTATAAACATCAACAGTAAAGCAACCTTAATTTTATTTTAATGACAATTACGATAACATCTACCATTTACTTGGGTCTTAATTTTATGCCTTGCCATGACATACATTTAAACATCACAACAATCCTAAGATGAAGTGGAGAAACAGACACTCTGGGAAGATAGAGAGCTGAAGGCAGAGATAGACCAGTTAGAAACACCAGGGGATTAATTATGCACTTTTCTCTGAGTGAGAACATGGCCTTACTGTTGCTGAATTTGGCTCAAGAACCAGTACTTGAAGTTTATTAAACACTCCCTTGAATGGAAGCACAGAGAGTGTATATAAAATCTTTCTGAAAAGTGATGTAAACCCAGAGTGTAAGAGGACAGAGCAAGAACTGAAGGTTCTTAGACTCAGAAAGACTTTACATTGGTAGACAGTATCTTCTGCAGCTACTTGCCTCAACAGTCACTCTGGAGGGTCAACGGCACTGCACTCCCTAGGTTATAGCTGATGCTGCTCTACATGACTGCCTTGCTTCCTCTGGGTTCAGTTATTCCTTAGTAAATAACTTGAAAACTTATAGTCTGGTCTAATAGCATGTATATGATCTCTTCCTCCCCACCTGAGGGGTACATGAAGCCATGAAACATGCTATACCCATGTCATAGAGATGAAGAAACTGAGGCTTGGAGAGGGGTTAAGCAACTTGTCCAAGGTCAAAATGGCAAAGTTTTAGCTGGAAATGCTGACAAGTTTTTCTTGTCCATATCGGAAACTGGTTTCTATTTTAGCAGATATCTGTCATTTATTCTGTCTGCCCAAGGTGTTTTTCCATTTGGGAACTGCCCTGCCCTTCACCCTTCCTTTCACTTGGTGGGAGTACCAATCCATGGCCCTGCCTACTCCATTCAGAGACCTTTTGAGGAACTGAATGGGCTCTGGTGATGTCAAGGCACATGCTCTTTTCTCTGGCATGGCTTGCTGTGAAGAATGATACACACTGGTAGCTACCAGTAGTCGTGGATGAGAATCTGATTTAGAATGAAGTCAATATAGAGAAAAGAGGAGCTGAGAGGTGGAGAAAAAGTCTTGATTGCACCATTATAACTCCTAGATCCAGCCATGCCTATGGTCAAGCCCATCTCTGGATTTTCCCATATATATTTTGTCTCATCTCTGCACTTCTTAGTCTGTTCCACTGAAAGCAACTTTTTAAGAAGCTCTTTATATTTCACAGTTATAACAATTTCATTCTAATTGGGTAACAATAATAAAATAATCATTTTCTAAGAAAATAACTCATTGAGGAATCTTAAAATGAAAGTAGAAAAGAATTGTTAGCACCAAACCTACAAATATTCATGTTTCTAAGTGAAGCTTTAAAAAATAAAAAAGTTATCTTACCTCATGCCATTATCTAACTGGCTAGTCTTATTTGTGTTGGCATCCCAAAGATAAATGCAGCTAGATTTCTCAGCAATCACTGCTAGGACATCTCCATCTTTATCCCAATCCATGGCAACACAGTTACTTTTTAAAAAGAGAGCAAAATATCACTATACATTTTTTTAAAGTAAAATCACTGTGATTTTTGTCTATAACAAGATTATTCAATCTATTTTGAACAGATAATAAACTCTCTAAAGTGAGAAATACAACTCACTATTCACTGCATGGGTGATATTAACTTCAATTTTTTGCTGTGGTTGAGGGGATGGTAAAATTAAAAATTTTACTTTTAATACCATTTTCATATACTACATTAAATATAATCATACTTAAGTTAGCAGATTTTCTTAAATCCTATAAAGAACCCTGCCTTTTGATAAAACAAACTCATCAAGCACTTTTACAAATGAATCACATCTGGAATCGAGACATAATTTGTATGATCAACTTTTAAAAGATCATTTTAGATTGACAGAGAGGAAAAGAAGGTATTCATAAGAAACAAAGTGGCTGGGCACAGTGGCTCACGCTTGTAATCCCAGCACTTTGGGAGGCTGAGGCAGGCGGATCATCTGAGGTCAGGAGTTCGAGACCAGCCTGACCAACATGGAGAAACCCCATCTCTATTAAAAAATACAAAAATTAGCTGGGCATGGTGGTGCATGCCTGTAATCCCAGCTACTTGGGAGGCTGAGGCAGGAGAATCGCTTGAACCCAGGAGGCAGAGGTTGCAGTGGACCAAGATCGCGCCACTGAACTGCAGCCTGAGTACCATGGCAAGATCCCATCTCTACCAAAAAAAAGAAAAAAAAAGGGGGGCTGGGCATGGTGGCATGTACATGCTACTCAGCTACTCAGGAGGCTGAAGTGGGAGGATTACTTGAGCCCAGGAGGTCAAGGCTGCAGTGAGCCATGTTTGTGCCACTGCACTCCAGCTTGGGAGATACAGTGAGACCCTGTTTCAAAAAAAGAAAAGAAGCAAAATTATAGCTAAATTGAGTGATTGGGTAGATATAGGATTGTAAAAAAGGGAAAGATTGATTCTAAAGTGGTGAATAAGAAATATTATTTTCCCTTTTTTTTTTTTTTTTTGAGACAAGGTCTGGCTCTGTTGCCCAGGCTGGAGTGCAGTGGTGCGATTATACTTGGCTATAACCTCGCACTCCTGGGCTCAAGTGATTATAGTTCACGATAACCTCAAATTCCAGAGCTTAAGTGATCCTCTGCCTCAGTCTCCTAAAGTACTGGGATTACAGGTGTGAGCCCCTGTGCCTGGTCATTATTTTCATTTTATATCTTGATGGAAAATAAGGAGAGTAATTTGATTAAGGTAACAACATAGTTATAAATAGGAAATGGTCTATTATTCCAATTATTGACAAAATCATCTGCTAATTAAAGATTATATATTTAACAGCATTTTCCTTATCTGGGGATCCTCTGTCAGTCAAATTCCACTATTATGAATATAGCAAAACAATCCAGAAGAAATGAGGTCATCATGTAACAGAAATAGATGTCACAGAGATCACACAATAAAGCTCACGCAATTTACTCAAAGACAACTTTTACTGAGCCTTCTTTCATTTCACATATAATTACAGCTTCTTTGACCTGCTTCCAGGAATATAGAAACCAGAAGCTACAATTAAGAGAGTTAATGGAAAATGCCAAAATGATGGCATTAGGTGGGTGGGGCAGGGCAAGAGGTAGGAAAGGCTGTTAGAGACCGAGAGAAATAAAACCTGATTTTCAAAAATGGTCAATAAACTACAGAAAGAAACATGAATTTTAAAAGCACAGCACCATAAGTCAGTTTAGGTGAGGGACTCTACACACACATATATATATATATATATATATATTTTTTTTTTTTTTTTTTTTTTTTTTTTTGAGACAGAGTCTCATTCTGTCACCCAGGCTGAAGTGCAGTAGTGCAATCTTGGCTCACTGCAACCTCCACCTCCCGGGTTCAAGCAATTCTCCTGCCTTAGCCTCCAAAGTAGCCGGGACTACAGGCGCCCGCCACCACACCCAGCTACTTTTTTGTACTTTCAGTAGAGGCGGGGTTTCACCGTGTTAGCCAGGATGGTCTCGATTTCCTGACCTCATGATCCACCTGCCTCGGCCTCCCAAAGTGCTGGGATTACAGGCATGAGCCACCACACAGAGCCTTTATACATCTTAATAACCACTGAGACCATCAGCAAAATAACTAATACAGGTAGTGATTACACTGAATCATTAAAAATGCTTCAATTATGCTTAATATAATGTAGAATGATTTCCTGAAAATGGATAAAGCCTTTATCCTTTACAAAGTTATGTGGAAAGTAAGTATTTTCCAACAATTTATTAGAGATGGAAAACTAAAGTAGACACAGGTTTATCTTATCTGCCTATACATACACTAAGACTTGTTTATAATTTAAAAGAATTCTTTCGTGTGGACTCAATTGTTTCACATGGTCTGATTTATGATCCTGTCTTAAGGCTTCTCTGTGAGTATATGGGTGTTTATATATAGAAACTCTAATTCATATATCTCTACATATTTCATAACTACTTATGGCTAAAAAAACAAATCCCTTTGCAAACAGAAGAAGCGAAAGATTCTATTTGATTATAATTTTAAGGCAGTATTTTTTTAATGTTTTAGGTAACAAAGCTTGACAGGTTTTTAAAAATCTACTTCTGTACTTACCCAGGTAAGTTAATTTCACTTCTTTTTTGACCATGGCGATCAAAGATTTTCACAATATAATCAGCTCTGAAAGCAATCAGAATATAAAGGTATGATATACTTTTTTTTTTTTTTTTTGAGACAGAGTCTCCCTCTGTTGCCCAGGCTGGAGTGCAGTTGTGCGATCTCAGCTCACTGCAACCTCCACCTTCCAGGTTCAAGCAATTCTCCTGCCTCGGCCTCCCAAGTAGCTGGGATTACAGATGCCTGCCACCACACCTGGCTAATTTTTGTATTTTTGTAGAGATGGCATTTCACCGTGTTGGCCAGGCTGGTCTCAAACTCCTGGTCTCAAGTAATCCGCCTACCTTGGCCTCCCAAATTGTTGGGATTATAGGCATGAGCCACTGCACCCGGCCTAAATGTTTCTTTTATTTATCTATATATATGTAAAGCTGCCATCCAAGTAATTTCAGTGTTTTCTCCTGAAAGTTTCATAATTTGTATATAAAAAGTGTTTACCAGGGAAAAGGTTCTATGAACTTTGATGTTAACGGAGATAAATATATTCCTTTTCCTACCATACAATTGTTACACAAAAATTTTTACTGAGGCCAGGTTCACTTGAACCTGGGAGGTGGAGGTTGCAGCAAGCTGAGATCGTGCTGCTGCAGTCCATCCTGGGCAACAAAGCTAGACTCCGTCTAAAAAACAAAAAAAACTTTTACTGAGTAGATGGTGTGGTTACATGGGCATACAACCACTGCTTAAAACATTCATCGGTTTCTTACCCTGTTACTGCAAGGTAGTTTCCGGATGTTTTTTGCCAGGCAAACTGTATTGGTGCGCCAAGCCAAGTCTTTTCTAGCAGTGAGAAAATACGCTAAAAATGAAACACAATTTTTAATATTTTCAAAACATACAATCCAGTGTTGATCAGAAAAGATATCAAAACATGGTCATGAAAACAATAGGATTCAGGATGGTGAGGATTATTTTAGAGCTTATCTAGAAGTTAACAACAAAGCAAACAAACCAAAATCAACCAACCAACCAAACATATGCAACTACGTGGTAAATTACAGATCTTAAGATATAGGAGAGCTTTTATTATAAATTTTTTTGGCTTTTTAATGCTTCTGAATGTTAATTTTATAAAAATGTGTCATTTTAGTGTTTTGTAGATGTTAAAGATTAAAATAATTGAAGCCTGAATTCAGTTAATTATCTGTGGCACGGATTCCTGGTGATTAAACACAAAAACTGCTATCTTAAACATGATAAAAATACACAATGTCTTTACTCCTTTCAACATTATTTTCTTCTATTAGTTTCATTGGTATATTTACATCATCATTAAGTGTTTAACTTGGCTACTGGGTGAATAGTGTTATCAACTGAAAAGTCTTTCTTTTCCTTGAAACAATTTAGAAACGTGATGTCCAAGATGGAGGCTACAAACCACATGTAGCTATTGAGGACTTGGAATATAAGTAATCCCCACCTAGCCGTGCTGTAAATATAAAACGTATATCAGATTTCAACGACTGAAACAAGAATATAAACTATCTCATTGTTAATTTTTATATTGATTACATGTTGAAATAACATTTTTTGATATACTGGGTAAGATAAAATACATTATTAAAATAAATTTTACCTGTTTTCTTAAAGAATTTTTAATGGTCAATAAAAATATGAAATTACATTGGCTCTCATTACATTTATATTAGACAGTGTTGATCTAGAACATTTAGGAATATGAGTTTGGGTGAAAAAATTTGGATTTCAATATTAGGTTAAATTATAGATTAAAACAATGATGCCCATATCTAGGCATATGAAGTTTAGATATTATTACAGGGGACTTAGTCTGTGCAGCAACACAAAACTCTTACAATCCTCAAAATTAAACACAGCCTGGCCAACATGGCGAAACTTCGTCTCTACTAAAAATACAAAAAATTAGCTGGGCATGGTGGCGTGCGCCTGTAATCCTAGCTACTTGGGAGGCTGAGGCACGAGAATCCCTTGAAACCAGGAGGCAGAGGTTGCAGTGAGCAGAGATGGCGCCACTGTACTCCAGCCTGGGTGACAGAGCGAGACTCCATCTCAAAATAAATAAATAACCAACCAAACACAAAGCAATGAGGTTTTTTATTTTTATTTTTATTTTAGACGGTGTCTTGCTCTGTTGAGGCTCTGGAGTGCAAGTGGGGCGATCTTGGCTCACTGCAACCTCCACCTCCTGGGTTCAAACGATTCTCCTGCCTCAGCCTCCTGAATAGCTGGGATTACAAGCACATGCCACCATGCCCGGCTAATTTTTTAAATATTTTTGGTAGAGACGGGGTTTCACCATGTTGGCCAGGCTGATGTAGAACTCCTGACCTCAAGTGATCTACCTGCCTCAGCGTCCCAAAGTGCTGGGATTACAGGCGTGACCCACCACGCCCCGTCCCAATGAGCATTTTACATCTTTTTTTTTTTTTTTTTTGAGACGGAGTCTCGCTCTGTCGCCCAGGCTGGAGTGCAGTGGCCGCATCTCAGCTCACTGCAAGCTCCGCCTCCCGGGTCTATGCCATTCTCCTGCCTCAGCCTCCCGAGTAGCTGGGACTACAGGCGCCCGCCACCTCACCCGGCTAGTTTTTTGTATTTTTTAGTAGAGACGGGGTTTCACCGTATTTAGCCAGGCTGGTCTCGATCTCCTGACCTTGTGATCCGCCCGTCTCGGCCTCCCAAAGTGCTGGGATTACAGGCTTGAGCCACCGCACCCGGCCTCATTTTACATCTTAAAGAAGAAATTAACCTCTATTGAAAGTAGAAGTGGGCTATGATTATGGGACATAAAAGTTTTGTAGAGCATAAAGAAATTCATGAAGAAAGGATACTTAAAAGCATCTTACTTTTGCAATTTTGTGACCATTTCACCCTGGAACTCCTTCATGCAAGTGACAAGTCCTTAAACAGGAATTTCATTACCTTCTATGGCTGACTTGCCTCTAGCTGTGATCTCATATTATTTTTCTTCAGTGGAGCTCTATAGATGCCCCATATACCGTGCAGAGGAAAAAGTGCTAGTTTCACAACCAAAAAACCAAGATTTAAATTTTGTTTGTCGCTTATTAGCTGTAGGGCTTTAAGTAAGTCGCTTAAATTGCCTCCAGCAAAAAATTCTCAACTGTAAATCATGAATAATATCTCTTCACTTCTAATATTTCATAAATTGTAAAGAGCTTTAGAAATAAAAATGGGAGTTATGATTACTGGTCCGTCAATTCCAATTACCACACTAATAGCCACGAAGAAGCATGAGGACACCTAAAATAATTTTAAAATTGAGCCTTCCGGCCGGGTGCGGTGGCTCACGCCTGTAATCCCAGCACTTTGGGAGCCCGAGGTCGGCGGATCACGAGGTCAGGAGAGTGACACCATCCTGGCTAACACGGTGAAACCGCAACTCTACTAAAAATACAAAAAATTAGCTGGGCGTTGTGGCACGCGCCTGTAGTCCCAGCTACTCGGGAGGCTGAGGCAGGAGAATCGATTGAACCCTGAAGGTGGAGGTTGCAGGGAGCATAGATTGAGCCACTGCACTCCAGCCTGGGCAACAGAGCGAGACTCTATCTCAAAAGAAAAAAAAAAGAGCCTTCCATTTCTTTGCCAGAGCAGAGCAAGGGGGAGACTGCTCGGATAAATCAGAAAGTGGGGTGGGCAAGAAGCCCAAGCCTAGAAACTGTGCGTGCAGAGGATGAGGCACATGAGCGTGAGACCTGAGTGTTCGGGTGCAGATTTCCTGTCAATAATGTACACTCGCTAGCAGGTGATTGAACTGGTCACAGGTAATACAACTTGAGGTTATTCTTTAGGAGGCTTTTCATTCTTTTTAAGACGCTGGGCAGCTGCGCGTCTTGCCAGAGGTGTAGCCCCAAGAAATGAGGTAGCTCGTGATATCCGACCCAGTCAACTTCACCGCGACCCTCCAAACGCGTTTACTCGACCCGTTCTTTCCGCGTGCGAAGCTGGGGTATCTTTAGATTCAGTCCGCTCATTTCGGCCAGGGAGGGGTTCCTACTTTCTGCACCGCTTCCACAGCGTCTGCAGTCCCAAAAATGAGAGGCCTCTCTCTCCGCCCTCTCCTCTCATATTTTCTTTCCTTTCTCTCTCGTCCGTCCAACTTCGCCCCCGCCCTCTCTGGTCACCTCTCTCTCTCATTTCCAACGAACTCGGAAGGAGGGAGAGGGACAGATACCCTCCTTTAAAAGCGAGCGAGGGTCAGTAGTCGCGTTTTCCCGCCCCCGGCCCGGGGATTTGTAAGTTATTTACCTTCATCTCCAGGCTCGAGCAGCTACGCGAACTATGAAGTACGCAGGCGCACCCGGTCTCCACCAAGCAGGCTACCGCGTTCCCGTCACCCAGGAGACCGCGCGAGCAGCGACCAATCAGCGAGCGCTAACTGAAAGGCGGTGCCTCGCGGGGCCGGGTCAAGCGCACCGCCCTCTGCGAGGGTGGGCAAAAGGCGGAGGGTGGAATCACGTGACATCAGAGAAGCTGACCCCAGGAAGTTGGGCGTTGCAAGGCCTTGCGGGGCCTCGGCTTCCTGGCTGGCTCTGATTGGATGAGATTTGTCCGGGAGAGACGGGCTCGGCGAGCCCTCAAAGGGGCGTGCGTATATTTTGGACCGCGATGACTAAGATGTCAGTGGTGGCCAAAGGGGGCGCCGGGAAGCTGAAGGAAAGACGCAGAATGTTGGATTAAAGGAGGCAGGATGGGCCAAATACTCCTACACAGTCCGCGCAAAGAGGGGTTGGACGAGCTCGGGTATATCTTTTTTTCTTCCAGGATTCTGGGGTAGAAGGGATGAGGCGTAAGAGGTACAGTAGTTTATTTCAAGATAGGGTTGTTGTTGCTTTTTTTTTTTTTCAGTTTCACCAAAATATATATATATATTTTTTCAGTTTCAACAAAATGTGCTAGCTAACGTGGGCAGGAAAAATGAGCTCCAATAATTTTCCTTTATAGTTTGGACCTGGCAGCTTTCCCCCAAGTATAAAGCCCTGTCGTATAGTATTTGTGCTGCGTTATTTATAGCATGAAAGTGCATTTTTTGCCCAAGCGTCTGAAAGTGTTGAAACAGTCTACCTTTTGCTTTTCTTTTCGACATCAGGTAGGAATCTGGCTTAGAGAAAGTTAATCAATGGTTTGAAATAATTAATGATGAATGTTTGCAAATTCTTAAGTAGGGTGCTATGCCTTTGCACTGGGATTTTCAGTTATGTTACAAGACAGGGGTCCGGATCCAGACCCCAAGAGAGGGTTCTTGGATCGCGCGCAGGAAAGAATTCAGGGCGAGTTCTCAGTGCAGAATAAAAGCAAGTTTATTAAGAAAATAAAGTGGTGAAAGGACAGCTACTCCATAGACAGAGCAGGACGTTCCTGAAAGTAAGAGGAGGGACGCATCCACCCTCGTTACAATGCTTGTATATATGGGGAGACGTGCTCTGCTACAAGAGTTTTGATCAAGGATTAATTTTCTTGATTATTTTGCAAGAATAGATATCTTTAAAGCAAAATTAGGAATGCCAAGTCTGGGTCTGTTTTAGTAAACATTATTAATTTGTTCCCTTAATTGTAAACATCTACAGGCGAGGGATGCCTAACTTCTGAAAATGCAGCCCAGCAAGTCTTAGCCTCATTTTCCTAGCCCTCACTCAAAATGGAGTCGCTCTGGTTCAAATGCCTCTGACAGTTAGGTTAATTACTTAAATTTTTACTGAAAGATTCCTCTGCTGAAAAGGTAAGCATTTAAAAATATGCCAGAGCAATCAGTTCTTAACAAGACCTGCCCTCAGGAGAAAGTATTCTACCAAAGCCTAGTCTGCTGGGGTTTTATCAGAGCCTAAACTACTTGGGAGAAGGGAAATACACAACTCCAGCCTCCATAAACCATCCTGTTCCACTTAAGTGTGGGAGATTAAGAAGTATTGGTGGCTAGGCTCAGTGGCTCACGCCTGTAATCCCAGCACTTGGGGAGGTCGAGGTGGGGGGATCACTTGAGGTCAGGAGTTCAAGACCAGCTTGGCCAACATGGTGAAACCTTGGCTAACATGGTGAAAACCCGTTTCTACTAAAATACAAAAAATTAGCCCAGCGCGGTGGTACATGCCTGTAGTCCCAGCTGCTCGGGAGGCTGAGGCAGGGGAATCGCTTGAACCCGGGAGGGGGAGATTGCAGTGAGCCGAGATCGCACCACTGCCCTCCAGCCTGGCAACAGAGCAAGACTCCGTCTCAAAAAAAAAAAAAAAAAAAAAAAAAAAAAAAATTATCCTGGTGTGGTGGCACATGCCTATAATCCCAGCTGCTCAGGAGGCTGAGGCATGAGAATTGCTTGAACCTAGGAGGCAAAGGTTGCAATGAGCCGAGATTGTGCCAGTGCACTCCAGCCTGGTGACAGGGCTAGACTCCATCTCAAAAAATAAAAATAAGGCAGTACTGGTGACATTCACCATCCACACAGATTCACCATCCACCCAGGCTCGCTAAAGGCTGAGGCCTAATCATAGGACTGCAGAACACTTGCCCTATCCTGTACCTTACCACACACCACTAAAAGCCTACTTACCAGCACTCCTTTTATCTAGTACATCCTGTCTGGTGTTGTTTTCTATTGTTTATGACAGAATACATAAAACTGGGTAATTTATAAAGAAAAGGAACTCATTTCTTATAGTTATGGAGGCTGAGAAGTCCAAGGTCAAGGGAGTGCATCTGGTGAGATCCTTCTTGCTGGTGCAGACTCTCTGAAGAGTCCTGAGGCAGCACAGGATATCACATGGTAAGGAGGCTGAGTGTGCTAACGTTCTACCTAAGGTCTCCTTATAAAGCCACCAGTTTCACTCCCATCATGAGCCACTACTTCATTAACCCATTAATCCATGAATCTGTGGATCTGTGAATGAATGAATCCATTCATGAAAGTAGGGCACACAGGATCTGTTTGCCTCTTAAAGGGCCCACCTTTCAATATGGCCACATTGGTGATTAAGTTTCAACATGAGCTTTGGAGGGGACGTTCACACCATTCCAGATTTCACCAAAAAATTACAAGGCATACTAAAAGGCAAAAAACACTGTTTGAAGAGACTGAACAAGCAGGAGAACTAGAATCATATAGAGCAGGAGTGTTGGAATTATGAGACCAGGACTTTACGGGCAGATCACGAGGTCAGGAGATGGAGACCATCCTGGCTAACATGGTGAAACCCCATCTCTACTAAAAAAAAACCAAAAAAACAACAACAAAAAAACTAAGACGAATGTGCTACTGGAGGTAATGGAAAAGTAGACAACATGCAAGAGCACATGGAAAATATAAACAGAGAGATAGAAATTCTAATAAAGACTCAAAAAGAAATGCTAGAGATAAAAAACACTAACAGAAATGAAGAATGCTCATGATTAATTTCCCCCAAGTTCATGTCTGACAACAAATCACACGTCCTAGAAGCTCAGAGAACTCCAAACAAGATAAATGCTCAAGAAATCACACCTAGGCATATCATATTTAAACTCTGAAAAATAAAATATTTTTTTAAAATCGTGAAAGAAGCTGAAGGGAGGGGGGACATTACGTATAGGGGAGCTAAGATAAGAATTACATTGAATTCTCAGAAACCATGAAGAAGAGAGTGGAATAAAATAAAGTGTTGAGAATTTTTTTAAAACCCACAAACCTAGAATTCTGTATCCTGTAAAATTATCCTTCACCAGTGAAGGAGTCCACTCCTCATTGATTAGATGCCAAACACAAAGTGGCTAACTTTGGTGAAAGGATCTTGACCTGCCTTTTTCAAACTGAAACTACTTCTTGCCATGCATTTTCCTCCTGACTCAACAGTAAAGCTGCTTTAGTTCTAAGTGTTTTGATACTACAAGGATGTAGTGGTCAGTAATCAGATCAAGACTTGGAAAAAATAAAAGAGTATTTCATGTAAACATTATTTGGGGGTTACTCAAACAATACCACTAATTTATGCTTTAATGTAAAACACACACACACATTTTTGCAGAAGCACTATATGAGGATTCAAATCCCTGAATACCAGTAAATGGAATTGAGAAATATTTTTGTGTAAGAATGATAAGGAAGTTGATTCTGTACTGTGAAGGAGGTACAATTTTTTCATGTAGACTTAAAATTTTTTTTATTGTGTTTCATGGCCAGGAGTAGCAGCTCAAGCCCATAATCCCAGCACTTTGGGAGGCCAGAGGTGGGAGGTTCACTTGAGCCCAGGAATTTGAGAATAGCCTGGGCAACAAAGTAAGACCCCTTTGCTACAAAAAAATTAAAAAATAAAAATTAGCCAGGCATGGTGGCATGTGCCTGCAGTGCCAGCTACTTGGGAGGCTAAGGCAGGAGAATCCTTTGAGCATGAGTTCAAGGCTGCAGTGAGCTATGATCACGCCACTGCACTCCAGCCTGGGCGACAGAGTGAAACCCTGTTTCAAAAAAAAAAAAAAAAAAAGTGTTTTATGTTTTTTATACTGTTTTTAACTAAAGTTATAAAAATGTTTCCAACAAGTTATCTCTCCTTATGTTTTAAGAATCTAAATTATCTTGATGAGTTGAAGTAAGGGTGTTAGCAGCTTTCTAATTAGTACTATAAATCTGTCTAAACAAGAGGACATTCTAGTACACAAAATAATGTCACTGTTTCAAACCAGTCTAGACCAAAAAAAAAAAAAATTAAAATTTTCAGAGTCAAAAATGAACATCTGAAGAGAAACTAATTCCTCCTTAAAAATAAAAGTATCTTCAAAATAGAAAAAAAATTTCAGAATCATTTCATAGTTTAATTGCAATATGTCACTAACAGATGGTGATTCTTCTCTTGGGAAAGATTTAAGTAAAAACTTTGATATAAAACCAAGGTAAACATACAGTGTTCATGTAAATGTACACATGGTGTAACATATCCTTATCATTAAGCTAATTTTTAAATTAAAATCAAAGATTTAAAAAAGTGAAGAAGTAAAGACTTTCTTAGACCCAAAAAAAAAAAAAAAAAAAAATTGAGGGAATTTGTTGCCAGTAGACCTGCCTTGAACAAGAAATGTTAAAAGAAGTTTTTTTTTGTTTTTTTTTTTAAGAGAGAAAGAAAATGATATGTCAGAAACTGAGATATCCATAAAGAAAGAAAGAGCATTGGGAAAAGAATAAATGAAGGTATAATTAAATATTTTTTCTAATACTTAATTGATTTAACAGGTAACAGTTTGTTCTGAATAAGAATAGCAACAATGTATTCAATGACATATGCTTATATATAAATATATGCTTATATATAAATATATGCTTATATATAAGGGAATTAATGATAATGATTTAAGGAATGGGAGGGAAGAAATAGAAATAATTTATTATAGGGTACTTATGTTACCTGTGAAATGGTAAAGTGTTATTTGACAGTGGACTTGGTAAATGTATATTGCTAAATATAGGGCAACTACTAAAAAAAGGTTTTAGAAAAGTGAAATTGATATGCTAAGAAAGGAGAGAAAATGGAATAATATAAAATGCTCAATTAAAACCACAAAAGTCAGGTAAAAAAAGGTAGAAGACAAAAATAAGAACGAAGAACAAATGGAAATGAAACCATACAATGTCTGATCTCAAGCCTTAGGCACTTAAACTAGAAATCAATAACAGAAAAATTGCTGGAAAATCCCCAGATACTTGGAGATTAAACAACACACTTCTAGATAACACACGGATCAAAGAAGAAATCTCAAGAGAAATTTAAAATAGTTTGAACTAAATAAAGTGAAAATACACTTGGTAAAATTTGTAGGATGCGGTAAAAGCACTGATTGTTTTGTTTGTTTTTGCTTAGTTTTTTTTTTTTTTTTTTTTTTGAGTTGTGGTCTTACTCTGAATCCCGGGCTGGAGTGGGGATGCAGTGGCATAATTATACCTCACTGCAGCCTCAGACTGCTGGCTTCATGCTATGCTCCCACCTTGGCCTCCTAACATGCTGGGATTACAGGCATGAGCCACCATGCCTAGCAAAGATAGAAACTTATAGCATCGAATGCATATTTTAGAAAAGAAGAAAGCTCTAAAAATAAATAATCTAAGCTTCCACTTTAGGAAACTAGAAAAAAATTTAAATTAAAAGTAAAAAAAATAAAAGATATAATAAGAATTAGAGCAGAAATCAATAAAATTGAAAATAGGAAATCAATAGAGAAAGAAGACCAAAAGTTGGTTATTTGAAAAGAGCAATACAATTGACTAGCCTCTAGCTAGACTAAGAAGAAAAGAGAGAAGACTCAAAAATTATTAATGTCAGCTGTTCTAATGAATTACTAATGAATAGCCTGTATCTATTTAAAAAATCAGACCAGCAATTAATAATTTTCTAGGCCGGATGCAGTGGCTAATGCTTGTAATCCCAGCACTTTGGGAGGCTGAGGCGGGTCGATCACCTGAGGTCAGGAGTTAGAGACCATCTGGCTAACATGGTGAAACCCTGTCTCTACTAAAAATACAAAAATTAGCTGCGCGTGGTGGTAGGCGCCTATAATCATAGCTACTCGGGAGGCTGAGACAGGAGAATTGCTTGAACTTGTGAGGTGGAGGTTTCAGTGAGCCAAGATCATGCCACTGCACTCTAGCCTGGGCGACAAGAGCGAGATTTGGTCTCAAATAAGTAAATAAAATAATAATAACTTTCTGAAAGAGAAAGCACCAGGTTCTGACAGGTTCACTGGTGAATTCTGCCAAACATTTAAGGAGGAAATTATACCAATTCTCTATGGTCTCTTTCAGAAAATAGAACCTGAGGGAATACTTCATCACTCATTCTTTAAGGCCAGCATTACACTAATACCAAACCAAGACAAATACATTACAAGAAGAGAAAACTACAGACCAATATCTCTCACGACCATAGATGCAAAAATTCTCAACAAAATGTTAGCAAATCAAATCCAGCAAAATATAGAAAGAATTATACACCGTAACCAAGTGGGATTTATTCTAGGCGTACAATGCTGATTCCACATTGGAAAAACAATTAATATAATCCATCACATCAGCAGGCTAAAGAAGAAAAGGTATGTTTGTAGACCAATGGATGAGAAAAAAGCATGTGACAAAATCTAACACTGATTCATGATAAAAACTCTCAATAAACTAGGAATAGAGAAAAACTTCCCAACTTGATAAAGAATGTCTACAAAAATCCTACAGCTAACATCATACTTGCTGGTGAGAAACTTGAGGATTTTCCCACTAAGATCAAGAACAAGGCAAGGATGTCCCCTTCTTACCACTCCTTTTGAGCATCATACTGAGAGTTGTAGCTAAGCAATTAGACCAGAAAGAAAATGAAGGGTATACTAATTGGGAAGGGAGGGGGAAAAACCATCTTTGTTTGCACATGATGTGATTGTCTATGTAGAAAATCTGAAGGAATGGACAAAAAAGCCCTCTTGGAACTAACAAGTGATTATAGTAAGTTTGCAAGATACAATGTTAATGCACAAAAGTCAATCTCTTTCCCCTATACCAGTAACAAACAAGTAGAACATGAATTTAAAAACACAATACCATTTACATCAGCATCCCCAAAATGAAATACATAGCTATAAATCTAATAAAATATATACAAGATCTATGTGAAGAAAACTACAAAACTTTGTTGGAGAGATAGTCCATGTTCATGGATGGGAAAACTCAGAATTGTTAAGATGTCAGTTTTTCCCAACTTAATCTACCGATTGAATGCAATAAAAATCCCAGCAAATTATTTTGTGGCTATTGACAAACTGATTCTAAAGCTTATATGGAGAGGCAAAAGACGCAACTCAGTTTTGAAGGAGAAGAACAAAATTGGAAGACTGACACTACCTGACTTTAAGACTTATGCCACAGTAATCAGAGAACATGATACTGATGAAAGAAAAGATGAATAGATCAATAAAACAGAATAGAAAGCATAGAAAAGACCCACATAAATTTAGTCAACTGATTTTTTTTGTTTGTTTTTTTGAGATGGAGTCTCACTCTGTCGCCCAGACTGGAGTACAGTGGCATAATCTCGGCTCACTGCAACCTCCGTCTCCCAGGTTCAAGTGATTCTCCTGTCTCAGTCTCCCGAGTAGCTGGGACTACAGTCGCACACCACCACAGCCAGCCAATTTTTGTATTTTTAGTAGAGATGGAGTTTCACCATGTTGGTCAGGCTGGTCTCAAACTCCTGACCTCAGGTGATCCACCCATCTCAGCCTCCCAGAGTGCTGGGATTACAGGTGTGAGCCACTGTGCCCTGCCTGATCTTTGACAGACGAGTAATGGCAATACAATGGAGCAAAAGTAGTCTTTTCAACAAGTTGTGGTGGAACAACTGGACATCCACAAGCAAGAAATGAATGTAGACACAGAGCCTTTTCAAAAATTAACTCAAAGTGGATCATAAACCTAAATGGAAAATGTGGAACTATAAAGCTTCTAGAATATAGGAGAAAATCTAAGACGAATGTGGGTATGATGATGACTTTTTAGATACCACCTAAGAGCATGGTCCCTGAAAGAAATAATTGATAAGCTGGACTTCATTAAAATTTGAAATTTCTGCTTTGCAAAAGACAACTGTAAAGAGAAGACAAGCCACAAACTAGGAGAAAATATTTGCAAAAAACACATTTGATAAAGGATTATTACCTAGAATATACAAAGAATTCTTAAAACCCAGCAATAGAAAATGAACAACATGATTTTAAAATATGTAAAAGATCCGAACAGACACCTCACCAAAGCCAGTATACCGATGGCAAATAAAGATAAAGAAATGTTCAAAATCATGTGTCATTAGGGAATTGCAAATTAAAACAACAACTATTACACACCCATTAGAATGACCAAAATCCAGAACACTGACAACACCAAATGCAAGTGAGGGTGTGGCACAACAGGAACTCTCACTCATTGCTGATGAGAATGAAAAATGGTTCAGCTACTTTGGAAGATTGTTTGGCAGTTTCTTACAAAACTAAACATACTGTTAACATACAGTCCAGCAGTCATGTTCCTTAGAATTTATTTAAATGAATTGAAAACTATATCCACACAAAAATCTGTATAAAAATGTTTATAGCAGCTTTATTCATAATTGCTAAAAGTTGGAGGCAATCAAGATTATCAAAATGTTTGTTAGTAAGTGAATGGATAAATAAGCTATGGTATATCCAGACTATGGAATATTATTCAACACTAAAAAGAAGTGAACTATCAAGCCATGAAAATATATATAGGAACCTTAGCAGCAAATTGCTGAGTGAAAGAAGCCATTCTGAAAAGGCCACATACCGTATGATTCTAACTATATGACATTTTGGAAAAGGCAAAACTATGGATATAACTGTCAGTGGTTGCCAGGAGGGAGGGTGGGAAAAATAGGCAGAGCACAGAGGATTTTTAGGGCAGTGTCACTATTCTATACAATACTGTATTACTATGGTGAATACATATCATTATACATTTGTCAAAACCCATAGACTGCACAACCTCAAGAGTGAACCCCAATGTAAACTATGGAATTCGGATGACAAAAATAATTCATCAACCATACTTAGTTCAACCAATGTATCACTATGGTTAAAATGGAATTTTAAGGGACCAGAATACCCAAAACAAAAGAATAAAGTTGGAGAACTCACATTTTCAAAACTTACTATAAAGCTGAAGCAACTAAAATAGTGTAGTATTGGTATAGGATACTATATATAGATCAATGGAACAGAATTGAGAGTCCAGAAATAAAACCATACATCTGAGGCCAATTGATTTTCAATGATTGTCAAGACAATTCAGTGGGTGAAAGAATAGATTTTTTCAACAATTGGTGTTGGGACATGCAAAAAATGAAATTGCACCCCTATATCCCAGAATATACAAAAATTAACTCAAATGGATCAAAGTCCTAAATGTAAGAGCTAAAACTATAAAATTTTTAGAAAAAGCCAAAGAATTCCTGACCTTGGTTTAGACAATTATTTGTTGGATCTGACACCAAAATCGCAAGTGACAAAAGAAAAAAATAGACAATTTGTACTTCATCAAAATTAAAAAGTTTTATGCTTCAAAAGACAACATCGTGAAAGTAAAAAGATAACCCATAAATTGAAAGAAAATAATTGCAAATCATATACCTGATAAAATATTTATATCCAAAATAGATAAAGAAATCTTACAACCCTAAAACAAAGACAAATAACCCATTGAAAATGGGAAAATGATTTGAATAGCCATTTCTCCAAGGAAGATCAGAGGGTATGAAAAGTATATGATCAGAGAGGGTATGAGAAGCGCATATGATCAAACAGAGTATGAGATACACCTATGGTCAGAGAGGGTATGAGAAGCGCCTGCAATCGGAGAGAGTAGAGAAGCATGTATGATCAGAGAGGGTATGAGAAGCACGTATGATCAGACAGAGTATGAGATACACCTATGATCAGAGAGGGTATGAGAAGTGCGTATGATCAGAGAGGTTCTAGAGTAGGGAAACTGAGTGCTTACGTAACAAGCAAGTTTTTTTTTTTTTTAAGTATGAAAGAATGTGGTTTCATTTCACAAGGTCATGCAAATATATCCACATCAGTTGTTATGAAAGAAGTTGGTAGCAGTACAGTCTGAGATGATGTGTGTGCTATCAGAAGAATTAAAATAACACATTTAAGAAGCAAGTTTTAAGCCTATATTTGTGGACCACAGGAACAACAAACTGTCATCCACCAATGGTAGTGTTCAATAGGGCCAACTGATATGAAAGCATGCAATAGCATTTTTAAAAAAATCTGGCCGGGCGTGGTGGTTCACACTTGTAATCCCAGCACTTTGGAAGGCCGAGGTGGGCAGATCACGAGGTCAGGAGCTTGAGACCAGCCTGGCCAACACAGTGAAACTCCATCTCTACTAAAAATACAAAAAATTAGCTGGGCATGGTGGTGGGCGCCTGTAATCCTTGCTACTTGGGAGGCTGAGGCAGGAGGATCGCTTGAACCCGGGAGGCAGAGGTGGCAGTGAGCTGAGATTGCATCACTGCACTCCAGCCCGGGTGACAGTGTGAGACTCTGTCTCAGATAAATAAGTAAGTAAATAAATAAATAAATAAATAAATCTGTTGTTGCACAACAGCAAAATTTAATAGTCTAATAACCACTTTATTATTTCACAATTCTATGGTTGACTGGGCTCTTCACAATGGTTTTTTCCTCCTCTGTGTGATGTTGGCATAGGCTCCTGTCATTTGTGGGCTTGATTAGTTTGGAATGTCCAAGATGGCTCGCTCAGATGGCTGACATTTGATATTTGCTACTGGCTGCTGGCTATTGGCTGGGAGCCCACCTGGAGCTATTAGCCAAAGCTTACTTACATGTGGCTACTTAATATGTGGCCTCTCCATGTGGCTTGGGCTTCTCAGAACGTGGTGGCTGGATTCTGAGAGAAAGCATCCTAAGAATAAACTTGAAGAGGTAAAATTGGAAGCTGTCAACTGGCATGATGCCCACATCTGCCACATTCTTTTGGGTAACCAATTCACAGATTGAGCCCAGAGATAAGAGGAAGGGAAAAATATTCCACCTCTCAATGCACATGATCACAAAGAATTTATGGTCATTTAAAAACGATCACAAGCGCCAACAGAAATCAGAAGCAAAGCACAATGCACCAGTTCTAATTTTAAACAAATAATTACCAGTAATTTTTCTCAAACTGCAAAGATTCAAAACTATGCAATTCACCCATTTTAAAGTTTGAGACCAAAATTTTTCTTTGAAAGCTTCATTAAAAACAAATAGTAAAATTACTATGTAGAAAGACCTGAGAAGTATTATATTTAAACATAAACAGTATAAAATATTGATTTTCTTTCAACAAAGAATTTTTAAAAATCAATGACATTATTGTGCATAGTACATTTGTTTTCTTTTAACATGTAAAAACAGACTCCATTAACAATTACAGATCTAACATTTGGAGTTTCAGCTGCTTGCAAATGGCTGTGAAAATCATGGAGTATTTGAATTACAACCTTTGAGGCTGATGTGTAGTGCCATCAGATCACTTATCTAGTGAGTGAGCTTAGTTTTCTATCTGGCATTTGCAACTTTTTGGAATTTGCTTTATTCTACATGTTATCATTTGTATTAATAAGTATTAATACATTTGTTTCTTTGTGGTAAATAATTCTCAAGAGTAAAAAAATATAGAGCCAACTGTGACAGTAGAAAGCCAGAAGCCTGTACAAATGTTGACATACTCATGAATATGAGTGGTTCAACATGGTGAAACCCTGTCTCTACTAAAAATACAGAAATTAGTTGGGTGTGGTGGCATGCACCTGTTATCCCAGCTACTTGGGAGGCTGAGGCAGGAGAATCGCTTGAATCTGGGAGGTAGAGGATGCAGTGAGGTGAGATCACACTACTGCGCTCCAGCCTGGGTGACAGAGCAAGACTCTGTCTCAGGAAAAAAAAAAAGTTATCTGAGGTCACTAATATCAAGAATCCAGTGTACTATGCAAGGGGACTTCAAAAAGTTTTTGAAAGATGGAATTAAAAGATTAAAAATTAAAAATGTAAATGTATTTCTCAAAATAACTCCATCATGCTCAAGACAGTTTTGTAAGCCATGATAGCCGCTTAGTCCACCCCTAAAGAACTGAGAATCCTGTAAATTTAACCAAGTCAATGCAGTCTTTTTTACATTATTAACTGAAGAAAAATAGGTGCCTTTTCAAGATTTTTTAGGATTAGAAAACAAAAGTAAGTCAGAAGGGGCAAAATCAGGACTGTACGGCAAAAACCTAATGATTTCCCATTGAAACATCTGCAAAATTGCCCCTGTTTGATGAGAGGAATGAGCAATAACATTGTCATGGTAGAGAAGGACTCTGGTGAAGCTTTTCCAGGCATTTTCTTTTTAAACTAAAGCTTTGGCTCACTTTCTTAAAACATTCATAATAAGCAGATCTAATTGTTCTTTGGCCCTTCAGACAGTCAACAAGCAATATGCCTTGAGCATCCCTGAACATTTTTGCCATGACCTTTGCTCTTGACTGGTCTTCTTTTGCTTTGGCTGGACTACTTCCATCTCTTAGTAGCCATTGCTTTGATTGTGCTTTGCCTTTTGGATTGTACTGGTAAAGCCATATTTTATTTCCTATTGCAGTTCTTCAAAGCAATACTTCAGGATCTTGATCCACATATTTTTTTTTTTTTTTTTTTTTTTTTGAGACAGAGTCTCACTCTGTTGCCCAAACTGAAGTGCAGCAGCACAATCTTGGCTCACTGCAACCTCCGCTTCCCGGGTTCAAGCAATTCTCCTGCCTCAGCCTCCTGGGTAGCTGGGACTATAAGCATACGCCACCATGCCTGGCTGATTTTTGTATTTTTAGTAGAGATGGGGTTTCACCATCTTGTCCAGGCTGATCTTGATCTCCTGACCTTGTGATCTACCCGCCTTGGCCTCCCAAAGTACTGGGATTATAGGTGTGAACCACTGCAAAAATTTTTATAATTTTTTTCTAAAAAATTGATGTGAGTGGTCTGCTGCTGTGGGTTTCATCTTCAACTTGTCTTGTTCCTTCCTAAAAGGATTGATCCATTTGTAAACTGCTGATTTCCTTGGGGCATTGTCCTCATAAACTTCCTGTAAAGCATCAGTGACTTCACCATTCTCCCACCCGTGCCTCACCATAAAGTTGATGTTTGTTTCTGCTTCAATTTCAGTAGCATGTTGCTCTGATAGGGATCTTTTTAAAACTGATGTCTTCTTCTTTTTACTGCCTCAAACTAGATCTTGTTCAGACATGTTATAACAAGCTAGTACAAGTTTATTTTGGTGCAAAATAATCTTGAAATCCATATATGCATTTTTCATAATGCACTTTTTTTGTTTTTGAAACAGGGCCTTTGCTCTGTTGCCCAGGCTGGAGTGCACTGGTACAATCACAGCTCCCTGCAGCCCTGATCTCCTGGGCTCGAGCAATCCTCCAGCTTCAGCCTCCCGAGTAGCTGGGACAACAAATATGCACCACTATGCCTGGCTAGTTTATTTGATTTTTAGCAGAGACAAGGCCTCGCTATGTTGCCCAGGCTGGTCTCAAACTCCTGGGTTCAAGTAATCGTCCTGCCTCCGCCTCCTGAGTAACTAGGACTACAGGCACATGCCACTGCATCTGGCTGACTTATGTATTTATTTATAGAGGTGGAGGTCTCGCTTTGTTGCCCTTGTGCTGAGATTGCAGGTGTGAGCCACCATGCCTGACTTGTTCAACTTTTATGCGCCAGATACAGTATCATGCCAGTTACAGAGATCAAAGACTCAATCAGTCTTCAAGAAGCTATATAGTTGTACAGATAATAAACAATAATACAAAACAAAACTATAAATCAAGCAGGACTCAGGGTTCTGACTTCTGCAGCCAAATAAGTAGCTAAGATATACAGATAGATGAGATTTGGGGACTATCAGTTTGGTTTGGAGTATATTAAATCATGAGGGACTCATGGGTTATCAAGTTGGAGATATCTAACTTGGAAGTGGGCCTTACGAGGGGTCACAGCTAGACATGTTGTCATTGGCATATAGTCATTGGCAGTTGAAGCCATGAGGGTGAGTAATGTTTCTCCCCAGAGGGCAATAAAAAGAAGAAAAGTGTGTTTCACTTGGTTTGATTTGGGGGTTGGGGGGTTGGTTTTTGTCTTTATTTTTTCCTCTTCTTAAATGTTTGATGGAAGGCTTGTAACAGAACTGAATAGCATTAGGAAGTGAAACTGAATTCACTGAAGCTCGGATAGAGTATAGGAGATTTTTGAATGAGAAAAGACCCTTAGCCAGGGGAAGGTGGGTGGTTAAGTTTCATGGGGTAGCTTCAAGGAGCACACAGGAAAAATCTTTTCAAGGAGAGACACCAAAGGAGCTGAGGACAATTTAGCTTGACTGGAAGAACACAGGCAGTGCTACAACATGAAAGATGCTGAATACCTTCAGAACTAGTCGTAACTAATGGGAGCTCTACACTGAATGACATTTCCCATTCTTGTGAAAAAGAGGGTGCTATTTTTTGCATTTAGAATTTTCTATAGTGCTTTGAGCAGACTGTAAGATGTGAGGATGGAAGTCTTCCAGTCTTCCACATGTTAAAACAGAAAGGAAAGTGGGGGACCTTGATTTGTGTTTTCTACAGTACCTTGAGTAGTGCCTTACACAGAATAAACACTCAGTTTATGTTTTAATATGAATTGATGGCATTTATTACCTAGGAATTGGCCATCAATAAGATACTTATTGATATAAGAAACTTCTTATATTAGCTAGCTAAAAAAGGAAAGAATGCATATAATTTTGTTCTTTTCATATAAGAATTAACTATTCTTTAACCTGTATATTTTTTTTCCAGTTGCTTAGTGCTTTTGCAGCACTTATTTTTAGTGTAGTATGTTTCATGTTTTTTATGCAATGTGGTGGACCACCTTGGTCAGCAGAAGAGAAAATAGGGGTAGCAGTAAGATTTACTAGAAAGAGTGTAATGATTTTTAGTGTAGCTTTTTTCCTTCCTTTTTTTCCACCATTTCTTCCCCTCCCTTCTTCCTCCTCATAAACCCTTTCCCCCTCCCCACAAGAAGACAATACATATTAGCAACTTAATATGAATTCTGTCATACTTTTCCTCCATGGTCATAAATCATTAATGTGGCACACACATGTATATGTGTTTATGTATGTGTATCCATATATGTAATACACACACATAAACACATATACATGTGTTTTCTGGCACTGTTGAAAAATGGTAATGTATACGCATTTTTTTTTTTTTTTTGGATCTTACCTTTCTCATTCAACAATATCTTCTGGATATTTCTCCAAATCCCATTTCATCTTTCCCCTGTAGCATCCACTTTATGCTCAGGGTTTTGCTACTAGAACATTGAGGTCGTTTTAGATATTTTTTTTAACATAATCATACTTTTATTTCTTTGGAATAAATTCCCATGAGTAGAGTTGTTGGGCTGAGGACTATAGGTATTTTAAATTTTAATAGATTTATCAGAGTGATTTTCAAAAAGATTACAATGCTTAATGCTCCCACTAGCAACTTACGAAAGTACTTTTCCTTCACTTTCTCACCAGAAACAAGCAACAATTTTCATAGGTTCTCTTAATTTTTGCTGGTCTGATAGGAATAAGGTTTCATTCTTACTTTAACTTGCATTTCCCTGAGTGCTAATGAATTTAAACACTTTTCATTTATTTGTTGGCTATTTAAATTTGTTCTTCTGCTATCTAACTTTATGGAGTGGTTTTTCTTTTTTTATTGTCAATTTGTAAGAGCTCTTTTTCATATTCTTGTATAGTTAAACATGTCTATTTAAAAAATAGCTACTTGGTTTCTAGGCTTGGCTTTGAAGTTTTTATCTGCTTATAGAAGACTTTATTGAATGATTTTAATTTTTTTTACACTTAAGTCTTTAATATAGAGAGAAGTAGTTTTTACATATGGTATAAGATGAAGATCTTCTTTTATACTAAACTCAGCCCAAACTCCTCTTCAGACCTTCACCCAGGGTAGAGAGCTTGCTACCTCCTAACTGTGTTAAAATAACACATATATTTTTATTATACTCATGAGGGGGTCCTATAGCCAGGACACCTTATATTTACTTAGTGTATTAGTCCGTTTTCATGCTGCTGATACAGACATACCTGAGACTGGGAAGAAGAGGTTTAATGGACTTACAGTCCCACATGTCTGGGGAGGCCTCACAATCATGGCAGAAGGCAAGGAGGAGCAAGTCACATCTTCAGTGGATGGTGGCAGGTAGAGAGAGAGCTTGTGCAGGGGAACTCCTCTTTATAAAACGATCAGAATGCATGAGACTTATCACTATCATGAAAACAGCATGAGAAAGACCCGCCCCCATGATTCAATTACCTTCCACTGGGTCCCTCCCACGACACGTGGGAATTGTGGGAGTAACAATTCAAGATGAGACTTGGGTGAGGACACAGCCAAACTATATCACTCAGTTCAGTCTCAGATTATTCTTTCCAGAATGTTAAACTGATGCTCTACGTTTGGGCTAGAATTCTGGTAGAAGCAAGAATGTAAACATTCCACATTAGTCTCCTCTTTATTTTGTCTTTTTTTTTTTTTTTGGTTGAATTTTGTTTTTGGTTTTCAATAAGGTCTTAGTAACTTACATAATTCCCCTGCTTTCACTGACTTTATTCTATTTTTATTAACTAAACTTACATCTCTCCATCTTCTAAGTCATTTTCTTTATGATTAACATTGCCCACTCAACAATCCTTAGTCCTACCAAGGACTTTTTTTGGAAGTCTTTTAGGAGTGCTAGAACTTACTGATGTACTATAACCATTGTTATCTTTTTTATTATATCATAAAATTCTACTATCTTAGTTTTTCATTTTTAATATTCACTTTTACCTCCAGTTTGATAAAAATTATATAATAATATGGTCAATGTAACATATTTTCAAGAAATTGGCTGAGACATTTTTCAAGCTTGTGAACATAATTTTTTCAACATTCCAAAAACCTGGTAACTAACTAAGCTGGTATATAATGACCATTGCACATGTAATCTTTAAACATGATATTAAACATCACATTTGGGTTCTTAAAAAATTTGTTTTTTTGCATTGCCTCACAATACGTATTTATATTTTAAGTGTTTCTATTGTAAAATAAGACTTGCTGAAGGACCACATGGTGTAATAGCAAATTGAACTTGGTCATGAACTCCTACTTTAAACCCTGGTCATTGCACTTACTCATTCTTTGACCTTGGGAAAATTATCTCTGAATCTGTGCTCCCATGTATAAATAGGAATAAAAATGTTCACGGAATTTGGTTTTAGAGACAATTTAATTAGTTAAAAAGAGAAAAGAAAACAAAATCCCACTATCAATATATATTACTTTTTTGCATATTTCCTTCTGGTTTTTGCTCCTATGTATATCTATTTTACTGTGTATTTATGAGTATGGTATATGTGTATGTTTAACACGTTTATTTAGGTCAAATAAAAAATGTAACACTTTTATTAGGCTGTTCAGTATCGAGCAATTAAAAAAAGCATATAATCTTAATAAAATAGATTTTTAGTTTTCTCATAACAAATAAGTCAACTTACTTGCATTTCAAATTGCAGTTCCTGGCTGATGCTGATTTTGCTGGTCCAGGGAGCACACTTTTAGGTCACTGATCCCTAGATAATTGTTTCCCAAATCCCCTTCACTTTTTGTCATATAAGTTATATGAAAAACAGCATGTATTTTTAAATGTTGATTGTTTACGAAGCAACAAATCTTTTCCTATTATATGCCTTTTGAAAGTCACTTTTCAGTTTATTATTTTCAAGCTGCAAGATGCATTTGGTGTTATTTTATATAATTTTATAATTTTAAAATTAGGGACCCTGATGCCTCATTTTCTGATTTTTATTATGTATTCTGTTTTTCTTATTAGGCTGACAGAATAGATAAGAGGATTTCAGTAGGTAGATAGGAGGGAAGGGATATTTAGAGGTAATTGGGTAGAGTGGAAAACACAGACAAGCTGATTTGAACTCAGTAATAATCCTTTAATAACTTGGATAATAAACTTTCTCAGCCTCACTTTTTTTTTTTAAATCTATAATACAGCTAATGATATCCACCTTAGAGGGTTGTTAAAAAGATGAGATAACATATATGATGGTTGCTAGCCATGCCTCATTTATAGTACGCACTCAATAAGTAATAGGTGAGGTAATGTTGTTACTGTTATTAAGCAATGAGAAGTTCAAGTTTGAACTTGTTTTTTATTTCAACATTATAATTTGTATATATCGCAATAAATCTTGATAAAAATAAAGGTATAATACCCATCAAACTAATAAAATATGTTTTCTAGGTTGAAAAATGACAGATGCAATTTGTTCAAAAAAGAAAATGTATGGAGGAGAATATTCAGACAGTGATGATGGGAAACAATGGAGATTACACAAGATCAGAGTAAAATGTTCATAATTGTTAAAGCTGGGGGATAATCACATGGGAATTTATTATACTATTGTGCCTATTCTTATGTATGCCTGAACGTTTTCATAATAAAAAGTTTCAGGCTGGACGCAGTGGCTCATGCCTGTAATACCAACCCTTTGAGAGTCCAAGGCAGGAGCATTGCTTGAGCCCAGGAATTTAAAACCAGCCTGGGCAGCATAGTGAGACCCTGCCTCTACAAAAAAATTTAAAAATTAGCTGTGGGTTGGGTATGGCGGCTCATGCCTGTAGTGCCAGCACATTGGAAGACCGAGGCTGGTGGATCGCTTGAGCTCACGAATTTGAGACCAGCCTAGGCAACATGACGAAACCCCATTTCTACAACAAATACCAAAAAAAAAAAAAAAAAAAAAAAAAAAGAAGAAAGGAAGGAAAGAAGGAAAAGAAAAAATTAACTGGATGTGGTTGGTCATGCCTGTAGTCCCAACTACTTGGGAAGCTAAGGTGGGAGAATCATTTGAACCCAGGAGGTGGAGGTTGCAGTGAGCCAAGATCATGCTACTGCACTCCAGCCTGGGTGACTGCAGTGAGACCTTGTCTCATAAAAACAAAACAACCCCAAAAAAGTTATTTTAAAATCAGTGCTCTCATTTAACAAACATTTTTTGAGCATTTATCAAGTGCCTTGCTCTACATTGAACTGTCCTTCAGTCCTATTGCTGTTACTGAGGTGTGAAGGAAGTGTGGAGCATAGGAGGAAGGGTTTAATATCAATGGATAGAGGGTATGTGGAAAGAATTGGGAAAAGCTTTACAATATTGAAGATATGGGCTTTGAAGAACGAGTAGGGTTTGGTTGGATGGAAAAGAGATTAGAATGGGCATTCCAGAGAGACAACAATCTAAACAAAGGCACAGCGATATGCAAATCTTGGCATTTGCCATGATCGATGCCTTTTCTAATATGCAGGCCTGTGGTAGCTGAGGCTGGAAGGAACTTGTATGTCATGCTGAGAAGTCGGGACTACATTTCTTCAACTGAAGGTTTTTGAGTAGGAGAGGGATGTGATTGGATATGTGTTGTAGAAGGATAACTTTGCTTTTTGAGAAAACAACTTTATTGAGGTATAATTGATATACAATAAACTACACATACAATTGCTGACTTTGGACATATGCACGTACCTGTAAAACTATCAACACAATCAAGGTAATAGACATAAGAAAGATAACTTTGATTACGAGTCTGAGAAAAGATTGGAAGGATAAGACACTAGAGACAGACTAGTTAGGATACTCTTAGAACCTATTGAAATAAGAACTAATTTAAGAACTTTATGAGTATTGGCAGTAGAAATGGAAGGGTGAAGACAAGTTCAAGACATTTTCTGGGTGGGAATTTGATCTAGGATTGAAGTAGGGAGCTATACTGTCCTCCACAGTGTAAACTAAGTTGCTGTGAGTCATATAAAATAGCAATAACTAGAATTTTTTTTCCGCTTCTGCTGAAAGCATTTGAAGAATGATTTTTCTCACCTGAGCATCTTTTCTTCAAGTTCATGGTTCAGCTTTTATAAAGACTAGTATTGTGCTTTCTGGGGCTGTTTTCTTTTATTGATCCATTTATTCCCCCTCACCTTTCTCCTTTCTTCCTTTTGTGTGTGTCCATCTACACACACTCCTTTCTTTTAAACAAAAAATAATTTACTTTCTTATGACTTGTGGATATAAAATCATCATTAGCTTTTGGGCTTAACATTTAAGACAATTTCATAAATGTGAAGCTTAAAACCTATTTCCCAAAATATTTTGCATTATTAGATGTTTGGGGGAAGTATATATTGTTGACATGTAGAAACTTTTTTTTTTTTTTCTTTTGAGACGGAGTCACCCAGGCTGGAGTGCTGTGGCATAATCTTGGCTCATGGCAGCCTCTGTCTCCCGGGTTCAAGCAATTCTCCCACCTAAGCCTCCCAAGTAGCTGGTATTACAGGCGCGTGCCACCGTACCCAGCTAATTTTTGTATTTTTAATAGAGATGGGGTTTCACCATGTTGGCCATGCTGGTCTTGAACTCCTGATCTCAGATGATCTGCCTACCCTGACCTCCCAAAGTGCTGGCATTACAGGCATGAGCCACTGCGCCCAGAAACTTTTTTTTTTTTTTAATCATAGAATCTGTGTAGGTAGTGTTTTTTTAGGTGGAGTTTCTCTGTTTTTTTTTTTTTTTTTTTTTTTTTTCTCTCTCTCTCTCTTCCCACCCCCCATAACACTAGAAGGCCATAAGTTATGCTTTGTTTTAGAAAAAAGAACATACCACATTTCTAGATCTTCTTGGTATATTACAACTAGAATATGTCTATAAGGAGAAAATAAATGGGTAGAAATACCAGCACAATTAGAATAACCAAGACATTGATTTCAGGAGGCCTCTATTAACAAAAGGACCTAGAGAAGCTGCTACGTGGCAGAAATCATGAATAATATGTTGAATTGACTTAGATCCCTTAAACCCAGTCTTGTTTCACATCAGGTACCTTTGTTGGGCTTCCTAGTTGGAGTTTACCTGGAGTGCAGCTTTGCCACAAAGTAAACCGTAGGCCTATGTTAGAAATTAGTAAAAGTTCCTCTCTCTCAACACTGCTAAATCAACTTGATGCGAGTGTTTATTGTGTAAGGAAATACTGCATCGAAATAATCATGTAATGAAGAAAGATTTCTTAATCTATTTGCTACCACAGAAATACACCATATCATATTCTAGATCTAGAGTTTTAAGTTATAAACAATTAGCAGTTGAAAGAAGTAACAAATAAATGACTCTCGGGACTGTATTTTCTCTCTATATTTATACAACTATATTTGAGTTGTCTTTGTTGGCAAGAATCAGATATAACATAAAAATGCATTCCTGCCACAAGTGTGTAACCTGTATCAAATCATAAGGAAACATAAGACAGCCCCAAAGTGAGGGACATTCTACAAAATAACCGGCTTGGATTCCTTAAACATGTCAAGGCTAAGCAACACAAAGGCTGAGAGACTTGCACGTTTTTTAAAAACGAAGATGTGATAACTAAATGCAGTGCATAAACCTGGATTGGATCGTGCTCCAGGTGAAGATGACATCTATAAGAACATTATTGGGACCAGGCGCGGTGACTCATGCCTGTAATCCCAGCACTTTGGGAGCCTGAGGCAGGTGGATCATGAGGTCAGGAGTTCGAGACCAGCCTGGCCAAAATGGTGAAACCCCGTCTTTATTAAAAATAGAAAAATTAGCCATGGTGATGGGCACCTGTAATCCCAGCTACTTGGGAGGCTGTGGCAGGAGAATCGCTTGAACCTGGGAGGCAGAGGTTGCAGTGAGCCGAGATCGTGCCACTGTACTCCAGCCTGGGCCACAGAGCAAGACTCCATCTCAAAAAAAAAAAAAAAAAGAAGAAA
This sequence comes from Macaca nemestrina, assembly GCF_043159975.1. Classification (NCBI taxonomy): domain Eukaryota; kingdom Metazoa; phylum Chordata; class Mammalia; order Primates; family Cercopithecidae; genus Macaca; species Macaca nemestrina. The sequence continues at coordinate 158,333,986 of NC_092127.1, forward strand.
AAAAAAGATTATTAGGACAAGTGATGAAATTTGGATACGGACCATAGATTAGAAAATAGGGCCTGGCGTGGTGGCTCACACCTGTAATCCCAGCACTTTGGGAGGCTGAGGCAGGTGGATCACTTGAGGCCAGGAGTTGGAGACCAGCCTGGTCCACATGGCGAAATCCTGTCTCTACTAAAAATACAAAAATTTGGTGGACATGGTGGCACACGCCTGTGATCCCAGCCACGTGGGAAGCTGAGGCACAAGAATCACTTGAACCTGAGAGGCGGAGGTTTCAGTGAGCCGAGATGGCACCACTGCACTCCAGCATGATCAACAGAGGGAGACTGTCTTAAAATCATTTTGTATCAGCATTACATTTCTTTATTTCAGTGACTGTGCTGTGGTTATATAATAAAATGTCCTAGTTCTTAGGAAAATGCATATTGAAGTGTTTAGGGCCAAAGAGACACTTTATGTAAACAGTTGGTAAATCCAAGTAAAAGGTAGATGTGAATTTTTTGTGCTATTCTTGATATTTTATCAGAAAGTAACCTCCACGAAAATATCTTAGAAAAAAATCATTATTTTTGAGAATATTTTATTATTGTCATAAGTTTTTATTTCAAATTGGTGTGTTGAATTATATAAATTTCTTAATAAAAGACTTGTGTATTAAACATATTATTTATTATTAAATGTTTTCTGATGACAGTTATTCACAATTACCTTCCAAACAGCTATTTTATCACAAGTTCATTGCAAGTGCTGGCAATTAAAATCATATGTAACATATTAGGGATGCTGAGAAAGAGAAGGGCAGCCCTTGACCTGTGGGGCCAGCCTGGCACTCACTGGTAGGCCTTGGTGCTCTCCTGTTGGACATAGTTTCACAAAACATCAGCATTAGGCAAGGCCAATCTGAGACCATGCTAAATACAAGATAATAAATACAAGGTATCTTGATGCAGTACAAGATAAACACACATTTTTTTCTAAATGCACACAAAAATAAGGTTACTGTGTCATCTACAAAATACCAAACATCCCCCTTCCCAGCTAATACTAGTGACAGTTGCTTCTCTACCAATTATAGCTTGAGCTATGCTCTAGTGCCCTCCCTATAGATAAGATTTATTGAGGTAGCTAGTCACAGAATTGTCCTCATATTCTGCCAGCACTCAGTATACAGTGAACCCCTGCTTCCTTGAACTCTCCCCCAAATCACAACCAGAGTCCAAATCCATGACAGATTCTAACACCCTCTTACTGAGGTGCCCCAAGCCTCATGGTGTGCCTCTCAGGTTCAAGTGATTCTTGTGCCTCAGATTCCCACGTAGCTAGGATCACAGCCTCATGGTGTGTGTGTGAATAATAAACACAACTTGTTCAACTACAAGTGTGTTCCTGACCACAAGACATTGACAATGTCTAACATGATGTATAATACAAATCAATATGTAATAGGTCACTCACAGACATATATTTCTACCAATATGTAAGTGCGATTTGATTTTCTTTTGGCTTAAAAATAGAAGGTTTATAACTACCTGGCTAAGATCATTTTGTAGTAAGGAATTTATGGCCCTGTATTTTAAAAATCAAGTTCTATGGTACAATAAAAGTAAGTATTTTCTTTTGTAAACATTAATATTTTACCATGTGGATGGTAAATGATGGACAGTTGTTGGCAACTGAATGAAAGAAAGATGCTCCATGTTTTCCCGAAAAACACTTGGTTCTTGGAGATAATTTAATATTCGGATTGCATATCCTTTTTTTTTTTTTTTTTTTTTTTCTTTTTGAGGCAGTCATTCTCTGTTGCCCAGGCTGGAGTGCAGTGGCATGATCTCAGCTTATTGCAGCCTCTAGCTCCCAGGTTCTTACCTCAGCCTCCTGAGTAGCTGGGACTACAGGTGTGCACCACCATGCCTGGCCCCTTTCCCCTAGTGTAATGTCTTCTAGGCTCATCCATGTCATAGCATGTATCAGTACTGCAGTCCTTTTAATTGCCAAATGATACCTTATTGAATTGATATACCACATTTTCTTTTTCCATTTATCAGTTGATGGCTATTTGGGTTGTTTCCATTTTGGGGCTATTTTGAATATTACTGCAGTTAACACTGGTGTACACAATTTTTGTGTGTTATTTCTCTTGGGTAGATACCTAGGAGTGAAATTGCTGGGTCAGGTGTTAACTCTATGTTTAGTCTTTTAAGGAAATGCCATAGTGTTTTCCAAAGCAGCTGCACCATTGTACAATCACATCAGCACTCTATGAGGGGTCCAGTTCTCCCCATCTTCACTAACACTTATCTATTCCTTTTATTATAGCCATCTTAGTGAGTGTGAAGTGATTTTTTCATTGTGGTTTTAACTTGCATTTTCTTATGACTAATGATGTTGAGTATCTTTTCATGTGCTTATTGACCATTTGTATATTTTCTCCAGAGAATTGGCTTTTCAGATCCTTTGTCCATTTTCAAAATTGGGTTAAGTTTTTATCGTTGAGTTGTACGTGTTCTTTATATATTCTGGATACAAATCCTTCCTTTATCAGATAGATGATTTGAAGATATTTTATCCCAATATGTGAGTTATCTTTTCAACTTTTTTTTTTTTTTTTTTTGAGACGGAGTCTTGCTCTGTGCCCCAGGCTGGAGTGCAGTGGCGCGATCTCGGCTCACTGCAAGCTCCGCCTCCCCGGGTTTATGCCATTCTCCTGCCTCAGCCTCCCGAGTAGCTGGGACCACAGGCGCCCGCCACCTCGCCCGGCTAATTTTCTTGTATTTTTAGTAGAGACGGGGTTTCACCGTGTTAGCCAGGATGGTCTCGATCTCCTGACCTCGTGATCCGCCCGTCTCGGCCTCCCAAAGTGCTGGGATTACAGGCTTGAGCCACCGCGCCCGACCCTTTTCAACTTTTTGATGTGTTTTGCAGCACAGAAGTTTTTAAATTTTTGGCTGGGTGCGGTGACTCACGTCTGTAATCCCAGCAGTTTGGGAGGCTGAGGTGGGCGGATCACCTGAGATCAGGAGTTTGAGATCAGCCGGACCAATGTGGTGAAACCCCGTATCTACTAAAAATACAAAAAAATTAGCTGAGTGTGGTGGCGTGTGCCTGTAGTCCCAGCTACTCTGGAGGCTGAGGCAGGAGAATTGCTTGAACCCAAGAGGCAGAGGCTGCAGTGAGCCAAGATCACGCCATTGCACTCCAGCCTAGGCAACAAGAGTGAAACTCAAAAAAAAAAAAAAAAAAAAAAAAAGGAAATGATTGCCTGATCCAAGTTCATTCAGAATTATGCCTGTGTTTTTTTTCTAAAAGTCTTACATTTAGATCTTTGATCCATTTGGAGTTAATTTTTGTATATGGTGTTTAGTAGGGTCCAAATCCATTCTTTTGTATGTATATAGCATCATTTGTTGCAAAGACTATTCTTTCCCCATCAAATTATCTTAGCACTCTTGTCAGAAATGATAATAAATGTTAAGGATTATTTCTGGACTCTCAATTCCATTCCATTGATCAACATGTCTATCCTTATGACAGTACAGCACTGTCTCAATATCTATAGCTTTGCGGTAAATTTTGAAATGAAAACGTGTGAATCCTCCAACTTTTTTCTTTTTCTTCAGCATTGTTTTGGCTATTCTGGGTCCCTTAAATTTTCATACTAATTTTTGGATTCAGCTTATTGATTTCCACAAAGAAGCCAACTGATATTTTGATTCAATCGTTTGGTTTTTAAATTTAAATTAATTTACCCACTTTTGTGGGGTGATTTGGAATTTATAAAAAGCTTTTATTTATGCTTCTTGAATAATTATCTCATTTATCATTTTTGCTAAGCATTGTTGTACATTTTGTAAATGAGGGCCTTAAAGGTTTAAAGAGGCTGACTATGTAATTATTATTATTATTTTTTAACTCTAATACTTGTTCTTTATATTGTAGCTCCTTTCTTAATATGCCCTCAAATAGCCATTTAGAATAATAATGTCTAAATTATAAATGTGATACTACATTGGTGGGAAAATTAGTCAATAGCTAAATTAAAAACATTCTTATTAGGAACATTTTTTCAGTTGGAGGATATTTGACTGCTTAGAAAAATTGTGAACAATTTGTGTTAATCCCTTAAATCTAGTTAATTGTCTCAGACAAGGTTGAGATGACATGAAGTCACCCAGTGAGTAAGGAAGGTAGATAATGACAAGTTATTATTTGTAGTACACTGAATGAAGGATATTTTACTTAAAGGGTCCTAATTATTCTTTTTCCAGAATGATTTGAATATGGAACTGTACACCTATTAAAAATCACACTTATGGGGACCACACTGATATAATTTTTGTTTGTTTTTGAGACAAGGTCTCACTCTGTTGCCTAGGCTGGAATGTGATGGTGCAGTGCTGGGCTCAAGCGATCCTCCCATCTCAGCCCCCAAGTAGCTGGGACTACAGGCATGCACCACCATGCCTGATCAATTTTTAAATTTTTTGTGGAGATGAGGTCTCACTGTATTGCCCAGGCTAGTCTTGAACTCCTGAGCTCAAGAGATCCTCCTGCCTTGGCGTCCGAAAGCGTTGGGATTACAGGTGTGTTAGTCTGTTTCACACTACCATAAAGAACTACCTGAGAATGGGTAATTTATGAAGAAGAGGTTTAATTGACTCACAGTTCTACAAGACTGGGAGGACTCAGGAAACTTACAATCGTAGTGGAAGCAAAGGGGAAGCAAGCACCTTCTTCAGATGGTGGCAAAAGGGGGAAAGAGAGTGAAGGGGGAAGTGCCACACACTTTTTTTTGATCTCTTGAGAACTCACTCACTATCATGAGAAGAGTAAGAGGGAAATCCACCCCGTGATCCAGTCACCTCCAGTCAGGTCCCTTCTCTAATTGCACATGAGATTTGGGTGGGAACACAAATCCAAACTATATTAACAGGTGTGAGCCACCTTGTCTGGCCCACATTGGTATAATTAATACAAAATAAACTTACATCTTTTTATCAAGTTTTTTTTTCCATTATGTAGATATGGTCAAAGAAAATGTCATTGATGTTTGTGAGAGCTTTAAGTTCCACCTGAACTGAATTTTTAAATATTAATAAAATATTTATTGAGGCCAGGTGCAGTGGCTCACATCTGTAATCCCCATACTTTGGGAGGTGGGCAGATCACTTGAGGCTAGGAGTTCAAGACCAGCCTGGCCAACATGGTGAAACCTCATCTCTACCGAAAATACAAAGATTAGCTGGGTGTGGTGGCACATGCCTGTAATCCCAGCTAATCAGAAGGCTGAGGCAGAGAATCGCCAGAACCTGGGAGGCAGAGGCTGCAGTGAACTGAGATCACGCCACTGCACTCCAGCCTGGGCAACAGAGTAAGACTCCATGTCAAAAAAAAAAAAAAAAAGAAAAAGAAAGAAAATATTTATTGAGGTAAAATTCATATAACATAAAATTAACCATTTTAATGTGAACAAATGCTGGACTTTTATCATGTAAAATTTCAGGGACACAGAACAATAAAAAAATAAATATCATAAATACTCCTACGCCTATCACCCAGATTTGGAATAGTCTTAGCATTGTGCCTTATTCGATGAGGACTTTAATACTTTTTTTTTTGAGATGGAATTTTGCTCTTGTTGCCCAGGCTGGAGTGCAATGACACAATCTCTACTCACTACAACCTCCACCTGCCAGGTTCAACCGATTCTCCTGCCTCAGCCTCCCAAGTAGCTGGTATTACAGGCATGCGCCACAATGCCTGGATAATTTTGTATCTTTTTTAGTAGAGATGGCGTTTCACCATGTTGGTCTGGCTGGTCTCGAATTCCTGACCGCAGGTGATCCGCCTGCCTCGGCCTCCCAAAGTGCTGGGATTACAGGCATGAGCCACCGTGCCCGGCCTAATACATTTTTAAAAATAAAACCTTATAGATAAGTTTAAGGCCCCATGCCTATTTTTCCTGATTCTATTTCTTAAAGGCAGCCACTATCCCAAATTTGGTATTTATTGTTCCTATGAATATTTTCATACTTTTGCTACATATGTGTGTATCTGGAAACACTATGTGGAATATATGGAAGGAATATATAGACTATATAGAATTGTTTGATACATTTTTATATATACATGGTTTTATATTGAATCATGTTTTACATGCTTTTAAATTACTTATTTATTTACTTATTCTTTAGACACAGAGTCCCATTCTGTTGCCCATGCTGGAGGGCAGTGGCATGATCATGGCTCACTGGAGCCTGGAACTCCTAGGCTCAAGTGATCTTCCTGCCTGAGCCTCCCAAAGTGCTGGGATTACAGGCATGAGAAACTGTGCCTGGCCACATACCTTTAAAAAAAAAATGCAACATTATGTTTCTGGGACTCATGTTGACACATACCTTTGTAACAGCTAAACAGTATTCAATTGTATGGCTATATCACAGTATACTTATACATTCTTTTTTTGATGGACATTTAGTTTCCAGCAAGGTTATTTAAATTAGAAAATGCAACAATGAACGTTCTTTTTTTTTTTTTTGAAACAGAGCCTCACTCTGTCATCCAGGCTGGGCTGCAGTAGCGCTATCTTGGCTCACTGCAACCTCCGCCTCCCAGGTTCAAGTGATTCTCCTGCCTCAGCCTCCCAAGTAGCTGGGATTACAGGTGCACACCACAATGCCCGGCTAATTTTTTTTGTATTTTAGTAGAGACAGGGTCTCACCGTGTTGCCCAGGCTGGTTTCAAACTCCTGAAATCAGGCAATCCACCTGCGTTGGCCTCCCAAAGTGCTAGGATTACAGGTGTGAGCCACTGCTCCCAAACAAACATTCTTTTTTCTTTTTCTTTTTTTTGAAATGGGGTGGTGTTCTGTTGCCAGGCTGGAGTGCAATGGTGATCTTGGCTCACTGCAACTTCCGACTCCCGGATTCAAGTGATTCTCCTGCCTCAGCCTCCCAAGTAGCTGGGATTACAGGCACGTGCCACCACACCGGCTAATTTTTGTATTTTTGGTAGAGACGGGGTTTCACCGTGTTGGCCAGGATGGTCTCGATCTCCTGACCTCATGATCCAACTACCTTGGCCTCCCAAAGTGCTGGGATTAAAGGCGTGAGCCACCGTGCCTGGTCAACATTCTTATTTCTAATGTGGCATAGAGGAGTGGTTAGGAGCCAGGGTGCTAGAGCCACATTACCTGTATTTGAACTGTCTCGATGGGTAAATTACTTCTCTGGATTTGAGCTGTGTCTCTATGGGCAAATTACTTCTCTGTTCTTCTCTTTAGTGCCCTGTTCCCTTCAGTCATGAAAGCAATGAAGGAAGACAGAATTTCTAATATTATGGTTTCTGAATCATCCTTAATGAGCCTGTCATCAATAAAATGAGAAACTGCAACCTATTTAAACACTATTTATCAGATTATAACACACATTAGAGAATTTAAATATCTTTATGGCAGGACAATGAAAGTAAAGTGCAGTCTCTATTCTGACTATTGTTTGAAGCTGAAATTTATTGGTATTTTAATACCAATAAATTAAAGTTAGTAAGTAACTTGCTAAGTAAGTCCAATCATGGCATACTACTCAAGGAGCATTTTACAAAGATCTAATACAGAAACTATGTCTGATACAACAGTAACTACAGTTGCCAGATCCCCATTTTATTTCCTGTAATTTATATTTGATGTTCCTGGATTCCTCTGTCTTTTGGAGCAGCCTATCGAATGTTTGAAAAGGGAGAAGTTAATAGGTGTATATAATTGTGATTTTATTTACTGTCCCTGGGACCTAGTGCTGTTTTAAATTCACAGTTTGGTGGGGTAGAGTGTCCATTTGGCATGTTTGTATGTGCTTGGCCCATTTAAGCAGAGCTCTTCTTTGCCTTAGGCTGGTAAAAAAAAAATCAATTCTAATAGCACATTTGAGAAGAGGAACAACCATTATTGGAAACTTCTTTGATGTTTAATTTGTCGTTTTAAAGCATAATTTGGTAAACTGAGGTGTTTTTCCCCTCCTTTACATTCTCCAGTGGCCAAAGTTGTCTCTCTTATTAGAAATAGCCATTTTTTTTTTTTTTAAAATGAGACAGAGTCTTGCTCTGTCACCCAGGCTGGAGTGTAGTGGTGCGATCTCGGCTCACTGCAACCTCTGCCTCCCGGGTTCAAGCGATTCTCCTGCCTCAGCCTCCCGAGTAGCTGGGATTATAGGCGAGCACCACCACGCCCAGCTAATTTTGGATTTTGAGTAGAGACGGGGTTTCACCATCTTGGCCAGGCTGGTCTCAAACTCCTGACCTCAAGTGATCCACCCTCCTCGGCCTCCCAAAGTGCTGGGATTGTAGGAGTGAGCCATGGTGCCTGGACTTTATCTATGGTTCTTGTATCTAAAGTGAAAATTTTTGAAAGTTGATTTCTGTCCAAGATATCTGTACTTGAAGATTGACAGTAGAGTTCCTCTGGGTAGATCTGACATAGTAACTGAATAGGAGGGATTGGAGATGGGAGCTGTTGTTCCCTTCCTCCCTCCCCATCCCCCACCCCCACTTGGACTGAACCCTAATCTTCAGAGCAAGACTCCTTAGGATTAGGATAGAAAGAAATTAAGATCTCAGAAGTTTGAACTGGTTTGTCACTGACTAGGTAGAGAGTTTCCCTTGGTTGTTTCAGTGCTAAGAATTTGATCCTGTCTGGTGCTGCACCTATCTTTTTGTAATTATATACATTCATTGTTGTTATATCAATTTTGAAAAGCCGCTCATATGGGCTTACTTTACACAGATAAAGTTAACCATTTTCTTGTTTAAGCCATGCTGCTTTCAATTACAAGCAGCCTACACGAATTCTAACTGATACTGGTGGAACTGGATTAAATGACTTTTGGTTCCTTTCTAGTTCTGACACATGAGCTTAAATATTTTTTGAGGGCCAGTTCTATGCCTGGTGCTATGCTAACTGTCCACATTTCCCTCCTGTCTGTCCACATATCCTGCAAAGTGAGCTTCTTTGAACTACATGCTTGAAGCTCTGAGTTGGTTAGCATTCAGAGACTGGGTGATGCAGCTCGAGTGGCTGAATTTTCTCCCTACCTTCTGACAGTCAGTGGGCTCTGATGATCAGTGTCTTGGTCCTGCCCATTTTTGCTAAGAGCATGAAATAACTTAGTTTCTAACCTCAGTATCCTAGTTGTGAAGTCCAGCCTGACATTCAGAGAGTCTATACTTCTTTTTTTTTTTTTTTGAATTTTACTTTAAGTTCTGGGATATACGTGCAGATTTGTTACATAGGTATACATGTGCCATATGGTTTGCTGCACGTATCAACCCGTCATCTATGTTTTAAGACCTGCATGCATTAGGTATTTGTCCTAATGCTCTCTCTTCCTCCCTTTGCTCCCCACCCCTTAACAGACCCCGGTGTGTGATGTTCCCCTCCCTGTGTCCATGTGTTCTCATTGTTCAACTCCCATTTGTGAATAAGAATATGCAGTGTTTGGTTTTCTGTTCCTGTGTTAGTTTGCTGAGAATGATGGTTTGCAGCCTCATCCATGTACCTCAGAGCACGACACCTGATGCCTCTGTATCCAGTGACCACATTGTCAAGGTCAGCCTACTTGTAACCCCCACTTGTGTGTACCCCAACCCCTGGTCTGGGGATTCCCTGTATCTGTCATTGTCATTCCCCTTGGGGTCTTCCATCTGATCACCAAGGCTTAATTTGAGAAATCTGGTTAGGATCTGCTACTTATGTTTACACGTTGCCAGGGATTCTACTTGTTTCACCTTCTCTGGGCAGTCCTAGGACAAAACAATTGGGTCTATTTGTTCATTCATTCATTTTCTCATTCCTTCTGTGGTTAGTACCTCCTATTTAATATAGCCAAGGCATCAAGATACAGTTACCCTTGATGAAGTAATCAAGATCTATTTGCTAGAATACTTTAGATATGTTAACCTTTTATCAGGAGGAAGAAATGGCAGGAGGTCACTGAAGTTCAATGGACAGAATTCTTATTTCAGCAAATGTGGCCACATTTGCTAAAGATTGTGTTTATCTGGGTCTGACATTATCTCTTTCCGTGTCTCTCTCACACTCTCTTTGTAGTAAGATATTCGAAGTCAGTATCTTCTGGATGATGATGATCCATTGGAGGAAGATGTCCTTGTTGATGTATGTGTTTTAGGTTCTCCAACAAATAAGTATATAGTTTTTGTTTTTCTTTCTTTTTTTTTAAATTTTATTTATTTTTTTGAGACAGGGTCTCACTCTATCACATAGGCTGGAGTGTAGTGGTGCGATCACAGCTCATTGCAGCCTTGCCCTCCCAGGTTTGGGTGATCCTCCCACCCCAGCCTCCCAAGTAGCTCAGACCACAGGCACGCACCGCCATACCTGGCTAATTTTTGTATGTTTTTGTAGAGATAGGGTTTTGCCATGTTGCCTAAGCTGGTCTCGAACTCCTGGGCTCAAGTGATCCTCCTGCCTTGGCCTCCCAAAGTGCTGGGATTACAGAAGTGAGCCACTGTGCCAGGCCTAGTTTCTGTTTTTAATTGGAGAAATAGCTTCAGATTTGGCCAACTTACAAAACACTTATTTTTAAGTCATTTGAAATATAATTTATTTGAAACTTAAAGATATTTTTCTTTGTGCTAGTCTTTTGAAAATACTTGTGTCCTTTGCAAATGGTCATATCCTTATCTGAATAATCTTTTGTAAATATAATTTCTGGAAAAAAAGGGAAATTCAGCTTCCTATTCTAAAATGTAAGAACTAGGAACATGATGCAACCTGGCCTCTGGGAAGGAATCTGGCATCCACTTGTTTGGGAGATATTCATTGAAGAGTTAGTGAAGCCATTATACAACGTGTGTGTGTGTGTGTGTGTGTGTGTGTGTGTGTGTGTGTGGAGGGGGGTGGGGCAGGAAGGGTAATTCTAAAGAGCACAGAGCTTTTAATAGCTATGCTATTTAAAATTGATTATTTAAGTATGAATAAATACCTGTTATAGTAATTTTCAGAAACCTCTAATTTATTTGGGAAAGGATGGCATTATAAAAAGTAATATTTGTCAGAATCTGTTATAAAAACTGGTAAAGATTATGTGAAACTCAACAGAAAGATACTGAAAAAATTAATAGCATGGTTTGCTGCAAATCAGAAAAATGTATTCACAGGGATTGAAATGGAGGAGGAAGAGTTTCCAAGGTAAGGGAAAGGGGGATAGCTGTGAGATTGGGGATGGAGAAAAATAACGTTTAATACTAAGTACAGAACTGGGAAATTTAGATAGAATTCACATTATAAAAATAAATAAATATAAATATAGGGTTTTTTTATTGCATACTACAATTCTAGAAAATGTCAAGATTGTTTGGTCATCTTATATTTTTGCTTCCAATTTATCATTTAGCCTTACAGACTTTAAAATAAAGGCTATTTTAGGCTGGGCACGGTGGCTCATGCCTGTAATCCCAGCACTTTGGGAGGCCAAGGTGGGCAGATCACTTGAGGTCAGGAGTTCAAGACCAGCTTGGCCAACATGGTGAAAACTCATGTCTACTAAAAATCCAAAATTAGCCAGGTGTGGTGGTGCATGCCTGTAATCCCAGCTACTTGGGAGGCTGAGGCAGGAGAATTGCTTGAACCTGGGAGGTGGAGGCTACAGTGAGCCGAGGTTGCACCACTACACTCCAGCCTGGGCAACAGAGTGAGACTCCATCTCAAAAAAAATAAAAAATAAATAAATAAATAAAAAATAAAATAAAATAAAGATTTTTTGAGGAAATAAATCATTTTCTACCAATATTACATAGAAAGTCTAAAAAACATAATTAATAACTAGAGAAAGATAGTGTATTTAAAAATAATATCTAACCAGAGAATTTCAGGTTTCCTTCTGGTTTTCTAACTATTGGTAGCTAAAAATGCTGATGTCATTTAAAATTATTAATTGCTGTTTTATATGATCCATTTAAGCTTAAAATAAAACTGGATATTCAACACTAAGCCAATATTTTTGTTCAATTCTGTGCCAAGAATGATTCTAGGTGCAGATACACGGCTATGAATCAAACAGCCAAGGGAATTAAGAAATGGAAATGAGTTCTGTTTCCATGACAATTTAATGATTCTTATTCTGTGGGGAAAACATTCTTGCACTACTTCCCCTGAGTTCATGTAGAGTAGTAGTTCTCGATCCTGGCAGCCATTAGAATTACTTCAGGGTTACTTGGAGTGGCATGGTCTCAACCCAGATTTATTAGAAATAAACAGAATTTCTAGAGATGGAGCCTGTTACCTTCTTCTTTTTGAGCTCCCTATGTTGTCGAGCCAGAGTTGAGAACCACCAATTTATTCTAGAGTATGCCAAATCCAAGGAAGCAGATGGAAAGCCTACTTCATTTCTGAAGATTCATAGCTTCTTTTTTTAAAATTCAATGCACAGGAATGTAAAATGGCTTTGTTGCTGTGGAAACTGGTTTGGCAGTTTCTCAAAAAATTAAACACCATAAAATTACCATATAACCTATCAATTCCATTCATAGGTGATATACCTTCAAAGCATTGAAAACAGATGCTTAAACAAATACTTGTACATGTATGTTCATAGCAGCACTATTCACAATAACTAAAAGGAGGAAACCATCCAAATGTCCTTGAATAACACACTGTGGTATATACAATGGAATATTGTTCAGCCACAAGAAGAAATGAAGTAATGATTCATGCTACATCATAGATGAATCTTGAAAACATGCTAAATGAAAAAAGCCTGACACAAAGGGTCCCGCTGTATGATTCCATTTATATGAAATATTCAGAATAGGTAGATTTCTATAAATAGAAACCATATTGGTGGTCGCGGGGGCTGAGAAGAGGGAAGAATGGGGAGTAACTGCTAAATGGGTATGGGTATTTCTTTTGGGACGGTGAAAATCTTTTGGAACTAGATGTAGTGGTTGCACAACAATATGAATGTAATAGATGCTACTGAATTGTTCACTTTAAAATGGTTAATTTTATGAGATGTGAATTTTGCCTCAATTAAAAAAAACCCTATCATCTACAAACATTAAATCTTTACTTTTAATGTGATTTTCTTGATTAAAGAAAACTAGCTTTTCAGCCAGGCACGGTGGCTCCCACCTGTAATCCCAGCACTTTGGGAGGCCGAGGCGGGTGGATCATGAGGTCAGGAGTTCGAGACCAGTCTGGCCAAGATGGTGAAACCCTGTCTCTACTAAAAATACAAAAAAAATTAGCAGGGCATGGTGGCGGGCGCCTGTAATCCCAGCCACTTGGGAGGCTGAGGTGGAGGATTGCTTGAACCAGGGAGGCAGAGGTTGCAGTGAGCTGAGATCATGCCACTGCACTCTAGCCTGGGTGACAGAGCAAGACTCCATCTCAAAACAAACAAAAAAACAAATACAAAAACAAAACAAACAAAACTAGCTTTTTAGGAAATCAGATTAAAGCTTGTCATAAAACACCAGTTGAATTGACTTAATTCTGTGATCCAGGCTTTTCGTTTGTCTCATAAATAGCCTTAGGAAGAAGCTGTGACTTGCCCACATTCTGAATACATCTAAGAAGATACTGTTATCTGGAAATCTGAATTTCTTTAAAACTCTGTGTTTAGGTCTTCATTGGGGAGCTCTCATGGACCAAAGGGTATCCCTTGTCTCAAAAATTCATGCCCTTGGTTTCAAAACTTCTGGCCATGTCTCTGAGGCGACAGAGTGAGACTCTGTCTTAAAAATAAATAAATAAAAAATTGAAGATACTACCTTCCCCAAAAGGACAGAGGAGAAGCATGCCAAAAGGAGGAAAGGAAATTATTATATCAAAAAGATACCTGCGCACGTATATGTATTGCAGCACAATTCACAATTGCGGATATGGAATCAACCTAGGTGACCATCAGCGTGTGGATGAAGGAAAGTGTGGTGTATACAGGTCAAGCATAGTGGCTCATGCCTGTAATCCAGCACTTTGGGAGGCTGAGGCAGAAGGATCCCTTGAAGCCAGAAGTTTGAGACCAACCTGGGCAACAAAGTGAAACCCTGTCTCTATTTTTTAAAAAGTGACGTATATATACCATGGAATACTACTCAGCCATAAACAAGAACCAAATAATGTATTTTCAGCAGTTTGGATGGAACTGGAGGCCATTATCTGAAGTGAAGTAACACAGGAACAAAAAACCAAATACCACATGTTTTCACAAGTGGGAACTAAGCTATGGGTATGCAAAAGTATACAGAGTGGTATAAAGGACACTGGAGACTCAGAAAGGGGGAGGATGGGCTGGGCGCAGTGGCTCATGCTTGTAATCCTAACACTTTGAGTGGATCACTTGAGATCAGGAGTTCAAAACCAGCCTGGCCAACATGGTGAAATCCCATCTCTACTAAAAATACAAAAAAATTTAGCTGGGCATGGTGGCATGCACCTGTAATCTCAGCTACTCGGGAGGCTGAGGCAGGAGAATCGCTTGAACCTAGTAGATGGAGGTTGCAGTGAGCCAGGATCACGCCACAGCACTCCAGCCTGGGTGACAGAGCGAGACTCTGTAAATAAGAAAGGGGGAGGGTGAAAGGGGGATGAGGGGTGAAAAACTACCTGTTGGGTACAATGTACACTATTGGGATGACTGGTACACTAAAAGCCCAGACTTTACCACTCTTCATCCATGGAACCAATAACCATTTGTACCCCTAAAGCTAGTGAAATAAAAAAGTTTTTTAAAAATTAGGGAAATAAGAGAATAGGAAAAATCAGCATAAGAGATGTGAAAATGTCACAAGTAGCTAGAGACTTCAGGTTTTGAAAACATACCAGAAATCTGAATTTTTCTTAATAAAAAGATATAAGAATACTCTAGTGGTATTTAAAAATGCCAAACAATGGATATATTTGGAACCTAGAAAAAACTTGTTATTGTTTGAGAAATAATCATCTGGAGGAGTGAAAATGATGGGCAAGTAATGTAACTGATTTACTGAAACATTCTTTAATAAACACTCAGGATCAGACTCACAGAGGAGGAATAATCAAAGACCCTGAAAGCTGTCCTTAGACTTCTTCTATGTGATACCCATACCCTTAGAAGGTTGGCAGGTATAACACAGAGCTGAGGCCTTAACACACTCTGGTTACATCAGGTCTTTGAAACCCTGTGACTATCCCTGAATACAGAACACATTTTTATCTTCCTGGTTAAGATATTAAAAATATGCTGTTCATAGGAAATGCTGCCATATTGCTATGGCCGTACCAAACAGCTAGCAATTCCCTCCCCTGCTCCACTGCTCGTCTTTGTATCTTCAAAAAAGTCACCTTAAATACAAAGATTTAATGTGTGTACATTATTTCTTTTGAAATAATGATAGATTTATAGGAGGTTGCAAAGAAATGTCCAGGAAATTCTCACGTACCTTTTTCTCAGCCTCCTAAATATAAACATCTTACACCACTGTAATATAATATCAAAACCAAGAAATTGACACTGGTCCAAAACATACAGTTTAATCAGATTTCACCAGTTACATATGCACGTGTGTGTGTGTGTGTAACTTTATACGATTTTGCCACACCCATAGCCTTGCATAACCACAACCACAATCAAGAGACTATACTACCATCACAAGACTCCCTAGAGCTATTCCTCTACAGCCACATTCATCCTCTCCCCATATCTCTAACCTCTGACGGTTCCTAATCTGTTCTTCATCTCTATAATTAGGTTATTTTTTGGATGTTACAAAAATAGAACCATGTTGTATGTACCCTTTTGGGACTGGCTTTTTTTTTTTTTTTTTTTTTTCACTCTGCGTAATTTCCTTGAGGTTCCTCCAAGTTGTTGCTTGTGTGAAGGGTTTGTTCCATTTTATGACTGGATCGTATTCAATGGTATGGATGTCCCATAGGTTCTTTAACCATTCACCATTGCGGGACACTTGGGTAGCTCCCAGTGTTGGACTGTTATGAATGAAGCTGCTGGGAGTCAGTCTTCGTTTCCTCTGGGGCACCATGAGTAACACCAAGAGTGCCCTTGCTGGATCATAGGATGAGTCCATGCTTAGTTTCAAAAGGAGCAGCTGGGTGCTTCTCCAGAGTGGATGCAGTCTTTTAAGAGAGAAAGTACTCTCTTTCAGAAATACTAACCTTGCCGAAGAAGCCTCCCACATTTCTCTAAATAAATCTTTTTTTTTTTTTTTTTTTGAGACGGAGTTTTGCTCTTGTCGCTCAGCTGGAGTGCAATGGCACAATCTCAGCTCACTGCAACCTCCGCCTCCCGGGTTCAAGCGATTCTTGTGCCTCAGCCTCCGGAGTAGCTAGGATTACAGGCGCCTGCCCCCATGCCCAGCTAATTTATGCATAAATAAATCAATTTTTAAAAGAAAAGGGAAATACAATTATTTTCTTAAAATATTGAGTTTTAATATACTGTATTTTAAATTTTATTTGGAACTCAGACATTTAATTTTTCTAATTTCTCTGTCATGATTCAGATGTCAAAAAGCAGCTGATCCTGTGTAGTTTGTGATTTCACGGCATGCTAAATATAGCAGAATGGTGGGGTTGGTTGTGAGTGATAATGGCTCAGAGATAAAAATAATTGTTTATGGGGTACTTTGGTTAAAAGAATCATGAAAATAATATTTTCAAAGAAAGACTAAGAAGAAAATATAATTGTCTCTTTTTGCCCACTAAATTCTAAATGAGTTGCTCATGTTCTCTCATGATTCAGTAGCACAACCCCACCTTCATATAGTCGAACTGTGGCTGCTGCTAGCCTCAACACCCTCTTTTTCTTTTTTCTTTCTTTTTTTAAAATAGATACAGTGTCTTGCTATGTTGCCCAGACTGGAACTCCTGGGCTCAAGTGTCCTCCTGCCTCAGCCTCTCAAATTGCTGGGATTATAAGTGTGAGCCACCACACCACCTTCAACCCTCTCTTAAGACTAAAAAATAATGAAGGCGGGAATGAAGGAGGTGGAATGTTTAATACAGCTCAGAAATACAGACATTAATGAGACAGGTAGAAGATAAGTTTGGGAAATAGAGTATTCAGCATAAATGAACCTGTTTCTGGTTATCTTGTGTTTTTATTCTTTAAGTTTAAACTTTAAAAGTTCTGTTCATCTTCTCACTTCCTTTGACCCTGTCTCCTTGTTACTTTTCCTCTGCCCTGGAAATCATAACTGACTGAAAAGTAAGCTTTTCCCTTCATTGGCTTATCACTGGCAAGCTATTTTAATGTAAACATCACCTTAAACTCATAAAAATGATAATTTTGAAGGTCTCGGTGCTTCTTTTCAAACCTTCATTCACTTTCTCTTATCTCTTCCACAGGGAAGGGTATCAATTTACTTCTGAGAATTCCCCAAAAGGAACAAATGGAAAAGAGAATTTTATCTGCTTCATTTGCAATGTCACAAATATGGATCATTTTCATAAAATTCATCCCATACTCCTGGGGTGAAAGAGTTGATGAGGTAATGTGCAGAGAACCTTCACTGGCAGTTCTGATATCAGATGTACAGTTTTCAATAATCAGTTATTTGTAGATTATTTTCAACTCTACTAATGTTTCTTATGCATCTGAGGAAGACAAAAATATTTGCTGTGTGGAAGCTGGAAGGAGGAAGCCTGGGACGTGGAGAACATGTATCAAGCTGAAAATGGGCCTATTTTTGTTTTTTTACTATTTAACCAAAATTTGAACCAATCAGAAAATTACAGAAAAACTGAGAGTATAGTTTAAATAAACCTTTACCCCTGAACTGTTTGAGAATAAGTTGCCAGCATGCTGGTCCATCACCCTGGAATAGTTTGTATTTCCTACAAAGACACTCATCTATAAAACCACAATACAATCATAAAAGTTAGGCAGTAAACACTGATACATTACTATCGTCTAATTTACAGAGCCATTCAAGTTGACAGTTGTTTCAATAATGTCCTTTATAGCAAAATGATTCAATCCAGGATTTTGCACTGCTTTTAGCTGTCATGCTTCTTTTTTGTTTTGTTTTGTTTGAGACAGGGTCTCACTTTGTCACTGAGGCTGGAGTTCAGTGGGGTGATCTTGGCTCATTGCAGCCTCGACCTCCTGGGTTCAAGCAATCCTCCTGCCTCAGCCCCCCTAAGTAGCTGGGAATACAGGCATGTACCACCACACCTTGCTAATTTTTGTATATTTTTTAGAGATGGAGTTTTGCCGTGTTGGCCAGGCTGGTCTCGAACTCCTGAGCTCAAGTGATCCACCTGCTTCGTCCTCCCAAAATGCTGGGATTGCAGGTGTGAGCCACCACGCCCGGCCTCATGTCTCTTTTTTCTTCAATCTAGTACAGTTAGTCTTTCCTCAAATCTCATCCCTTAGCACATTTGAAAGTTCCAAGCTAGCTATTCTGTAGGATAACCCGCCATTTTAGTTTGTCTGATGTTTTATTATGATTAGATCCAGATTATGCATCTTTGGCAGGAACATCACGGAAGTGATACTGTGTTCTCATTGCATCCTATCACGTGGGGTAAGATTTTTTAAAGAAATAGATTGTGTTTTTTAGGTTCACAGCAAAATTGAGCAGAAGGTACAGGGTTCACATATATCCGCTGCCTTACACATGCATAGCCTTCCCCATTGTCAACATCCCCCACCAGAGTGCTACATTCATTACAATTGAGGCCCACATTGACATATCATCACCTAAAGTCCACAGTTTACATTAGGGTCCAGTCTTGGTGTGATGCATTCTACGAGTTTGGACAAATGCATAATGACATGTACCCATAATTATAGTGTCGTACAGAATAGTTTCACTGCCCTGAAAAAGCCCTATGCTCTGTCTGTTCATCCTTCCCTCTCCCCTAACCTCTAGTGTCCACCGATCTTTTTACTGTCTCCATAGTTTAGGCAAGATTTTCATTTGCCCCATTATTGATGATGAACTTTTTTTTTTTTTTTTGAGATGGAGTTTCACTCTTATTGCCCAGGCTGGAGTGCAGTCGCATGATCTCAGCTCACTGCAACCAAACAAGTGATTCTCCTGCCTCAGCCTCCCAAGTAGCTGGGATTACAGGCACCTGCCACCATGCTTGGCTAATTTTTGTATTTTTAGTAGAGAGGGGGTTTCACCATGTTGGGCAGGCTGGTCTCGAACTCCTGACCTCAGGTGATCCACCTGCCTCGGCCTCCCAAAGTGCTGGGATTATAGGCGTGAGCCACCGTGCCGGCCGATGTGTACAGTTTGATCACTTAATTAAGGTGATGTCTGCAAGGCTTCTCAACTGAAAGTTACTCTCTGACCTTTGAAAAAAGTAAATATTCGGGGGGAGCTACTTTAAAACGATGTAAACATCTTGTTCCTCATCAAACTTCCAATCTATGTATTTATTTTATTTATATATATGTGTGTGTTCCTATTTTATTCAAATGGTTATAGTTCATGACTCATTTTTTACTTTAATTTTTTAAACTTATTTTAAGTTCAGGGGTACGTGTGCAGGTTTGTGATATAGGTAAACTTGTGTCATGGAGGTTTCTTGTATGTATTAATTCATCACCCAGGTATTAAGCCTGGTACCCATTGGTTATTTTCCCTGATCCTCTCCCTCCTCCCACCCTCTACCCTCCATTAGGACCCAGTGTGTGTTGTTCCCTTCTATGTGTCCATGAGTTCTCATCATTTAGCTCCTACTTATAAGTGAGAACATGCAGTATTTGTTTTTCTGTTCCTGTGCTGGTTTGCTGAGAATAATGACCACCAGCTCTACCCATGTCCCTGCAAAGGACATGATCTCATTCTTTTTTATGGCTGTATAGTATTCCATGGTGTGCATGTACTACATTTTCTTTATTCAGTCTATCATTGATGGGCATTTAGGGTGATTTCATGTCTTTGCTATTGTGAATAGTGCTGTGATGAACATACACGTGCGTGTGTCTTTATAACAGAATGATTTCTATTCCTTTGAGTATATACCCAGTAATGGGATTGCTGGGTTGAATGGTATTTCTGTCTTTAGGTCTCTCACCGTCTTCCACAATGGTTGAAGTAATTTACACTCCCACCAACAGTGTGTAAGTGTTCCTTTTTCTCCACAACCTTGCCAGCATCTGTTATTCTTGGTGAGATGGTATCTCATTGTGGTTTTGATTTGCTTTTCTGTAATGATCAGTGATGCTGAGTTTTTTTTTTCATGTGATTCTTGGCTGCATGTATGTCTTCTTTTGAAAAGTGTCTGTTCTTGTCCTTTGCCCACTTTTTAATGGAGTGGTTTTTTTCTTGTAAATTTGCTTAAGTTCCATATAGATGCTGGATATTAGATCTTATTTATTTTTATGCTTAAATTGTCTCCTGTTTGGCCAGTGGAAGCCCATCCAACTGGGCCACAATGTCTTTCACACATCTTCATCAGTCTTTGTGCATAACCTTGTTTTTTGGTTAGATGGTAAGATGTTCCCAGTTCACCTTGTATTTTCGATGCCTCAGCTCTGGAATCAGCCATTTCTCCAAGATGTTTTATTCTTTGTTTGTTTGTTTTTGTTTGAGACAGGGTCTCATTCCATCACCCAGGCTGGAGTGCAGCAACATGATCATGGCTCACTGCAGCCTTGACCACCTGGGCTCAATCCTCCCACCTCAGCCTCCCAAGTAGCTGGGACTGCAGGAGTGCACCACCATGCCCACATAATTTTTTATTTATTTTTTTGTAGAGACAGGGACTCACTATATTGCCCAGGATGCTCTCAAATTCCTGGGCTCAAGTGATCCTCCCCACTTTGGCCTCCCAAAGTGAAGATTTTTTTTTTTTTTTTTTTGGTAAAAAGTGGCATTTAGAAGCTAAGACCTGGACATAAGGTGTATTTATTGCTATTCTCAGGCTGGCTCAGTTCAGAGTTAGGGAATATCTGTTGGTCTATATACCTATCTTTCTACACACACACACACACACACATTTGCATGTGTATTTATCTATTATCTGTCTCTCTCTTGAAAACCACGAGTTTACAACAATATGCCGAATTCCAATTCAATGCCATAGGGATCATCCTTGTTTTTTCCTCTTCTGTATTTGTCACTTCCTTCTCCAACAGTGAAAACCTTGTCTTTCATTTTCCTTAAGGTAATTACTAGTTTGATCAATCTTCTATGGAAACAACCTCCAATTTCTGCTACCACACCCACCCCGGCCCACAGGCCCATGTTTTCCTGCTTGGGCTCTCACTCCCCTTTCCAGGCTGTTCTCCCTCACGGATGGCCTCCTCGCACCGCTTGGGCTCTGAAAGCCCACACCATGCACAGGGGTGCTGTCCTCTCTCTCCTGGACCCTGGCTCACTCGCCACCGCAGGCTATCCCCTGGACAGGCACCTTCCCCATCATGCCCAGGCTCTAATCCCCCAGGTGCTGGGCTGTTCTCAGGTGTGGATATCTCCCTCATCCTGCTCAGGCTCTGACAGTCCGGGCCAGGCTGCCGTGCTGTGTGGATGCTGTCCTTACTCTGATGGGGGTCTGAGACCCTGTGCCAGGCCACCCCCCTGTAGCCCACGCTCCTCACCCCACTTATACTCCAGTATCCCACATTGGGTCACTGTGAGTCTTCTCGACACCACTGTGAATTCCATCCTTCCTATAATCTACCTAATAGCTTTACAATTGAATTATGAAGGAAGGGGCCGGGTATGGTGGCTCACGCCTGTAATCTCAGCACTTTAGGAGGCCGAGGAAGGCAGATCATCTGAGGTCAGGAGTTCGAGACCAGCCTGGCCAAGGTGGTGAAACCCTGTCTCTACTAAAAATACAAAAATTAGCTGTATGTGGTGGTGGGTGCCTGTAATCCCAGCTACTTGGGAGGCTGAGGCAGGAGAATCGCTTGAACCTTGGGGGCGGAGGTTACAGTGAGCCGAGATCATGCCATTGCACTCCAGCCTGGGCTACAAGAGCAAAATTACGTCTCAAAAAACAAACTGGCATATATGTTTATCAGCAGAACCAGACACCGCTGAATTATGATATGGTCCAAAAACAGGGAAGAAAAGGGACAGTGATTCAATTCATTCTAACGTGTGTGTGTGTGTGCATGTGTGTGTGTGTGTGTGTGTGCGTGTGTGTGTGTGTGTGATCGCCACTATGTTCTCAGAGCTAAGGTAGCTAAAAGACATGAAAAAAAATCTACTCAAAACATAGATAGTATTTAAGTAATTTAAAGTTTATTTTAAAAAATCATTTCCCTTCCTTAATTTTATATATATATAAATATATATATATAAAATTTATATATATATAAAAATATATATATATATATATATTTTTTTTTACTAAGTCTTTCTCTGTCACCCAGGCTGGAGTGCAATGACATGATCTCTGCTCACTGCCACCTCTACCTCCTGGGTTCAGTGGACACGAGCCCTTTTCTCCTTCCCCAGCCTGCGCGGTGCTAAATTTTGTCGGTAGAGGGTGCTGGAGACATTGCAGAAGGAAGGGGAGAGGCAATCTGCTGCGGGTTCTGAGCGTCCCCGCCCACTACTATTTACCTGGGCCATTTCTCAAGAGTTGTGTTTGCAGCGAGAAATCTCGAGGACAAACAGCAGGAGAGCCTACCACTTACTATAAAAGCAATGAAGTTCCCAAGCTCCGTGGATTCCCACCTGGAATCCTCTGTCTTGTTCCTGGGGAAATTGAAGGGCACAGAGAAGTGAACCCAACACGATATTCCTACTGCTTTCTGTGCCTTCAGTAATAAAATCCTTTTTCTTCAACCCCTGGATGTCTTCTGCCAGCATCCATGAAACCATAACAGATCAGCTTATTAGCTCCAGTAGGGCAAAAGCAAATCTCAGATCCTGATAACTAGCCAATCCTTTCTGAGTCCAATCCTCTGTTATGGGGCATGATTATTTATTTAAAATCTTCCCTGTTCAGATGACCATGTGGTTTCTGTCTCCCGACTGGACCCTGTCTGATACATCACAGCAGCAGACGCATCCTCCTTAGGTGGCCATGCATAGTCCTTAGAATTGCGAAGCATTTGGCTGCCTTCAATGACATGAAACTTCTAATAATGGGTTTATGACTTCCTGCTAATGGCTCATCCTCTCATTTCCATTCATGACTGCTCAACTCAGCATCCCTGCTCTCTGCTCTATTGACAGCAACAGCCCTCTGCACCCAAGTCATTAACTATGCCATGCTTTCTAAAATGCCCTTCTTTTGTCCTTTCACAGAACATATTTAAAAAGAAAATAGAAAGGCACTTATGAAAGCTATCTGTGTGTGTATCCATTCATGCACACAATAGGCAGAATTATATAGCCTGTTTCTACTCACTAAAAGTAAAAACTTAAAATGTAACACAGATGTGGTGAGGACGTATCTTGGCATTAAGTATGTATCATCCTGTGTAATGTAGACAGCTTAAACTCACCTCCATGTAGCAATCTTGCAAAGAGTTTTTAAAAGGCTCTAAGGTCATACAGATCTGGTTGGTTTTGAAATTTGACTCTGACATTTACTAGCTAGTTTCCCTATCATTAACTGGGAATAGTCATATCTACTTCATACAGCTGTTGTAAAAATTAAATGAGTTAACATACATATGAAATGCTTAGCACAGTGTCATATAATCAAGCTGACTCATCCTCCCTATGTTAAAATAATCAAATGAACAAGTCTAAAGCAATTTAATAAAACTTGAATTTTTAACTCAATTTCACTTCAGTGCCTCCACAGCTAAGATATTCCCTAATTGTTTTCAGACCCAGAGAAAACTTTCTCAGAGACTCTTAGAGACTTTCTTAGGGTGACCCTGACATGTGGAGTTTAGGCCCACATTCCTCAGTCTTTCACCTCGTGGTCTCTTCTTTCAATTACTTTCTTATCATTGGATTTATGTAATGTAAATAAATTATAAAATTCCTCCACAACCCAAATATTGAGTAAAATATCAATAGCATTTGAAAATCTGTTATAAAGGACATAAAGATGGAGCAATAGACACTGGGGACTCCCAGAGAGGGAAGGGAGGTAGGTAGGGGCTGTGGGGTGAAAAACTACCTATTGGGTACTGTGCTCACCACCTAAGTGACAGGATCATCCGTACCCCAAACCTCAGCATCACACAATATACCCATGTAATAAACCTACACTTGTATCCCCCTAACTCTAAAATAAAAATTGAGGCCAGGCACAGTGGCTTACACCTGTAATCCCAGCACTTTGAGAGGCCAAGGCGGGCAGATCACAAGGTCAGGAGTTTGAGACCAGCCTGACCAACAATGGTGAAACCCTGTCTTTACTGAAAATGCAAAAAAATTAGCCGGAGGTAGTGGCGCATACCTGTAATCCCAGCTACTCAGGAGGCTGAGGCAGGAGAATCACTTGAACCCAGGAGGCGGAGCTTGCAGTGAGCCCAGATGGCGCCATTGCACTCCAGCCTGGACGACAGTGCGAGACTCCGTCTCAAAAAAAAAAAAAAAAAGTTGTAATTTTTTTTTAAGAAAATATGTTGTAATATTGCTGGGAGAAGAGAAAATAGACTGCTTAGTTAATGTATTAATGTATTTTAGCTGGAAGCAGTCCGTATGGCTACTTAAACAAGGTCGGGAGGGAGGAGCAGGTAGACTGAGTGAATGGGGGCCTGCTTGCTGATTGCATCTCTTGCAGTTTTATGACCAGCTGCTATGTCTCCATATATTTTATTTTACTTTTTATTTTTTGAGGCAAGGTCTCACTCGTGTCACCCAGGCTGATCACAGCTCACTGCAGCCTTGACTTCTCAGGCTCAGGCAGTCCTCCTGTCTCTGCCTCCTGAGTAGCTGGGACCACAGGTGCACACCATCACGCCTGGCTAATTTTTAAAAAATTATTTGTAGAGACGGGGGTCTCCCTGTGTTTCCAGGCTGGTCTCGAACTCCTGGCCTCAAGTGATCCTCCTGCCGTGGCCTCCCAAAGTGCTGGGATTACAGGCGTGAGCCACTGCATCTAGCATCCATAATATTAGTCAGGTACAGACAGAAGGCATGACTGGCATTTTAAAAATTAGTTTTATTATTATTTTATTTATTCTGCTAGCAGTCTTTATCCCAGCACTGAATGGCTGGCATTTTAAATTTGAAACAATGAATTACAAACTTTAACGATAAAATTAATTTTAAAAACAGTAAATTGGCGGACAGTTCCCTCCATCCCTCTGCACATGTTCCATGCTGCAGTCAGCCTGGGCCGCTCACTACTTTCTGAAGGTATCCCGGCTTTCCCTCTTCCGTGCCCAGGTTTTCCACCCTAGTCCACTCTCCTAGGCCATCCCCACCAACATGTGAACAAGGAAGCCGCAAGGATTCTTTCTGTTCTGTGTTTCAGAATCTGTGATACTATAAATGCACACTCCAGTACCTTGGAGATGGTTTACCTCAAAGACCACATATATTTCCTATTTATATTCAATGAATAATTAGTGGAAGTGAATTATGTGAAGGTGTAACAATAGATAAAAAGGTAAGTGCTTCAATATACCCCCGTATGTGGCCTTAAGGAACTACCATTCTCTCTCCTTCCTTTGTTTTATCATCTATTACTGTATAGGATCTCAGTCTCCCTACTGTTTTGTTCAATGCGTTAGATCAGAAAGTTTCTGAGGTAAAGGGATTCTCTATTGGATTAACTCACTCTCCCAGTCCTTCTCTGCTGCTTTGCTACTGAGTTTCTGATACGGAATCAGAAGTAAGTAGGTCAGCTTTTGCCAAACTTATTACCCAACATTTTTCTTCTCTGAAGTTCTCACACAACACAGTTATTCTTGTCACTGCAGAGATGGCTCTGAGTGACAGCTTCTCCCTAACCTCATCACTCCAGCTACCACTAAGTTGGTACCTCTTTCCTTCCACAAAATTTGCACCAGGTCAGTGTGGTGACTCAGGCCTACAATCCCAGCACTTTGGAAAGAGGAGGAGGGAAGATTGCTTGACCCCAGGAGTCTGAAACCAGCCTGGGCAACAATGTGAGATCCTGTCTCTACAAAAAATAAAAACAGAAAAAAAAAATTAGCCAAACGTGGTGGTGCATGCCTCTAGTCCCAGCTGAGGCTGAGGCTGGGGTGGCTGCTTAAGCCCAGGAAGTTGTGGACGTAGTGAGCTATGATCCGGCCATTACACTCCAGTCTCAAAACAAAATCAACCAATCAACCAATCAACCCCCAGATTTACTCTACATCCTTTTTGTTTCTCCTTTTTTTCCCTGAAGGTGAACGTCTCCCTGAAAATCAGTACTCATTTAAGTTGAACTTTTTTTTTTTTTTTGACACAAGGTGTCTGTCACCGAGGCTGGAGTGCAGTGGTGCAATGTCAGCTCACTGCAACCTCCGTCTCCTGGGCTGAAATGATCCTCCCACTTCAGCCTCCCAAGTGGCTGGGACTATTCCCAGCTAATTTTAGTATTTTTAGTACAGACAGGGGTATCAAGATGTTGCCCAGGCTGGTCTCGAACTCCTGAGCTCAAGCAATCCCCCCGCCTCAGCCTCCCAAAGTGCCGGGATTGCAGGTGTGAGTTCTTTACAGCAGTGTGAAAATGGACTAATAACAAGGTATTTATGGACCTTAAGGGTAATTTTGACCACATTTGTTACACAGGCCATGGTAAATGATTACATTTGTAGACATTTTGGTGCCTTGATGTTAGCAAGGGTTGCACAGTAACTTTTCACACACATTCATTCTGGAGATGTATAAAAAGTTGTAATTACTTATATTAAATACATTTTTGGTAACAAAGCCTAGTACCAGATGCTGGCTTTAGATAACAGGGCAGTCTAATGACTTCTGACTTCCTCAGATAAGGAGTTTTGCCTCTGGATGGTCTGCTTGATGGCCACCAGGTGATTTTTGCTGTCCTCAAAACTATGTGAAAATACCTCAATTAAACCTAATTGTTTATTATCCACAAAGAAACACGGTGAAATGGAACCAGCTTGAGCCTGGGCAAAGATCCAGGGCGCTAGATTTGCTTCCCGAGCTTCCCTGGGTTTGCTCTCTAAATTGTACCTCGTTAGCCCAAATAATTACCCAGGACTAGAGGGAAATGAGGGTGGCAGTGAAGTGTAGCAATGATGCCAATACCCACATCAGTCAATATGGCATTTCTTCAAGAGGCTTGCACGTTGTTCAGCCCCAAGAGAAGATACAAAATAAACATGATACTCTCCTATGCCTTAGGAATGAGGACAAAGGCTGTGATGGGAGAGGTGGTGTGTTCTTACAAGTTCTTTAAGACTCAGAATGATGAAAATGCTGTAAGTAGCCTATAATTTTTCATGGCATTTGATTTTGTTTTACTCCAGTTAAAAAATAAAAAAATTACATGAGAATTTATTATCTAGTCACAGTAAAATTAAATACCATTTTATTGAATATTTGTTTTTGAGTAAGACTTATTAACAATTCCAAATATTACAGAGTTCATGAAAAGATATCTATTTCAACTTTTAGAAAACATTTGTGGAATGCCTGCCATGTACCAGATGGAGGGGAGTTCCTGTTAACTCTCCCCTCATGGCTCTCAGTGTTTCTCACTCCCTTCTTAGGTTGAAATTAAGATTTAAGAGTCTTTCTGTCAGATTTTTAGAAATTAATTTATTAGCAAATTACATTGAAAAAATTCTCTTCCGGATGTATGTAAATCCAGTGTTTTGATCCTAGTGAAGCGTACAGAATGCTATTATTATGACATTTAAGTATCATAACATAATGTAGCTAATAAAGCTTTTAAAACATTATGGTAAAGCGTATGTGAAATTTACCATTAGTGACATCGAGTACCTTCACCATGTTGTGCAATCATCCCCAATAAGTAATTCCAGAACGTTTTCATCACCCTAGAAGGAAACTCCTTTTTAGCAATCACTCCCCACTCCTCCTTTCTCTCAGCCTCTTACAACCATTTATCTGCTTTCTGTCTCCATGGATTTGCCTATTTTGGATATTTCATATAAATGCACTCATGTGATACATTGCCTTTTGTGTCTGCCTTCTTTCACTTGGCAAAATGTGCTCACGGCTCATCCATGTTTTAGCATGTGTCAGTACCTCATTTCTCTTTATGGCTCAATATTCCATTTTGCCATGTGTAGATACCACAGTTTGTTTATTCATTCATCAGCTGATGGCCATTTGAGTTGTTTCCACTTTTTTGGCTACTGTGACTAGTGCTGCGAAGCATGTTTGTGTGAAAGTTTTTGCTTGAACACCTGTTTCAGTTCTTTTCAGTATATGTCCAGGACTGGACTTGCTGGGTCATATGGTAATTCTTTAACTTATTGAGGAACTGCCAAACTGTTTTCCACAGTGGCTACACCATTTAACATTCCCACCAATAATGAATTGAAGGTTTTCAATTTCTCCACATCCTCTCTAACCCTTATTTTCTCTATTATTTATTTTTTACCTATAGGTTTAGATCCTAGGTCTATTTTCTTTTTTAAAAGTTATCGTCATTCTAATAGGTGTGAAGTGGTATCTTCCTGTGGTGTTGATCTGCATAATGACTGATGACATTAAGCATCTTTCCATGTGCTTGTCGGCAATTTGTATATCTTCATTAGAGAAATGTCTATTTAAGTTCTTTGCCCCTTTAAAATTGGGTTGTCTTTTTGTTGAGCATAGGAGTTCCTTATATATTCTAGATACTAGTTCCTTAGCAGATATTTAAGATTTACAAAGATTTTTTCCCATTCTGTGGGTTGTCTTTTCACTTTCTTCATAGTGTCCCTTGATATATAGAAGCTTTTAATTTTGACAAAGCCCAATTTTTTTTATTTTTTATTTATTTATTTATTTTTGCTGTTGTTGCTTGTGCTTTTGGTGCCATATCTAAGAAATCATGGCCAAATCCAAGGTCATGAAGACTTATTCCTATATTTTCTTCTCAAAGTTTTATGGTTTTAGCTCTTACATTTAGGTCTTTGATCTATTTTGAATTAATTTTTATATATGGTATGAAGTACGGGTACAACTTCATTCTTTTGCATGTGAATATTCACTTGTCTTAGCACTATTAGTTGAAGACACTGTTCTTTCTTCATTGAGTGGTCTTGGAACCCTTGTCAAAAAAATCAATTGACCATAGTGTATTGACGTAATTTATTTCCGGACTTTCCATTCTACTCTATTGCTTTATATATTTTTATACCAACACAACACTGTTTTGATTGAAGTAGCTTTGCAGTAAATTTTGAAACTGGAAAATGCGAGTCCTTCGCCTTTATTCTTGTTCAAGATTGTTTTGAACAAACTTGAGTGCCTTCAGTAACTTGCAATCCTGTAAAAATTTTAGGGTCAGCTTTTCTGTTTCTGTAAAAGGGTCACTGGAATTTTAATGGGGATTTTATTAAATCTATAGACTAATTTTGGGAGTAATGCCATCTTAACAATGTTAGGTCTTCCAACCTGCCAGCACAGGATATCTTCCATTTATTTAGGTCTTCTTTAATTTCTTTCAGCAACGTTTTGTACTTTTCAGTGTCCAAGTCTTGCACTTTCTTGGTCAAATTTATTTGTATTTTATTCTTTTTCATGTTATTATAAATGGTTTTAATTTTCTCTCAGGTTTTTCTTAGACTTTTGGGTGTTGATCTTGCAACCTGCAACATTGCTGAATTTTTAAAATCAGCTGGAATCATTGTGTGGATTCTTTAGGATTTTTAGTACATAGGACCATATTTTCTGCAAATGTAGTTTTACTTCTTCCTATTTGGGATTCATTTTATTTCTTTTTCTTGCCTAATTGCTCTGGCTAGACCTTCTAGTATAATGCTGAATAGCAGTGGGGAAACCAGGAATTTTCATGATATTAGGGGAAAAATTTTCAATGTTTTGCTATTATGTTGTTAGCTGTGGGTTTTTATGAATGTCTTTATCAGATTAAGAAAGTTCCCTTTTCTTCCTAGTTTGCAGTGTTTTTACCATGAAAGAGTGTTGGATTTTGTCAGATGCTTTTTCTTATCAACTGAGGTGATTATGCTGTTTTTTCCCTTCATTCTATTAATATGGTATATTACATCAATTGACATTTGTGTGTAGAACCATGTTCCCTGCACTTCTTTGATAAATCTTGCTTGGTCATGCTGTATGATCATTTTAATAAGCTACTAGATTTGGCCTGCTAGTATTTTGAAGTTTTTTTGCATCTATATTCATGAGGGATATTGGTCTGTAGTTTCCCTGTGAGGTCTTTGGCTTTGGTGTTAAGGTAATGCTGGCCTTGGAGAATGGGTCACAGGGTGCTCCTTTCTATTCCATTGTTTGGAAGAGTTCGAGAAGGATTAGTGTTAATTCTTCTTCATATGTTTGGCATAGTTTGCCAGTAAACTCATTTAGTCCTGGACTTTCTTTGCTGGGAGATTTTTGAGTAGTGGTTCAATCTCTTTACTTGTTATAGGGCTGTTCGGAATTTTTATTTCCTTTTGAGCCTGTTTTGTCAATTGGTGTGTTTTTTAATCTAGGTCATCTAAATTGTTGGCAACAATGCTTGTTTTTATGAATAAATTTGTTTATAGTTAAGTTGCCTAAAATACCATGCAATTCATCTAATAGGTATAAAACTTGAAATATATTATATTGCATCTACTTTTCTAAAGCAAAATCTGTAAAATTCCATAAGAGATTTAAACAATTAAAATAAATAATTCCTCACATAAAATGAAAATTTTTTTTTTTTTTGAGACAGAGTCTTGCTCTGTCACCCAGGCTGGATGGAGTGCAGTGGCGCGGTCTCGGCTCATCACAAGCTCCGCCTCCCGGGTTCATGATTTTTTTTTTTTTTTTTTTTTTTTTAGTAGAGACGGGGTTTCACCGTGTTGGCCAGGACGGTCTCGATCTCCTGACTTCATGATCCACCTGCCTCGGCCTCCCAAAGTGCTGGGATTACAGGCGTTAGCCACTGTGCCCAGCCGAAATCTTTCTTTTTCTCCCTAGTGGTAGGAATAGTAAGAGTGAAGACTGCTGAGTGAGATGGCCTTTGTATGAATCCCTGCTCTGCCACTTACTTGCGGTATATAACCTTGGGGCTAACTTCTCTGTACCCCAATCTCCTTAGCTATAAAAAGGTAATAGAACTACCTCATAAGGTTGTTGTGAGGATTAAGTGCATTGATGCATACAAAAACTTTGATTCTTAGTTCACAATAAACAATATTAGCAAATATTATTTTCCATAAGGTGGTTACTAATTGGGGTTAAAATAAAAAGCATCTTAGACATCTCAATGACTTATATCTTGTAGGATTTATCACAAAATGCTACTGCCCAGTGCATTTTTGCAAACAATAACAATTCACTGAGAGTAATAACATTCACATATATAATTAGAGTTTACAAATGTAAAAAACTTAGGGTAACAAACACTTTAAACTTAGTTTTTAGACATTCAATAAGTCCATTCCCCCACAAACTTTGATTACAAAGAAGCACAATGGGTTAACTGTGGCAAAACATAAGAAATAAGGCAGGGGAGGCAGATACAGACTTGAGAACATAAGGATATCCAAAAAATTTTGTCAATCTCAAAAGACAAAATCAAAGCATCTTTTATAATATAAAACAAATCCATATAATTAAATACTAATTAGGTGAAAGAACATTATAGGGTATATAACATTTATTTTCTCTACATAAATTTGCATATCTTAAATTTAATGCAAAACATCATGTTTCAACTTCAACTTAACATCATAACATGTAGTTCTTGGTGAGTCTAGATGTAATGGAATGAATATTTAAATAGACTTCAAAGATCCTATCAAGTTTTTATTTGGTTATTGTTGCTTTAAGTCCTTAATGCTTTTCTTTATTTATTGGACTAAGCCAATTTTAGAAACAAAATCCACAACCAACACACATATAATGCAGATGTTTCTGAAAAAACTAAATAGTGTTATCTTTAGTGTATCATTAAAATAGTGGTTGTGGTTAAACAAGCAAACAAATTACTGCAACTCATGTATGATAAGCTTACAAAAAGTAGCATTTTAAAGTTTCATCTGGTGTGTCTGCACTGTAGGAAAATAAATCTGGATGTGAGTAAGATGTGCTTGACTGAATTAAGTGAAACCCCCAGTTAGCACTGGGTTATGTTCCAGGGCAGTGCATTTGTCCTCACATATTACATCAGGAATGTGTGTTCACAATCCACCAGCTCCATGTTTTAATTTACTAAGAAATGAAAGGAATTAATCCTGGTCCATCCACTGCTTCCTCCTTTGTTTTACTATCTTCACTTTGAGATCAGGCACTTTGTGCCCAGGATTGTGACAATGCACGTTTACTAAAAATGTATCCATTGATAGAATAATTATACTAAATTAATAAGGGAAGACGGTGTCTTCATGTAGAAAACAGAGCACTAAATTATAATTTTACAGTCACAACACAAGCTCCAGCTCTTCCTAGGCACAGTGGAGCAACCTGAAAAAGAAAAAGAGATATGTATTGGATTTGTAGGTTAAAATGTCGACACTACTATACCAGTTGGTGAAATATTGAAGCAGCCTGTACTTGTTGGCAAAGGGTTGCCGCCCTGGCCCCTGCTGTATCAGTGCTGTTTCTGGCCTGGTCCTCTTCCCAAGAACCACCCTCCGTGGCAAAGCTTCACAGACTAAGTTGTTCTGGGTATATCATGATTGTGTAGCATTCACTCTTCTTTAAAGGTGATTTTTAAAAACAGCTCAAGAATTAATCTACATGAAACACTCTATTTTAGCCAAAATGATGCACAGTATGGATATGAAGAAATGCTGAACACTTACAGTAACACTGTGACCAATATGGAGGAAAGATCAAGTTTTATCTAGAGAGGTCTAACAGCCATGCTGTCTCAGAGATAGCACACAAAATACTCTGAATGCCTGGGGATCTGCTTATTCTAAAAGAACTCGTAACCTCACATTTTTTGACTACCTTCTATGTGCACGGTTGAAAAGTCTAAACCCATTCTACTACTTTTTAGCAGACTAAATAAATAATAAATGCTACCCATCCAACTCCCCTAGGAGTGGAAACAAACTCAGTGAATGAGCTCTGTTACAGTGAGAGAGAAGTCGGGGGAGGGTTGCTAGGAAGGAATACAATCTAAATTTATGGATAAAGAACAATTCTTAAATCTTTCACCTCTTTTTTAAACAATAGGAACTCTAGACACTGGGTAATTTATAGTGGAAGTAAAAGTGTGAACAAAAATAGTTTTTGAAGAATTACTCTGAACGCAGTAAGAATCTATGCATTTGACCCAGGAGAGTTAAAATGTTAACATGGATTGGGGGGGTGAGTAATGAAAAGTACTAGGAAGGTTTGCTTTGTACTTATATATGTTAGGGTATATACTAAAGTATTTTTGTCAAATGCCAAAATGACTTCCTAATCAGTTTGACCCCATAGACCAATGAGTAGATTTTAAGAACAGGTCAAATTTCAGTTATAAGAGAATACTTAGCAGTTCTCCATCTGAATCAGTTGTTTTGATCACTGTAAGTCTCTTGGAACAATCAAATAACCTATTTTAAAACCATATCTATTTATAGCATTATCAAACTGACCTCAAAAATCATTTATATCAAAATGTCAGTTTATAATTAGTAGCTCTTCTCAAATCACCCAAGACATTTAGTCTCTACACTGTGAATAGTTGACACTGTCATGACAACCAGCTAGAAAGTGTAGCTTAGAGAATTTGTATACAATACAATCACAATCAATCAATCAATCAATACAATCAATCAATACAATACAATCACCTCTTGCTTTGAGGTAAGGCTGGTAGTGAGGGGGTAGTGGCTTAGGACTTTGTTATCTTGTTTTAGTGCCTATACAAATGTCCATCTGTCAGAACACTGAAAGGAAAACTTCAAAATTTTTTTGTTTATTTGGCTTGTTTTTGAGACGGAGTCTTGCTCTGTCATCCAGGCTGGAGTGCAATGGTGCCATTTCAGCTCACTGCAACCTCCACCTCCCGGGTTCAAGCAATTCTCGTCCCGCAGCCTCCTGAGTAGCTGAGACTATTGGCACACGCCACTATACCTGGCTAATTTTTTGTATTTTAGTAGAGACAGGGTTTTACCATGTTGCCCAGGCTGGTCTCAAACTCCTGAGCTCAGGCAAACCATCCGCTTCGGCCTCCCAAAGTGCTGGGATTATAGGGGTGAGCCACCATGCCTGGCCCAGGAAAACTTACATTTTTCAGATACTATGAAAATGAGTTCACATTTTTAGGTGCTTTAACATAGTAATAGAGGTGGCTTACAAGAAAAATAGCTATGTGGACACTGATGATAAATTTTGATATGGGATTATTTAGCATAAAGTATTAATTATAAATAATAACAAGTCTCAAATAACTGGCTGATAGGGCTTAAATCATATATATAACTGGACTTAGGGCTTAAATACATGTCAGAAAAAGATTCTTATCTTTCTGAGCTCCTTGGGTGTCATTCACAACTGTTTTTGCCATAGTGGGAAGCTGATACTAGGTAATCATCTAATTTCCAATGAAATCTTGTAGCTCTCAATCTTATCCCTTCCTCCCTCCATCAAGTGATCTCACTTAAGAAACAGAATAAAGCCCACACAATCTAAGTCCTTTTTTTCTATCTTTTTCTTCACGCTACACTCAAATTCTTATCTTTTCCCAAGCTTGGAGGGTAAGATCTTTCTTCTAGTCTGAGGGTGACCAGTCTGCTTTTTTTTTTTTGCGAGGGAGTTTTTGCTCTTGTCGCCCAGGCTGGAGTGCAATGGTGTGATCTTGGCTTACTGCAACTTCCACCTCCCAGGTTCAAGCGATTCTCCTGCCTCAGCCTCCCAAGAAGCTGGGATTACAGGTGCACATCACCACACCCAGCTAATTTTTGTATTTTTAGTAGAGATGGGGTTTCACTATGTTGGCCAAGCTGGTCTTGAACTCCTGACCTCAGGTGAGCCACCAGCCTTGGTCTCCTAAAGTCCTGGGATTACAGGCATGAGCCACTGCGCCTGCCCCCCAGTCTTTGCTCCTAGTTCTGTTTCCTGCCCTTTTCTCAGAAAGGTGCCCTTCAAGTTTTGCTTTCTTTCTTTCTAGTATCTAGAATCTTTCTCTACCCTCTTGTCATCTCTATTGTGGAAAAAAAAATCCTTGGCTCAAATTCTAACTCTACCATTTATTTGCTATGTGGCCTTGGGTTAGCTGTTTAACCTTTGTGTCATATTCCTCATCCTGTACAGTGGGAAAATACCAGAACCCAACCTTATAGGTTTGTTGAAGATTAAATTCTTTACAGTGCTTAGAACAGAGCCTGGTCTGTAAGATGTGCTGAATAAATATTCACTTTCTATCATCATCATTTAAAAACTGCATGCCTCTCTAGCTCCTACACCCTATTCTTCTGTTTACTTTTTTTTTGGACAGAGTCTCGCTCTGTCACCCAGGCTGGAGTACAGTGGCACGATCTTGGCTCACTGCAACCTCCACCTCCTGAGTTCAACTGATTCTTGTGCCTCAGCCTTGTGCCTCAGCTGGGACTACAGGAGCACTAATTTTTGTATTTTTAGTAGAGACGGGGTTTCACCATGTCGGCCAGGCTGGTCTTGAACTCTGGCCTCAAAAGATCCGCCCACCTCGGCCTCCCAAGGTGTTGGGATTACAGGTGTGAGCCACTGTGTGCCTGGCCTCTTCTGTTTACTTTTGAAACCGTGTACTGGCTTCTGCTTCTATCAGATTCTCAGAGAATCCCATAACTTTACAAATGACAAATCTTCATTCTTTCTTATACTGTTGAAACTCCTACTCCTCCCTTTAGATGCTCTATTCCATTGTCTTCTGAGAACTTCTCTCCTCATTCCTTTTCTGTTTTCTTTAGAGACCACACCTCCCAATTCAACCCAGCAAGTGTGTGTATATAAAGAAAGATCAACAAGACTTGGCAATATCTCTTGAATCCATCTACATTGAATGCTTCAAGCCTTGCAACTGAAGCAATCCTCTAAATATTTTTCCTTTTATCCAGCCCTCACTTCCCCTGCCCCTAACCCAACCTACGTGACCCCAACTGCATCATTCACTTGGTTGAAAGTTTCTGCTGGCTTCTTGTTACCAAACTCTTTAGCTTGGCCTTCACACATCCCCATTCTTTAAAAAAAATTATTATTAAATGATTATTTATTTTTAAGAGACAGAGTCTTGCTCTGTTGTCCAGGCTGGAGTGCAGTGTCACGATCATGGTTCACTTCAGCCTCAACTCCTGGGCTCATGCGATCCTCCGCCTCAGCCTCCCAAGGTAGATGGGACTACAGGTACGTGCCACCACACCTTGCTAATTTTTCAAAAATTTTTGGGCTGGGCGTGGTGGCTCATGCCTGTAATCCCAGCACTTTGAGAGGCCGAAGCAGGTGGATCACGAGGTCAGGAGTTTGAGACCAGCCTGGTCAACATGACAAAACCCTGTCTCTACTAAAAATACAAAAATTAGCCGGGTGTGGTGGTGGGCACCTATAATCCCAGCTACTCGGGAGGCTGAGGCAGGAGAATCACTTGAACACGGGAGGTGGAGGTTATAGTGAGCTGAGATCGTGCCATTACACTCCAGCCTGGGTGACAAGAGCAAGACTCCATCTGAAAAACCAAACAAAACAAGACAAAAAACCCACAAATTTTTGTAGAGATAGCATCTCACTTTGTCACCCATGCTGGTTTGGAATTCCTGGCCTCAAGTGATCCTCCCACCTTGGTCTCACAGATCTCCATTCTGACCCCAATCTTCCTCTCCAGTAAGCACTCCTCCTCCTCTCAAGCATAGATCCTTATAACCAGTCATACTTCAATATGTCTTATGTAATTCTGCTTTGGTGACATTTCTTTCACATTTTCTCACAGTTTCTTCTTTCCAATCTTTTTGAATTGGATCAATTCACTAAGGCTTAGT
This sequence comes from Macaca nemestrina, assembly GCF_043159975.1. Lineage (NCBI taxonomy): Eukaryota > Metazoa > Chordata > Mammalia > Primates > Cercopithecidae > Macaca > Macaca nemestrina. The sequence goes on from NC_092127.1 coordinate 158,370,927, forward strand.
TTAAATCCCACTTCTTTCTCACTAAAGCTTTCCCCATAACCACTTTCTTTTTTCTCTTATCTCCTGTATCACTTGGCGCCTGTACCACGGGACACTAAATACCCACTGCCTTGTGTGGTGCATTCTCCCCTTGCACATGTAGATCTTACCTACCCAAGACCTTAGGTTACATGACCGTGGGGCTTCACAGAAGCTTTGTTTTCTTGACAATACTTACCATTGCTCCTTGTATACAATACAATCTTGGCTCAGGTAAACATTTATTGTCTTTTATGTACCAAGTACTGAATTCGGTGTCATAAGCACAAATTCCTGATTCTGTTCCTGGTGATGATGGAAGCAAAGATCTCAAAAGATCATTCTTAGAAGTGCTAGGCCCTCCCAGAAATACACAAGGGTGAAATTCTTTCTGTTAGTAAGATTGCCAGATCAGGTTTCTTACTTAGTGTAATTTAGGGTTGCCATCTTCATTAGGTTATCAGGACTTTAATCTGCTCCCAAATATCAATGGGTTGAGTATTTAAAAATCACTGCTCATGCAGGGGCAAGTTGTTCATAGTTTTCTGACTACTATCCTTGTTTTTATTTTCCAGTCTCCCCTCCCATCATTACAGCCTGCCTGTAGTCCTGTCGGCTTTAATCAGGTTAGAACACCTCATCATGCAAGTGGTAGCAGATAATTATAATTTCTCTGAGTATTAACTTACATCTCAAAGGTAATTCTGGATTTTAATTATGTGATAAAATTAAACATTGCCTCTTTTTCTCATCTTTAATCAAGAGGTGATTGTCATATTTATGCCATATATTTCAGTATTGGACAAGATTGAGGGGATCTGTTTTACCATAAGAATTGTTTTAATAAAGAGAGTCAGTGTAATAATGAAACATGAAGTGCCATACCTGGGTCCACTCATTTGTCTGGGGATCATAAGCCTCCACGGTATTAAGGTATGCTTGTCCATCATACCCCCCAACAGCATATAACTTATCGCCAAGTAAACAGACCCCCACTGCATCTCTGCTGATGCTCATGGATGCTACTGCAGTCCACATGTCTGTTTTGGGATCATATCTGAAAGAAAATTTCAGAACCAGAGCTGACATTATTCTTAAAGTATTTATGTAAAAACAGTTTTGTTCTTCAAGTCTATCTTCTGACTTATTATCTACTATGTAAATCAAATACATTTGAACATATTTTTGAGAAAAATACCAATATTTTTCTGACAACTTTAACTTACAGTATTGTATTAACAGATCCACTTAACAGATGTATAACACTTAAAAGGAGCTAGGGTCAGTACTGAAAACTGCTTTCAGACCTTAGATTACCTACTGAAAATTTGGGGAAATCAATGCATTAAGCTCTATGTAAGATGGCTCACAGCCTCAATCATTGTAGCTGTCCAGTTTTGGGCTTTCTTGCTCCTTTCATGAGGTATCTTAACTAGAATTGCCCACAGTTGTATAGCTAAGAGCAGATACATCATGCTGGGATGACTGATATTGCTCCTAAATCTGTTGTATCAATGAACAGCTTTCCACTGAGTGTAGTACAACAGCAAGCCCATAATTCATGGGGCAAAGTATATAAACACTTCCACATTCCTTTCCTGGATTACAACATGAAACGAGCATAGGTCTGAATTGTTTTCCCCCCAATATAAGTGAAATGCAGTTGTAACTTTCCTGCTTTCTCAAACAACACCAATACAGAAAGCACTTGTTATGGTTTGGATGTGGTTCATCCTCCCCAAAACTCATGTTGAAATTTAATTGCCAATGTAATAGTGTTGGGAGGTGGGGCCTTTAAGAGGTGATTAGGTTGATAAGATGGATTAATGTTTTTCTCCTTGGTTAGTTCTTGTGTGAATGCATTAGTTCCTGTAAGAGCAGGTTGTTATAAAGTGAAGTTGCTTTGCATTTTTGAATGCCGACTTTCTCTTCCAATTCTCCAACATGTTATCACACAGCACAAGGCCCTCGCCAGAACCTATCAGATGCAGCCTCCCAATCTTGAACTTCCCAGCCTGAAGAACTGTGGGCTAAAGAAACCTCTTTTCTTTATAAATTACTCAGTCCTGGGTATTCTGTTATAGCAATAGGAAACAGACTAAGAGAGTGCTCATTATCATCAACAAACTTTGATTTTATTTTTTATCCTTCTTATGGTCACTTGGTCATGTACAACTTAAATAAATCAAACTAATCTTTAAAAAAAATCTGATCACGTCCAACAGACATACACATACACACACACACACACACACACACACACACACACACACTCTGTCACACATGGGTGCTCATTAACTTCCTATTTTTCTTTATAATCCAAAACCCTTAACAATGCCTCAAGGAGTCTAGATGATCTGCACCCACCCTGCCCACTCCACCTCCTTTCCTGCCATTCCCTCCCCATCACTCTTTGCTCTCCAGCCACAATGGCTACCTTTCAGTTTCCTGTATGAACAGTATTTCTTTCTGCTTTGGAGTGTTCAGACAAACTCCTATTGATTGTACCGCCTAAATCCATTCAATTCTCGCTATTCCTTGTACTAAACTAAACATAAGAAATGGGAACCTGACCTACCATCCAAATCTCCCACTGCTCTTCGGCTCTCTACCTGGCACCACACTTGAGTTTTGCCAGGCCAGTTGAGATGACTTAAGTTTGTAAGCCTTATTATTAGTTTTTTATTTTATATCAAAACACACAGAAATGTCCCTATCCTTTTCGCTTTTTATTTAGCCTACAGCCCTTAAGTCATTCTGCATAAAATTCATCAAGCTCCTCTTCTTATTAGGTCCAATATCCCATATAAAGTAAAATTGCCTTGCGTGTAGTGCATGCTCAACACAAACTTATTTTTCTGGAAGTATCAGTTCCTGTGAGAGCAGGCTGTTATAAAGTGAAGCTGCTTTGCATTTTTGAATGCTGACTTTCCCTTCCAGTTCTCCAACATGTTCTCCAAATAGACATAAGTATCAGAGACTTATATATATGTTTTTCTTGTTCCTAGTTTTTCTTTGCAGGAAATTACCTCTCCACACAGTCTGAGAGTCTGGAAGTCAAGTTGGATGCGGGAGCGTCGTGCCCCCCTATAGCATACAGCAGTCCGTTCCAGGTCGTCACTCCTACGCCACCTCTCCTTTTTGACATCTGTGCACACAGTGTCCACTTATTAGTATGAGGATCAAAACATTCTACTGATTTGAGACAAGAGCTTCCATCACGACCACCAACTGCATAAAGTCTGTAAAAAGAATAAATGAAATGATAAATAAGACATTGTGCCATTATGCTTAGAACAAAGTGGCTCTTCTTATGTTATTTCATTGAATTTAAGGTGCCATCAGTTATAAAACACACTGTCAATGTGTGTGTCATTAAAGAAGATATGCTATGTTTGAAATGACACATGTAAGTATCTTATATCACTCTGTATAAACATGAAAAGGAAAACAAACTGCACATGAAGGCACTGACAACTATTTCACCACTGCCATCTCTTTGACAAGTCACCATTGATTGTAATATGCACTGAAATTCTAGAGGTGTTAAAATGTGTGTCTTAGAATAGACAAAATATGGTGTATAAATATACCATGGCTTATTTTTTTTTTTTTTAATAGTTCAGACTTTATTATCAAGGAAGGAAACTAACCTTCTCTGAGCACCTACCATAGGTTAGGGACTTTATATGTACTAATTTAATCGTCACAGTGATATAAGAAACTGTTTGAATCCCTGTTTCACAGGTAAAGAAACAAGGGTTCACAGAGAGTAAGAGACTTGCACAGGGTCACCCAGTAAGAAGCAGAATCGGGACACGTAGTTTTATTAATGAACAAACAGTTGGACAGTCAACACAGTCATGTAGAATGTACTTGTGATAGTGAAATAGGAGAATAAAAATATAGCTTGAAACAATGGCATAAAAAGTAACATTTGTTACATATGAACAATGATCCTTCATTAATTTAAATTACTGCAGAAAAGGATATAGGTTATCACGTGAACGACCTAAATGTTACCTAGTAGATCAATTTAAATTCATTATCAATACACTGCACTAATTTGAAATAGTCTTTTACTCTGAACCTAAAACGTTTGTAAAATATTTTAAATATCTGAACATAGTATTTCTTGTTAAGCAAAAATCTTCTTGTATTTACTATTCATTTGGGAAGCTCTCTATAAATATTTTTTCTACGAGTTTTTTAAAAGAGTAAATTTACTTTGTTGCTCATCAAAAACATTATACATTTTGAATTTACAAATGTTAGTTAATACTTAACTGTTTTTATCATTTCTCAAGAAATAATATTTTAATTATCCCAAATTTCAGCCAATTAAAACTCTAGGTATTTATATTTAGGTAAATCTACATATTTAACCACAGATTTCCTAATTAAGGTATGCCACTATGTCACTGAAACTGTTTCTTAAATAATAAGATGACCATATCTTAAACAGCAACATATGGTTGTAGCAATATCTTGTTCTAAACTTAAACTATATTAATAGTATGGAAATTGAAATTTATTTGAAACATCTATTAAAATTTATCTTAAAACTTCTTTTATCTGTTAAAAACTTTTATCTATTAGTAACTTGTTTATGTTCTAGTTCTTAATATTATTCTTATCTTCAACTAATACTTGGTAGAAGAGTTATCTAAATATGGATCACAGAACATAAGAAGCCTTCAACAATTAGGGAGGATCAGTAATTTAAAATAATTCACACATGCATATGTGTGTGCACATGTGTGCACACCCACACATACCCACACACAATAGGCTTTAAAGCCTCTTACGCTCTTGAACAGTGGACTCGTGGGTCTTAATTGTAAAGAATGGTACAGTACAATGATTAAGAGCATGAACTCTGGAACCAGACAATTCTGGTTCTACCACTTACTAGTTGTGACTATGGACAAGTTATTTAACCTCCATCTAAATTTCATCATCTATAAACCCTGCCTCATAGGATTCTTGATAATTAAATTTAAAGTACTTTGAACACTGCCTAGTACATGATAATCATGGTGTAAACATTTACAGAGAAAAATTAATTGTCTCTGTGTTCTTGTAGAAAATAGCACTTACAGGAGATCTTAAGTGTACAAACAATGTTTATATTCAGCTAATATTAAGGGTTAAAATCGATTGGTAACACTTCCTAAATAATCATTATCTCAAGCAATGATTTTCAAACTGTGTTCTAAGAATAGGATTCTATGAAGAAATTGAGGGAGTCTAAAAAATGGTTCATTTGAATTTCAAATTTTAAAAATTATTTTTAATTTTCAAAAATATCACCTTGCTCAATTAAATGTCATGTAAGACTCAGAACTCATCTCTCTTCCCCATGATAGTGTCTATTATAATAAAAAGAGAAATATTATGTCAACTTGTGAAAGTATTGTACTACCTATATATACTTAATAATAAGATTTAGGTCTTGCCTGACTTTTAAAATTATGATCAAGAATGCAAGTAGGCTGGGCACGGTGGCTCACACCTGTAATCCCAGCACATTGGGAGGCCAAGATGGGAAGAATTACTTTGGCCCAGGTATTTGAGACCAACCCGGGCAGCACAGTGAGATCCCATCTCTACAAAAAATCATTTTTTAAAAATTAGCCAGGCATGGTGGTGCATGCCTGTAGTCCCAGCTACTCAGGAGGCTGAGGTGTGAGGATAGCTTGAGCCTGGGAGGGAGGTTGAGGCTGCAGTGAGCTGTGATCGTGTCACTGCACTCCAGCCTGGGCAACAGAGCTAGACCCTGTCTCAAAAGTAAAAGGAATGCAAGTAGTTGGCAGATACTGTTTGAGATTCAACTTAGAAAAAAGATTTATTACTACTTTCAAACTGTTTGGGCAATTGAACTGAAGAATTTCCTGAAATTCCAATTAAATTACTCTAGTAGTTAAAATAACTGTTACCATTTCAGCCTCTTATCTGTGAATCAAGATTTTCCTCATATTAGACAATCAAGACAAGACACAGAAATAAGCTGAGTGCTCTTTAAAATTTATTCTTCTGTTCTTCAGCACTTACTCTTCTTCACAGATTTTTATAATAAGTAAATATAAGCTTGAACTTGTGATACATTTTAAGTAAGCTTAAAATAAACTTGAACTTCCATTTGCCTTTTAAATATTGAGGTATTTTTAAGATTTCATTTGAAAGAGAGATTTAACTGCTAAAAATATTTGTCAGCCAGTGCCTTAAAGGTAGCCTGAGCAACTGGAAGTCTAAATAAGGTTTCTTTCTGTCAAACATGGTAGGAAAATTTTATGATTTGGGAGGCCAAGGTAGGCTGATCACTTCAGGTCAGGAGTTCGAGACCAGCCTGGCTGACACAGTGAAACCCTGTCAAGAATACAAAAATTAGCTGGGCATGGTGGCGGGTGCCTATAATCCCAGATACTTGGGAGGCTGAGGCAGGAGAATCACTGGAACCCAGGAGGAGCTGAGATTGCCCACTGCCCTCTAGCCTGGGAGATAGAGCGAGACTCTGTCTACTACCCCACCACCCCCCACCAAAAAAAAAAAAAGAAAAGAAAAAGAAATTATAAATAAGTTAAAATAGGCCAGGTGCAGTGGCTCATGCCTGTAATCCCAGCACTTTGGGAGGCCAAGGTGGGTGGATCACCTGAGGTCAGGAGTTCGAGACCAGCCTGGTCAACATGGCGAAACCCTGTCTCTACCAAAAATACAAAAATTAGCTGGATGTGGTGGTGCACACCTGTGGTCCTAGCTACTTGGGAGGCTGAGGCAGGAGAATCGCTTGAACCTGGGAGGTGGAGGAGGCTATAGTATGCTGAGATCGTGTCACTGTACTCCAGCCTGGGCGACAAAGTGAGACTCTCTCTCAAAATAAATAAATAAATAAGTTAAAATAACAAAACCCACAAAAATCAAAGCTCTTCATTTTACAGAATAAAAAAATTGAGGCACAGAGAAATGATTTGTTCTAAACCACAAAGCAATGATAAAAGATGCATCATTAGTTTTTTTCAACCAACCACATACTTTCTACTTATTCCAGATTCTTTAGATATACTATACTTTCAAAATCAAATTTCTTAATAGTTAGTAGATTAGAGATCCTTAGCTTCTGATATGATTAATTAGGTTGTCTCTGAATTACATTCAATTAACTGTACTTTAGGTGGGTTAAGGATTGAAATATTTCTCATTAGAGGGCAAGAAAAGGTAAGAAAGTAAGATGTTTCTATGCCTAGAAAGCTAAGCTACTGTAGGTCCGGAAATCAGGTTTCAGAGAAGGCAATTATTGTTTTGTCCTCTTAGAAATAAGGGTTAAGAAATATGCTGCTGAACAAAAATTAATCCAATGAATCAATCCCAAAGGTTTAAACCAAAGGGTCAAAGCCGAGAAGATACTGTTTCATTTTCTTTTTCTATTTACTAGCTTATTTAATGGCTGACTCTTATCAAAGAGTTTAGAAAGATATGTAGTGATGAATTTTGAAGTGATTTCTTTAGCTAAAATAAATGAGGGCAGGGGCATGGAGATCAAAAACATCTAAAAAGTGATTTCCATTTATCCATCTTATCACATGTAATAGTGCTTAAAAAAAAGTACCAAAAAGTAGAACATAACTGATGGGTCCTGAAGAAACAAGATCTTAGGTCCTAAAATATAAAACATTTCACTAATTTTTCATTTTCCTTATAATCAATAACAAAATTCTATAAATAATTTTAATTCTATTTTAACCTTGATTCATTTATTTTTCTGGAAACAATGATAAAGCATTCTAAATGAGCAAAAGGTACCCCACAAATAACTTTTCTTTAACAACCACAGACGGCTTCATTTTATGGAAGAAGAAAGGACTGAAAAAAGACACACATTTACTTTCCGAGTAACAGAGCTAGTAGTGATGGCTCTACCTATATTTATTTATTCAGAGCAGACAAGAAGCAAGAGAGCACCTCTTTATAAATCCATTCTAGTTTTCACCAGTTTTCCAAGATAAGAAAGAGGTGAAAGTCAAGATAAGAAAGAGGTGAAAGTCAAGATAAGAAAGAGGTGAAAGTCAAGATAAATCAGTAGAAAAGATGGAAGGAATTTTTAGAGAAACACTGAGAGAGACTACACTACTTTTAAAAGACCATACGTGCTTTTAAACATAATACAGATAATATACTTTTAAAGTATATTAAATATTTTAATATAGATATACAATTTTTACAGTATAACTTATTAATATTGAACATTAATATAAAATGTCTTCACTCAAAATAACTAGAAATGTACAGTATCTGCATATTAAAATGAAAGCCTAGCTTAACAATCAACTGTTTATATTTACAACTATTATAGAAGACATTGTCTTAAAAGTCTCTTCAAATCACTGTATTTATGTATATCTTTAAATTAGAAATGATATAGCTTAATAAGTTTGGTGTACTGCATTTTAAATAGAACTTTAGGTACTTCCTTACTTTCCACTTAGTACTGCCACACCTACTGTACTCCTGGGGGTAGACATAGTGGCAACAAAATTCCACTGGCGAGCCTGAGGGTCCCATCTTTCCACCGTGTTCAGATAGCTCCAGCCATCATGTCCTCCTACAGCATACATGGGACCTTCTAGTACAGCCACACCTATGAAGAGACAGGAAACAACGACTTCAGATTGGCTGCCGTCTTAAAAATCACATTTTAATTGAAGTACAATAAGCCTTAAACATACAAATGGAACTGAGTAAACATTTATAATGTAGACATGTGTCCTCAGTGTTCTTAGTAGGTCGGTGGGTGGGTGGGTGGGGAGTTGAAATAGCATGGGAGTTCTGGTCTTAAACGTTCTAGAGACTGGCCAGGCGTGGTGACTCATGCCTGTAATCTCAGTGGTTTGGGAGTCCAAGGTGGGAGGATCACTTGAGGTCGGGAAGTTCGAGACAGGCCTGGCCAATATGGCGAAATCCCTTTTCTACTAAAAATACAAATATTAGCTGGGCATGGTGGCAGGTGCCTGTAATCCCAGCTACTTGGGAGGCTGGGGCAGGAGGATCGATTGAGCCCTGGGGGCGGAGGTTGCAGTGAGCCAAGATCACACCACTGCACTCCAGCCTGGACAACAGAGTGAGACTCTGTCTCAAAAAAAAATAGTTCTAGAGGCTGGGCGAGGTGGCTCAAGCCTGTAATCCCAGAGCTCTGAGAGGCCAAAGTAGAAGGATCTCTGTGAGATTAGCCTGGGCAACACAGGAAGGCTGCCATCTCTATGAAATTTTTTTGTTAAAATTAGCCAGGCATGGGGGCATTACCTATAGTCCTAGCTAAGGTGAAGGATCCCCTGAACTCAGGAGTTTCAGGACGCACTGAGCTATGATCACACCTCCAGCCTGGATGACAGAGTGAGACCCTGTCTCTAAAAAAAATTAAAAATTTTACAGGCAATATTTTTAGGTACAACGGTGGAAAATTATTTTAAAATTGCACCAGATGCATAAACTGCTACTATTTAAAACATTTTTCAATAATTTGGATTTAAGATATATTTGGAAAAGTATTTTTATACCTTCTCCCCTATTAATTCAAATTCATGAGATTTTACTATAGTTAGATTCGATACCATAATCTATTGGTATGATTCATCAGCAGGGAGCTGAGCTAGATTCATTTGTTAATTTATTCACCAAATATCTTCTGCATGTCTACTAAGTACCGGGCACTCAACAGAATATAACAGGTAAGGGCTGTGCCCTCATAAATCTTATAGTCAGGAAACAGACATAAAATATATTTTAGTTAATAACAATTGCTAATTTAAAAAGTGGTGCAGAGTAAAAGGATAGAGAGGGTCAGGGGAGACCTTTCTGGTAAGGTAACATTTAAGCAGGAATGTGAATGAAGTTGGGAAACCAGATTTGGAGATAGCTGGGGGAAGAGAAGGTGAGGTAGAGGAAATGGCAGTGCAAAGGTCCTGAGGTATGCTCACTGTGTCTGAGGGACAACAAGGTGGCCAGTCTGGCTAGGCAGGGTGAGTGAGGGGGAAAATATAAGAGATGAGGGAGAGTGTACAGCCAGAGCATGCAGGGCAGAGACTGCAGATAAGGACTCTGATCTTATCTCTTGTAAGGACTTTGGATTTTATTCTGAATGAGGCGGAGAACGGTCTCCGTGATGGCTTTGAGATGGCTTTAAGGTAGGGGGATTTGAGAAGAGGTGCGACATGATCATGGCCAGGTGAGATAAAATGTCTCACTTGGGGGCCAAAAGAACCCCTGTATTACAGATATAATTTGTGAAATCACAGCCAGATAAGAAAAATACTCATCATTCATGCATGACCCAAATCAACGTATTATTCCACTCATTTATTACATATTGTACCCCACCAGTACTAGCTTTTGGAGATTTTATATGTGTGTGTGTGTACACATATATACACACATATATGTATATATAAATATGCATACATGTTATTTATATGCTTATACATGCATATACACATTTTATATGTGTATATATTTATGTATAAACAAAAATATACACATATCAAAATATACATGTATAATATATACACATACTGTATATACTTGTTTATGATATATGTATATCTAATTTTACATATATACATGTATATGTAATGCGTAATATGTCAAAGGGGGCAGAAAACTTAAGGGGTTCACCTAATTCAACCCATTAAAAAATGGCTTTGAAAAGAAATTTTAAGCCTGGTATGGTAGCTCACAAGTGTAATTCTAGCACTTTCAGAGGCTGAGGCAGGCAGACTGCTTGAGCCCAGGAGTTCCAGACCAGCCTGGGCAACATGGTGAAACCCTGTCTCCACCAAAAATACAAAAATTAGCCAGGTGTGATGGTGCATGCCTGTAGTTCCAGCTACTAGACACGCTGAGGTGGGAGGACTGCTTAAGCCCAGGAGGAAGAGGTTGCAGTGAGCCAAAAATGTACCACTGCATTCCAGCCTAGGTTACAGAGCAAGAACCTGTCTCCAAAAAAAAAAAAAAAAAAAAAAAATTTAGCAGAACTCCTTTTTTGAATGAAATGTCCATAAAATTCCCACATATGAAGAGATAAAAGGAATGTTTCTTAAATAAAAGATTATTTTAGGCCAGGTGTGGTGGCTCATGCCTGTAATTCCAGCACTTTGGTAGGCCGAGGTGGGTGGATTTAAGAGGTCAAGAGATTGAGACGATCCTGGCCAACATGGTGAAACCCGTCTCTACTGGTGGAAACACAAAAATGAGCTGGGCATGGTGGCATGCGCCTGTAGTCCCAACTACTAGGGAGGCTGAGGCAGGGGAATCACTTGAACCCGGGAGGCGGAAGTTGCAGTGAGCCGAAATTGCGCCACTGCACTTCAGCCTGGCAACAGAACGAGTCTCTGTCTCAAAAAAAAAAAGTTTATTTTATAAGTTCAAATTTGTAACAGTTATTTAATTACAAGGTAATTTAGTAAGAACATTGTTGTGTTGAATGACACAAAACTTTTAAATTAGGGCTTAAAGAAGACAGTTTTGAGCCATGTGATCATTTTCCTTTCAACTTGCTGCAGTTCAGTAAAGTCTTCTGTATGGCACCTAGAACTACTGACAGTATTCAATGCACAGTGTCATTTGCACAGAATAACTGGACTATGAGCAATCACATTCTATGCACTATATCCATAAGGATTTAGCCTGTGTTAGAATTACATTTTCTTCCCCATTGTAGGGGAGGGGAAGCACGCAGTTGACTCACTCTACCCTGGATTTTATTCTACCCATAAAAAATCTCATTCATGCTCAACTCACATTTTCCCAGTCTGTGCCTATATAATAGTTGATTTTATGGACTCAAGAGTCATGTTTTACAAGTTTACTTTGTTACATTTCATATAGTTAATTTTAAGCTCCTTCTCTCTGTCTTTGCCTTAACCCTCTGGTTTTATTTCCTTATCAAACTTCAAACTTAAGATGATCTTGCATTGAGAACTAATTACAACTAGTGGAAATCTATGTCTCTTTGAACTTTTACTGTACCCACCACCATACCCATTTCAATCTTCATCCCTAGAGAGTTTTCATTACTGTCTACTGTTATTTAGCGGAAGCCTCTACTCTGGTGGTCAGTATTAATAAACTGAGTATTGTATAAACCATACTATCTAAACTCAACCATACCTTCACTGGTATTGATCTTTTTTTTTGTTTTGTTTTGTTTGTTTTTGTTTTTGTTTTTTTGAGATAGATCTGTTGCCCAGGCTGGAGTGCAGTGGCAAGATCACAGCTCACTGAAGCCTTGACCTCCCAGGCTTAAATGATTCTCCCTCCTCAGCCTCCTGAGTAGCTGGGACTACAGGCCCAAGCCACCTAATTTTTTAATTAAAAATTTTTTTTCCCCAGCTAATTTTTAAATTTTTTGTAGAGACTGTTTTTTCCTAAGTTGCCCAGGATGGTCTTGAACTCCTAGGCTCAAGCAATCCTCCTGCTTTGGCCTCCCAAATTGCCGGGATTACAGGCGTGAGCCACTGCATCCGGCCTCATCTTTTATGATGACCTGTCAAGTTCTTTATTGCAGCATGTGAGGAATGCTTGGTGACTGCTGCTGATGCAGTGGCTGCCACACCGGTCTTCTGCCTGGTACAGAATGTAAACGTGCTGTGGGAGCTACGTGATATTTTGAGTGAATCTGCACAGTTATACTTACCAAGGCCATGTCTATGTGTGGACATAGGTGGCATCACACTCCAAGTTTTTGTTTTGGGGTTGTAGCACTCTACAGTATTCAAAGTCTTCAGTCCATCTCTTCCTCCAACCACATACAGTTTGTCATCTAGCACTGCAACACCGAACTGTAGCCTCCTCCCATTCATATTTGCTACTGGAGTCCACATATTTGTACGGAGATCATATTTTTCAATGCTTGTTGCTCCTTCATAGTAATATACAGAAGTTATATAAATAAAAATTATACCATAATTGGTAATTTTATGAAATTACAGATACAAAAATATAATCTTATTAGCATTGAGAATAATAATTTTATTATATTTCATGAAGGTCCTGCATGATCTAGCCTCTGCCTAACTCTGTGTCCTCGACTCTTACTATTCTCCAGGGTACACACGGGCCCTAGTAAGAAAAGGTGTCAAATGGACAAGGATTATCTGTCAAAGGAGGGTGAGAAACAAACACCCAGAAGTGGGGGGAAAAAAAGCAGAGGCTTAGTTAAGTGTCATGGAAGCCAAAGGAAGAAAGTTTATAGCAGTAGGTCTGCTAACAGTATCCCACTGAAAGGATCAAATAAGATGAAGACTAAGAAGTATTATTGGATTTAGCTACATGGAGGTCATTGATGACTTCAGTGGGAGGTTCCTTATTGAGTGGTTGAGATGTGACTGGGAGGTGAGGAAACACAGACAGTGAGCGTAGAAGATTCTTCTGAGAAGTCTGGCTACCAAAGTAAGGAGAGGTAGAAATTACTAGAAGAGTTGAGGAAAGTTTTGTTTTGTTTTGCTTTTAAAATTTGAAAACTCAAGAGTTGCTTAAATGTGAATGAAAAGGATCTGGTTGAGAGGAAAGCAGCTAAAAATACAGGAGATGAAAGAGATCAGAATGAACATAATGAACCATGTTCATTATGGTTCGTGGGGAGGCAGGAAAGCACAGTACCCAGGGCACAGGCAGAAGAGCTGGCTTTCACAGGAGGAGGGGAACATCTTCTACTGCAATAAGCAAGGATAGGGTACAGATCAGGTACTTTGGAAACTATGAGGGTAAGGAATTCAGGAAGTTGCTGCCTGAAGGCATCTATGTTTTTCTTTCTTTTTTTTTAAGAATTGGAAGATTCCAGGACTCCTTTGTTCTCTTTATGAGTTAAGATGAGCGGATGTTTAAAAAAAAAAAAACCCTCTAAAATAAACCTAACCCCCAATTGTGAAGAGTTCAACTAGAACCCTCCTCTCTCTTCTAAGCTTCTAACACATCAAGTAAGCAGTGCTAACCTTACAGAATTATAATCATGACTAACACTTATTCTAAAGTATTTGTTATAATTTGGTCATCAGAGCACTAGTATTATTGATAATTTCCTAAAATTTAGAAATAGTTTTGTTATACATATGGATTTTCTCATGTTAAAGTTTTTATTTACCCTACAGAATTCTAAATTATTTGGGATAGACAGCAAGTCTTTTTCTACCTCTGCATGCATGCATATATATATATATATATTTTTTAAATATTTTTTTATTTATTTTTATTTTTATTTTTTGAGACAGAGTCTTGCTTTATCACCCAGGCTGGAGTGCAATGGCATGATCTTGGCTCACCACAACCTCCACCTCCAAGGTTCAAGTAATTCTTGTACCTCAGCCTCCCAAACTGGGATTACAGATATGTACCAATCACTCCCAACTAATATTTTGTATTTTTAGTAGAGACAGGGTTTCACTATATTGGCCAGGCTGGTCTCAAACTCCTGGCCTCAAGTGATCCTCCCACCTCGGCCTCCCAAAGTGCTGGGATTATAGGCATGATCCACTTTGCCCGGCCTTCACCTCTGTATTTTTCACAGCACCAAATAAGAGTCCCTTATACATAGTATAGCTATTCAAAAATATGTTTGAGTACTTTTTCTTTATAGTTTCTAGCTATAGTGAGGTTTTTTTACTCATATGCTTACATTATAATAGTAACATACATAGTAATAGTATATTTAATTACTCTAAATTTGATCTTAAAATATCATTCCTGCCATCAAATAAATCAAATCAAATTAGAAAATTCCCTCCAACAAATAAAAAGCTAATCATCTCTCTTCACAAATATATTTAGGGAATACTTTTCTTTTGAATTTTAAGTTATTTCTTTTAGATCTAGTTTACTAAGCAGTATCATATTCATATGAATTGGTAACTAAAAGTTATTTTGCTAATTTGAAACATAAAATATTAAAACATAGTCTCAGGTATATATATTTAATATATATTATGTTATATTTAATATATATTTAATATATATTATAATACATTTATTATATATTATGATATATTTAATATATAATATTAAATATAATATATAAATTATATATTTATATAGTATATGTTATATCATATGTAATATATAATATATATGTTATATCATATGTATCATATATATTATGTAATATATAATATAATATATAATACATATGATATATAATATAAATTATATATTAAAATTATATTATAAATTATATATAATATATTATAATAATTATATATTAATATATAATTAAATAATTATATATTATAAATTATATTATATATTATATGTATTATATATTATATCGATCATATGTATATTATATATTATATAATATGTATTATAATATATAATATATAAATATAATGTTAAATATAATATATATTAAATATATACATATTTAAATCCAAATATCCAAAACTAACAAAAGCCTAATAATTGTAAAATTTTATGTAAAACCTTGGGGCTTCCCTAATTTATACCAAAGAATTAACCTTTTATAAAAGTAAGCACAAATATACTCTAACATTTTCTGAGTGGCTATTTGGAGCCAGTATTCACTTATTTGTTTGGCCCTATACTAAACAGATACATGAAGGAACCAAGAGTCCAATGGTCAGACTACCATCCGACTAAGGCAAACTGCTCTTCATTATAAAGATGGGAAATAAATTAGGGCCAGGCAGATAGCTTGAACAGGATAGGTCAGAGTATTTAATTATTAAAAAATACTCAGAAATAAAGTTGGTCAAACAGAAGGGTCAGATTAGAGAAAGTCTTAAATGAGGCATTTGCATCTTATGTGCTAAGAAATAAAGACTGCTGGAGTTTTTGAGCAGAATAATGGCATGTTCATTGAAGAGTCAGTGGAGTAGAATATCATCTCCAAAGCCAAAATGCCTTTTTGAATCTTGATCTTATCACGAATTAGTTGTGTAATCTTTGGAAAGTTAGTTAAGTTCTCCCAAGTCTTAGTTTCCCTATCTATAAAAAGAGAACTGTTTTGAAGATGAAATGAAATAATATAGGCTAAGTCTTAGCATAATGCCTGCCACATATTAACAACGTAATGAATGCTATTCCCTCTAAATTAACATGACCAAAATATGTAGGCTGACGAAAGGCTAACTGGAATTAGAAGGATGGCAGCAGAAATTTGGAAGAATTAGATATAAGACCCATTTGAAAAAAGACCTGACGACTGTCAGAATGTAAGATTTCAGAGAGAGAGAGAGAGAATGAGAATTGTTTACTTTGGGTGCTTAGTATCTAGTCCCCTTCCCAAGCTTGGGGAATTTTCCACTGTATGTATGAGCCTTTATGGGAAGCAGGAACTCATCTCCTAGAAAGCTGAAAAGACAGATACACATTTTCCTTGCCATGTACCAAGGCAAGTTTCCTTGCCTTTCCATGTACCAAGTTTGAGTTAAAAGCTGAGCAGCATGACTTATAATCCTTGTGGGAAGGAGGGGGGAGGGATAGCATTAGGAGATATACCTAATGTAAGTGACGAGTTAATGTGTGCAGCACACCAACATGGCACATGTATACATATGTAACAAACCTGCACGTTGTGCACATGTACCCTAGAACTTAAGGTATAATAATAATTTAAAAAGCTGAGCATCAAATAGATATTTCATACAAGTTGGAAATATGAGAATAAAATCAAAGTGAGGGTATTATACATAAATATAGAGATAACAGTTAAAGCCTTGAAAAGGAGAGAAAAAGATAGAGGGAGGAGAGTGCTAGTAATGACTCTACAAAAGCTAGCACCAGCTCCAGGTACACAGATGACAATAAGTATTTGCAGATTATCTGAACAACGGAAAATCTTTTCCAATGTTGAAATATTTATACTGTAACCCTAATCAGTTATTTATTTCTGTACCATGCAGTCATCAGGCCTATATCTAAAACTTAAGCATCTACAAATAAATAGCACTATGTTATATGTATTTGGGTTAGAAAGTGGTAGTCAGGGGGTTGCTATTGAATGGTCATGGAAGGCCTCCTTGGTAAGTTGTCATTTGAGAGATTTGAGTGAATAATTTCTGCTAGGCACTTCAATATCTGGGGGCAGAGCATGCCAGTGACAGCATCAGCTAAAGTAATATCCTGGATATGGATAAAATGTTTGGCCTGTTAGATGAATGAAAAGGCCAATGGGGTTGAAATAAAAGCATCAGTAAGGGAAGAAGTATTAACAGAATGAGCTGACATCAGATCAGAGAGGTAGCCAGAAGTCAAAGAGAGATTGTCAGGAGATTGCAGACTGCTAATGCCAGGAGTTCAAAGGGGAGATCAATGCATATTGAGGGATAATACACAGAAAGCTACTAGCATAACACTGGCGACCAGCAGGCACTGTGCATAGTGTTTATTGCTATTATTTTTAATTATTATTTTTTTTGAGACAGACTCTTGCTCTGTTGCCCAGGCTGGGGTACAGTGGTATGATTTCTGCTCACTGCAATCTCTGCCTCCCAGGTTCAAGCAATTCTCCTGCCTCAGCCACCCAAGTAGCTGGGATTACAGGCAACTGCCACCACGCCTGGCTAAATTTTTTTGGTATTTTTTAGTAGAGATGAGGTTTCACCATGTTGGCCAGGCTGGTCTCGACCTCCCGACCTCAAGTGATCCACCTGCCACGGCCTCTCAAAGTGCTGGGATTACAGGCATGATCCAGCCTATTTTTAATATTAATAATAACTTGTGAGAGTGGTACAAAGAATTCTTAAGATACCTTTGACCCAGATTTCCCAAATGTTTACTTTTTACTGTATTTGCTATGTAGGTATTTTTTTTTTTTCCTGAACTGTTTAAAGAGTAAGTTGTGGCCTGGTGCACTGGTTCACAGCTGTAATCCCATCGTTTTGGGAGGTTGAGGCAGGCAGATCACTTGAGGTCCGGAGTTTGAGAACAGCTGGTCAATATGGTGAAACCCCATCTCTACTAAAAATACAAAAATTAGTCAGGCATGTGTGGTGGCATGTGCCTGTAGTTCCAGCTACTCAGGAGGCTGAGGCAGGAGAATTATTTGAACCCAGAAGGCAGAGGATGCAGTGAGCTGAGATAGCATCACTGCACTTTAGCATGGGTGACTGAACAAGACTCTGTCTCAAAAAAGCAAAAAACAAAAAAACAGTAACTTGCAGAAATTATGGCATTATACCCCTAATACTCAGTGTATCTTCCTCAAAATGAGAAATTATCTTATAAGACCAAAATACAATAATCAAAATCTGGAAATTAACTTTTTTTTTTTTCTTTTTTTTTGAGATGGAGTCTTGCTCTGTCACCCAGGCTGGAGTGCAGTGGCGCCATCTCGGCTCACTGCAACCTCTGTTTCCTGGACTCAGGTGATCCTCCTGCCTCAGCTTCCCGAGTGTAGCTGGGACTATAGGCGTGTGCCACCGTGCCCGGCTAATTTTTTTGTATTTTTGGTAGAGACGGGGTTTCACCATATTGCCCATGCTGGTCTTGAACTCCTAACCTTAAGCGATCCACCCACCTCATCCTCCCAAAGTGCTGAGATTACAGGCGTGAGCCACAGTACCCGCCTGAAATTAACATTTATGCCACGTTATTATCTAATCTACAGACCTTATTTGGATTTTGTCATTTGTCTCAGTTATGTCCTTTACAGGAAAAGAAAATCCAAGATGATGCATTATAATAGCTGTCACATCTCTTTAGTCTCCTATAATCTGGAACAATTTCTGAATCTTTTTTTTATTTCATGACACTGACATTTTTGAATACTACAGACAGATAAGTTATTTTGTAGACTATCTCTCAACTTAGATTTGTTTCCTCCTCATGATTAGATTCAGGTTATACACTCTTGGCAAGGATGGCATAGATGGGTGGCTGAGTTCTCCGTGCATCCTGTCCTGCACAATGCTGCTGCTTAGTCTGATTTCTGTCAACATTATCTTTGATCATTTGCTTAAGTGCTGTGTGCCAGGTTTTTCTACTGTAAATATACTATTTGTATATTTGTAACTAGTAAACGTGTGGCTGAGAGACACTTTTAGACTAAGTATCCTGTTGTCAAACTTTTCCCACTAGTCTCAGCATCCACTGATAATTCTCAACTGAATTGGTTATTGGTGGTTACTAAATGGTAACTTTTGTAATCTCATCTTTCCTTCTATATTCATTCATTGGCATTCTTCTGTAAGGAAGAGCTTTCCTTTCTCCCTTATTTGTATAGGTGTGGAACCATGAATACTTATTGATTTCATAGGTTATAATCCTTTACTATTATTTATTTTGATGCTCAGATTATCCCAGATTTGGACAGTAGTAGCCCTTATAAGCTGTTTCCTGTGTCTTTTGACCTGTCTCCATCATTCTTTGACCACTTCCTTTTTTCCGGTCTAGAGGATGTTACACAATTCTCTGGTACTTTTTCTGCCCCTGTCCTGCAACCAGCCATTTCTCCAAAGAGTTCTTTGGCCATATATGTACTTATTAAAATATCTTTTTCTTTGTTCCTCCCTCCCCCAAATAAAAGATTATTTGATACCTTTCGTTGAATCGATTCCCCCAACTGCAAATAATGTACCAACAGTTGACTTCCTAGGTTTTGTACGAGGACTCTGTAACATGGGTCGTCTCTCTGGTAATAAATGGTACTTCATTGCTTCCATAATGAGTTTCTGACATTCTATATCATCCCGAAAAAGTGCATTATTTTCCATGTCTGCCAGGAACTAGAAAAGAATAGCGGTGGGTATGTATACTGAATGACTAAGAAAATGGTAGGGTTTACAGAAAAAAATGACATAATTATCAAAAGGATTTTTACATATTTTTAAAAAATTCAAGCATAGGCACATATTTTTAACTAAAATATGCAACATTTACAAGATTTACATTTTAAATTTCATTGAAAAACAAAACATGAGTAGCATAAATGGTATACTCTAAAATCTTAGTACTGTAGTGCTTATCTCTGGGTAGTAGGAATACTGGCGCTTTTTAAATAAAGTTTTTTTTATTACTTTTCTATAATTTCCAGATTTTCTAAAATAAATAATTTTACTATTAAAATCAGAACTAATTCTAATGGAAGAATAATTATAAGTGGGAGTTGACTAATTATGCTGCGTTAACTTTGCTAAACAATGTCCAACTAACAACTGCAAAAGCAAAAGTTACCAATTTCTCAAGGGACAAAGAACTCCAAACAGTGATTGGTCTAAAAACATTAAAATCCCTTTTGTGTCACTGAATCCAACTTTATATATTTATATAACACAAATACAATTTTTATATGTTTATATAGCACAATACGATTACACCTTGTCTTTTTAAAAATGATAGTCTTTTAAAAAATAAAATGAAAATACGATCACATTGGAAATTAAATAAAACAAAAAAAATTTAAAACCTTTTCCTTTTGTGCTTGGTTCTCCATCCCCCCTCCCCATCCTGCAATTCTTCCCTGCCTTATAAAAACAACCTGGTGTGCAGCCTTTCTTATTTTCTTCATATTTATGCAATCCTCTGCTGACATAATTCTCATACATTTATATGTATAACATATATAAATACATGTAGTAATTTTTACAGTTTTTTCTTTTAGTAATTGTTTTATTATATGCTTTGCTGCATCTTACCATCTTTACTCAACATTATCTCACGAAAATTCCTCCAGGTCTTCTGAAAAGGTATAGTTCTGATCTATTCTTTTTTTTTTTTTTTTTTTTTTTGAGACGGAGTCTTGCTCTGTCGCCCAGGCTGGAATGCAGTGGCACGATCTTGGCTCACTGCAAGCTCTGCCTCCCAGGTTCACGCCATTCTCCTACCTCAGCTTCCCAAGTAGCTGGGACTACAGGCGCCCGCCACCACATCCGGCTAATTTTTTGTATTTTTAGTAGAGATGGGGTTTCACTGTGTTACCTGGGATGGTCTCGATCTCCTGACCTCGTGATCTGCCCACCTCGGCCTCCCAAAGTGCTGGGATTACAGGCGTGAGCCACCGCGCCCGGCCTGATCTATTCTTTTTAATAACTGAATAATACTCTATAGTATATAGATATGCTAATTTTTTAGCCATTTCCTTATTACAGACATTAACTTTGTTGCAGTATGTACATACATATATTCATATGTATATATACATACATTCATATGTAAATATACTTTTTTCTGCTACTAAAAACAAGTCCAGTACAAAAGTCCTTATGATTAATTTTTACCTTTATAGGATAGATTTCTAAGAATTGAATTGATTCCAGGTGGGTCAAAGTATATATGTATGTATGTATGCATGTGTATGCACATATATGTGTACCTGTGTGTGTCTATGTGTATGATCAATGTTGTCAGATTATTTTCCAGAGTGGCTCACATTCCATTATAGTCATGTATAATAAAGTGGCTCACATTCCATTTTATATATATATAGAGAACCATGTATACATATATATATCTAGAGAGAGAGAGAGCGCCCTATACATATAGCCACGTATATAGCCATATATATGTATATACGGCCATATATATGTGTGTCTATATATAGAGACAGCCATGTATAGCAAAGTAGCTCACATTCCATTATAGCCATATATAAGAGCACAAGACCACAACATTCCTGCCAGGAATAAGTGTTTTAGCTCTTTTTGTTAATGATATCACATTTTCCCTTTAATTTGAATTTTTCTGATAAGTGAATATAAGCATTTAAAAATATTTTGACCATTTGTACTTTTTTCTTCCTTTATCTGCCTCCTTTTGTCTACTATCTTTTGATTAAAAATTTGTAAGAGTTCCTTATAATACACACACTAATCCTTTATTTTTCAACTGTATTTTTCTAGATTTTTAATCATTTGTCTATTAAGGTTGTTTCATAATACTTTTGCTATTCAAATAATTTTTCATTTTTAGGTCATCAAATATGTGTCTTTCTTTTCATAGTCCTGCTTAGAAAGTCTTTTTGCTTCAGTTTGTAGATGTAGTCTCCTAGATTATCTGGCAAGATTTTATTGTTTTCTTTCATTTAGGCCAAGGATCCATGTGAAATTCATTTGTTTTGGAATTAATGTTTAAAAAGAGTAAGAGTGGAGGAGCATTTTTATTTTCTTTAAGATCAAGAGCCAGTTCTGTACCACTTAATAAATAACCCCCTTCATTTCCAACTGAATTGAATCTTGGTCATATATTACATTCCATAAATAGATCTCAAGGTATATGAGGTTTTTCTTTTAATTCTTTATTCTGTTCTATCGATCTATTTGTCTACTCCTATTTCTAAATAGCATATTTTACTACAGTGTCTTTATAGCATATTCTGATACCCGATATTTTTAGGTTGTCCCTCGCTGTTAACTTTCATAGCTTTCTTGGCTATTATTGTGCCTTTATTTTTCATGTAAACTTAAGACAAATTTATCCAGTTTTTTTTTTTATCCTGATTCTCTTGGAATTCTAATAAGAACTTAAATTTATTTATTAATTAAATTTATTAATTTTGTTAATTTTTGAAGAACTGATGTTTTTATATTAAGTCTTTCTGTTCAAGAAGCCTTTCCATTTGTTGTATAGCTTTCTACATATTATACCTTTCTTGATTATACATTTCCTATATATTTTATTATTTTCATTGCTATTGGGAATGGGTTTTAAAAGTTTATTTCATATATGTTTTGCAGGAGAGAAAATCTACTGATTACACTTGTATTAACCTATTACTTTATCAAATTCCCTTATTAAGCTCTATGTGTTATGCAAATAATCATAACTGTCACCAAATAGGGATAGTTGAACATCTTTTTCTAATGTGTATGCCAATTATTTTATTATTGCAATTGCTAAAGCCTTCTAAAGAATGTTAAATAATTAGGATGATAGAGTATCTTGTTTCTGGTTTGAATTGATATGGTTTTAGTGTTTCATTATTTAGGACAATAGTTGCTGTAACATTTAGTCATCTATTTTTATTATATTCAATAAAGATAATATAGATTTTCATTGTTTGTTTGTTTGTTTTTTTTTTTTTGAGACGGGATGTCTCACTGTCGCCCAGGCTGGAGTGTGGTGGCGCAATCTCAGCTCACTGCAACCTCTGCCTCCCAGGTTCAGGCAATTCTCCTGCCTCAGCCTCCTGAGTAGCTGGGATTACAGGCCTGCACCACCACATCCAGCTAATTTTTGTATTTTTAGTAAAGAAGGGCTTCACCATATTGGCTAGGCTGGTCTTGAGCTCCTGAACTCAAGTGCTCCTCTTACCTTGGCCTCCCACAGTGCTGGGATCACAGGCATGAGCCACCATGCCTTGCCCCTTCATAGGTTTCTTAATGATCATTTCATTATTCCTGGAAAAAGACCTTTCTGGTCAGAGTGTATACTTTCGATACACTGCGGGTTGTATTTGTTATATTTCTTTACAATTTTATTGGGGCATATTTTACATGTCCTAATTTATCCATTCCAAGTACACAATTCAGTGATTTGTAGTAAATTACCAAGTTGTGGAACCATTACCATAAAACCGTTCTGAAACATTTTCTTCACCTCAATTACATCCCACATGCCCATTTACTGTTGATCCTCATTCCCGTCTTCTGTCCCAAGCACTAATCTGTCTCTACAGATTTGCTTTTGCTGGACATTTCATATACAGAGAATCACAATGTGGAGACTCTGGTGTCTTGCTTCTTTCCCTTAGCATACTTTTGAGACTTGTCCCTGCTGTAGCTACTCGTATCAGTGCTTCATTTCTTTTTATCGTTGAATAATATTCCACTGTCGGTCTATTCCTCATTTTATCCATCCATTCATCAGTTGATAGATGCTTCTTAGGTTGCTTCCAGTTTCAAGCTATTATGGATAAAGCTGCCAAGAACGTTTATGTACAAGTCTTTGTGTGGATATATTTCTCTTGGGTAATTATTACCTAGGAGTAGAATTGCTGGGGCATATGGCAAATTTATGTTTAACTTTTTAAGAAACAACCAAACTTGTTTTCTAAAGTGGCAGCACCACCTTACATTCCCACCAGCATTGTATGAGGGTTCCTGTTTTTGCACATCCTCACCAATTGTTAGTTTGTCTCTATTTTAGCCATTCAGGAAGGTGGAAAATGTGGTTTTATTTTGCATTTTCCTAATGACTAATGATGTTGATGATATGTTCATGTTTTTATAGAGGAAGAGGGAAACAGTCTCTAAAAAGAGTCACTATAAAAAAGTTGGTGGCATTTGGAAACTAGCACTGCATACCAAAGGCAAAAAAGCCAAAATAAGACATAAGTCCCCTGACCTACACCAGAATTTACATTTTGGTATTAATTACTCCACATTTTTTTCTATGCATACAAAACATAGTTATACTTGTCACAGAAAC
This sequence comes from Macaca nemestrina, assembly GCF_043159975.1. Taxonomy (NCBI): domain Eukaryota; kingdom Metazoa; phylum Chordata; class Mammalia; order Primates; family Cercopithecidae; genus Macaca; species Macaca nemestrina. The sequence goes on from NC_092127.1 coordinate 158,395,311, forward strand.
CATTAGTGAATATGCATAAAGTTGGCTCATTAAGGTTAATTTTAATGTTTATGTTAATTCTATTATATACAATTACTTTAGTCGTTTCTAAATAAAAATATGTGAAAAAAATGTAGAAAGTAAACTCTTGGGAGACTCAATAGTAACTGCAATTTGAAGCAAAGTATATTTCCTAATATACAGATAGTATATATAAATTATGAATAAGTAGGATTAATTACATTTGAATTAAAAAAGTCATTAATCTAAGTATCAGATTAATCAAATGGGAGGAACCAGATATCATTTAGAAAATTATTCAGAAGACACTGAGAGAAAACTACAAAATATATATTCTCATGTACTCTGCATTTTTGGTGAATACTAAATGCCTTCTCTGCTATAAAAGAAGAGCAAATTATTAAAATGAAAGCATTCATAATACAGGAACAAAGTTTCATTTTGTAAATTTTTATCCTCATTCATATTTGTTCACCTTATGACTACTGCTCTAAAACTGTCCCCTCAAACACAAATAGAATGTGAATAATTTATGAACTCTATACATGTTAAAAAAATGTTTTGGAGGCTGGGCAAGGTGGCTTATGTCTATAATCCCAGCATATTGGGAGGCTTAGGCAGGAGGATCACTTGAGGCCAGGAGTTTGAGAGCAGCTTGAGCAACAAAGTGAGACCCTGTCTCTACAAAAAATTAAAAAAAAAAAAACTAGTCAGATGTGTGATGGGGCACAGCGACTGTAGTCTCAGCTACTCGAGAGGCGGAGGTGGGAAGATGACTTGAACCCAGGAGTTTGAGGCTGCAGTGAGCTATGATTGTGCCACTACACTCAAGCCTGGGTGACAGAGTGAGACCCTGTACAAAAAAAAAAAAGTTGTTTTAGTATCAAGACCTTGTAAACCAAAAGAATGCTAAAGGTAAATACTGACTCATTGTATATTTCCGACTTTCTTTAGAAAACAATACTAAACTGAGATTAGAATAGCAGAGACTCAGATACTTATAAATTCAGGCTAAATATTGAAAACATTTACAATTTAGGTGTCAAAATCTTTTAAATAATGTATATATGTTCTAGTATTTCTAGTCACATGGTTTACAATTTGATCAAATTGAAATGTTTGGAATGCTTTCAAAAGTAAGATAAAATCAATCACAGTACTTTGAGAAGCTGAGGTGGGAGGATCACTTGAGTCCAGTAGTCGAAGACCACTCAGGGCAACATGGTGAGACCCTATTTCCACAAAAAAATTTTAAAAACTGGCTGGGCACTGTGGCTCACACCTGTAATCCCAGCACTTTGGGAGACCGAGGTGGGTGGATCTCTTGAGGTCAGGAGTTCGAGACTAGCCTGGCCAACATGGTAAACCCTGTTTCTACTAAAAATACAAAAATTAGCCAGGCATAGTGGCATGTGCCTGTAATCCCAGCTACTCAGGAGGCTGAGGTACGAGAATCGCTTGAACCCAGGAGATGGAGGTTGCAGTGAGCAGAGATTGCGTCACTGCACTCCAGCCTGTGCGACACAGCAAGACTCTGTATCAAAAAGACACAAACAAACAAAAATTTTAAAAACTTGCTGGGCATGGTGCTGTTGGTGGTGTGTGTCTGTAGTTCCAGCTACTCAGGAGGCTGAGGTGGGAGGATCTCTTGGGCCCAGGGGATTGAGGCTGCAGTGAGCCATGATCATACCACAGCACTCCAGCCTGTGCAATAGAGTGAGACCCTGCCTCAAAATAATAAAATAAAATGACCATAAATACTTCTCTTCTGGATTATTCAGAGTTTTTAAAAAAGTCATACAAAGGTCTGGCACGGTGGCTCACGCCTGTAATCCCAGCATTTTGGGAGGCTGAGGTAGGTGGATCACCTGAGGTCAGGAGTTTGAGACTAGCCTGGCCAACATGGTGAAACCCTATCTCTACTAAAAATACAAAATTAGTTGGGCATGGTGGCTTGTGTCTGTTAATCCCAGCTACTCGGGAGGCTGAGGCAGGAGAATCTCTTGAACCCAGGAGGCAGAGGTTGCAGTGAGATAAGATTGTATCACTGCACTCCAGCCTGGGCAAAAAGAGCAAAACTCCATCAAAAAAAAAAAAAAAAAAAAGCCATGCAAAAATGATCATCAGGCATTATTTCCTATATTATTTTAAGAATCTACTGTTGGAGACACTATGATAAAATTACTGCATGTAAGTTGAATCCCTTCTAGCCAGGGTAAGTGGAATGTTTCATATTAACAGAGTAGGATAAAATCTCATTTAGTTGGTATCACTGGAAAAGGAGCTATTTCATAAAAATAAATTCTCTTGGTAATCAGACCTAATCCGAATTTTAAGAATATTAGTCATTTATTATTTGATTGGCATATGGCAATTTAATAATTGTTATATTTTCCTACCTTTTAAAATAAAACATACAGGATACAATCCAACACTTTCTTCATTATTTTAGTGTCTACTTCAAAACTTTATTATCTGATAACTCTAATTCTGCAATCTTGCCATTCACTTTTGGCAATGAAAAAAAACAACCCTGCCAGTATCTCTAAATGTCACAGTACTGCAGCACAGTATCATCACTGTAGGAAAGAAAAACGTTCTGAGAGGTAAAGTAACTTGTTTAAATCATACAAGGCAATGTGGCTTCCATCACCACTACTTATGGTGGACAATGGTTCTCACACTTGAGGATGCATCAAAGCCACTGGAAGACTTATTAAAACACCATTTGCTAGGCCCCAGCCCCAGAGTTTCATATTCAGTAGGTGTGGGGTGAGGCCTAATCTGTATTTCCAAGAAGTTCCAAGTAGTGCTGATCTTCCTGTTAGGGATCACACTTTGAGAACCACTGGGCTAATCCACTGGATTTCCCTTCCTTGTCTTCTCTGTAGCAAAGGATGATGATAAAACTTCGTCCTTTTTGAAGTATGATATCAATTTTTAATAACACTCCAGTTATTTAGCCAGGTTTGGGAACAACCTCTATATACTGTGCCTCCTAGGGTTCCATCCCAAGCACTCTTGTGTACTCCTTGGCCAGTGTCATTCTCTTGCCTTTGGATTCAACAATCTAAGGAAGTAGTTTTCAAAAAAAGTCTAAGGACTTCAGAGTCCTTAGACTCTAAAAGAATTAAAGGTGCCAAGAAGCTTTGGGAACATGATTCTTCAACTTCCTTCCCCATTCCCTGAATTAGCTCTTCATTCTATATTCCTTGTTTCAATCGAGAGCACCTTTTAATCAGCCTAATTGCACAAATCAGAGTCAGTCTCAATTCCTCTTTTCGTATAATCTCACCATTCAATCATTAAGTTTTGTCAAACTGACCTCATAAATAGCTCTTGAGCCTGGTAATTTCTGTCTATATCCATTGCCAGAGTGTGCCTCATTCACTTGTCTGAATTCCAAAAGCCTTCCTAATGGGTTTTTGGCTTTGACCCCTCAGATCCATTCTCCACAATGCAGTTACAGTAACCTTTCTGAAATAAAATTATAATTATTCCATTCCTATTAAAAAATCCTTTAGTGCTTCCTCCTTGCTTTCAGGATAAAATTCAAACTCCTTGGCATAACTAGAGGTTCTCCATGTTCTGGTCCATTCCTCTCTTCAGTCTCATCTCTTGACTTTATCCCCTTTTATTCCTGCACTCTACCTTCACATTCCAAAATACAATATATTTGCTCGTGACTTCATGATGAAGTACAGCTCCTATTTCTCCTGGTTATCATGCCCCCTCTTTTGGGTGGCTAATTCATAATGTGGATCAAATAACACTGTAAGAAGTTCTCCCTGCTTTCTCGTCAACCCCCCCTTTTGGGTGGGTTACTTCCATTATTTTCAGAATGCCACATTCACGTATCTGTCACAGTCTTCATCTCATTATAATCACTGATTTATTTTTTAATCTATTTCTTCCTCCATCTGATACCATCTCCCTGCTACCTCCAGCAATTTTACACACAGTACATTCAAGAGGCAGAATGGTTGGTTTAGTGGATAAGGTACAGAACTGTTCTTGGGTTCAAGTCCCACCTCTGCCTCTTATTAGCCCTATGATGTTAGCCAAATAGCAAAAACCAGTTAAAACCACAATGCAGAAAGAGAGGAATTTATGCAATCACACTGTGATTTTGAACATATGGATTTACTTTTTTGGTCTGTCACTTCATTTGCACAACAGGTGTTGGAACAAATGATCTCCAAAATGCCTTTCAACCCTAAGAACTTATGGCTAGGATTACCAGTAGTATCCCGGATAAGAGATATTTTAAAGGTCTATGAGTGTCGTGCAAATATAGTATCATGAATATTTGAAACTACAGAAGTGAACTAAATTGTCAGGTTACTTAATTGCACAGATTCTTTTCAAAGTCAAATAGGATTTTTCAGATTTGGTTTGATTTCATCTAGAAAGAATTTTTTAAAATCTGCTAAGTAGCAGTAAAAATGTAACTCCCTTTTAAAAATCTGATTTCAAGAGAAACATTTTATCATGTTACTTTTCCTGAATTATCAACTCATGCAGTTTCAGTCCTATGTATTTATACAATATTCTATTTCTGAAGAGGAAGGTCTTACAAAGCATCCACATTGATTACTGTCTCTGTAATGTAAAGAACAGTAACTTTTGCTCACAGCAGCAGGAAATAATGCATTATGCTCAAGATAACTGCAAATAAGAGAACATTTATGACACTTTAAAAAAAGAAAAAGAAAGTCTGAACTTGAACAGTAACAGCTCATTCTTTTTCTGCTTTCAAAACCTCTTTCACCATTCAAGGCCTTGAGATAGGCAGCAAAGTATGCAGGGAAAATTTTTATATACTCCAGTGAAAATTGTAAAAAGGGGAAAACTATGCATGTAAATGTTATGACTGATTCCCTTGAATGCACCAACTAGATAGCTCTTAATTCTGAAATAATATTTTTATTCATAGCACATTTTATGTAATAGAGCATGTTTCTGATCCTTATAATAATCCTGTGAGATTGTCAGGGAAGACATTATCTCTACTTGACAGATGAAGAAACTGAGCTGTGTGAATATGCCAAGTCACAGAGTTTTAAAATGTCAGAGCTTTGACTACTAATATACCTTATTAATCTATATATCACCAGAATCCAATATTTTGTGGACACTTTATTAAACATGTGGCAAAGAAATTAAGCTAAATTTTCTGGTTTCTAGAGTCCAGTGCTCCTTTTATTAGCAGTTTTAGTAATTCTCCTCCAATTGGTAGGATAGGTTTGTAGCTGAGTCAATTAAATTACTAACCCCAAATCAAGAATGTTACTTAACTGAGGATGGGCATGGTGGCTCACGCCTGTAATCCCAGCACTTTGGGAGGCCAAGGCAGGCAGATCACCTGAGGTCAGGAGTTTGAGACCAGTCTGGCCAATATGGTGAAACCCTATCTCTACTAAAAAATATAAAAATTAGCTGGGCATGGTGTCACGCACCTGTAATCCCAGCTACCTGGGAGGCTGAGGCAGGAGAATAACTTGAACTGGGGAGGCAGAGGTTGCAGTGACCTGAGATCGGGCCACTGCACTCCAGCCTGAGCAACAAAGCAAGACTCCATCTCAAAATAAAATAAACAAAAAAAACCAATGTTACTTAATTGAAGCAATTTAGGTAGCCAGATCTTCTGGACTGAAAACATAAGCAGAATTTTGTTAGCTACTATCTTTTCACCTACACATTTCATAGGAATACATGTAAAATTACTTTCTTTGATAGAATAGGCAAAGAAAAATTCCTATAAACAAGTACCTATTAATTACCTGTGGTGCAAGAAGAGGTAGCCTAATATAAGCCAAAAGTTTACTTAGATCTTTCCGTCTCTGTTCCAAATCATGACGGACCCAAGTAAGAAGTGCATTCAATATTGTCTCCTCATTAGGAATGTTCATGTCATCACTTGCCAAGAGCTTTGCAATTTCGCTGGCTGGTAATAATACAAATTCCTGGTTTCTGATTACTTCCATGAAATGCTCCTAGAGGGAAGAAATAGCAGATAAACAATATTGTCCCTTCTGACCATCACAATTTACTTAGAAGAAAGTAAAAGCTTTTTGTGTTAGCTACCAAACACAATTTATATTTTAGACCTTACAATGTACTACTACTTGTTAGGAAAGAAACACAGCAGAGAAAAAAAAATTAAACTGCAATTATGTTGTTAAACATATATAAGTAGAATTAAAGTGTTATATCACTTATTACATTTAAAAAATGGACCTGGGACATTTAAGTATTGCTTCACTCAAGTTAGGAAATACTTTTGGCAATTCTTTTGAAGGAAGAGAGAAAAAATGAATTAGACACTGAGATGTATGATACTCTAACACGAGAAGTGGTTGGATTTGTGGTTTGGATTTGTAGGTGCTGAAGAATTTGGCCAGCAGTGGAGCCAAACACCTAGAGAGCTTGGTTACTTCTCTAACTAGGAAATGGCCTCCAGGGTGGCTAGATTTTCCAGAACCTTTCTAGACCACAGATGTCTTCTCAGATCCTCCCTGGAATAAGTATTGTCCTTAGGGTTATACTACAACCATATTGGTCTTCAAAGTCGTTTTAATGATATTTATAAGACCATCTAGGATTTTGGGTCTGTTTTCAAATTTTTAATCTCTTTTAAGGGTCTGTTTTTTAATTTGTTATATGTTCTAAGTGTCTGTTTTTAAATTTTTAATCTCTTCTAATATAATTTACAAAGCTCTTTTGGTCTCATAGGAAAAAGGACCAAAGTGGGGGAAAAAAGTAGTGACCTACAATGCCCTGGGATCAGGACATTAGATGACTCAGTCCTGGCCTCACATTAGAATCAAATCCTCTATAATTGGAAATGGGAAATAAAAATGCCGTTAGGTGTGAGATGACCTTGATAGGCTATTATGCTAAATAATCAGGAGAGAAGGAAACCATACAATCTGATTTGAAAGGTTGTAAGTCTTAATGAATGGATAGTTGACATAGTTATAATATAAATGCAAATGCTAGACACATATTGTCCCTTAATGTTTTTCTCATATTTCCTGATGTATTATCGCTGTCTCAGCATGCAGAGGTTCACTAAAGAAGCTAAGGCTGTTTAAATTAGAGCTAGAGATAAGGACTATCAATAACTATCTTCTATATTAAAATGAGAATTATATTTTCCATATAGCCTGTGGTAACCCGAGTGAGGTACTGATCTAAAATATATATTAGCTTGGCATTCTTATCAGTAGAAGTTCTAAAGGGGAAAACCATTCATGAATAATTAATGAAGTTCAATTGCTTCAATTTATCACGATTTCTTCAAGGATGTCTAAATGAGTCTATTTTAAATGATGGATCATCATTTCAGAAACATATTTTAATAAAACTTCAATGCTAGAATGGCTCCAAGCAAAATGTTCTATTGAATTGCATACTGACATTCTTTTAGTAACACATAGCAAGAGCTACAAAAATGTTGAAACTCTCAACCCAGTTATCCCATTTGTAATTTAAACCTTAATAAATAATTTGTAAGCAAAAAACAAAGCTGAATACCTAACAATACTTCTCTGTATTATTATTTACAGTGGTAAAAAATGGAAAATAGCCTACATGTTCAGTTATGGGGAGCTGTATATTAAATAAGCATTAAAAATTTCAAAGACAAAGATCACGTAGCTACATGGAAAGATACTTATGATAAAATGTTAGGTGAGACTGTGAAGAAACTGAAATAATAACATGTATTTCCAATTCCTTAAACATATAAAGTATAATCGACAGATATATACATTGGTATGACTATGCCATACTTTCAAATGGCATTAACTGGATTTCATCAGTAACAAAAGGACTATCATGTAAATATTCACTTGACAAATTATTTGTTGATATATCTATTTCAGAATAATGCCCATTCCATTGTAGTATAATTTACATTAAGTGAAAATTGAGTTTTTCAACAACTTATGAAATACTACTGAACTCAATCAAGGTTGAATACAAAGTATTTTTCAAAGGTATTAATTTGGTTTTGAAGCAGCTACTTTAGCAGATCTCAACGTTTTTTATAAGTCTTCTAGATTGAGAAAGACAATTTTAAGTTTTAAAATTAAATGTTTTTATTTGTGTCATAAATTTGAAATGACAATAAATAGTTGTAATGATACAACCAGTCTTAAGACTTTTTTAGAGGTTATATGACTTGCTCCAGGTCATGTTCAGTGGCAGGGAGAATGAGAAAACAGGTTTCCAGATTCATGGATCCTGGGGAGGACTCCTCATCCTTTACCACTTGTATTCGTGCAGGATCAGTGAACATCCCCAGTCCATGCACCATTCACTGATTGGACTCACTGGCGTGGTATTATGCTGTATATTTTAAATCCATATTAAAATACACACAACTATCATGCTACCAAACACTTGCTAGCACTGTGCCCTTTCCCCCTTTGGAATAGTTTTTAAGCAAATGAAATTATGGAGGGATTTATTTAAATTGAAGATTGAATTTTGCAATACATTTTCATTTGGTTTCCATAGCAACAATTCAAATCAGACAATCTGCCTCTAAATTACTTATTGTTATTAGAATTCAATTTCATGTCTCTGTTAAAACTGAATAATGTTAAATAATGGCCTTGAGAAAAAAAATCTACCACAACTAATTGGCTATGAAAATAGCTTTAAAAACATCCAGCTAATTTAAATTTAATTTCTGTGTAAGCCTTAAAGCAGCAAGCGTGCCTCTACTGTAAACAACAGGAGTGACCTAAATGCATACAAATGTTTTCACCTGAATAAAACTCCTTCCTAGAAAAAAGATGATTATTCAAATTATAAACTGATTATGAAGAAAAAAATCCAACTTTATATTCATCTCATTCAAAAAAGTAGTTGAAATCGCAGGTGTATGGTTAAAATGAGAATCTACAAAGAAAGATAAAGACTGAGGGAAAAAAACATTTCAATGGACTTAATTTTTAAAACGTCAACATAATAGCACACTAGGGCTATATATTATTGTCCTGTTGTACAATCTCTTATTTTTCCAGTTGAGGCTCTGTGACTATCATAAACAAGAAACATTCCTGAGAAAATGATTACACCACAGGGAGGAAAACCAATCATAAAGGCTGTGGTTTTGTGAGTGCTTTTGTTCCCTCTCATAAATTTCTATTGTGTTGGATAGGAAATCTATATAATGATGATGACAACAATGGAATGAGACTCACTGACTGGATATATGACATGCCAATCAATGTTCTGACGGCTAAACTTCTATTAACTCATCTAATCCTCACACCAAGCTCAAGAAGTAGACAGAACTGATCTTCCCAATAGTTTGTAAATACCTATTCTTAAAATTTTTCCAAATCTCTATTTCTCTAATTAAAGATTCCTAAAGCACTCTCAATCTTTTCATAACCCAACTCAATGGAACGATGAAGGAGAGGGTAGGCAAAATAACATTTCCTAAATGCTGATAAAATCAGTAATATCCACAACTGTACACATGTATGTGAATGTTCACATTTTTTCTTCTCTTAGAAACTGTATTGCCCTAAACTGAAGCATTTAAAGCAACAGTTTTTAGTCATTGCTCAGGTGTGAAGAACTGTTACAGTGTGGCAACATGAACATTCCTCAAAAACCCATGCACCCTCCCTTGCCTGCACCCCTCTACTGTTAAGACCATACAGGGTGGTCCTAACACTATGCTCTCAACATGACCTTATTTTCTTACTCTCCTAGGTCAACCCATTTTTTAACTTTTAAGTTCAGGGGTACATGTGAAGATTTGCTATACAGGTACACTTCTATCATGGGGGTTTGTACAGATTATTTCGTTTTATTATCCTTCAGGCTACTGAATCAGAACCTCCTCTATGATTTATTGAGCACATAATTTGCTATAATGAATAAAAACATCATTATACATGGCTGTAAATACTTTATACATAGTCAGATTTATCCTTAACAAAAAGCCTCCCATTCATCCTCTACCAATATGCTGCAACCTCTGTCACCAATTTCTATCAGTGAAATTTCTATCAGTGAATACAATCCTGAAATTCATCCATGTGCAGCAAAGTAAAATGTTTGGGGAGAGTCCTATTTTTAAAAGCAGCAAATCTGAAAATCTTAATGGAACAGGCCTAGGCCACTGTTCTGTTTCCCAGGGACTGCTTTAGGGCTTGATTCATACACCCAGGAGAAGTATTACTCAGTGCTTTCCCATTATAACTCAATGAAAATATGACACACTAGGCAATGAAACTCAATCTCAAGACATGTGGCAGAGCCATGGGAAAACAGTAACATGTAGATAAGCCTGCAACAATAAGAAATATGCATTTGGAGGATACTTTCAAAAAATACATACCATAGTATAATTGTGAGCCACTTTATGCAAATCTGTACAACCTTGGGCATCAGCAAAAGAACGAATTCCAAGACAGTTGGATGGATGAAGCTGTTTCATTAAAAACTTACAGCATGCTTCTACAACCTGTGAAAGCTGAAGAAGGCAAGCTGTAGATAACAGGCACTCAATATTATCTTCTTTTAATTCAAGGCGGCCTTAATGATAAAAAGAAATTCCATTAGCTATGGAACTACATTAACCTTATTTTATAAAATAACTGATGTTAACAGTGGTGGTTCCATGTAAGAGCTCATTACATGCATTACAGACCTACATGGTTTAAGACATCCCAAAACGAAAAAAAGGACTAAATGGAGAAAAATTATTAGCTCCTTGAGACATCTACTAAAATAAAAACTAATGGCTTATTTTCAGAATTTTTAAATGATACATTAGTTAGTAACTTACATCTACTATATACCTGTGTAACTCTCAATTTTTTTTTTTTTTTTTTTTTTTAGACAGGGTCTTTTCTATTGCCCAGGCTGGAGTGCAGTGGTGTAACCAATGGCTCACTGCAGCATTGAAATCCTGGGCTCAAGCGATCATCTGTCCCGCCTCAGCTTCCCGAAGTGCTGGGGTTTACAGGTGTAAGCCACTGCATCTGGCCAACTCTCAAATTTTAAATGTAAAAATCTGACACTACATAATTAATTTAATTTTTATATTAACATTTTAAAGGGCCATTCAAAAACTTAATTATGATAACAATTTTAAAGGTTTTAATATGGAGATTTTAATTTATCACCAGGTTAAATACAAAAGGGTAGTGATGACAATGGCAGACTTAACTGTTAGCTATGGCATGCTTTCTAAAAACAAAAATCCGAAATCTAATAATACAACATAAATCTAAGAGGTTTTAATTTACATTTTCAGACTTGTTACCTGTATAAGCATACTGGATCAAGGACCACAATGAATTTGGTTCTACACCTTCCATTTTTATTTCTTCTTGTCTTGCTTCTCTGACATCATTAGTAAACATGGCAGCAAAATAGTCTGAGACAGAGGAGAGCACCAATCTGAGAACACATTAGGAAAAAAAAAATCAATGACCACATTCAAGTTGATGTTCATTAATAAATGCTGCTGCTTCTTTTTTTATTTGTTACTCATAGTGCATGGTACTAGGAAATGCGTTTTAAGCTTGACAAATTGCTTTATGCTCTAGTTCCTTCCTTTGAATAATAAATTACCATTACCAAATTTTCTGCTGAGGTGAATGCTTTACCAGCTCACTACTCAAATCATGCTTTATAACATCCAGAAAACAAGCTACAAGCCCATAGCATCAAATCAACTATATAAAGGAAAAAATGTAAAAGTTATTGTTTGCTTATCACTTTTGAAAATAAAGTAAGCCATTTTAAAAAAATTTAATTATAGAGTAGTGAATATATAGGAGACATTTGAAAATGGTTTTTGCTAGCAAGTTTTAAACTTTTATAATAGTCTATTATTATCTTAGTCTGCATTTTGTTAAAAATTATGTTGTAATAACACTATACAACTATATTTTTTATAATACAATTATAAAATATATTAGCTATGTCTCTAAGTTTTTGATGGTCATATATAATACATTTAAATTATAATTTTTTTTTTTTTTTTGAGACAGAGTCTCATTCTGTCTCCTAGGCTGGAGTGCTGTGATCTCAGCTCACTGCAACCTCTGTTTCCCAGGTTCAAGCAATTCTCCTGCCTTGGCCTCCCCAGTAGCTGGGATTACAGAGATGGCCACCACGTCCAGCTAAGCTTTTTATTTTTAGTAGAGACGGAGTTTTGCCATGATGGCCAGGTTGGTCTTGAACTCCTGGCCTTAAGTGATCAGCCCGCCTGGGCCTCCCAAAGAGCTGGGATTATAGGCATGAGTCAAGGCACCCGGCCTTATTTTTGAAACAGGCATTTTTTCACTGGATAATGTCTTGAAGACATTTCCATGTCAGCACACTTAAATAGATTTTAAATAAATATTTTCATTTTTAAAAGTAATAAGGATTATGATATAGATAATCATTGGGTCCCTCTCTAATTCCATTTTCTTACCTCCCCAGGAGTGGCATTGCTGAGTCATAAGATTTGCCAAAGTAAGGTACCAATTTAGACCCCACCAGCACTGTATAAGACTAATATTTTCCCCATAATATTATCAGATGTTAAAATTTTTGGCTATCTATGTAGTGTTAAATGCCATCTCATTGTTGTTTCAATTTTCATTTATCTGATCGCTAGTGAGGTTTTTCAAATGCTTATTGGCCACCAGTTGCTTCTTCAGAAAATTGCCTATTCATTCATTCATTCATTCATTCATTCAATGAACAAATACTGATGTGTGTCCAATAAGTACTGGGTACTGTTCTAGATACTTGAGATACATCAGGGTACAAAATAAGACAAAAGATCCCTTCCTTTGTGGAGTCTTACATTTAGAGGGTAGGGAGACAATGATCAGCAGAAGTAAATTCTATAGTATATTAAGAGGTGATAAGTGCTAAGGGGAAAAAAAGTAGGGCAAAGGCAAATGGGGAAAGGGTGGTGAGTTTAAATAGGTGGTCTCACTGGAAAGTGACATAGGAAAAGATCTGAAGGAGGTTTAGGATTTGGTCATGCAGGTAACTGGGAATAGCCTTCAGGCAGAAGAAATAGTGCAAAAATCCAAAGGCAGGAGCAGCATGCCAGGCACATGCAAGGAACTACAAGAGGTTGAGTGGCTGATGCTGACTGAGCAAGACAGAGACCAATAGGACAATACTAGAGCGATACGGCAGGCTGGATCGCATACGCCATTGCATGTACTTCATCTTTCACACCCAGTGACATGAGGAGTCAATGAAAGATTCAATCAAATAAATGACTGAATCTGTGTTCCACTTTAAAGGATCACCCAGGTAGCTATGTTAAAACAGAATGTAGGGGCAAAGAGTGGAGGCAGGGAGACCAGTTGGGAGGCTTTTGCATCAGTCATCTAAGTGAGATGTTGATGGCTCACACAAGCATGGCAGGTAAGGTAATGAGTTCAGTTTTGGAAATACAGAATTTGAGGCGCTTCTATGAAATTCAGGTTGAAACAGCTTTTCTAACAAACCCATGTTCATAACCTGGACTTTCTGTCACAGTGTATAGTAGTATCTCAATAAATGAATGCTAATTGAGTCACTGAAAACTGTAATACCAAGCCAATTCTTCCTAATGATTTTATTTCCACTTCGGAAAGTTTTTTATTTTTTTTTATTTCAATAGGTTTTTGGGCAATGGGTGGTGTTTTGTTACATGAATAGTTCTTTAGTGGTAATTTCTGAGATTTTGGTGCACCCATCCCCCAAGCAGAGTACACTGTACCCAATGTGTAGTCTTTTATCCCTTACTCCCCTCCCACCCTATCCCCTAAGTCCCCAAAGTCCATTGTATCATTCTTTTTTTTGGGGGGGCGGGGGAGACAGAGTCTCACTCTGTCGCCCAGGCTGGAGTGCAGTGGCATGATCTTGGCTCACTGCATTCTCTGCCTCCCAGAATCAAGCAATACTCATAACTCAGCCTCCCAAGTGGCTGGGACTACAGGTTCACGCCACTACGCCTGTCTAGTTTTTGTATTTTTAGTAGAGATGGGGCTTTGCCATGTTGGCCAGGCTGGTCTGGAACTCCTGGCCTCAAGTGATCCACCTCAGCCTTCCAAAGTGCTAGGATTACAGGTCCTGAGCCACCATGCTCGGCCCATTGTATCATTCTTTTTTTTTTTTTTTTTTGAGACAAAGTCTCACTCTGTCGCCCAGGCTGGAGTGCAGTGGCATGATCTCAGTTCACTGCAACCTCCATCGTCTGGGTTCAAGCAATTCTCCTGCCTCGGCCTCCTGAGTAGTTGGGATTACAGGCACCTGCCACCACGCCTGGCTAATTTTTGTATTTTTAGTAAAGATGGTGTTTCACCATCTTGATCAGGCTGGTCTTGAACTTCTGACCTCGTGATCCACCTGCCTCAGCCTCCCAAAGTGCTGGGATTACAGATGTGAGCCATCACGCCTGGCCTCACTGTATCATTCTTATGCCTTTGCATCCTCATAGCTTAGCCCCCACTTATGAGTGAGAACATATGATGTTTGGTTTTCCATTCTTGAGTTACTTCACTTAAGTCCCCAGTTCCATCCAGGTTGCTGAGAATCCCATTATTTCATTCCTTTTTATGGGTGAGTAGTATTCCATGATATATGTCCACTCTTTATCCACTCGTTGATTGATAGGCATTTGGGCTGGTTCTATATTTTTGCAATTGAAAACTGTGCTGCTATAAACCTGTGTGCAAATATCTTTTTCATAACTTCTTTTCCTCTCAATTGAAAGCTGGTATTGCTGGATCAATTGGTAGATCTACTTTTAGGTTTTTTTTTTTTTTTTTTTTTTTTTTTTTTTTTACTTTTAGTTCTTTAAGGAATCTCCACTGTTTTCTGTAGTGTTTGTACTAGTGTGCATTCCTGCCAACAGTGTAAAAGTGTTCCCTTTTCAGTAATATCTATGCCACATTGATTATTTTTTGATTTTATGACCGTGGCCATTCTTGCAAGAGTAAGGTGGTATTGCATTGTGGTTCTGATTTGCACTCCCCGATCATTAGTGACGTTAACCACGTTTTCATATGTTTGTTGGCCATTTGTGTATCTTCTTTTGAGAACTATCTATTCATGTCCTTAGCCCACTTTTTGATGGGACTGTTTTTGTTTTTGTTTCTTTTCTGATTTGAGCTTTTTGGTAGATTCTGGATATTAGTCCTTTGTTGGATGTATAGATTGTGAAGATTTTCTCACTCTCTGTGGGTTGTCTGTTAACTCACAGACTTTCTTTTGCTGTGCAGAAGTTTTTTAGTTTAATTAAGTCCCATCTATTTATCTTTGTTTTTGTTGCATTTGCTTTTGGGTTCTTGGTCATGAAGTCTTTGCCTAAGCCAATGTCTAGAAGGCTTTTCCCAATGTTATCTCACTTTGAGAATCATAGTGGTGATTAACAATGAACAACTGAATACAGAATTATAAGAAAATGAATTATTTTTTATTAAACAGTTCTTTTCCTTTTCTTACTTCAAGAAATAATATGTAATTTGTAGTAAAGGCTTTTTTTCCCTAGCACTGCTTTTCATACTTCTTGGAAATCAGCAAACAGAAATTGGGATAGATATGTCTATTTTAAAAACTCTTAAGACTTTGTGCTACTCCACTTCACCAGCTTTTCTTCTAAATCCACAAGCTTTAACTGCCATTGAGTTTACTTAAAGTATTTAATAGGTAGAATATCACACAAAAGCTTCTTATAGTAGCTGAAGTCTATACCAAACAGTACCAACTTATCTGAAACTAGTATGTTTTGTTATTGTGCTTCTGCGGCAGGACAATGACCCTTTTAGGATCACCAAACATGTAATAATTTCATATGCACTGTTTTCTTGATGGAAATTCCATGAAGATGGAAATTCCCCTTCGCCAAAACATAATAGTCAATTGAAGTAGGTTACCACAATACACATATCTAAATTACCGAGGAAATACTTAACACATACAGAAATATAGAAAACAACTACCTGTGAGCTGGAATTCTGCGATCACCAGCGACCAAAATTACATCGCACAACTGTTTATGTCTCAAATAGTTTTCCATTTTTTTAAATGTTTGTTCAGCATGATTAAGGGCTTGGAAAAATTCATCCGATGAACATGGCTCCATAGTATGACAGGATGATAATGTCTGACTACTATTGGAAGTCCTGAAAAGAAAAAAAATACACATTTTGAAATATCACTGTCACATTAAAAAGATCTTTGCTATTAAGTCCTTTGAAAGCCTTCAAATGTAATAGAAGAAATCATGCTACCTATCAATATTAATGTATAATCATTCATTTTAGTCTCTTAAAAATCAATGATGCCTTAAGTTATGATTCCTGTAAACACTGTAAGTGAATTTAAACTATTAATTGCTACACGTATTCTTTGTAGTATCTTTTTGTAAGGTCTTTTGTCTGTTAAAGCCAATGTCTCTGCTGAAAAAGAGCGAGCTATATTCATATTGATAACCGTATCTCCTAACCTTGTATTTAAGGATATAAGAGATAACTCATCTTTGAAGGCAGAAAGGCAATTAAATTATTTTGGAGATACAAATTCAAGTCAAGTTCATTAAAAAATATATTGTCATAAAAACAGTGTTATAAATAATTCTTTTGGTTCTCTGTCCAGTCCTCAAAAGCCCAGGTAATCTATAACTTATATTACAGGTTGAAAGAATTTGATAGCCTAATACAGCTGTCTAAAAAATCATTTGAAATTTCTAAATTATAATTTGAAGAGTATGAGTTCTGAGTTCTATGTTCTGTTTTCTTTCTTTCTTTCTTTCTTTTTTTTTTTTTAATGGAATTTCACTCTTGTTGCCCAGAATGGAGTGCAATGGTGTGATCTCGGCTCACCGCAACCTCCACTTCCTGGGTTCAAGCAATTCTCCTGCCTCAGCCTCCTAAGTAGCTGAGATTACAAGCATGCACCACCATGCCCGGCTACTTTTGTATTTTTAGTAGAGATGGGGTTTCTCCATGTTGGTCAGGCTGGTCTTGAACTCCTGACCTCAGGAGATCTGCCTGCCTCAGCCTCCCAAAGTGCTGGGATTACAGGCATGAGCCACTGCACCCGGCCTTATGTTCCATTTTCATATGATTTACTGATAAAAACTGTGAAAAAGCGAAAAGGTTAGGACTAAGAATGAAGTCCTGAGCACACATTCCTCCTCACTCTTACCCCCAGTTCTCCTCTCCAGGATCACTTAAATCAAGTAATTAAAGTCGGTTGGTTATGCAATTAACTGTAAAACCACTGACTGTGCCATAACTTAGTTCTCATTTCTCATCAGATCTTCTTTTAAGGATATTATGGTTGTGATATATGCTTTGTTGAATCAAGTCCCACTATATCTTAAGATAATCTTGTTAATATAACTAATAACCTTATCAAAAAAGAAAAAGTCATCATATTTCTTACTTTTAAAGTAAAGGGAACTGAAGCCAAGGAGATTAAGTGCCTTGCCAAGAGTCAGAGTTCATTCATGGCAGAGATAGGGCTATCACAGAAACTGCTATGTGTTCACCAAAACATCCCTTTTTCCCCCTGAGAATATAGCTAAACTACATTTCCCAGCCCCTCTTGCAAATAGGTGTGTTCTTATGGAAATGAACTATTACATCACACAGTTCACCTTAAAGTGGCTAAGAACAGGTATGGCTTTTCCGTATTTTCTTTCTCTATCCATAGGTTGAAGGGAGAGGACTGAAGACTTAGAAAAAGGAAGAAGTAAAATACACAAAAGATCACTAAAGCAAGAACATTCACATTGAACTAAGATTTATCTGTTTTAGAAGTTAACAATGCCTTAACTGATAAATATTCTTTCCTAAATCCTCCTAGTCTGATGTATTTTCAGTACCATACAAACATGGGCATCAGATAAATGCCCTTGGAAGATAATTGTCAGTAATGACAACAGAAGTCAAACGTATATTGTCTAGAAAGGATGTGTTGTACACTATGAATATTACTGGTGTAATGACTTGGAAAATTCAAGTCAAGTAATACTCGACTTCACATTTAAGATCGTTATTATAAAAATGGGTTGAATAGTATGTAATTACATATTGTTTATACAAATAAATGAGAATTAGAAACTATTTTAAAATTTAGGAGACAGCATAACATAAGCAAAAAAATAATAGTGGTTTTGATGAATAATAATTTGAAGATTTTGCAGTGGCTCACGCCTGTAATCCCAGCACTCTGGGAGGCTGAGGCGGGTGGATCACAAGGTCAGGAGATTGAGGCCATCCTGGCTAATATGGTGAAATCCTGTCTCTACTAAAAATACAAAAAAAAAAAAAAATTTAGCTGGGCATGGTGGTACACGCCTGTAGTCCCGCTACTTGGGGGACTGAGGCAGGAGAATCGTTTGAACCCAGGAGGTGGAGGTTACAGTGAACTGAGATCACGCCACTGTACTCCAGCCTCGGCGACAGAGCGAGACTCCATCTCAAAAAAAAAAAAAAAAAAAAAAAAAAAGAATATTTAAAATATTTTTTGATAAAGTTTTATACTGTTAAAATACTGACAAATGATTATAAGAGCATTAGTGACCTGAGGAGGGGAAAAAATTATAGTATCTAATTTTTATAAGCCATAAATTCAAGAACAAGTAAATAAATCAAGTACTTCTTTCTTAAGGCTCCTATAGTTTGTATCACATTTCTTGTACTTCATGTCAAATTATAAGTAATGATTAAACAAATAAATTAGTTGAATGTTTCTTGAGTGATGAACTGCCATCAACTAACACAGATGCTAATCAATGTTAAAGTTCTGAAAGAACAATGGAACTTTGTAATACTATCATCATTGTTATTATAGGCTACTTCTGATGTTGGCATATGCCCAGTTAATAATTTTCTCGTCAAGAACTTTCAGAGTATTTTGGTTCAGATGCTGAAACAAGTCAGGATAACCGGGGAGCATTTCAGTCTCAGTGTTCAAGGCCTCATACCCTGAGACTGATTCAATAGGTCTGAGGTGAGATTTGAACATCATATTTTAAAAATAATTTTATTTTCAATATTATTGACAAATAACAATTGTATATATTTATAGGGTATAATGTGAAGTTTTGATATGTGTATATGTGGTGAACTGCTAAAATCAGGGTAATTAACAAATTCATTACCTTTAATATTTATCCATTCTTTATGGTGAAAAACATGTAGAGCCCTCTCTTTTAGCTATTTAAAGCCCTCTCTTTTAGCTATTAACCATAGTCACCTTCCTGTGTTCTAGCACATGAGAACTTGTTCCTCCTAATTGTAACTTTGTGCACACTGACCCAAGTCTCTCTTTGGCACTCCCCACCCTCAGCCTCTGGTAAGCACCTCTGGTAAGACTTCCTTACTCTTTTTTCTCCTATTACATCTTTTGTTTAGCATGTAATAGGAAAAGAGAATTAAGGAGGTATTGGTGAGCGATTAAGCCCATTTTAGGAAGTTCTAGAGCTGTGCTGTCCAATACAGTAGCCACTAGCCCCATGAGGCTCTTTTAATTTAAATAAAAATTTTTAATTCAGTTCTTTAGTTGGACTAGTCGTATTTCAAGTGTTCAACAGTCTCTCGGGGCTGGTGGCTACCAAATAGGATGGTACAGATATGGAACATTTCCATCAATGCTGAAAGTTCCATTGTGCAGTGCTGGTCTAGAGTCCTATAGACCTGGGTTCAACTCTCACTCTGTCACTCACTAGGTATAATTCTGGACAAGTTATTTAACTTCTCTAAGGCTTACTTTCTTTAACAGCACAACAGAAATAATACATAGTGCTGTCTTTTAGGGGATCCCTCAAGAGAGGATTATTAAATGATGTAATGCATGCACAGCCCTAGGGCAGATTAGTACACAATCGAGGAAAGCTACTGTTAGTAGAACCCTACTTTTCAGTGGCCAATGGGAAGGCCTGTAATTATAGTCTTTTGTCTTTATATAATGTTGTTTGGATGGTTGTCTTTTTTAAAAAAATGATCCCTGGTATTATCATTTTTTATAACTAAATTTCATACTTCTTATTTAAAATGGCTTTTAGTAAACATCCTAACCCACAACACAAATATCCAGGAATAGGCCATTCCTGAAGCATTTAAAATATATTTCTCTCTGATTTCTACTTGATCTTTTACATAACAACAGAGGAAATACATCTAACATCTCTGCTTAGTTTTACTTATATGATACCACTAAGATAGTAAATCACATTTCAAAAAATTACATAAGATCATTCAAATCTTTTATATTAGACTTTCACTGTAATGAATACATTGCTGAATATTTCTAGTCTACAGGGAAACATTTAATTTGCAGCTTATGTCTTTCTCTGCAGTAGGCAATGAATTTTAAAGTCAGAAAAATGCCTAAACATAGAAAAGAGGCAAGTATCAAATAGAAACAAGTCACTAACTATTCACAGAGCAACTACTCTGCATTGCACCAGTTAGAAACTGGGGGAATGCTAAGAAAGATATTATTCCCTAGTGAAGGGACTTGGAATTTGAAGAGTCAAGCTCCATATCTGGAAAAAGTGAATTAGCAACTCTAACCCTTGTAATTCCCCAGATTTTACATGTGCTTACATGTACATGTGCTCACACAATATTCACCATGACCAATACACCTTTTTATTATAAACTATTTAGATCCTTTTACTTTTATCGCCAGAATTTACACTAGAATTTCTTAACGGAGTAATTTTTCAAAAGAAGTTTTACAAATTAATTTATAAAAGTTATACTGTCTATGATTATGAGTAGGAAAAAAAGCTCTTTTGAAACTGTAAAGAGTCTGTTTGGCTCACTCTCTAGGGAAGTGATTTACTCCTAGTTTGTGGCATTCGGAACTCATGTTTTTGCAGAAGTGTGCTTACTATATTACGAATCTTTTGTCATCTTTTACAAATATTGAAAACTACAAGGTGCAAGGTATAGGCTAGCAGTCTCTACATTTGATACATATCCTTTTCAGTATACTTTTAAGCATGTGCCCAAATATATATTTACTAATTTATAAAAGATATAGATGCCATTGTACAATTTTTATATAATATACAGACAAAAATAGAAATTTAAAAGACAAAATGTAAACAGAAGCTTTTATATATATTTTTAACCATTACTCCAATTGATCATCTTGTGCATCTTTAATTGGAGTATAATTGCTATTAGAATACAGAAAAGGCGAAGATCAGTATGGGCTAGTGTTTAGAAAGTCAACAAGTAGTAGGTGCGAATTGAAATATGTCTTGACATTTAGATGGGTGAGGAAGAAGAGGAGACAAGGCAGTTGTGTAAAGAGAAATAGTAAGAGCTAAGGAAAATGGACGTCTTCACCCTTTCCCTCCTCAAGAGAAATATATTTTGATTTGGAAATTTATAGGGCATTCTTCCCCTGGGATAGTGCCAGAATATCTGTGGTGAAGAGAGTTAAATGCTGTTTATAAGAATCCAATTTTCTTAAATAATAACCAGTATGAAGGGGAAGGGAAATGGACATTTTTATACAATGCTGATGAGAATTAAAATAGAAATGTTCCTGAAATGACTTTGAAAATACAAATCAAAACCCCTCAAATGTGAACATCCTTAGGATTTTGTCCAAAAGAAAGAATCATCAATATGTACAGAGATCTAGCTACAGGGAGGGTTTCTCACAGGTTGTTTCTAATAGAGAAATACTAGAAACAATCTACATTCAAAAAAAATAGAATACTGGTTAAATAAACAAAAGGACAATCCAAACACGGAAGAATGATGGAGCCATTTGAAAAGATACAGAATATTTAATGGCCTAGAGAGCTATTTAGTGGACATTGTTTTTGCCTATCCAGCATTCCTTCTTACGGTAATAAAACCCATCTTTACTTTTTCAGAAACCACACATTCCCTGCCTCAGTCTACAGGGAATGGTCAGAGGTGTAGAAGCCAATGAGGCCTGGCCAATAAGAGTATTGTATCTCCTGGCAATAACAATTGGTTCAGGTGGGCACAGGACCCAAACAAGACCAATCAGAGTCAACTTCATGATGTTTGATCACCCTCTTGGAAAAGTGTCACTTTCTTTCCATTGAGCCATTGAGCTTGCTAAGCTGACAAAAAGTAAACTTGGAGCTGTTAATGGCCTTTCTGCTACCACACTGAGAGACTACCTGAGATGATGGCATCACAAAGGAAAACAGAATTTAGAAATAGAGAAAAATAGATTATTGGTGTTATTTGATCATTTGGATCCAGCCATGTCTAAAGCTAGACTCTATCCTTGGACTTTTTATTTATGTGAACCAAAAATTTCTAGTTTTTGTTTAAGTCAGTTTGATTTGGGCTTCTGTCATTTTCAACCATGAGTTCTAATTTACAAACTTACATTAGGGCAAAAAAAGCAGGCTACAAAACAAAAGGTACAATAAGATTGAGATTTTTATTTTAAAAACACATACTATACATGTATAGAAAATATAACAGGACACTTCCTCAAATTAACAGTTGGCATTTTGAGGTGGCTGGGTAGTTGATGATTTTTACTTTTTCCATTTTTACTTATCTGTCTTTTCTAATGGCTCTATGGTAAAATATATATATATATGAGATAAAAAATATAAAAATAATATAAATATGGTAAAATATATACATAAGGTAATAGGGAAAAATTCACTTAAAAATTAGATCTAAAGAACTCTGAAGCATTCTATTCAGCCATCTTCACTTCCTGCACTCTGTTGATTATAATCCCAGATCCATTCTTTATATCTACCACAGTAAATGACTTTTAGCTGGAGACATGGCTACCCAGGGTGAGACTGTATTTCTGAGCCTTCTTTGTAACTAGTTGTGGCCATGTGACCAATGAATATATGCAGAACTGATATGTGCAACCTGTGTCGCTTGCTTAATGTCTTCCCTTTCCTCTCTTTGGTCCTTCCTACAGGTTGGCATGCTGAGGGACAGCTGAGTAAGCTTCAATCATGCAGAAAAGACAACATCATACAGTAAGGAGAAACAATATAACAGGAACCTGGGTCTCTGAATGAACTCATGAAGCAGAGCTACCTACCCGCCCTGGGCGACTTGCCCACCTGTGAGGTGAGAAATAAACTTCAATCTAATTTCAGCCACTGTGTTTATGAATGTCTTTGTTATACCATTTTAGCCTATGCCTTACTAATATACTTCCTAAAGTTAAATGAGCAAATTATGTAGTTATGTAGCTATCTACGAGGTGTGTGTGTCTACACACCATCATTTTCATGCCCAATATATCTGATTCTAAACACTTAAACCCTCACTCTCTAGTTCCAAGTGAAACACAGGTAAAATAAAATGTGAGTGATAAATGGCATTAAAGACAGATTTTCTGCTTAAACAATTTGGAGTTTAAAAGGTCAATTGTGTAACTGTAGGACCTATCCTTTTCATATGCCGATTCTTCAGCTTTCCCAGGAGTTCTGGGAACTATTATGATTCAATAAATTCCTATTTCTGGTTAAATCATCCGGTCAACTTCAGTTGCTTAAAACTAAGAACTCTGATGGATACAGCATACAGATAGCCTTCTGAGGGTTCATGAACTCCTTGAACCCTATATGAAATATTTCACACACACACACACACACACACACACACACATAGTGTTTTCTGGGGAGAGGTTACATAGCTTAAGTCACATTCTCAAAGGAGTCCATGATAAGATGTGGGCATATATGTGAGAGGGGAGACAATGCAATATTGTCCTTTCCAGATACAAGTTCATTATAAACTTCTCTGCTACCGCTGGAAACACATTTTTTTTCCATTATAGGATTTTAACTTAAAATTGAACCAGAATTAATAGACCGGATCAAACAATAAGATGCAGAGACAACATAAAGAGGGTCCAGAAAAAGGAGAATGCCCATAAGGAGTGGTGATATTATGCAGATAACCTCTTGCTGGGAGGGGAGGAGGACCTATGCCTTCAGGATGAGTTGAGGAGTAGCAAATCAATTGACCAAAAAATAAAGAGTTTGAGATATCTGCAGTGGAAAGAGAGAGAGGCAAGCAATCAGTAAGATGGGTTAGAAGACCGTGGATAAAGAGTTATGGGGCAAGGTGTGGTGGCTCACGCTTGTAATCCTAGCACTTTGGGAGGCCAAGGTGGACAGACCACTTGAGCTCAAGAGTTCAAGACCAGCCTGGCCAATGCAGTAAAACTCCATCTCTACTAAAAATATAAAAAAATTAGCTGGACACGGTGGTACACGCCTGTAATCCCAGCTACTCTGGAGGCTAAGGCAGGAGAATTGTTTGAACCCAGGAGGCAGAGATTGTAGTGAGCCAAGATCCCACCACTGCATTCCAGTCTAGCCTGGGTGACAGAGCAAGACTCTGTCTCACCAAAAAAGAAAAAAAAAAAAAAAAGACTTATGGGTGAGTCATATGGGTGAGTCAAGAGATTATACCTGTAACCTAGCCAAGCTTGCCATTCTCAAGAACTAAAAGAGAATTAACTGAAGAAAGGTGAAACTGGTTAGAATGAATAATTAGCTACACGCTATAGCTAAACTCTGTGATTAAATGAATAGTCACAGGTATGTAGGCAATATATTAATAGTACAGTGTTTGTTAAGAGCATGACATCTACAACTTAATTGTTTGAGTTCAAAAATGCAACTATTTCCAAGTGATCAAGGTCAATACCAACAGTGGTAAGTCAGATTAACGGTGTGCATCTTTGATATGATGTGATAAAAATGGCATTTTATCTCTGTGGTATTCCTCCCCAAAGCCCATAACCTCAGTCTAATTATGGGAAAACAAACCTCAATTGAGTAAGACATTCTACAAAACATCTGATTAGTATGATTAGTACTCCCAAAACTGCCAAGGCCATCAAAAGCAAGTAAAATCTAAGAAACTGTCATAGCCAAAAGGAGGCTAAGGAGACATAATGATTTAATGTAATGTGATATCTTGGATAGGATCCTGGAACTCAAAAGAGCATTAGGTAAGAAACTAAAGAAATGTGAATATAGTATGGACTTTAGTTAACAATAATGTATCAACACTGGTTCATTACTAGTAACCCATGCACCATATTAACGTAAGATATAAATAACAGGGGAACCTGGATATGGGGTAGATAGGAACTTACTGTAACATATTTGTAATTTTCCTGTAAATGTAAAATGGTCCTAAAAAAATAAAGTTTCTTTTTAAAAAATGCAGTCATTTCACTTACTAACCTTGAGCAAGTTACTTAGCCTTTCTGTGCCTCACTTGACTCATCTATAAAATTAAAATTAGGTTGGTAACAGCAGCAACCTAACTCAAGAATGTGCTGTGAAGACTAAATGAGTTAACATAGTAAAGTGCTTAGAATAGTGCCTCACAGTTAGGAAGCACCTGTTTAGTATCAGCAATGATTATTTGTTAACACAGACGCTCCTTAACTTATGATGGGGTTATGTCTGGATAAACCCAACAAAAATCGAAAATGCACTTTCAATTTAGGATATTTTTTCAACATATTGTGCGTTATTAGGTCGCAGAATGTACTGAATGCATGAGGCTTTTCCATCATTGTAAAGTTGAAAAATTTTATGTCAGGAAGCATCTGTACTTGTAAAGTGCAGTAAAATTGTATGCAAAAGGAGTAAAAATAGCCTGATGATATTAAACTCTAACTTTATAAATGAAATTGAAATAAAATTCCTCCAATTGAAAATATGTCAAAAATTACATAATTTCAAGGTCAGTAAATCAAGGGAAGTATAAACCACGTTTATACTATGGTTACATGTTGGGCCACCATATAGATTTTGCTAGCCCTGGTATGAATTCATCCTCAATTAAGGATCTAGGATCCTATTGCTCACATAAAAGGTGACAGCTCTGTTACTGAAGGTCTAAAATTCCTCATGTTATAAGAAGACTAAGTCTGTATTTTAATACCAAAGTAATGACTTAGATGACTCTCATGGAGAAAAGGTAGCTAGGCTACAGAGGCAAGGTCAAAGTTAAAAGGCAAGAAACTTTTAAATCACTTAGGTGGATGGTAGTAGAAATTACCAGAACTCTAAGACTCAGACAGACATCTTTCCTTGTTAGAATACAACTGATAAAACATGACCAATATATGCTGCCTCTTAATTCCTGCTTTAAACTGTCCAGATCCACCGTGGTTAATGAGATTCTGAGTATGTAAAACCACTTAGCTGTCTTCCCCTTTTTCTAATAACTCAAAATTTCAGTTTAAGTTCTGAAATTCATGTAAATATTATGACGGTTAAAACAAGTAATTAGTATATCATATGTATTTCTTCATTATGTCTTTAACATTTTAAGATATCAATCTGTAGTATGCTCAGAATGTTTACTACATATTTACTATATATTATTTGCAAAATATTATATAAGAAAAAGAATTGTTCCAAAGTTATACAAAAAAAAAAATTGATGAGGCCAGATGTGGTGACTCACACCTGTAATCCCAGCACTTTGGGAGGCTGAGGTGGGCGGATCACTTGAGGTCAGGAGTTCAAGACCAGCCTGGCCAACATGGTGAAACAGTGTCTCTACTAAAAATACAAAATTTAGCCGGGAACATGTCTGTAGTCCCAGCTACTTGGGAGGCTGAGGCAGGCGAATGGCTTGAACCCGGGAGGCAGAGGTTGCAGTGAGAAGAGATCGCGCCATCGTACTCCAGTCTGGGTGACAGAGCAAGAATCCGTCTCAAAAAAGAAAAAAAATTGATGAATGTCAGTGTGACATTAACAGTGACAGGCTTTGATTTGTTTACAGTAGATGAACAACTACTTAGAGAAGTCTGACTGCTCACTTAATCAAAAAGCTGAGTGCAAATAAATGTATCTTTATGACAAGGTCAAAGACTCAGCCAGTGCGTTGAAGGAAAATATAAAAATCAGATCTATTTAATCTAGAAAAAAAATAGAGAAAAAGAATGTACACACAAAGGACTTTTCTAAAATCTTCAAAGTTTGTTTTTTTCCTTATTTGCAATAAGAAGATTGAAATTTCAAACCATCCAAAATATTAAATTGCTTTGAAATATTTCCCCTCATATCTAAAAATTAAAAACATTTTGTCACAGTACATTTTATTTTTGAAATTTTATTTTTGGAATAGTTTGGTCACTGAAGATGTAAACTGTCTACACCCGTTTTACTTTGATGAGTCTTCTTGAGTAGCATTTTTTAAACAACTTCATTTATTTTAGATTTTTTAAAATGTGATTTTATTTTTATATCTCCTATAAATTAAAAATGTCAATTTAAAATTATTGAAGAATGCACATAGCAATCTCTCCGTCAAAAAAGGATAATCTTTTTATTTCATAATGAATAGCCCACCAAGATATTTCTGTATGCATACTAAAGAATAGCTTAATTTTATTTCAGTAATCATTAGCCATGCAAACTACCTTTGTTGTAAGGAATTATAGCAACCAATGTGTGTAAAATTTTTCCAAGATTACACATGTCTAAAAATTTTATATTCACATTATAATTTCTCCAGTAGAGTTTCTTATGTTAAGAGTTTCTTATGTGATTTTACTTATGTTGGTAAATAAATGTTTTATTTTTTTAATTTTGTTAAAATATTCTTGATATTTTGATTTTCAAATGAAACATTTACTGTTTGGTTCTCCACAAAAATAATGAATCTTTTACTATATAAATTGTTCTCTTTATGGCAACAAGTCTCCAAAGAAAATACAAACAATGAAACCACATTAGCTCAAATGATTTCTAAATTAAATTATTAGTGGCTTCTATTCCCTTAAGATAATGCCAAGTCATGAACTAATTCAAAAAAATTTAAATTAAATACACTATTTACCTACATACAGATATTCCCCTCTCCATTACACAAATGATGACAGATGACTAGAGTATACATTTTTTATCCTTCCAATTCCACATTCTTAAGGTTAGA
This sequence comes from Macaca nemestrina, assembly GCF_043159975.1. NCBI lineage: Eukaryota > Metazoa > Chordata > Mammalia > Primates > Cercopithecidae > Macaca > Macaca nemestrina. The sequence continues at coordinate 158,423,255 of NC_092127.1, forward strand.
AGAGGAAAAGGTGGTAAATATCCTCAAGTAAGCTATACTTAAATATATAAATTCATTTTGTCTCAATCCATATGATGCCTACATCATTAATAACCAACTTACAAATTACAAGTGTTATCAAAAGCTGCACAGAAATTTTAAAAGAAAAATATAATAATCAAATTAGACAAATGATGTTATTTGTGCCTTTAAATATTTAGAAATATTTTTGAATGAAGATGGATGAGAAAGATGACTTTCATGTTCTAACTTGTTACATAATCTTATTGTAGTTTAAACTGATCAATAAGAAAATCCATTTCAAAGATAAAGCCAGATTCCAAGAAAAAGGTAGATAAAGTCACTATGAAATTACCAATTTTTTCCTTTATTTTTTCTTCTAACTGATTTCCCCTTCTTCCTGTCCCCTTTTCACCAGATAATCACATCTAGCCCCTCTACATTTCCTTAAACTCTCCTGAAGGAATGTCCTTCATTTCCTTAAATAGCACACATTTCAGTGAAAGTGAAGGTAACAGGAATTAGTAGCTGTCATCTTAGAGACATGTTACTCAGTATTCTCTATATTAGTCTGGAGAGCTGTAACACAGACAGGACAAAGAGAAATAACCATAAGAAAAATATTATTGACAACTACGATTGTGTCAAAAAATTGGTAACTACAATGTGCATCTCTTTGTAGAACCTTTCCTTTTCATTAAATTAAAAAATGACTCTATAATCTGTTATAAACTAAAATGTCACATAAAATTTCATACTATAGAAATGTTTTCTGTAGTTTTGATATGAATATAGAAGGTTAATGAATGAAGCAAACCACAGGCAATGATACAGGAAATTGCTACTGTATATTATTTTCAAAGCTGAGCCAGATCTATATATAGAACACAAGATATTTCAAAATGAATGCTATTTGTTGTCTTTGTAATTTTACAGAATATTAGAACATTAAAAAAATCCTAGAAGTATCACATGTTCATACCAAGATATATGTGTATGCAGATGTACATATACAATCAGATTTTAAATAACAAATATTAAATTATTTAAAAACATTATAGAGCTATACCCCCACACCCCTTATTCTAACAGTAAGAAAATAATCAACCTGCATGAACTGGAATCAGATTCATTTTCTTCTTCACTAGTGCCATCATCCACTTCTGGTCTATCCAGCCAATGTGCACCGCCACAATCTTCTGCTGTAAACTCAAATGCAGGGACTTCAGAGGTGGATGCCATTGGCCAAGAAGGTGAATTCTGAAAATCCAGTTGGCTGGACCTTCGGTAACCAATTGAAGCCAAAGGCAATTGTAGGCTACATGGATCTAAAAACTTTCTCCCACCGTTTGCGCCAGTCTGTCCTCGGTTCCAAAATTCTCCCTGCTGGCTGTCAACTGTAGAATTAGGAGATGATGCTTGATGGCCAAACCACCTCCATCTGATTTTCAAAATCTGTTTCACATCAAACTCTTTACGAGAACCAGACATCCTCAGAGAAACCAAGTGATCGTCTAGGCAACGGGCAAAAAGCACTGCACACAGATTTGTGCATCCAACCAAGACAAGAGAAGTATATGCCCTGCTGTATACAACAAAAAGATGTAAAGGAAAATAAATCACATTTTTATATATATCTACAATTACTTTTATGCCAATATATCAGATTTTAAAGAACAAAGGATAATGAATAAAGATGAAACACGGTGGAACATTCCGTTCAATCAGAGCAAACTCTCATCCACCTATCCTGAAGCAGCTAGACCACTTTCCTGGCTCTCCTTTCCCATACTGACCATTAGGTCTCACAAACACTGACAGCATTCATTAAAGTCCTTTCAAATGCAGAACACCACCCCCTTTTTCTTAAACCGCAAATGACAGAGACAGAAAACACTATCCCCGTTGCAGTATCTCAGTCTCCGCTGCTTACTATATTAACTCTTTTATTGCTGAAACTCTATAGCATTTCCCTTTGTACTTAAAAATAATCACTTTAAAACTAAAATGTTTCTATTTCTAAACCAAGTCCCTAAGTGAAATACCACAAAACAAGTTTTTTAAAAAGCATTTGTAAAATTAGATGAGTTATGGTGATTTTTCAAGCTGTGCTCTTTGGGTGGGGAATGAGGAGGAAAGGGGAGTACAAAGGTGGGGCTCCAGATTGTTGCCTTCACCTCTATCTTCTCCCTTCATAAAACAAATGGATCTAATTAATATAGTAAGATCCTGGGTAAGATTTCACTTGGATAAAGAATAATAAGTCTGAAAACTACAAAGGATCAAAAAGTAACAAATACTATTTTTCAAATAAACTGAGGCCAGGAATTCTCTATAAGTAGAAATGGGCCACTGCCAGTTAGTATAATATCCAAATGTCTATGACATTACTTAGGAAAAGGAAAGTGCAGCTCAAAAAAGCTACCAGGGACTGGGATGGGACTATTGGGTGTACAAGTGCCCTAATGGTGCCCTCTGTTGTTAGCAAAACAAACAATGGTTTGAACATGGTTACAGTTAAGGCAAATTAATAAAGCAAATAAAAATAAATCAAACTAAAAACTACTGAGTAGTTATTGTGAACAATGCAAGGTACTAGGCATTGTCAGGGACACAGAGATATATACATCTTGGTTCCTAACCCCCAAAATAATTAAATCTAGCTATTGAACCAAATACAAAATATTTGATAAGGTAAAATAAGAAACATTAAAATGCTGCAATATTAAAGTGTGATCTATCAATGCAGAATTTGAGTTTTCAGGGTGCTCCGAATTTACTCCTTTATCAATTAATTCTATACAAAAGGCGATGCCTATGTAAGCTGACCAAAAAACAAAAACTACTTTGGAGGTTTACAAAAATATTGTGAGGCATATATCTTAACCTCACACAACTCTTTAGGAGAATACAAATTATTCAGAGAAACAAGAATGAGAAGCATAAAAAGCCAAGTACAATTTCATGCTAAATAATATGGGGAAACATAAAAACTGTATGAAAGAAAGGAGATATCAGGATGGCAATGGATGGTATGGGCCAGTTTCATTAGGGAGAAGGCTGCTAAGAATAGTAAAATGTTGTTTAGGTAGAATGACAGATTTCTATAGAAAAAGATTCTAATAAAAGCATGAGGTGGGCATATCTACAAGGAAGAAGTGGGAAATAATCAGTTTGATCAGCCAGCCATACCTAATTAATTTTAAGGTGTAGTAACAGATGAAGTTAGATGAATACAATGAAATAAAATGCCTTGAGCATGCAGCAAAGGCATTATTGAATGGACTGTTGAACAGGACAATGTTTTAGAAAATTAACTTGGCGGTACTGTGCAGGACGCATTAGACTGTGAAATGACACTTTTCCCTCTCCTCTCACCTTTGTCAGACTCCTTCTGATCAACACCTTTCTAACTTCACTCTACCTATCCAACTTTATTTCTAACTATTTTCCAACATAGACACACCACTTCATCGGTCAAGGCAGTCTACATTATGGTGTTCCCTCGTTTATAACACTGTTTGCCTTCCAGAGAAACTCTGGTTTAAAAAACACACTTCATCCTTCAAGGTTTAGCTCAGGCACTACCATCTTTGTAAACACTTCAGTTACTCTAAGTAGGTGTTTCTCAACAAGGGAAGCACCAACCTGCTCCTAAAGGCTTCTGGAAAATGGGTAGTGGTGGTGGTAGATTTTTAGTTGTTGGAATGACCAGAGAGTGCTATAGGCATTGAGTGGGCAGGGGCCAGAGACAGCAAACATCTGGCAATGAAAGATACCTTTATTTTGTCAATCCTCCTCCACTCATTCCCATGGTAATCATTGTTGACGCCAAGCTTGGTACATACAGCCTTTCACACCTCTCTCCATGTTTAAAAATCATGGACAAACTTATATACACATATATAGGAGTTTTTGCTATTGCTATAAGACAGATCATATTGTATTCATCTTTTAGCATTTTGCTCTTCTCATCTAATTTTATATATACATGGAAATATTAATAATCTTTTTAAGAGTTACATGATATTTCACTGCTGTAAAAAAACAATTTATTAAACTATCTCCTTGCTAATGGGCATTTAGGTTGATTTCAGGTTTTGGGGTTTTTTGCCATTAAAATAATGTTGAAAGAAACATCCTTGTGAGGCTTTTATATCTACAGAATTTATTCCCAGGAGTGGACTTGCTGGGTTGAAGGTATGTGTATTTTATTTTATTTTATTTTATTTTATTTTAAGACAATCTAATTCTGTCACCCAGGCAGGAGTACAGTGGTACAATCTTGGCTCACTATAGGCTCCATCTTCCGGGTTCACGCAATTCTTATGCCTCAGCCTCCTGAGTAGCCGGGACTACAGGCACGCACCACCATGTCCAGCTAATTTTTTATGTTTTTACTAGACATGGGGTTTCTGGAGTGCAGTGGCGTGATCTCAGTTCACTGCAACCTCCGTCTCCCGGGTTCAAGCAATTCTCCTGCCTGAGCCTCCTGAGTAGCTGGGATTACATGCGTGTGCCACCATGCCTGGCTAAGTTTTGTATTTTTTCAGTAGAAATGGGGTTTTACCATATTGGCCAGGCTAGTCTTAAACTCCTGACCTCAACTGATCCACCCGCCTCGGCCTCCCAAAATGCTGGGATTATAGGCGTGAACCACCGTGCCTGGCCATATTGTCTTTTTAATTTTAGTCATTCTGACAGGTGTGTAATGGTATCCCATTTGGTTTTCCTTAACATTTTCTTCATTATTAATGTGGCTGAGTAACTCTTCATGTTTATTGGTCATTTGGATATCCCCCATGAAGTGGCTATTTAGGCCTCTATTTTTTTTTTCTATTAAGTTATCAATCTTTATCTTCTTGATTTGTAGTTCTTATATTTCTGATATTTCTTTATAAAAAATATGAAGTAAACTTAAACATTAATGCCTTTATGGAATGAAATTCAGCATTTACTTAAAAAACACCTTTTCTTCTGTTCCAACAACTTTCACCAATATAAAATTATTTTGCCCCAAAATTTATCCAGCTCTGATGACAAGTATTTCCCAGGAAAATTATTTATAAAAGATCAATATGTATTAAAAACCATTACATTGTTAAATTATCAAAATGGTCTTCACTGACTACTCTCTGTAAACTAGACCCTTCATCATTCACAAGCCCGCTGACCCTCCTAATTTTTTTCATAGCGCTTACCACCACCTGGCATATTAGATGTTTATTTGCTTATTGTCTTTATCCTCACTACAAAGTAAGCTCAAGTGGAGCTTTGTTTTGGTTATGACTGTAATCCCAGCACTTAGAATAGTACTTAGGAGACAGTAAGTGCTCAATAAATATTTCTCTAATGAATACATAAATTATTCAACAATTATAAGAGCAATAATAAAATCCAACAATTGTAAGAGCAATAATAAAAGTAGATACTTATACTGTCTATTTTTAAAATTATAAAATAAATTAAGAATCTAATTTTAATATTACAGACACATTTACCTTGGTGATAAAATCTTTTTTTTTTTTTTTTTGAGACAGGGTATCACTGTGTCACACAAGCTAGAGTGCAGTGGCTCGATCTCAGCTCACTGCATCCACAACCTCCTGAGCTCAGGTGATCCTTCCATCTCAGCTCCCAGGTAACTAGGACTACAGGCACCCGCCACCACACCTGGTGAATTTTTGTAGAGCCAGGGTTTTGCCATGTTGCCCAGGCTAGTCTTGAATTTCTGAGCTCAAGTGATCCACCCACCACAGCCCACCAAAGTCCTAAGATTACAGGCCTGAGCCACGGTGCCTGGCTGGCAAAATCATACAGTATTTTTTCAACTTAGGAGAAAAATCACAATGTTATTCTAAGAATTTCTTTTTTCTATTCATTCTTAAGGCATAAAATTCTATCACTTGAAATCCAATGGCTAAACAGCAGATGTCTTTTCAAGTGGACACACTTTCTTCAAACTAATTACAAAATTATATTCTGTACCTCTGATTTTATAACCTTGCTTTATTTCAGGTTAAACTTGAGATACAAAAGCTCAAGTATTATTTAAAATAGACAATATGTATCAATTATGAATACATTTTTCAAAATGTAATTAAAGGACCCATGTGCAATTTGTTTCAAAACTGCTCAAATCTTAGTCTGTGAATTTAAAAGATGACACTATTCAGTATTACAATAGAAACACTGAAATGTCATTAAGATAGACTGAAGGTGAGCTAACTTTAACAGCGTGGCTTTTAAAGCTATGTCTTTACTCAATTTAAATCATGGCTATTTGGTAGCTAGTTTATATTACTAATCATCATTACATCAATCTCTCTTCACATAGAGTTTTTTAGGTAACAGTATTTATGGCTCATCAATTTTAATAAATCTATTTCTAAAGTTTTAAGTGTGCGATATACACTGCATTAAAAAACATCAAGAATTTTACCATACTAACCCAGCAGCTCTCACCTCTCTGTTTTTCCTCAGTTATAAAAAGAGTAAGTTGCATTGCATGATTTTGAAGAGCCCTCCAAAGTTTAATAATTCTGGGATACTTTTTAAACTTTGTCAAATTAGGTCTATCAGAATTTGATTTAAAATATTTGAATATTAATATAATTCTGCCAGCATGTAAATTCCCTAACACTTAAAAATGTATGATGGTGGAAAATTTCAGTTAATTATTTACCCTAAATGATTTGAGATCTACTTTTACTAAACTTGATTTTAATTCTAGAAATAACACCAGATATTCTGTACTGCTTCTCCATTCTCATAAAAAGCAAACATTATAAATGTAAAAAATATACTGTATTTCTATAAATGCAACAAATCTTTTGTTCTGTAAGCAGAACAAAATGCAAAGATGAGGAAATAGACCACAAAAATCAATCAGGACAGGGACCACTATATTCCTAATAACCTGTACAGAACATGGTATTTAAATCATTTTTGAATTTAAATTTAAAAAAATGAATAAACTAATGGCATAGACCTTGACTTGAATTCATTTTAAAATCCAGCAACAGAGCGTCTGGAATGAAACTCCTACTGAATTAAGAAGAGGTAAGTATGTCCTTTATTTGGGTGAGGTTGAGGTTTTTGAGGTGAGGGTTTAGAAATATACCTCAAGATTAATTTGGCAATGGTGAAAAATGGATTTGCGAGGGAAGATACCTCGTAAGGAAACCAGTCAGAAAACTCTACCATGTGAGAGGCACAGTTCAAACTTGACTCAAAGCAACAAGATCTGAAAGGGTGGTGGAAGTTGAGGATATTACAGAGGCCTTATAGGATGGCTGTGGCAAACAGAGAGGAAAAAGTCAAAGATGACAGCATTTTCAAGTTTGAGTGACTGGAAGAAGAATACTAAAATTAACACAAAAAAGGAGGTAAGAATATTGTTTCAGGAGGATTGAGTGCGGCTTTAGACATGTTTGGTTTTAACTATGTATCAAGCAATCAAACAGCTAGGATAGGATCTAGAGCCAAAAATGAATCTATTTAAGAAACCGGAAATTTAAAGTGTGAACAAGTGAGCCCTGGGTTAACACTGGTTATCTTTGTATTCTATTCACTCAATACCACAAACACATGGCACCAAAATGTCTTCTGTAATAAAAAACTTACAGTTTGAAACACAAAACTAAGATTTCTAGCCCAGTGTTAAATCTTTCACTTTGTTAAAAACAACTGGGAAATACTTCTAATTTAATCAGTAAATGAAAATTTTAAAATGTCAAATTTAAATTTAGGCTGGGTGCAGTGGCTCATGCCTTAAAAGTGTTAAATTTAAGTAAATGCTAAATTTCATGGCATAAAGGCATTAATGTTTAAGCTTACTTCTTATTTTTTATGAAGAAAATATCAGAAATATAAGAACTACAAATCAAGAAGATTAAAAAAAATCCCAGCACCCCTGAGGGTGGATCGCTTGAGGTCAGGAATTCGAGACCAGCCGGGCCAACATGGTGAAACTCTGTCTCTACAAAAATACAAAAATTAGCTGGATACAGTGACGTATGTCTGTAGTTCCAGCTACTCAGGAGGCTGAGGCAGGAGGATCACTTGAACCTGGGAGGTGGAGATTGCAGTGAACCAAGACTGTGCCATCACACGGTCGCCCAGGCAACGGGCGAGACTGACACACACACACACACACACACATAAAATTTAAATTCAGTTGCATTATACCAAGAGATCTGGCTCTACAAATCACATGGTAGACTGAAAACTAGGCAGTCAAGAACTTTGATATATGCTCAAAACTGAAGATGACTTCATGGTAAAAGCCATATAATACAGAGATTTTATTTCTTTGTGTATCCTAAATAAATCACTGTAATATATATCTATAAGTATACATTTATGAGAGAAGATCAAGATGAAAAAGATCAAGGCAAGAAAAGTAAATGAAGTAAACTTTAAGCTTTAAACTAAACTATGCCCCTTTACCATATCACTTACAATGCAGGAACTGACATTAAATTTAAAAATTATAATACAGCATGATGAAGCTACACACAGAATGCATAGGATAAGCTAAGATAGCAAGGCAAGCTTAGACAGCTGCAGAGGTCAAAGATTGATTTCCAGTCAACCTGGAACTCCGAGTACAGTGAAAGCCCCCTTTTCAGATGAAACCTACAGTTGGTCCACTAAAGAAAAAAGTCAATAATCATAAAAATAATATATACATTCCCTTAAAGATGTTCTTTTAACTTGAACATATACATGCACATTCATTTGTAAATCTTTTTATATAGGGTTAATACCACATATTTGATAGGGGTCTCCTACTGAGTTTGGGTCCTTTTTCTTGCATAAGTCATACCCATAATGATCCATCATCTATGATTTCCACTTAAAGTTTCTATAAATGGAAACAGAACTTAAAAGCACTTCTGAAAGAATATGAATACAGAATCCATTAGACCAGTGGTCTGTCCACCATAGGAAAACTTGTGCCAGACTGTAAATTAATGCATTGCTTTCTTCAACGAGAAAGTCTCACCATGAAAACAAAATATCTGCTGAACCAGTGTGCATTAGTTTGCCTAATGTAGTTAATTAATATTCTAATGTGCGCTCCTTATATCCTTGAGGACCCCTAATAGTCTGAAGACCAGGTAGCTGGTTGATGGCCCTTGACAGGCACTGCTTTAGACTTTGATGACTTCTTCCCTAGTCTCTTACAATTATCCAGCCTTTATCCAACTTGATAGAATTTTTTAAATAACTCATTTACAGAGAGGCATCGCAAAGCATTCAACCTAATTTTCACAGGAAGAATGATCTTTTCTTTACATTTTCATCAATTTATATGTTTACTAATGTTTTATAATTACTATAACAAGTATAATTGTTAAAAACAGGTTTGTGAATAAACAGAACCAACTTCTGGTAAGTACTCAATTCAACGAGTAAGCAGAGATGTACAGGTCAGCTACGGAGCTGCCTACTTACCCATGAGTGTTCAGTTGGCCTGTGGTATCAGTAAGTACACTTTACAGAAGAGTGTGCATCAGGTTAGAGCTACAAGTCAGTTCAGAAGTAGTTGGTGGAGAGTCCTTCTGCTGTTATTTTCCCACATTATCACTTATTAATGGTAGCCTAAGTGACACAGCAGAAAGAGTCTGAGTCAATAGCTAAGCCACTCACCAGCTAGCTGTATAATTTGAGCAAACCATTTCACCTCTTTTGTCTTCAGTTTTCTCTTCAGTAATAGGATTAAGTGGCATATCTAAGTATTGAGTAATGGTCAGGATTTGTAGAAGCAGCTACTATCTCTTAAGTGCCCAAATGAGCACAATAATATATAAAATACTTTAGACTGAGTGGGGCATTTTGCTGTCAGAAACACTCCGTCAAACAGGGGTCATTCCTGCCCCCAGCCTGCCACTCCTTATAGACGAAGATATTGAAGTAAGATTAATTAACCTGACTTAATACCTGTATCTGGTGAGTGGCAGGGTCCAGGATGGACTCTAAAAACCATATACTTTCAAATACACCACACTGCTTCTTCCTTTCAAAACAAGAAGTATTCTCATTCACTACTCACAAACACCTTGTGGGGCAGGTAGAGTAGTTGTGAAAATGAGGAAGTAGATTGAGAGTATAGTTGACTTGGACAAGGATAGATGTCTAGTAGAGAGTAGCAGAGCAGACAAATTCTTTGCCGATAATATCTGACCAAACTAAAAGCAAGTAAGACACAGAAGTGGGGGAAAAACAGAGTACTTAAGGAACACATGATTTCTTATATAACAAAATATTCAGTTCATCATAACTGCAGTTAAACGCCAAATGACATTTATTCACCAAGTACAAGTGCCTCACAGATTTCTCCCTACTTAGCACCCTCCCAATTTCTGCTGCTGTTTCTTACAAAGTATTGGCCTATAGTAACATCAAAAGAATCGTTTTATTCCACAACTACCTATCAGTACTGACACCTGGTAGTAAAGCAAGGGACATTTTAAAACTCAGCTAAATTAACATTATGTAGCCTTTATTTAAGCTCACCTGTAAAAGTTATTACGGTTGATACTACTATGGTATAACAAAATCATTACTTTTGAAAATAGTCCTTTGGCTTGATGACTGGTAAAAAACAAGGTTCCCTTGCTATCCACTCCCTAGATTTTTGTCAATGTAAGTATATATTTGCTGTGCACAAGGATGAAAACTGTAATATCATTTAAAAAATGATGGAAAACCACTGCTAAATTCTTGCCTGATCCATTATGGTTGGCATGTGCTGAGACACCCAATTATCTTATGTGCCATAAAAAGTAACGATCTGGATAACCACAAATTTGTCTTTTACTGACTTCAACCAAATCCAGAAGTGCTTCAACCAAATCCAAAGATATGTGTTTCACCACATAGCTTTATGGTGATGGAGGTTAAAAAAATTTTTAATCAATCAGTACTCTCCAGTCACAAGTATCATCAATTAAAGTTGCCTGTGCTCTCTGAACACATAATAAGCCAATCACAGATCAACTTGATTCTGCTGTAGGACCAATCCAGATTTTATAAATTATATATTTTTGTTAGAACAGCATAAGTCAGGTAGGGAAAGGGTAGTAATGGGCAGCATGAGCAATAAAGAGGAGAAAATGTGAAGCACTGTTTCTCAATTGCTCATAATTAGAAATGGTTAATCACTACAAATGTTAATTAAACCAGTTAAGCATTAAACTGCCTAGCTTGCCCTAAAACTAGACCCAAAGAAAAGCCACCAATAACCTGTTCAATAATTTAACTTCAGCAAAAAGCAAAAGGAGGATGTTAGTGGTCAAATGGAGATTAGTGGAGATCAGTCGAGGCTAGAATTTCTTGGTGTTAATCATGCATTAGATTAAATCCAATGTTCTTAGGAGGCACTTCAGAGTAGTCCTCCCAAACTCCAATGGGGGGAAAGAGATGACAAATAAATTTAGGACAAACTGATTCAGGCCGCTCCAAAGAACCATGCGGAAACCAGGCGAGCAATTCTAAACTCCTGTGGAGCAGAGACTTGAGTATTCCTGTTTCCTGCTTATCAAAGAAATAGCTCCCCAAAGAAAGGCAAATATTAAGTAGAAATGAACCAACCAACCTCAAGTCTAAATCCTCTGCTATTCTCCACGCTATCGCCAAAGTAGCCTTCTAAAGTGCAATTCTTGACTACATCACTCTACTTAAAATGTTTATCTTTGTTTGTTTTCGATCAGCTACAAGATAAATAAAAGCTAAGATCTTTAGCATGGAATTCAGGATTTTTAATGATCTAGTAGTCTTGCCTGCCTTTCCAGGCTCACGTTCCTCTCAACTTATTTCACTTCCTTCATCATAAAAAGGAGTAAATGGGCCGGGTGTGGTGGCTCACGCCTGTGATCCCAGCACTTTCGGAGGCTGAGGGGGGGGTGGATCACGAGGTCAGGAGTTCAAGACCAGGCTGGCCAATAGTGAAACCCCATCTCTAGTAAAAATACAAAAAATTAGCTGGGTGTGGTAGTGGGTGTCTGTAATCCCAGCTACCTGGGAGGCTGAGGCAGGAGTATCACTTGAACCTGAGAGGCAGAGGTTGTAGTGAGCCAAGATTGCATTACCACACTCCAGCCCAGGTGACAGAGCGAGTCTCCATCTCAGTAATAATAACAATAATAATAATAATAAATTTAAAAAGAGTAGAAACACACTACATCAAAATAAGCAAAAGAAATATTATGGAATACTTCTTAATGAAAGGCACTGCAGATAATACAAGTATGAGTAGAGTTAAGCTTCAGTTAACCCTTTTGGCTCTGTTTCCTGGCATCTGTAAAACTAGGTACCTCAACTATGTTACTAGATAACACTACTTATAGTAAAAATGATCCCTGTGATTAAATTTGCATCAAGACTCAGGAACCATAAATGAACCATAAATACCTCATAAGGAAGCTATAGCTTTGACTTCCCTGTGATGGCTCTTTTAATTAGCATAGCTTTTACAGAAGAACCCTGGAAACTCAGTCTATGGAGTTTGTGTTAGAGTTACTGGCTCCTGTGGGATGTGTTTTGTTTTGTTTTGTTTTGTTTTTAAGCTAAGGCAGCTCCTGCACCACCTAGCGTGAGCTTCCTCTGAGGTGCTGCCCAGATGGCTATGAGCTGCCTTCGTGGACTGCTGTGAAAATCACTCCCACTGAGGAACATTTGATGCTGCCCTGCTGGCAAGCTATGATTCCTGTCTGATAGCCTTCTGAGTAAACAAGCTTTCTGAACTTGAAGTTTAGTTAAATCCAAGAAAACCCCTCCATTTGCACAGCAACAAGTGTCTAAGAGTCTTAATATGACATTCCAGACATTCTTCAGTCTAAACCTAATCTCATATACAGCTTTTACTCATCTTTTGTTTTTTTCCTGGGAAATCCTCTTCAGGTAACATATACCACCTCCCCATAGTTAATCTCTTCAGCCACTGCTGAGGTGAAGCTATAGATATTTTTCAACCATGAAGGAGATATCGCATAGTGTGAAAATGCAAGGGAACTATGCTAGTGAAGCTAAGTAAACAAGTCTAACAGAAAATGATAGAAATGTATTGAGAATAAAGTTAGATTAAATTGGTGAAGAGATATGGTAATAGCACATTAAAATGTAAAATGTCCAGATAAAGAGTGTCTACGAGACCAGTTTGGATGGAAGAAAAGAGCAGAGCTAGGTAGTATATTACATATGCCCTTCTTCCTACATTATTACCCATGAGGAGAGGCCAGGGAGCCCTGTATCAGGATCAAAGCAGATGACTTGTAAGAGACAATTCAGTCAATCCTTACCCTCGGAGAGGAAGAAGGGATGGATGAAAGGATTACAACGGAGATGGCATTTGCCAGTGTTCAGGGAGGGAATATCGTAGTTACTTAAGTCAGATCCAGTTATACCTTCTTATCCTGATTATCATAATCAGCCTGTTCCACTAGAATTTGCAAGCTGATGTTAATTGTGTAGAACTTTTCATGGCACCTTGTTTCTTTGATTGAAAGCTATTATAACTGCCTCTTTCTCTACTATAAAGTTGTCAATTACGCTAATTTGTTATACTTTAAGAGTCAACTGCATTATTTCCTTAGTGGTTAAGAGCTTACGAAGACAATGCACTTAAAAATTTTTAGATCGCCTAAAATTGCTAAAGCCTCTAGTTTCAAGTTCATAAACTCTTAGATTAAAACACCCAGTAACAGCAAAATAGAGAAAAATCAGTCAACAGAGAAGAAGAAAGAAATACAAGTGTAGAAAGAGACACTAGCAAGAAATCATATAGACCTGGAGAGTTAGAAAGTAGCCCTAGCTCCTAGCTTTCTGTTATTGGTGCCAGTTGCTTTTGAGGCCCAGCTGCACTTCTCGCCCTTGGCCTCTGATATAAACTATATTCCTTTTCTAACACGACATTCTTTTTGCTTATGCTAATTTAAGTAATATTGTTTAATTTGTCATGAAATACTCCTTAAGTCCAAAAAGGCAGAGAGGAACAAAGTATAACAGTTTATATATTTAGTATTTTTCACTATTTTATATATGTGTGTATACACATCATTTACACACTGTAAATGACGCCTTAAAGAGAAAGGGAGAGAGAACTCAAGTATAGTTATTTTCTATTGCGATTGTAAACTCCCCATTTATTTATTTATTTATTTATTTATTTATTTATTTATTTTCGAGATGGAGTCTCACTCTGTCGCCCAGGATGAAGTGCAGTGGCGTGATGTCCGCTTACCGCAACCTCTGCTTCCCAGGTTCAAGCGATTCTCCTGCCTCAGCCTCCAGAGTAGCTGGGATTACAGGCGTGCACCATGATGCCCAGCTAGTTTCTTTTGCATTTTTTGTAGAGATGTGGTTTCACCATTTTGGTCAGGCTGCTATCAAACTTCTGACCTCAGGTGATCCGCCCACCTCAGCCTACCAAAGTGCTGGGATTAAAAGCATGAGCCACCACGCTCGACCCTCATTTATCTTTTTATCCTCACAGGCCTAACACAGTGCCTTATACTATTTATTTATTTATTTATTTTTGAGACAAGGTCTTGCTGTTCCGTAGGCTGGAGTGCAGTGGCCTGACCATGGCTCACTGCAGTGTCAACCTCCCAGGCTCAAATGATCAATCATCCCACCTCCCTACCCCCGCCCCCGTGGAAGCTGGGACTGGAGGCACATGCCACTACACCTAGCTAATTTTATTTATTTTTTGTAGACACAGGGTCTCGCTATGTTGTCCAGACGGGTCTCAAAATTCCTGGACTGAAGAATCCTCCCGCCTTGGCCTCCCAAAGTGCTGGGATTGCACAGTCTTGAGCCACTATACCTGGCCCCTTATACACATTTAACAAATGTTTATTGAATGGACATACAATTTAAAAAGAATGAAATTCATTTGGCCAAAATAACAAACCTAATCGTGGAGTTTTCAAAAGCATTTCATTTCAAACTAATAAAAGATGTTCTTTATAATTCTCATTAGCATAATTCTGATTAAACACACTCAGATACACAAAGAAATGCTGTTTTCTATTTTCTAAATAGAATACTGTACTGACATAATTTGGGTTTTGATTTATTTAGATTCTGTGTTAGCTCATGGGACTCTGAAGCCTTTTTAGTAGTCATTAAGACCGTTCACAGACTATTCCAGTTCTCCTCTTTCTGGGCACATGGTAGAAATGCATTTCCCCATCTCTTTGAAGTTGGGGGTAGTCAAGTGACTTTTGGCCAATGAAATAGCAGTGGAAGTTACCTGTGTCACTTCCAGACAGAAGCCCTGAAGAGCCAATGTACACCGGGTGCAGTGGCTCATGCCTGTAATCCCAGCATTTTGGGAGGCTGAGGCAGGTGGATCACGAGGTCAGGAGTTGGAGATCAGGCTGGACAACATGGTGAAACCCCATCTCTACAACAAATACAAAAATTAGCCAGGCACAGTGGCGGGCACCTGTAATCCCAGCTACTCGGGAGGCTGAGGCAGGAGAATCGCTTGAAACTAGAAGGCAGAGGTTGCAGTGAGCTGGGATCATGCCATTGAACTCCAGCCTGGGCAATAAGAGTGAAACTCCGTCTCACAAAAAAAAAAAAAAAAAAAAAAAAAAAGAAAAGAGCCAATGTAAAATCACCACATCCTTTTCCCTGTCCTAACAACTGTGGAAGCACGTGCTGAAATATAGCCTCCGATAGCCTGAGACTGACCATTTGTAATGGAGTTCCCTTGCTGACCTGCTTCAGCATGTAGTATAACAGAAAAAAAATCTTCGCTGTTTAAAATCAATAGGATGTGAGAGTTCTTTTGTTACCACAGCATAATCTATCCTGCCTGGTATACTCAACAAACCCCTTTCTCATAAATGGAATGAGGCAATGAATAGCTCTGGCCCTCTAGTTTCAGAATGGTATCATTTTGTATAGCACTATCATTTAGAGAATACTTTTGAATGGAAGTGCCCCTCATTATCCAAACTCATCATCCGAACACAGGAACTGAACGGATTCTGATAAATTTTTGGATCAACACCTCATTCTCTCAACTCTCTGTACCTGCCATCTCAAACTCTGGAACCAAATACATTTGGATAGGTGCCATTCCTTGCCTTCCATACTCTTGCCACCTGCACTCAGGAATGGAATAAATTTAGACAGTGAAGAATTCTTGATATATTATTTCATTTGCACTCTGCTGTTTTTCTACTACCCAGTACCCAGTAGATTCTCGTTTATTCCATAAATGAATTTATGTACTGTCATCATTCTAATTTTACAAATAAGGCAATAGATTCAGGGAGGTTCATCGACTTGCTGGAAACAATCCTGCACATTCAGTAGTGACACAATCCCAGAGTTTCTGGCTTCAAATCTTCGCTCTTTCCACGCTGTACTGTGCTTTCTTAGGTTTCTCATAGCTATGGAATGCTTATGATTTGATAGTAAATTAACAGTACAAATAGTGTTTGTGATTAAAAAAAAAAAGTCAATCACATATTTACATCCAAGAATAAAGTCATTCCTCAAGGACTTCAACTTGCCTATACCTAGTCTAAGTCATAGACACTAAGTACAGAACAAGAAGGTGCCCTAGAGGTCCTTCAACAGGCAACTTGCAGAACAATGAAGGAATGTGAAAGAATTGGGGGACAGTAGCGTTCTCCTTTGCTATACAGTATGTTAAAATCCTGACTTTTAAATTATCTTCACTTTGGACCTTACCAAATTGGCTAACCTCAACTCTTTGCTTTCCAATTCTCATTGAACCTCAGTCGTAAGAAATACTAACGAAGAACTGCCTGAAGAATAGATAATTCATCTTTTTTTATTTTTATTTTTTGAGATGGAGTCTTACTCTGTTGCCCAGGCTGGAGTGCAGTGGCACCAACTCAGCTCACTACAACCTCCACCTCTTGGGTTCAAGCGATTCTCCTCCTTCAGCCTCCTGAGTAGCTGGAACGACAGGTATGTGCCACCACACCTGGCTAATTTTTGTATTTTTAGTAGAGACAGGATTTAACCGTGTTGGCCAGGGTGGTCTTGATCCTGACCTCAAGTGATCCACCTGCCTTGGCCTCCCAAAGTGCTGGGATTACAGGCGTGAGCCACTGTGCCCAGCTAATTCATCCATTTTTATAGGTTCAGTGGTCCTCAGTTTGTGTTATATAGTCAAATAGATTTGGAAAAGATTACAAAATACATCCCTCTTTAAAATAGCAACTTGAACATTAGTATAATAAATCTCCAAGAAATTCTGTAGTAAAACCAATTTTCTAATCTAGTTATCTCAAACTTACTTGAGCTCAGAATCTTGTTGCAAGAAAGGAAATATTTTCTCATTCCTTAGAACAGTTTGGGAAATACTGTTCTAGATCATTCTAAAAGTTATAAATGGATCAAGTAACTCCACTCCTTCAGAAAACTTATGAACAGTTTTATTACTCTCCTGTATTGAAAAACACTGTTGTGCAAAATTCACTATTTTCCTTAGGGGTATTTTAAAGATATTGTCAACTGCATCCCATATCTCCTTTTTTTATTAGGGCCCATGAGGAAAATATGCCTCTCAGGCCTCATTACTGGAAAACGCCTTGCTTAGGGCAGAACTGGTTTGTTTCTAATCTTGGAATTAGAAACAAATGAAACTTTGTTATTTTATTTTATTTATCTTTTTGAGCAGGGCTCTCACTATGTTGCCCAGGCTGGTCTTGAACTCCTGAGCTCAAGTGATCTGCTCGCCATGGCCTCCCAAAGTGCTGGAATCAGAGGCGTGAGTCACCGCGCCCAACCAAAACAGGCTGAAACTTATGTTGTTCCTTTTTCTCTTTTTACCTAGCTCCCAGGAAGCCCAAGGCCCAAACTGTGACTCATCTCTAGCACAGGATCTTTTAAACAGGAACTTGGTATTATCTTTTTTCTTGACTTTGTATTCTTCTTTTCCTGCTCTACCTCAATTTTTCCATTTAGTTTGTTTTATTCTATGGTACTACATGGTCCCCAGATTGCTTCAAATATATAGTTTCTGGAACTACCTATTGTACATATTGCATCTTCTTACAATTTCATGTTGATTCCGCCCTCCCCGCCCAACTACCCAACAATGTCAGCGTATTCATCTTTGTGTAAAAGTATTCACATAAGTCATAACAAGCCAATAGGACATACACATTCACAATGCAGTCAAATCTGTAAATGCTGAAAACCAGAAGAAAAAAAAAAAAGAAAAAAGGAAAAAAAAAGGTCATGATTGTTTTTTTGCCGCCAGAGGTCTAATAACCAAAAAGAGTTATTAAACTATTTCCTAACAGGAAGGAGAATCAACATTTATTTAGCACCAGCAGATGCCAGGTACATAACAGCAGCTCCATTTTTTAAAGCAAGCAGGAGGGGCATCTGCACATCTAACCTCTGGAAGAAGACACCAGAAACAGAATATTGGCGGGGGTGCAGGGGTGGGTGGGGAGCCTGTCTGTCCCTTTTGCACCTTTTGAATTCTGTGAACTTGTCGACTACTAAAGAATAATTTAAAAAATGAAATGAAGAGATAAAAAACCAGTAAAGTAATGCTTTACTCTTTGACACAGCAAACTTTTTCCGCCAGCTTCTGATCCCAGAGCATGCACTGAAATAAATGCCTAAATGGAAAAGTTTCACCAGACACGCCGGAAAATGAAGTCCTCGTCTTATTCTCCACACTCCGGGGGCGAGGCTATTATTTAAAAGAAAAGCTTAAAAACTTAGGTCAAAATTGCCTGCAAGTAATAAGGAGAGGAAAAAAAAATCCGAAATGGTTTCCAGTTTGTTTTATTGGCAGAAACAGTCCGGGAAAGCAGCAACGTGTGCACCGCAGTCCGCTCCTGACCGCCGGCCACCAGCGCCGCGTCCACAACTTTCCACAACTCCAGGGCGGCCCGGGCGCCGGCTCCAGCGCTCGGGGATGTGCAGCGGGGAGGCCGGGCCGGGGTTCGAACCCCGGGTGCCGTGTGGGGAGGCCCCCGCTCGGTCCAGCCCCTCCTAATCGGAGGGCCTCGCAGCCGCCTCCTGGCGGGGGCAGCGTCTTCGCGCCCAGCGCGCTCGGGGCGGCCGCGGCTGGGCGTGAGAGTCGCGTGGGGGCGGGGAGCGGGCCCTGCCCGGAGCGGCCCCCTCCCCGACGCCGAGGAGGAAGTCGCACTTACCGCGTCGGGCTCCGGAGGCGGCCGGGGGTCACCGCGGGCCAGGCCGGCCAGGCGGGAGGAGCGGGGGAGGCGGGGGCCGGGGCCGGGGCCGGCGAGCTGAGGTGTGGGATGCTCGGCCCCTCGCGCGCCCCTGGCCCCGTCCGGGCAGCCTCACCCCCGGCGCCGACCGGCCCGGTGCGAGCCACTCCCGCTCCGTCAGGCGGCGCCAGGCCAGGGGGTCAGAGTACCCCCGCGGCCCCGAGGGGGCGGGCGAGTAGGTGAGGGTCGGAGACCGGTTAGCCAGTCAGTCCCGGCGCGGCGCAGGCTGCTGCCCGCCCCGCCCCCTCCCTCAGGCCCCGCCCCGCCCCCTCCCGCCAGGCCCCGCCCCCTCGCCGGGACGCGCGCCCAGAGAGACCGCGGCAGTCATTTCCCCACCGGGGGTTTCTTTGCTCTCCTGCGCGGCTTGGGGACGGCCCGAGCCGGGGAAGGGGTTGGGGGAAGGGGAGCGTCTGTGGCGAGACGAGCTAGTGGGGGAAGGGGACGTCAGACTGGGCGGGGCTATGGCGAGGAGGGGGCATGGCGTAGCGGACCTGACAAAGATTCTGGTTGTTCCCCGCCCCTTGAAACTGGGGTTAGGAGAATTCCTGGGGGTGGAAGTTAGGAAGAGGTCCCTCTGCAGGGCTGGAAGGCCGTGAGAGAGGCGGCCTCTGTCATCTCAGAGTTTAGAGGGAACTCACCAAGACTCGTCTGCGTTCTCCAGCCTCAGTAACCATTCCCCTTGCAATAATCTGATAATTATTGTGCTCTAGGTGGTGGGTTTGTGGCATCGCAAATATGATCATCAGCACTATGACCATAATCATTGTTTTCCAGTGGTGGAATAATAAGAATCTGAAAAAGTAGGTTCTTTATTCAGTCCCCTACCGAACATTGAACTCCTATATGCTAGGCTGTGAGAATAACAACTAATTTATTTGGCACCTTATGAAAACACTAAAGTACTTTACATGTTAATTCACCATCAGGTTTGAGCAAAACAGCTATGGTCCCTGCCCCCAGTAGCTCATGATGCATTAGGAAGGGAGGGATTTCCGTACTTTGTCTCTGAGTGATGTGTAAACCAAGTGCCCATCTGCTTTTGGTTCTTAAAGTAATGCCTATGTTCATTATTCGTAGATTAGTGTTTGCTACTCTGAGTTAGCTGTATGCTCTCCGTCCGTGATGGTTGAATGTGGTCATTCCCCGCAAATGACATTTGTTCAGGAGATCTTCAGTTTGTCTCCATAATAAAAAAACCCAATGCAAGCAAAGCAAGTGGTCCAGAAGACTGATAATCAAATAACATAACCAAATTGTGGTAGCAGCCTGGGGTGGCTGGGAGATCTATTTAGGGATGTTTGTGCACTTCCACTTGGGGAAGTGGTTAGGAAAAAACAATATGATGTAAAAGAATGAAGTACTGACATGGACTGCTAGTTCAAAGGGAAGTGGATGGGACAATTGAAGATTGTTACAATCAGGAAGAAGATACATCACAAACTCTCCCAAGGAGGGTTCCAACCACAAAGTACAGGATACGTTTTTTATCGGAGCTATGTGGAAGAGACACCCTCCACCTCCTATGCAATGACACCCATGCCCATAGATAAAAATGGCCTCAGTAACTTTGTTTTTAAATACAAAAGACAATTGTGTAAACAAACCCACTGCTTGAATTTTTGGAATTTGGTACTACGTTTCAGCCCTTATTGGATTTTTCAATGTTTACCTTTGTGTACATTAACAGCAAATGACATTCTTCTCATAGTTTTTTTTTTTTTTTTTCCCTGCTCATAGTTACTTGTTCAGTTTTGGATTTTTAGTTCAGCATTTTTCTTTCAGTTTTTAATGAGAAAGACTAGAAAAGCATTGCAATCAAATCAGATTACAATTGCAGTAAAAATTCCTTATTTAAGAAATAGGCATTCCCAGCCAGGTGCGGTGACTCACGCCTTAATCCCAGCACTTTGGGAGGCCAAGGCGGGCGGATGGCGAAGTGAGGAGATTCGAGACCATCCTGGCCAACATGGTGAAACCCCGACTCTACTAAAAATATAAAAATTAGCTGGGTGTGGTGGCATGTGCCTGTAATCCCAGCTACTTGGGGAGGCTGAGGCAGGGGAATCACTTGAACCAGGGAGGTGGAGATTGCTGTGAGCCAAGATTGTGCCATTGCACTCCAGCCTGGTAACAGAGCGAGACTCCATCTAAAAAAAATAAAAGAGAGAGAGAGAGAGAGAAAGAGAAAGAAAAGAAAAGAAAAGAAAGAGGCATTCCCATACTTAATCTTTTTTTTTTTCCTGGTGAAATATATTGTTTGTTCTATCCTGAAACCTATTTTATTTACTGATCTGTATTTTCAGCTCATTTGCTCCATCAGCCCAGTAAAAATGATGAAATAAAACATCCCCTGTGATCTGGCTCCCTCCACGGGCTCTCACGCTACTCCCAGACACTGGATTCCTTCCTCTTCTGCCAACAGGCCAAGTGCTTGCCCATGCAGCCTTCACATGTTCCTCTGTCTAGCAAGCTCTTAGCTACTCCCTCCTCCATCATGTCATTTTTCCTGACTATCCATGTAAACCTGTAACCCACCCCCCAACTCCTCTCTTCTCAGCACTGAGCACCACCTGACATATACATCTGTTTATCTCTGTACTCCCACTGGAATGTAAACTTCATGAGAGCAGAGCTTTGTTTTGTTACTTTTAAATCTCCAGTACCTATTATTTCCCATGTCTGTCATACAGTAGATACTCAACAAATATTTTTTGAATGAATGAATGAATCCAAATAGGAGAGATAGCTTGTATTCCTTTTGTAATGGCCAAACAACTTTCATGAAATTTATCTTATAACTGAATCATGTGACTTAGATGTATTAATAAGGTCTAAAACACAGCCCACATTTACCTTATTTAAAAGTAGAATTTGGCTGGAAGTGGTGGCTCATGCGGGTAATCCCAGCATTTTGGGAGGCCCAGGTGGGCGGATCACTTGAGGTCAGGAACTTGAGACCAGACTGGGCAACACGTTGAAACCCCACCTCTACCAAAAATACAAAAATTTGCTGGGTGTGGTGATGGGTGCCTGTAATCTCAGCTACTTGGGAGGCTGAGGCAGGAGGATTGCTTGAACCTGGGTGGGGAAGGTTGCAGTGAATTGAGATTACGCCACTGTACTCCAGCCTGGGAGACAGAGCGAGATTTCATCTCAAAAGAAAAAAAACGTAGAATATGAAAAGGCGTTTTATCTCTCATTCTGGCAATACTAAGGAACAGAATTTGAAGAAGCATTTCCAGCTAAGAATTTATGCTGAGATCTTACAACTTCGCCCATAAATGGATCCGTAGAATCAGAGGGAATGATGGATCAATACATGCTGTGAAAGTCTTAATAATTTCCCATGAGAGGAAACACAGCCATAATCAGAAAATTTGAAAACTCTACTGATAATTTGATACATGATGTCAGTAGGACGTCTTTTGTGAATGCTTAATTTTAATTGATAATTATGATGATGAGGTTAACAATGTTTTAGTCTGGTTAAAGTGTAATACCAATAGATAGTAAAGAGAACTTAACCCTAGTATGTAAATGCGCTTAATAAAGAAATGGTTTGATTTTTCATTTTGTGCTCTGCCTACTGGGTGTGTGGGTGGGGAGGATTAAAAGATTAAACTATGATTATATACAGTATATGTGTTCAAAATCTGGATCCCAGGAATGTGATCTTTTTTAGAGGACTTAGGATTTCTTTTAGTAGTATTTCTGCTCTCCAAGTTCTGACATGAACAGTCTCCTGTGGAATCAGTCTCATTAAAATAGAGAGCTATATAAATATGACCAGATCATACCCCTGGGAAGCAAATCTCCAAATCAGGAGAGACAGGTGGCCAAGTAAACCCAACTAAAAGTGTGTCCCTTGAAGTTTACCTTATATTCTCACTCTGGTTTCTCTTGGTTCACCTGTCAATTCGGTCCAAATACAAAAAAAAGAAAAAAGAAAAGACAAGAAAGAGAATTTCCTTAGCTCTTTTTTTTTTTTTTTTGAGACTGAGTCTTGCTCTGTTGCTAGACAGGAGTGCAATGGCATGATCTCGGCTCACTGCAACCTCGGCCTGCCAGGTTCAAGCAATTCCCCTGCCTCAGCCTCCTGAGTAGCTGCTGGGACTACAGGCCCGCACCACCATGTCCAGTTAACTTTTTGTATTTTAGTAGAGATGGGGTTTCACCATGTTGGTCTCGATCTCCTGACCTCGTGATCTGCCCGCCTCGGCCTCCCAAAGTGTTGGGATTACAGGCATGAGCCACCACACCCAGCCTCAGCTCTCTTAACCACAGCTAAACCAATCTAGAATTTCTAAGTGAACTTTGCTAAAATCTAAAGGAGAATAAAAATGAAATTATTACTATATTATGGAAAATATAAGCAACACCAATAACTTTATTCATTTGTTCAGCTTTTCTTCTCAGTTTCCATTCTTCCAAGAACAAACTTCTATCCCCAAGGGGAGATATAAATTTGCAGGCAACCTGCCTAGTTTCCTTCCCTCTAGGCTCTCTTTTTCTCTGCACAGTAAGGTCATTTTTCTGTCTTATTATTTTTTTTCTTTTTAGACGGGGTCCTGCTGTGTCGCCCAGGCTGGGGTGCATTGGCGCGATCCTCCCACCTCAGCCTCCTCAGTAGCTGGGACTACAAGCCACAATGCCGGCTAATTTTATTTATTTATTTTGTAGAGATGGAGTCTTACTATGTTGCCTAGGCTGGTCTCAAACTCCCAGGCTCAAGTGATCCTCCTCCTCAGCCTCACAAACTGTTGAGATTACAGGCATGGGCCATCACGCCTGGACCACTTTTCTCTTTCACATGGCCACCACAAGCCTGTCCCAATCACAGCCAAGACTAAAAGCCCCACTTGTCCTCTGTCCCCATTCTTCTGCTGAGAGGGATATGGCATAGTCCAGGTCAAACTGCGGGACTATGGTGACTGTCATAATATATGAGCTACTTCTTCGGGTGAGACTCACTCTTTACACGTGTTAGGAAGGTCATTACTGGCCCACTGTCAGGCCACTCCTTGCAGTCCCTAGAGCATTCCCGAAAGAACTGCCCAACACAGTGTTGGGGACATGGGGAAGGAATGTGCATTCTCTCATGCATGTATTTCCATTCACCCATTCATAAGTAGGTGTCCTATAACCAGGCCACAGTTACTGACTGAATAAAAATGTCTTTGCAAAAGGACTTTCCATACTTCCTGCCAGTCTCCTTAACCTTTCTAAAACACAAATTTAATTCTGTTCATCCCCCAGGACCGTGTTTAACATGCTTTCGTGACTCTATTGCTTTCAAGGTAAAGTTCAAACACCTTAGCATTGTTGTAAGGTCCTTTATAATCTAACCCCTATCTACCTATTTAGCCCTATGTCCATTCTGAACTATTTGCAGCATTGAGAACGTATCATTTTTCCCACAGCTGTGCTTTTAAATAAGTTTCCTCCTTCCGAAATACCCTTCTTTCTAATATCTGCTAGCCCTCAAGACTCAGCTCCAGGGTCACCTCCTCTGCTATCTTTATCCTGAACTTTCCAAGCTGAGCGAGTTCCTTCTTTGTGCCCCCAAAGTATACTGGATGCCCCTTTGATTGTAGCAGTTACTCAATGGGTTGTGAACATTGGCTTACTTGTCTGTCTGCTTGACTAGCTGAGAGGTCTTTGATGGCAGGCCCTCAGAAATACTTTCTGAATGAATGAATGAAATCCACCCTCCCCTCTGCCTATGAAGTCTTTACAAACAACAACTTATTTGAGTATGGCCATTTTTCCCCTGAGTGTTATAACATATACAGACAGGACCTTTCCTCTAATTTATAGTGTTTACTACGAGTTTCCTTAAACTTTAGAAGGTTATTAACTTAGGATTTCAGAAACTTACAAGGACAAGGTTATGAACACAAAGTACTTGTATTTATTTCCATGCACTGAAAAAATTATTCCATACTTTCATGTATTAAAAAATTATTTCAGCATCTCTATATAATTACTTTGCATTTTGAAAATAACACTTGAAAGACTACTAATTGATGTTGATGTCTCATGAGTTAAAAATGTTCCAGGATGGGACGGGCGCGGTGGCTCACGCCTGTAATCCCAGCACTTCCGGAGGCCGAGGTGGGTGGATCATGAGGTCAGGAGATTGAGACCATCCTGACTAACACAGTGAAACCCTGTCTCTACTAAAAATACAAAAAAAAAAAAAAAAAATTAGCCAGGAGTGGTGGCGGGCGCCTGTAGTCCCAGCTACACGGAAGGCTGAGGCAGGAGAATGGCATGAACCCGGGAGGCGGAGCTTGCAGTGAGCCAAGATCCTGCCACTGTACTCCAGCCTGGGCAACAGAGCAAGACTCCGTCTCAAAAAAAAAAAAAAAGTTCCAGGATGTATCTTTGTATTTGATATATTACTTCCTGATTCACTAACAGAGGGGAACTACTCAATCTGACTTCTGTTTTCATGTTCTGAGAGAACAAGTTCATAACCACTATAGAAGTTTAAACATTATTACTGTGCTGACAGTTTGTGTACAGAAATCACAAAATATTTAGCAAATATTATAAAGAGGGCTACAGCATAGAAAACACTGCTACTTGTTATGAGGGAGAGAATGAATAAAGATGAATCAAACAGATATGTAAACTGAAAAGTTCTTATCAATTATTAAGCTTCTTCTACCTCCATCTTGTTCATCTTTGTAAAAGCACATATCCCTGTATTCACACTTGCATTCTATAGTCAGTGACTATACTTAGCACAGAGTTCTTGGGGAAAGATTCTAGTTAAGTAACAAGCAGCTGACCTGAAATACAAAAACAGTGAGTGAATAGAAGGTGGCACGCTCTGTACACATTTGAAGACATTCAGAGTCAATGGGCTAAGCAATACAAAGAAGGAAGAAAAAACAACAACAACAACAACAACAACAACAAAACAACAAAACCAAGCATTTCATTCTCCTCTGCTCTATCCCCAAGAAAACCAAGAAATGATATTACTTAGAGTCAGACGAGCTCTCTTGTTGCAGCCAGTTCTTTTTATCTGAGACTGGATCTATTAGGCCTGATACTTTCAGACTCTGAGAAATTTATTTTACTTTATCTCGTACATATTCAATGGTTGTTATATTTACCATCATGAAGAATGTTTTGGTTATGCTTTTCTGTCTCTTTATGCATGTAATTAACAAGATAATGAATTCGGTTGTTCAGTTGCCAGACTTTGTTCCCAGAGGCTGAAATATACCACAGTGGTCCCAGAATCCATTCCGGGGTGGTTTTCCCTCCTTGCTCCTACTCTCTGTGAGTATACAGCTGGGCAGACAAGCTTGACTCAGTTCTTTTGAGGAAAGAGGCTCCAACAGGTTCTTTCCTGTCTAGGCTGCAGTCTCAGGGTAGAGGGTTTTGGGAGGGAAAACAAACTGCCTTTCCAGCCACAGGTGATTGGGGTCAGGACACTATGGGCCAAGCAGCCCTGTGTGGGCTGGGCATGAGAAGCCCAGCCACATCTCAGGAGGCCTGAGTGTGAGGGCCTGGGGCAAACTCTGCCCATTGAGGATTCTAAACCTAGTGGTGGCAGGTCAAACCATATTTCCCCACTTAGAGGAGAAATGCACTGAGTGGGCCAGGTGCAGTGGCTCATGCCTGTAATCCCAGCACTTTGGGAGGCCGAGGCAGGTGGATCACCTGAGGTCAGGAGTTTAAGACAAGCCTGGCCCACATGATTAAACCCCATCTCTACTAAAAATACAAAAATTAGCCAGTCGTGGTGGCGCATGCCTGTAATCCCAGCTGCTCTGGAGGCTGAGGCAGGAGAATCGCCTAAACCTGCAAGACAGGGGTTGCAGGGAGTCGAGATCACGCTCACTGCAACAAGAGTGAAACTCCATCTCAAAAAAATAAAATAATAATGATAAAAAAGAAATGCACTGAGTGAACAAAGATAAAGCAGCTCAGTGCCCCACAGCCTGGGGTGGGAGCAGTGCTGAGCACCTTTTCCGGTTCTCTGAGGGGCTGACTGTACTTCCAGGTCAGGCTGGCTGACTCAACCTGGCTGAAGGGGTGACCTCCTGTGTGCACTCATGTTGTGGAGTTCTTTGCAGCAACCTTGCCACAGCCACTGAAGGTACCGCTGCTGTCTCCTGTTGGCCTGCTCAGAGGTTCTCTCTGGATTTCTGCTCTATTAAGTTCAAGCTCCAGCCCAGGGGAGAGCCGCCAGCCTCAGAGACACCACAGCCCCTTTCTTAATTATCTGTTTCTAAAATAGCAAAGAGGCTATGTGAGTGGAGACAGAAAGAATTATGTTTATTCAATTATAATTTATATACAGTAAATGATGTACATCGTTTTTTAGGGTACAGTTCTAGAATTTTGACTAACACACAGTTGTATAATCACCACCATAATCGGGATATAAAACATTTCCATCACCCTAAAAATTCCCTTGTGTCCCTTTGTCATTAACCCCTCCTCTGTCTCCAGCCTCTGGCAACCACTGATCTATTTTCTGTCTCTGTGGCTTTGCCTTTTCCCAAGTGTTGTATTAATGACAAGGCCTTCATTAATGACCTTATTTAAACCAACATGTGCCCTGTCCAACTTTCTGCTGGCACATCTCACCCTCATACTTTGCCTGATTTTTTTTCAGAACACCCACATTAACTGAAAATAAATTATTATTTACTTAACTACTCTCTCTCATTGGAATGTACACTGTCACTAGAATGTGAGTGTGAGAACCTTGCCTGCCTGCTGCTTGATCTCCAGGGTTCAGGATGCTGCCTGATGTGTTGTAAATGTTCGGTAAATATTTGTTGAATGAACCACAGAATGAATGAGGATACTAGAACTTCTGGGGACCCTCTCCATACTCAGGTAGACCTTGTTAAAAAGGAGATTATTTTTCCCGACAAAAATATGTTAATCTAAGAATTGCTGTGTTTTCAAAGTAGATGATTATCTGCCAGTAACACAATTAGGAGTAATTAGGGGTGCGGTGGCTCACGCCCGTAATCCCAGCATTTCGGGAGGCTGAGGTGAGTGGATCGCTTAAGCCTAGAAGTTTGAGACCAGCCTGGCCAACATGGCGAAACCCCTTCTCGACAAAAAATACAAAAGTTAGCTGGGCCTGATGATGTGTGCCTGTAGTCCCAGCTACTCAGGAAGCCGGGTTGGGAGGATTGCTTGAGCCCAGGAGGTCAAGGCTGCAATGAGCCTTGATTGTGCCACTGCACTCCAGCCTGGGCATAAGAGCAAGACCCTGTCTCAAAAAAAAAAAAAGGAAAAGAAAAACAAGTAATTAGGCTAATCCAGGTTATGGATTGTCTTTTACATTTACTTTCTGGCTCATTAGGTTACCTAGAATAGAACTGGCCTAAAGTGACTAAAATGGAAATAATGATAGTAACTATTTCATAAGGTGGTTACAAAAATTAAATGCTACAAATTGAGTTCAGTGTTTACTGTTCAGGTGATGGGTGCACCAAAATTTCACAAATCACCACTAAAGAACTTACTCATATAACCTGTTCCCCAAAAATCTATGGAAATAAAAAAAAAATTTTAATGGCCTCATATAAGTGAAGCGTTTCATGCAGTGGTTCTCAGCTGGGAACTATTTTGTCACCCCAGGGGCATGTGGCAATATCTGGAAACATTTTTGTTTTCTTTTGTTTGTCAAAACTGGGGTGGGGAGGCCAGGTGTTGTGTTCATGCCTATAATCTCAGCGCTTTAGGAGGTTGAGGTGGGATGATTGCTTGAGGCCAGGGGTTTGAGACTAGCCTGGGTAATATAGTGAGGCACCATCTCTACAAAATTTTCAAACTAGCCAAGCCCAGTGGCACATGCTTGTCGTCGCAGCTATTCAGGAGGCTGAGGTGGAGGACTGCTTGGGTCTGGGAGTTCTAGGCTACAGCGAGCCATGATCATGCCGTGCACTCCAGCATGAGTGATAGAGACCCTGTCTCTTAATTTTTTTTTAATTAAAAAAAAAAACTTGGGTGGAGAGGCCTGCTACTGGAACCAGCTGTTGAACATCGTACAATGTACAGGGTATCTCCCACAACACAGAATGATCTGTCCCCAAATATCGATAGTGCCACCAGTGAGAAATCCTGGGTTAGTGCAGCATCAGACACATAGTAAAAACTGCATTGGTGTTTGCTATGATTATTATTTTATAAGTGACCCTTCTTGACCAATGTTCCCACACAGCCTGACAGTGGAGGTATAATGGAGTGTTGAGTTGAGAGTATTACGTCTGCAGTCAGACCTCTGGGTTTGACACTTAGCTTTACCCTTTATTAACTATGTGACTTTTGAGCCCTTACTTGACTCGCTATACTGCATATTCTTTGTCTATCCAATTGGAATAACAGCAGCTCCCTCAGAGAGTTGCTGGGAAATTGGATAAAATAATTCATACAAAACATTCAACACTGTGCAGTAGCACATAGTAAATGTTCAATAAATGCCATCGATTGTTGGTGCTGTTGTTGATCCAATAAAGACCTTTCCACAGAATATAGTGAAGGGATGGAGGATAGTTTCAACTAGAAAAAAAATTACTTATATAAAGTATACACAAGTATATATTTCATATATTAATAAATAACTATGTAGAAGTTAAATTTAAACTATCCTTTTTAAGGCTGCTATTTATAATTTTCTAAAAAGTATATTGCTTTTGCTTTCCTAGGGTAGAGCACCTCGTTGATGTAAAAGATCCTCTCAAGTTTAAACATTTGTATCTAACACAGAATGAATAATTATTTAATTAAGACATTTGGTCTTGATTAGAAATATAAATACATTAAAGTATTTTTGAGAACTCGGATCTCAGATATGAAATATAAGACTTAGGAAAGTTAAACACTAGTGTAGTAGGAACAACCTCTTGTGTTTTAGATTCGTTAATCTCTTATTCCTTCATTGAAACAGGAAGGAGAAGCTCGCAATGGGTAAGTAATTGCAGATTTGTAGCCGTTTGTAGCAGTTCCTAGATTCCCCTTTATAATCTAATATTTGTGTTTTTTAAAAAATAACCTAATATTTGTAAAAGTGCTTTGGAAGTTGTAAAACAAAACTATGGCGATGTGGGCCATTAGTATTATCATCAACCCTAACAGGATGTTAGAGGGTCAGATGTTGTCACTTTAAGGGAGATGACCAAGTTTTGATGCATTTCAGGAAGCCAAAATCAGGCTGCAAGTAAACTTCGTGTTTAAGAATAAATGAGACCGGGCTTGGTGGCTCACGCCTGTAATCCCAGCACTTTGGGAGGCCAAGGCGGTCGGATCACGAGGTCAATAGATCGAGACCATCCTGGCCAACATGGTGAAACCCTGTCCCTACTAAAAATACGAAAAATTAGCTGGGTGTGGTGGCGCGCACCTGTAGTCTCAGCTAGTCAGGAGGCTGAGGCAAGAGGATCGCTTGGACCTGGGATGCAGAGGTTTCAGTGAGCCAAGATTGCGCCACTGCACTCCAGCCTGGAGACAGATTGAGACTCCATTTCAAAAAACAAAAACAAAAGAATAAATGATTAATTGATAAACTATGCATTATTTCATGTAATATTATGAATACAATGATGAACTGTGTTTCTCTGCATAAAACTTTTAGGTACGTATTTTATAATCTGTTACAAAATAGTTGGGTGGAAAAACTCCCACCATATACAAAATGAAAAGGCAAATGACAGCCTGGGAAAAATGCTTGCAAAACATATGCAAAGATTCCATATTCCCAATAGAGAAAAAAGTCTTATAGATCAACAGGAAGGATATAAATGCTGCAATAAAAGACATGAACATGCAATTAACAAAAGAAATTCAAATTGCCAGCAAATATTAAAAATGTTCAGAATTACTATCAACCAAAGAAATGCAAATTAAACAATACTTTTTTTTTTCTTTTAAATTGGCAATGGTTAAAGGACTATAATGGCTTGTGTTGAAGTTTTGTGGTATATGGGCACTCCCGATACCACTTACATGGAAGACAGTTGGCTATATGAATTAAGATCTTCAAAAACCTTTATACTCTTTGTCTCAGTAGTTCCACTTTATAATCAGACTCCCACAAATATTTATATATGTGAATGTTCACATTGTAGTGTTATATATGAAATTTTTTAATGACATAATTAGAATATGGAATTATGATCCATCTGTGGACCATTAAAAATTGAATGCTGCCTTTAAAGCTAACTTCTGCAGCATTTTTAAGTTTGGATGATGGTAACAGAGGTTATAAGAGAAGACAGCACAGACGCCATGAGTATTACCAAAAGGGGAGTGTCGGGCAGCAAGGAGAACCTTTATTGATTTCTCAAATTCTGGGAACCCCCTGACTTCTCACAACTCTTCAAGGTAAATACATACATTAAATTCTAACAATATCCCAGAGTCATACACTTAAAGGTTTAGCATTTGCTACAAATCTGTGGTATATAAATCCAAGCCACAAAAGCATTGTTAAAGTTTCTTACACAGCACTCAATGCTTGTCTACTCCCTTTTTATTTCTGACTTTTCTGTTGCTTCAGTTCTATCTTCAAAATAAAATGAAAAGTTAAATGAAATCAAGGGTTAGCACAATCTTGATTTATTTATTTCTGAGGCACTGTCATTTTAAGTTAGATTACCTGCAGCTTAATTCTTAAATTTAAGTGATTGCTAGTGTTTAAAATGCAAAGATTTAACGTATTTTATGTATTTAGCAATTTCAGTTATAAAACATTTAGTGGATGAATTATGACAGTAAAAAAAAAAAAAAAAGCAAAACATTTTGAACCTTCAATTTGAACCTATGCTATTGAATCTTGGAAGATTTGACCCATAAGATATTTAGAACTTGTCACTGGCTTTTGCTCTGCTATCACTTTAAGCAGTTAATAACTGTTGGTAGAATGATTAAAAGTATTTATGGAATTGGATTATTAATATATAGAAAAATCATAGACAGTAAGAGATTCCTGAAATATCTGGGTGCATATCTTAATTTACTCATTATTTGCTAAGTCAGAGATGACACACTGATGTCCAGCAAGTGAACCGCAGGCTGACTTTGAGACACTGATTCCTGTATCCTCAGAGCAGCCAGGCTATGGTCTCGGACTTCGGGACTGTTCTCCTAATATTCACCATCTGGCCATCTCCAGAGAAACCAGTTGCAGAGCACATGGGTCAGCCTATCGAAAACAAAGGATCCATAGAACTGCTAGATAATTTTGCCTTTTAGGTGTCCAAGAATAGGATAACAAGTCTGAGATCAGACTGGCAGGAGGTGTGCGGGCAGTGCAGGTCTGGAAGAAATATTGGTACTGGGCCAGGCGTGGTGGCTCACGCCTGTAATCCCAGCACTTCGGAAGGCTGAGGTACATGGATCACCCGAGGTCAGGAGTTTGAGACCAGCCTGGCCAACATGGTGAAACCCTGTCTCTACTAAAAATACAAAAATTAGCCAGGCGTGGTGGTGGGCACCTGTAATCCCAGCTACTCGGGAGGCTGAGACAGAAGAATTGCTTGAACCTGGGAGGCGGAGGTTGCAGTTGAGTTGAGATCACGCCACTGCATTCCAGCCAGCCTGGGGGGCAGAGCAAGACTCTGTCTCAAAAAAAAAAAAAAAAAAAAAAAAAAAGAAAAGAAAAGAAAGGGAAAAGAAATAATGTTACAGTAGGAGCTAGTCAGGTATGAGCAGGGCAAGAGAAGACCCCACCCCAACAAAATCCAGGAGTGTTGGGCAACCATCAGATGATGGTCAGGCTGTTGTTAACTGGTTCGTTAAAGCAGTAATTGGTCACAGCTGGTGCAAGGGAAAGGCAGGCTCCTAATAGATAGAAAACACCTGAAACTGATCAGCAGCTTCCCGATAAGATCTCAGGAGTACGGAGAAGTAATGCAAGATCCCGGAAGTATGCCAACGTATAAAATTCCAAGTCAAGAGGTCAAGCTGGGCACTGGGTTTCTCAAGTTGCCCGCTTGGCCCTCTTCCAAGTTGTACTTTCCTTCTTTTCTTTCCTTCCTTTCCTTATTGTTAAAAAGCTTTTTAATAAACTTTCACTCCTGCTCGGAAACTTACCTCTGTCTCTCCTTCTGCTTTATGCCCCTCAGTTGAATTCTTTCTTCTGAGGAGGCAAGAATTGAGGTTGCTGCAGACACCTATGGATTCGCTGCTGGTAACTTAGGGTAATTCCAATCTCTGCCACCACTAACAAAGTGCTACCAAAAAAAAAAAAAACTCTCCCAAAGCAATCAACTTTGAAATAGACAAAATAATTAATAAATGAACCAACAAGTTGTTGGAAACTTTACATAGAAAAGAATACGTACTAACAAATTTCAAAATTAATTAAAACTAATTAAAAACTAAAACATAATTAATCAAAATTAAGGTGCAAAAAATTGGAGTGGCTTAACTACCCTTTTTAGAAAATTTATCAGGAATTAAAATGAGTTAGCCATGTTACATCAAGTCAGTACTTCCATGGTAAATTTCATTTCCATTGGTTACAATTATGGCTAGAATCCTTGTATTCGAAAATAAGAGTCAGAACATCTGGGGAATCATAACAGGATCAAAATGGGAAGTATCACGCCTATAATCCCAGCACTTTGGGAGGCCGAGGTGGGCGGATCACCTGAGGTCAGGAGTTCAAGACCAGCCTGGCCAACATGGTGAAACCCCATCTCTACTAAAAATACAAAAATTAGCCAGGTGTGGTGGTGGGAGCCGGTAATCCCAGCTACTCCAGAGGCTGAGGCAGGAGAATTGCTTGAACCCAGGAGATGGAGGTTACAGTGAGCTGATATCACATCATTGCACTCCAGCCTGGGTGATAGAGCGAGACTCTGTATCAAAAAAAAAAAAAAAAAAGGAGTTGCATTGTTCACCGACGACTTTGCGAAACCTGTAAGATGGAGAAGAATTAAGAGAGAGGGCCTCCTTTTTCTTTCTTTCCTTCCTTCCTTCCTTCCTTCCTTCCTTCCTTCCTTCCTTCCTTCCTTCCTTCCTTCCTTCCTTCCTTCCTTCCTTCCTTCTCTTTCTTTCTGCTTTGTCTTGTCTTGTCTTGTCCTGTCCTTCAGCCTCCCTCTGTTGCCCAGGCTGGAGTGCAGTGGCACAAGCACAACTCACTACAGACTCAACCTCCCTGGCTCAAGTTATCCTCCAGTCTCAACCTCCCAAGTACCTGGGACTGCAGGCACAAGCCAATACACCCAGCTAATTTTTAAGGTTTTTTTGTAGAGACAGGGTCTTGCCTTGTTGCTCAGGCTGATCTCAAACTCCTAGGCTCAAGCAATCCTCCTACCTTGGCCTCCCAGAGTGCTGGGATTACAGGTGTGAGCCGCCACACTCGGCCCGGACAGGGCTTCCTACCACTCCCCACCAGCATCTCTACTGAGCCCACGAACTGACCTGTATTCCAATACCACTTAGTCCAGCCTATGAAACAAGCCATGACTCTCATCAATTCTTCCCTTCCTTAGAATGAGCCTTGATGCTGTTCTTAAAGTAAGTCATATTTGATGTCCTTCACCCATTTTGACTGATCTTAGACTCGGGTGCCAATGTTTCCCAACCCATGGTTCCCATCTATTCATCAAATCATCCAGTCAGAAGAAAAGACAGTTAATTCATGCTCACAATGTATTCACAGAACAGCCTTTACCTCCTGCTTCTTACTGTTTACCCACCCATTGTTTCACAGAGCTCAGGTTTGGGTGAGTGATAACAAGAAAATAGATAAACGGAAATGGGTGGGTGGTGGGGGTATAGGAGAGAGTGAGCAGGAAGAAAAAGATTGGAGACACGTAGTACCTTTTTTTTTTTTTTTTTTTTTTTGAGACAGAGTCTTGCTCTGTCACCAGGTTGGAATGCGGTGGTGCGATCTTGGCTCACTGCCTTCCAGGTTCAAGCGATTCCTCTGCCTCAGCCTCCTGAGTAGCTGGGGCTACAGGCCTGTGCCACCACGCCTGGCTGATTTTTTTGTATTTTTTAGTAGATACGGGGTTTCACCATGTTGGCCAGGCTGATCTCGATCTCCTGATCTTGTGATTCACCCACCTTGACCTACCAAAGTGCCGGAATTACAGGTGTGAGCCATGGCGCCCGGCTGTGGTACCATTTTTTAAAATCAGAAAACAGTAACAGTGAAAACACTGGATATCTGGATTTTCTAAATAATAATATTTGTTTGCACATACGCTTTATTCACCTTAAGTTCTCGCTACCCTTCACTTTAAGACAAAATATTTTATTTCACTGGGATTATCATCATGAAATATATATATTTTTTGACATGGAAACTGGAAATGTGGATTCTGTAACAATAATGACTGTGTTTATAGCCGTAATGTTAATCAGTTCCATTCTACTGCTAGACTACAGTATAGTAAAGTAAAACCAAAATTTTACATGTGTCCTCAGTGTATCCTTACTTTTTGTACTGTTTCTATCTTCTAGATGTACTATTTTCTGAACACCAGAATTCAGCAGAGCACCTGGCACCAAACAGGATCGACAATCATTTAATAAGTAAATGAATGAGTGATGTCCATACAACCTAGACATGACTGACATTCACCCTTTTCTTTCTTTCTTTCTTTCTTGAGAAGGGGTCTCACTCTGTCACCCAGGCTGGAGTGCAGTGACCTGTCATGGCTCACAGCAGTCTCAAATTCCTGGGTTCAAGTGATCCTCAGCTTCCTGAGTAGCTGGGACTACAGGGGTGCACCACCACACCTAGCTATATTAAAATTATTTTTGTAGAGAGGAGGTCTTGCTCTGTTGACCAGTCTGGACTCAAACTCCTGACCTCAAGTGATCCTTCTGTCTTGGCCTCCCAAAGTGCTGGGATTACAGATGTGAGCCACTTCGCCAGCCCACTGTTTTATTTTTGTGAGTATGTTGTGGGTTTATATTTATAAATTGGGTGGGGAGAAGATCCCCTTGCTTCTTGAGATCATTTTACCTTTCTTGCTTAGAAAGAAAGGTAAATAATAATAAAGTATAGGTAAATAATAATAATAATAAATAATAAAGGTAAATAATTATTTACCTTTCTTGCTTAGAAAGGTAAATAAATGATTTGAAAGTGCTTATTGGAGGGTAGTTTTTTTTTTTTTAAATGGAAAGTGACTCAAAAGTGAAGTCTCAGTTGAAGACCTCTTTTTTTTTTTTTTTTTTAAGTCTTACTCAAAAGGAAGTGAGTATGAGGTGAATTGCATTAATCTAAAGTACTGCAGAGATGAAACTTAAAGCAGGAAGCAACATACCATGAGTGTACTGGAAGGGAACACATTTGTGTCATGTGAAGAGACATGACAAAAACAGCCCTTCTTAAATTATTTGTGGCAATAGTGATCACATTCATTTTAATTTTGCCGGAATATTTCAAGATACCGAAAGGTGAGTTTGTAATTGTAATCTAGCTTTGCCTTCTTAATTTTAAAAAATTAGTGTCAGCTAGTGGTTACAGAAAAGATCCTCTTTTTGGATACATGCTGCATAGGCTGAAATTCTAGATCTGAAAAACTAATAAAATAAAACAAGATTGCAATTGTAGTTGACTGTTACATAGTACAGTAACCTAATTCATAGTACTTAATTATCGTAGCATACCTAAAAATGAAAATATTTAAAATCTGTAGTCAAGATTTCAGACATTGAGATTACAACAATCTCATCATGATTTTGCTCTT
Organism: Macaca nemestrina; assembly: GCF_043159975.1. NCBI lineage: Eukaryota > Metazoa > Chordata > Mammalia > Primates > Cercopithecidae > Macaca > Macaca nemestrina. Next base: position 158,460,201 of record NC_092127.1, read on the forward strand.
TGAAACACTTTCTTCAAAGCAGCTTTTTTGTTGTTGTTGTTGTTGTTGTTGTTGTTGTTTTGTGGGATGGAGTCTCTCTCTGTCGCTCAGGCTGGAGTGCAACGGCCCAATCTTGGCTCACTGCAACCTCTGCCTGCTGGATTCAAGCAATTCTCCTGCCTCAGCCTCCCGAGTAGCTGGGATTATAGGCGCCCACCACCACATCTGGCTAATTTTTGTATTTTTAGTAGAGACGGGGTTTCACCATGTTCAGACCAGGCTGGTCTTGAACTCCTGACCTCGTAATCCACCCACCTTGGCCTCTGAAAGTGCTGAGATTACAGGCTTGTGCCACCGAGCCTGGCCCAAAGCAGCTTTAAGTATGCGTTTACTTTCTGGAATTCTTTAATGAAGAAAGTGATATTTATTGTGTTAAAAATTCTAGAATTCCCTCTACTACAACTATTTCACACAGATAACTTACTGTCACCTTTTGACAAGAAAAAGCATTTATGTATTTTGAAAATACAATTAAAATAAGATGGGTGCAAATTTAAACAGATGTGTGTTTATGTATTTGTAACTGGAGAAAAATGGAACAAAGTTAACTTTGTGAACATTTCAGAAAATTGTAATACAATCGCTGAAACCTAGATTAGGAAAATAAATAGGTATAAATTTAAACTATTTTGATATGCTAGCAAAGGACTTGCAAATGTATTAATGTGAGTGTTCAGATGGTAATTGTGCTCCCTAGCACTTAAAAAGAAGGAAGGGTGAAAAGAAAAGGCTGTATTCTATCATTAAATAGTCTTTATATGAATTGGATTAAAATCAGAGAAAAACTCATATTTGATGATTTGCTGCAATGAATATTTATTGTTGCATATACGTAATGCTAAGTAGCCAGATAAAAATATTTTTGCTAATTATATTTGATGACATATTTCAGTGATTATTTGATGTTGCATTTATATGATGCTAAGTCGTGAGTTAAAAATATTTTTGCTAAATAAACACTATGACTACAATTTGGTTTTCTGGCATTATGTTACTTAGATGAAGCAATCATAGCACATATTTTCAATGCTTGATTCCACTGGGTTATAAAGAGAATAGTTAGAATAAAGATAATCTAATTTTAAGATATTGTGGGCTGAGAGTAAGCTCATTTAATAGTTATCCAGAGTAGGTTCTATCTATATATCTATCTAGCTATCTAACTAGCTATCTACATCCAGCACCTCTTAAAAATCAGGTTGGATCTAATAAAAACCAGGTAATCATCCCCAAAATGACTTAATTAACTATTGGTTAGTACTTTATGAGAACTGATGGCTACAGGAGCACGTTAAAGATTTTCATTTTGGGGCAGATACATAGTTCTTTTAGTTTTTGTTTCTCAAAGTAAGAAGCATGGCCTTCTGGAGCAGTGGTAAGTAGAAAGAAGACAGATGAAGCACAGAGAAATTATTAGTGGGGGACAGATGGGAGCCCCTTCTATTGGTGGGTAGAAGAAAGAGCTCTTATAAAATCCATGTTAGCCAAACTTCCTTGGCCTAATAGTAATGTGTCAGTGTTCTTCTTCACCTTGTCAATAATCAACCATCATTTATGATGATGTTTGTTCTCTTGCTTTCAAAACTGGTTACATCAGCTCCCAATACCTTTACTGCCTTCCCAAACTTAAAATAGCTGTTTCTTTTCTCCTGGTCCAAGAATAGCATAGATATTACTCCAAATTCTTTCTGGGTTGATGGATTTTTTTTTTTTTTAAGAGACAGGGTCTTGCTATGTCGCCTAGGCTGACTCCGGGGCTCAGGCAATCCTGCCTCAGTCCCCAAGCAGCTGGGACTACAGGCACATACCACCACACTCAGGTGGATTTATTGGGGCATTTTGTTTCAAAGGAACCCTACTTGGGGGGCCAACAAACAAAAATGTTCAAAAACCACTGTCTTCTTTTACATTATTTAGTGGTAGAAGGAATTTTGCACAGAGCTGCCATAAACAAAAAGTTGATTACTAGGCAAAATGTTATACACATGCAATTGTGCAATAATAATAAAATAATAATAATAATAAAAACGATTATATTTTTATAATGGTTTATAGATCACCAGGAACATCTTTTTGTAGCCTCATTTAATATATCCCATATTGATTAAATGAAGAAAACTTGGACATAATTGTCTTGGTTTTTAAAAATTAGTTCTTAATCACAATAATAGTTGACCTATGAAATGAGTTAAATTAACAACTAATACTAAATGAAATAGCTAGTAAAATGACTTGATGATAAGCAAGAGTGTTCTAGAAGTGCTACAATTAACCTTGTGAAATTCCCCTGTCTAGTCTTACTTTGTAAGTTTGTCTTTTTTTTCTTCATTTTTTTCTCATGTTCTATTCACTTTAATTTCTAAGATAAATATTATAAAATAATTTTACTTATAAATTATTCACTGATACCCTGTCTTTAACATGTCAAATGAATTCAAAAGGAATCTTAATGAGGAATAATATACTCATGAGGTTTAATAGATTTGATTTCAAAATAATAAACCCTCTGAAGTCCTAAGTTAAAAATAAAGCACCTTGTTTGATCATTTTTCATCAAGAATGTATCTGAGTCTCTGAGTAATTATTAGTAGGAATATTCCATTATCACAATTACACAGTATAAGCTATTTGGTTTTAACTTTACCAAAAAAGGGAGCTACTTCAACACTGTTTGAGACTTATAATGGGTTTGCATTGGCTATGCACTACTAGCCAGATAACCTATTTTACAGCAGTGTTTTTTAACCTTTCCATTTATTTGAAAGGCAGCTAATATATAGTAGTTAATATAATGGTTTGATGCATTTGTATTACATGTAGATAATGGAGATACAAAAGGGAGTGGTGGATATATTTTGATTCAGAGCTTCTTGCAATTAGGGGAGCTGGCTTACTCCCAAATAAGAGACTTTCCAAGCTGTTTTTGTTGGACTTACAGTGTTTAAGAGAGAGAGACTTGGCTAACTCTCGTGTAAATCCCAGTCATCTTTTATTTATTTATTCTTTCACCTGTGATAGAAACCTGGGGCTACAAAAATGAAAGGCAACTCTTCCATCAAGGAATTTTCAGTCGGGGGGAATGACTGACTGGCAAACAACTAAATAAAATACAGGAATTAACTAAAACAGGGATGTAAACAAGATGCGATGGGAACATACACATTGCTTCCACATCAGTCTCTGGGAGGACATTCTTTGTATTTCCATTTGCAAAGAGAAATAATTGTCAGAGTTTGAATGATCAGCTAATATGCCTTCTTATCTGTTTGCAAAAGCACTTTTCAAGAGATGATGATTATTAAATAAAATATTCTCATATCGGTATATCAATAGTTCCTGAAAGAGGAAATTGCAGTGAGTCACACAAGTGTACTCCCAATGATTTGTGGTGATACAGGCTAGGAACAGCACAGATGAGTCCGGGTGCGGTGGCTCACGCCTGTAATCCTAGCACTTTGGGAGGCTCAGGCAGGTGGATCACCTGAGGTCAGGAGTTTGAGACCAGCCTGACCGACATGGTGAAACCCTGTCTCTATTAAAAATACAAAAAAATTAGCTGGGGCTAGGGGGCGGTGTAATCCCAGTACTTTGGGAGGCCGAGATGGGTGGATCATTTGAAGTCAGGAGTTCAAGACCAGCCTGGCCAAAATGGTGAAACCCTGTCTCTACTAAAAAACTAAAAATTAGCCGGGCATGGCAGCATGCACCTGTCATCCCAGCTACTCTGGAGGCTGAGACAGGAGAATCACTTGAACCCGGGAGGCGGAGGTTGCAGTGAGCCGAGATTATGCCACTGCACTCCAGCCTGGTGGACAAAGGGAGACGCCTTCACAAAAAAAAAAAAAGAAAAAAAAGGAAAGAAAGAAAGAGAGAGAGAGAGAAAGAGAGAGAGAGAGAGAGAGAGAGAGAAAGAAGGAAGGAAAGAAAGAAAGAAAGAAAGAAAGAAAGAAAGAAAGAAAGAAAGAAAGAAAGAAAGAAAGAAAGAAAAAAAAAGAAAATTAGCTGGGCATGGTGGTGGCGTGTGCCTGTAATCCCAGCTACTCTGGAGGCTGAGGCAGGAGAATCGCTTGAGCCTGGGAGGCAGAGGTTGCAGTGAGCTAAGATCACCCCATTGCACTCCAGCCGGGTGACGGAGCAAGACTCTGTCTAAAAAAAAGAAAAGAAAAGAAAAAGAAAAAAGGAATAGCACAAATGAAAACACCTCAGACCTAATTTTATCTAGCTGTTTTGACTTCCTCACTTTCTTTTAAGAGCCAAACTGACATAAACTCTGTTTACCAGCTTTCATTTCCCCTTCTATTTCACACTTTGTGATGGAAATGGTGGTATAATGAACAGTGAAATTGAAGAAAACAAAGAATAAAGGAACTATAGGATAAACTGACATAATATGAGCATATGTTCACAGTGTTTAAGTCTATGTTATAAAGACCACCACATCAAGGGTAATTGCAATTAATTTCCTGAAAGTGTTATTCTAGTTCTCAAAAATGAGCGCCCTTTTTTTTATTCATAAATATTTAATAAGTAATCCCCAGTAAGGCCTTATGACTATTCAGACAATTCTTTTTTAATTTTAACAAATACATTTACATGTGCCCGTAATATGCCAAGTACTTTGACATATATTTTACAAAACAATAATTCATTTTAATGTATTAAATATTTCTACTCATGATGCAGCATCATTCTCAAGAGAGAATGTTCTGAAAATCTTTAGAAAGAAGGAATAACACTAGATGGATAAATATACTTTGTGGTAAGATTTTGCTTCTTTTTAAAAATTTTTATTTATTTATTTTTGAGACAGCATCTCACTTTGTCACCCAGGCTGGAGTGCAGTGGCATGATCTTGGCTCACTGCAACCTCCAACCCCCTGGTTCAAGCCATTTTCCTGCCTCAGCCTCCCGAGTAGTGGAGACTACAGGTACCCACCACCATGCCCAGCTAATTTTTGTATTTTTAGTAGAGATGGGGCTTTGCTATGTTGCCAGTCTGGTCTTGAACTCCTGATCTCAAGTGATCCACCCGCCTCAGCCTCCCAGAGTGTTGGGATTACAGGTTGGAGCCACCACATCCAGCCAGATTTTCTTATTGAATTTTCTGAATCATTACAGTTTTAAAATGGCCACTAATGGACATGATATTTTCTTTTTTTTTTTTTTTTTGAGACGGAGTCTTGCTCTGTAGCCCAGGCTGGAGTGCAGTGGCGCAATCTCGGCTCACTGCAAGCTCTGCCTCCCGGGTTCACGCCATTCTCCTGCCTCAGCCTCCTGAGTAGCAGGGACTACAGGCGCCTGCCACCGCGCCCGGCTAATTTTTTGTATTTTTAGTAGAGACGGGGTTTTACCATGGTCTCGATCTCCTGACCTTGTGATCTGCCTGCCTCGGCCTCCCAAAGTGCTGGGATTACAGGCGTGAGACATTTTCATGTATGTATTTTAGGCAACTATGTGTTGGCAAAAAAAAGAAAATAAAAAATGTGTTAAATAAAATGCTTTTCATCACTTTGACAGAACTGGCTTTATTCTCTAATCTGTTAGGTTGCAATACCTACCAACAACCCTAGCTTAGGGTGCTTTCTAACTGCTTGTCTCATTGTTATGGTGGATAAATGCTCTCTTAGTGTATCTGTTTTGCTTTTTAATTTTTTTAAAAAATTTTTTTAAGAGAGACAGGGTCTTGCTTTATGGCCCAGGCTGGACTCCAATTCGTGGGTTCAAGTGATCCTCCCACCTCAGCCTCCTGAGTAGCATATCATTTTTGCTTTAATAGAAAAAAAAAAAGACTTTCTTTAAAACATTCATATGGTGATATATCTTCCACTTACTCTGTTCTGTTTCTTTTCTCTTATCACTTATATTTTATTACCTATATGATTTATTTATTATGCATTTTAAAAAATTATCTGATTTCTCCAAATAGAATGTAGCTCCATGAAACCGAGGTTTTGTCTGCTTTGTTCACTGATGTGTTTCAAGCAGTTAAGAGAGTGTCATTCATATTTGGGGCACTCAGTGAGTATGTTGAGGGAGCAAACTTGCTGAATCATACGGCTGAGGAAATCAAAAGAAAACCTTGAAGGAGGCATTTCTGATCTGACGTTCCCCAACATCTTGTGATTTAGGCAGGCCGAGTGTTATCCTCATATTTTTGAAAGATTAAGCTTCATCACAAACCTAGAGATTTTAGGTTGTGCTAGCGTGTGAAATTTATTTTGCAGAATATTTTACTTGTAAAGAAAGATATGTGTCTTTTTACCCGGAGTCATTTTCCTGCCATTGTCTTTATCTACAGGGAATTTCATAATATTCATTTACTGCTCTTATTTTGACAAGTAAAATGAGCAGTCTCCTGTGTCTCAAACCTGCCTTTCGAATATTGCTACGGTATGTTAAAAGTTATCCCAAACTTTGCTCCCTGCCTCCAGCAAACATTTTAAATGGTCTTTCCCAAATATCCTATGAATAAATCCATAGTCCCTTGCTCCTGATTTGGCTGACACTACAGATATATCACCCATACACAATATGATATGTTTTTCCCCATTTCCTGCTCAGTATTACCAGAGAGCCTTCAATGATTGGCCCCCAAATTGAAATATAATCTAGTTTTTGCTATTGAAGTGGATACTCTTTTTGAGTTTATTCCAATCTTTTTTTTTTTTTTTTTAGACAGAGTTTTGCTGTGTCACCCAGGCTGGAGTGCAGTGGTGCGATCTCAGCTCACTGCAACTTCCGCCTCCTGGGTTCAAGCAATTCTCTTGCCTCAACGTGCCGAGTAGCTGGGATTACAGGCGCCCCCACCACGCCCGGCTAATTTTTTGTATTCTTGGTAGAGACGCGGTTTTGCCATGTTATCCAGGCTGGTTTCAAATTCCCGAGCTTAGGCAATCTGCCCGCCTCGGCCTCCCAAAGTGCTATAGGCATGAGCCACCACCCCTGGCCTATTCCGATTGTTAAAAAGGGCAGACCTGTGACCAAAGGAAAATATCATACGTTAATGAATGTCTCTGTAAATTAGTCAGCTAAACCATAAGGTCTCTCCTATCCTGGCAGCTAATATTTTTAAATTGCTGAATTATGCTATAGAATAACTAATCATGTGAAAGAGTTTTAGAAATAATCGACTACTTTTTTAACAGGCATAATTTACATACAATAAAATGGAACGATCTTTTTAAAAAAAACTTTTATTTTAAGCTCATGGCTACATGTGCAGGTTTGTTATATAGGTAGATCCATGTCACGAGGGTTTATTGTACAGATTATTTCATCATCTAGGTATTGAGCCTGGTACCCATTAGTTATTTTTCCTGATCTTCTCTCTCCTCCTACCCTCTGGTGGGCCCCAGTGTCTGTTGTTCCCCTCTATGTGTTCTCATCATTTAGCTCCCACTTATAAATGAGAACATGTGATACTTGGTTTTCTGTTCCTGTGTTAGTTTGCTAAGGATAACGGCTTCCAGCTCCATCCATGTTTCTGCAAAGGACATGATCTCTTTCTTTTTTATGGCTGCATAGTATTATAAATGGTGTATATAATACCACATTTTCTTTATGGAAAGATCTTAAGTGTTCAGTTTCATGAATTTTGACATTTGTGTGCACCTATGTAACTACTATCACATACCAGATACAGATTTACATCACCCCAATAAAGATTCCTCTGACTCAGCCGGGCATGGTGGCTCATGCCTATAATCCCAGGACTTTGGGAGGCTGAGATGGGCAGATCGCCGGAGGTCAGGTGAAACTCTGTCTCTACTAAAAACACAAAAATTAGCTGGGCGTGGTGGCACGTGCCTATATTTCCAGCTACTCGGAAGGCTGAGGCAGGAGAATCACTTGAACCTGGGAGGGTGATGGCTGCAGTGAGCTGAGATGGTACCATGTCACCGCAGCCTGGGCAAAAGAGCAAGACTCCATCTCAAAAAACAAACAAACAAACAAACAAACAAACAAACAAACAAAAGATTCCTCTGGCTATTTCCTTTCAAATCTCCTCCCACATCCCCAAGGTAACATCTGACCTGTGTCACCATAAGTTAGTTTTGTCTCTTCTTCTATTTTGTGTAAATGGACTTATCACACAGTAAATATTTAAATATTTTTGGTCTGCTTTTTGTTTGTTTGTTTTTGAGATGGAGTCTTGCTCTGTCACCCAGGCTGGAGTGCAGTGGTGCCATCTCAGCTCACTGCAACCTCTGCCTCCTGGTTCAAGCGATTCTCCTGCTTCAGCCTCCTGAGTAACTGGGCCTACAGGTGCCCACCACCATGCCTGGATTTTTTTTTTTTTTTTTTTTTGTATTTTTAGTAGAGATGGAGTTTCACCAAGTTGGCCAGGCTAGTCTCGAACTCCTGACCTCAAGTGATTCGTCCACCTTGGCCTCCCACAGTGCTGGGATTACAGGCATGAGCCACCGTGCCCGGCCTGGTCTGGGTTCTCTACTTAACATGTTTCTGAGATTCATCCATGCTATTGAGTGATTCAGTAGCTCCTATCTTTTTGTTGCAAAGTACTCCATTACATACATACACAGCATTTGTCCCTTTATCTATTGGTTTATTTCCAGTTTGGGCTATTATAAATATGCTGCTATGAATATTATTGTACAAATGTTTGTGTCAGTGTATGTTTTCATTTCTATTCAGTAACGCTCTAGTCGTGGAATACCTGGGTGTCTTAGTCAGCTTGGGCTGCTATAACAAAGTGCTGTAGACTGAGTAGCTTGTAAACAACAGCCTTCACAGTTCTGGAGGTTGGAAGTCCAAGATCAGTATGCCAGCATGGCTGATTCTGATGAGGGTCCTCTTCTGGGTTGCAGAATGCTGACCTGACTTTTCTTTGTATTCTTACAGGATGGAAAGAGAACTAGTTACCTTTCTGGTCTCTTCTTATAAGGGCACTGATCCTATCCATTAGCTCTTCACTCTCATGACCTAATTATCTCCCACAGACCCCACCTTCAAATACCATCATATTGGAATTTTAGGGGGACACAAATGTTCACTCCATTTCACTGGGTATATTTAATTTTACAAGAAGCTGCCAAATGTTTCTCCAAATTGGTTGTACTAGCAATATGTCTAGTAGCAAAAAAATTCTCATTTTTTCTAGTTTATATTTAATATACTGAATCAATAACATTTAGAATATGTATAGTCAAAGAAATAATCTACATTTCTTTCAAAGTTCCCTGACAACTAGTTAATGAGGCCTTGGGAAAATATGAGTTGACCTAGAGTAGCCTCTGGTGCACCTATTATCTGTCAAATAATGAAGATTTTAATGTAAGTTTTCACTTATTTGTAGAGGTCAATGGATGGTTGAGATTTCTTTTCTTGCAGTCATACCCTGAAAAATACTCCTGGCACAAAATATCTAAAAATGTGTAATACAATGTATTTAAAACTTTAGAAATGTAGAGTTGAACTGTTGAGAAAATAAGACTTCTTGGAGGCAGAAAATGAGTAGGAATTATAAATACATATGGGTAAGCAAGAGTGAACAAATTAGTGCCTCGGGAGCATCTGCAAATCTCTGGTGGCCTGGAATTTCAGTTTCACTGGGTCATATGTCAGGAGACAGAAGGCAAAGTCTAAGACTGAGATATGACTGAGATACTATAAAGTGATATGCTCCATAAAACAGTAACCTAGGACAAATTATGTCTGGTTTTGAGGAAACTTGTCTGTCTTCGCTTTGGCTATGGGTGGAGAAAGGAAGAAGAGTCCTTTGAGAGTTTGTAAACACAGCTGGCCATAAGTAGGATGTTGAGGATCATTACCTGTGAGGTGTGAAAAGTCCAATCCAGGAACATAGTTAAAGTCACTTTGGGTTAATGGTGCCATTAGACACCCATCAGAGGAAAACACCAATCCTCTCTGGAGGAAAACATCTTTACACCATTCCTCAAATAATCTCCCAAAGTGAAATTCCAAGGAACAATAGCTATTGGACAAACTCAATGGACAAGAATCAACAGAAACAACAAACAGCAGAATTGGATCTTCAAGGAATTCAGATATTGGAATTATGAAATATAAAATAGAAAATAGTTTGTTTCAATACATAAAATCAAAAAGTATAAGTAAGCACAGGAGAATGTAATCAGACTCATTTCACACCATGTACAAAACCCAACTCAAAATGGATTAAAGACTTGAAGACCTAAACTATAAAACTACTAGAAGAAAACATAGGGAAAAAGATCTATGACATTGGTCTGGGCAATTATTTTTTCGGTTATGATCCATAAAACAGGCAATAAAAGCAGAAATACATAAATGAGATTGTATTAAACTAAAAATCTTCTGCATAGCAAAGGAAACAACTGAGTGAAAAGAAGTCTATAGAATGAGAGAAAACATTTGCAAACCATATATATGATAAGGATTTAATATCCAAAATATATAAGGAACTCAGACAACTCAGCAAGAAAATAACCTGATTAAAAAATGGGCAAAGGACACTGAAGAGACATTTCTTTTTTCCCTTTTTTTTTGAGACAGGGTCTCACTATGTTGCCCAGGCTGAAGTGCAGTATGGCTCACTGCATTTTTGACCTCCTAGGCTCAAGCGATCCTCCCACCTCAGCCCCTTGAATATCTAAGACTACAAGTGTGGGTCACCACACTGGCTAATTTTTAAATTTTTTTTCGTAGAGATGAGGTCTCACTATGTTGCCCAGGCTGGTCCCAAACTCCTGGGCTCAAGTGATCCTCCTCAAAAAATTCAAAATTAGGCTGGGTGTGGTGGCTAACACCTGTAATCTCAGCACTTTGGGGAGGCCAAGGTGGGCAGATCATGAGGTCAAGAGATTGAGAACATCCTGGCCAACATGGTGAAGCCCCGTCTCTACTAAAAATACAAAATTTAGCTGGGCGTGGTGGCATCAGCCTGTAGTCCCAGCTACTTGGGAGGCTAAGGCAGGAGAATCGCTCGAACCTGGGAGGTAGAGGTTGCAGTGAGCCGAGATTGTGCCACTGCATTCCAGCCTGGTGACAGAGTGAGACTCCGTCTCAAAAAAAAAAAAAAAAGAATTCCAAATTAGAATATCTTGGGATTACAGGCGTGAGCCACTGCGCCCGGCCAAGATATCTTAAAATAACCAGGGATGAATGCAGATTGTCTTTAAAAAGTTTAAAGGAACAATAGTCTGATAGCTCACCTCTTGAAAACAACAATGAAAATCAGAAGGCAGTGAAAAATGCCTGCAAAGTGCTGAAGCAAAATTATTGTTGATCTAGAGTTGGTGAGATGTATATTTTCAGATAAACAACACAGAATTTACAATCATCGGACCCTCAGTGAAAGAACTTCTAAAGAATTAGCTGTAGGAGAAGGAATGTAATCCCAGAAGGAAGGGCAGAGATGCAAGAAGAAATGGCAAGGAAGAAAACCTCAACAACAATTATAAACGTGTGACTAAATCTAAACGAATCCTGAAAATATTAGTTGCATAAAATTTAAAAACTCAACTAATTTGTATGTCAGTGAAAAAACAAGATAGAACTAAAATGCTGTGTAAAAGTAGCATTTAAGTCAGGAAGCAGATGATTTGAGTTAAAGTATTCTCAGACCCTTGTATTGTTTGAGAAGGCGTTACTGTTGATTGACTTTAGGCTTTAAGAATGAATGTTAAAAATTACGATGGTAACTACTAAAATAATAGAAATATAGTATCTAACCTCACATAACTAAAGTGAAAAATAATGGAATGAGAAAAAAAAAATCACTGAATCAATTTATCGGCCAGAAAGGCAAGAAACAATAGAAAGCGTGGTACAAATAGGAAGCATTAATAATATGGTATAATTAAATCTAAATATACCAATGATCCCAGTAAATGTAAGTGGGCAAATCCATCCAGGTAAAAAGATGAAAAAATTAACAGACTAGATTTAAAAAGCAATTTCCAGAAATATGCCATTTAAAAGAGACCTATCTAAAGCGTTAAGATAAAAGTGAAAAGATGAGAAAAATATATGGAACAAATAGTAACTGAAGAAAGCACATGCCATTGTATTAATGTAAGATTTTAAGATTAACATCATTACCAGCAATAAAGAAGGTCAGGATATATGGATAGAAGTTTCAATTCACAAGAATATGCATCAATTCTAAATTTATATGCCCCAACCACGATAGCTTTAAAGACAATTATAAATCCAATATTTAGTGGGAGATTTTAAACATACTTCCCAGTTATAAAATACAACCAGGTGAAGAATAAGAATATAGACAGTTCAAACAATTCAAATAGCTAGTTTTATCTAATGGATATATTTAGAATATTGAACTCAACCTCTGGAACACATATTCTTTTCAGGGAATAAAAATACATACTTGATATGGTTTGGCAGTGTCCCCACCCAAATCTCACCTTGAATTGTAATAATCCTCACTTGTCAAGGGTGGGACCAGGTGGAGGTTATTGAATCATAGGAGTGGTTCCCCCATACTGTGTCTTGTGATAGTGAATAAGTCTCGTGAGATCTGATGGTTTTATAAATGGGAGTTCCCCTGCACAAGCTCACTTCCCTGCCACCATGTAAGACATCTCTTTACTCTTCCTTCACCTTTTGCCATGATTGTGAGACCTCCCCAGCCATGTGGAACTTAAGTCCATTAAACTTTTTTCCTTTATAATTTACCCAGTCTTGGGTATGTCTTTATTAGCAGTGTGAGAATAGACTAATAAAATACCAGACTATAAAAACAAGCCTCAATACATTTCAAGCAATTTTTAATATACATCTCTGACTAAATGAAATTAAATTAGATTCTAGGAACAAAAAGAAAGTTAAAATAGGTAACATATTTGGAAATTTAAAAAATTCACTTCTAAATAACCTATAGTTGAGAACAAGTTATAATGGAAATTAGAAAATACTAGTAACTGAATGATTAAAAAATACTATCTGTTTAAACTTATGCAATATTACCAAAACATATAACTTTAAATGCTTATACATAAAACATCAGAAAAAGAACAATAAGATAAACCCAGAAAGTAAAGGCAGGAAATAATAAACACAGGAGCAAAAGTCAATGAACTTAAAAGAATAGATATAGAAAGGATCAATAAATCACAAGTTGGTTCTTTCTTTTTTTTTTCTTTAGACGCAGTCTCACTCTGCTGCCCAGGCTGGAGTACAGTGACTCGATCTCAGCTCACGGCAACCTCTGCCTTCTAGGTTCAAGCAATTCTCCTGCCTCAGCCTCCCAAGTAGCTGGGACTACAGGCTTACACCACCATGCCAGGCTAATTTTTTGTATTTTAGTAGAGACGTGGTTTCACCATGTTGGCCAGGCTAGTCTTGATCTCCTGACCTCGTGATCCACCTGCCTTGGCCTCCCAAAGTGCTGGGATTACAGGCGTGAGCCTCTGCACCTGGCCAAGTTGGTTATTTTAAAGGACTAATTGTATGCACAAACCACTGGAAAGATTCATATGTTAGTGTATTAGTCCATTTTCATGCTGCTGATGAAGACATATATCATTTATAAGAAAAAAAAGAGGTTTAATGGACTCATAGTTCCACGTAGCTGGGGAGGCCTCACAATCATGGTGGAAGGCGGAAGGACATCTTACTTGGTGGCAGGCAAAGAAGGAATGAGTGCCAAGCAAAAGGGGATTTCCCCTTATAAAACCATCAGATCTCAAGAGACTTATTCATTACCATGAGAACAGTGTGGGAGAAACCGCCCCATGATTCAGTTATCTTCCACTAGAGGGAATTATGAGAGCTACAAATCAAGACGAGATTTAGGTGGGGACACTGCCAAACCATATCAGTTAGTTTCTTAGGGCTGCTATAACAAATGATCATAAACTTAGTGGCTTAAAACAACACAAATGTATTGTCTCACAGTGTAGGTTAGACATTCAACAGAGGTATCCCCGGGCTAAAATCAAGGTATAAGTAAGATTGTGTTCCTTTGTGAGGCTCTAGAAGGCAATCCATTTTCTGGCTGTTTCCAGCTTCTGGAAGCTGTCTGAATTCCTTGGCTCATGGCCTCCTTCCATCTTCAAAGTCAGCAATGGCCTGTTGAGTCTTTCTCATATTGTATCACTCTGACATTGACTCTTCTGCTACCCAATTCCACATTCATGATTACATTGGGTCCACCCAGATAATCCAGGACAATTTTCTTATTTTAAGATCAGCTGATTAACAACCTGAATTCTATCTTCTGCCTTAATTCTACTTTGCCATGTTGTATACTATATTGACAGGTTCCAGGAATTAAGATAGGGACATTTATTCTGCCTGCCAAAACTGAATAATAAAAAAAACGAGACAAGGTACAAGTAACTAATGTTAGAAATGAAAAAGGGGTATAACTATAGACATAGCAAAATTAAATATATAATAAGAGGATATTGTGAATAATTTATGTCAATAAATTTGAAACACAAAGACACATATCTAGGAAACTTAGGAAGCAACGGAAAGCCCAAGAGTTTTACAACAATTAAAGAAACTCATTCCATGGTTTAATCTTCTCTGTTTCAGATGATTTTCACACTAGTTTCAGATGATTTTTCAGGCAAGCTCTGCCAGACTTTCAAGAAACAGACCAAACAAATAAATGCAATTTTATGTAAATTTTTTCAAAACATAAAAAAGAGGAGACATTTATTTCTTTTTAAACAAAAAGATGAAAATTTTATTTACTGGGAAATTCTTGCTGATTTTTTGTGGTTGTTGTTGTTGAGATGGAGTCTCGGTTTGTTGCCCAGGCTGTAGTGCAATGGTACAATCTCGGCTCACTGCAACCTTAGCCTCCTGGGTTCAAGTGATTCTCCTGCCTCAGCCTCCTGAGTAACTGGATTATAGGCACGCACCACCATGCCTGGCTAATTTTTGTATTTTTAGTAGAGACAGGGTTTCACCATGTTGGCCAGGCTGGCCTCGAGCTCTTGACCTCAAGTGATCTGCCCGCCTCAGCCTCCCAAAGCTCTGGGATTACAGACATAAGCTACCACACCTGTCTCTTGCTGATTTTTTCATAGGGGTGTGACAAAAGCAACATCAGAATTTATTGTGATTCTATCTACAGAAGCTGGAGAAGATGATTTCATTTGTTCATTAAACCCCTCAATGTCTTCTACCTGCCTTTCCTAACCTTTACATTCAAAATTATCTTCCTGCCTATATATCTGTTAGTCAATAATCTTTCTTCCATTAAGTTTATGAAATTCTTCATGACGTGATATGGATTTTGACAGTGCTGTTTTTGATGTCATAATACATGGCAGAATGACTTGTGATAATATCACTTATAGTTTATTCAGGGGTCAGTAAACTATGGTCTTTTACAGCCTCTTTTGTTTAAAATGGTTGGGAAATAAAGAATATTTTATGACATAAAAATTATATTAAACTTGAAGTTTAGTATCCATAAATAAAGTTTTATTGTAATGCAGCTGTATTCATTTTTACATAAATTTTTTGTGGCTGTTTTCATTCTATAAGGTGAGAACTGTGTAGGTGCAACATAGATCATATGACCCACAAAGCCTAAAACATTTACTAAATGACCCTTTATAGAAACTAAGTTGCAGACCATGGCCTATATATTTACATTACACTACAATTATAAAATATAGGTGTTTGACAGTATTTAAACCTTTGGATGAATAACCTTACATAGTGAAATGTATAGGTATATCTATATTACAGATATATCCTCTTAATTTTTACCATTTTTCAGTTGGCTGTTTTAGCTTTTCTAAATACATAATTTTGTCTGTAAATAATTATAACAATTGAACTGGCGCAGTGGCTCACGACTGTAATCCCAGCACTTTGGGAGGCTGAGGTGGGCTGATCATGAGGTCAGGAGATCGAGACCATCCTGGCCAACATGGTGAAACCCCTGTCTCTATTAAAATACAAAAAATCAGCCGGGCATGGTGGGACGTGCTTATAGTCCCAGCTACTCGGGAGGCTGAGGCAGGGGAAATCGCTTGAATCCAGAAGGTGGAGGTTGCAGTGAGCTGAAATCATGCCACTGCACTCCAGCCTAGCGACAGAGCAAGACTCTGTCTCAATAAATAAATAAACCAATTATGTCATACTACTCTTTTTTTTTTTTTTTTTTTTTTTGAGACAGATTCTGGCTCTGTCGCCTAGGCTGGAGTGCAGTGGTCAGATCTCTGCTCACTGCAACCTCTGCCTTGCAGGCTTAAACCATCCTCCCACCTCAGCTTCCTGAATAGCTGGGACCACAGGCATGTGCCACCACGCCCAGCTGATTTTTGTATTTCTTTGTAGAGACGAGGTCTCACTTTGTTGCCCAGACTGGTCTTGAACTCCTGAGCTCAAGAGACCCACCCACAGTAGCCTTCCAGAGTGCTAGGATTACAGGCGTAAGCCACCATGCCCAGCCTCATACTACTCTTTTCCAACACTTCCAAGCATTGTTTCCTTCACTTCTTTCTTTCTTTTTTCCTTTCTTTTTTTTTTTTTTTGAGACACAGTCTCAATCTGTTGCCCAGGCTGGAGTACAGTGGCGTGATCTCGGCTCACTGCAATGTCTGCCTCCCCGGTTCAAGCAATTCTCCTGACTCAGCCTCCCAAGCAGCTGGGATTACAGGCACTTACCACCACGCCTGGCTAGTTTTTTTTTTTTTCTTTGAGACAGAGTCTTGCTCTGTCACCCAGGCTGGAGTGCAGTGGCGTGATCTTGGCTCACTGCAACCTCCACCTCCCAGGTTCACGCCATCCTCCTGCCTCAGTCTCCTGAGTTGCTGGGATTACAGGCACCTGCCCCACACCTGGCTAATTTTTGTATTTTTAGTAGAGATGGGGTTTCACCATGTTAGCCAGGCTGATCTCAAACTCCTGAACTCAAGTGATCCACCCGCCTCAGCCTCCCAAAGTGCTAGGATTACAGGCGTGAGCCACCACTCCTGGCCTATTTTTGTATTTTTACTAGAGACCAGGTTTCACCATGTTGGCCAGGCTGGTCTCAAACTCCTGACCTCAGGTGATCCGCCTGCCTCGGCCTCCCAAAGTGCTAGGATTACAGGTGTGAGCCACCATGCCTGGCCTTCTCCACCTATTTCTAATCAATGTTTCCTCCTAATTGCATTGGCAGATTTTCCTGGCAAATATTTATAGGGAAAATTTCTTGCTTTTTCATAACTTTGACATAAATATTTATAGTGTTTCACCACTAAAATATATTTACATCCGTATCCTTAGTGCTATAATATATTGATAATTTGGTCTGAGACAGATTTTATAATGTAAGACTATTTCTCTTTTGCAAAGAGGATTTATAATAATTTGCAAATAAATTGGATATTTATTAAGTGCTTTTTAAGCATCTAGATGTAGTTCATATTGTTTTAGACCCACTGATGTAATGTATTTCATTAATATCTTTTTAAGTACTGTATAATTTTTAAATTTTAGATTCAGAGGGTACATGTGCAGGTTTGTTATTGGGTATATTGCGTGATGCTGAGATTTGGGTTTCTAATGATCCCATTGCCCAAGTGGTGAACATATTACCCAATAGGTAGTTTTTAAGCCCTTGCCTCCTTCCCTGCCTCCCCACTTTGGGAATACCCAGTGTCTGTTGAGCCCATCTTTGTGTCTGTGTGTACCCAATGTTTAGCTACCACTTATAAATGAGAACATGTGGTATTTGTTTTTCTGTTTCTGCATTAATTTGCTCAGGATAATGGCCTTCAGCTGCAACCATGTTGCTGCAAAGGACATGATTTCAGTCTTTTTTATGACTGAATAGTATTCCATGGTGTATATGTACCATATTTTCTTTTATTGTTATTATTTTTGAGATGGAGTCTCGCTTTGTTGTCCAGGCTGGAGTGCAGTGGTGTGATCTCGGCTCACTGCAACTTCCGCCTCGTGGGTTTAAGCAATTCTCTGCCTCAGCCTCCCGAGTAGCTGGGATTACAGGTGCATGCCACCACACCTGGCTAATTTTTGTATTTTTGGTAGAGATGGGATTTCACCGTCTTGGCCAGACTGGTCTTGAACTCCTGACCTTGTGATCCACCTGCCTTGGCCTCCCAAAGTGCTGGGATTAGAGGCATGAGCCACCATGCCCGGCCCATATTTTCTTGATTCAACCTACCACTGATGGATTGATTCCATGTCTTTGCTACTGTGAGTAGTGCTGTGATAAACGTATGAGTGAAGGTGTCTTTTTGGTAGAACAGTTTATCTTCTTTTAGATATATTCCCAGTAATAAAATTACTGGGTCAAATGATAATTTCCATTTTCAGTTTTTTCAGAAATCTCCAAACTGCTTTCCACAGGACCTGAACTAATTCGTATTTCCACTAACAGCATATAAACTTCCCTTTTCTTTGCAACCTTGTGAATGTCTGTGATTTTTTGATTTTTTAAATAATGTCATTCTGACTAGTGTGAAATGGTATCTCATTGTGGTTTTGATTTCTATGTCTGTAATAATTAGTGATGTTGAGTATTTTTTAATATATTTGTTGGCTGCTTGGATGTCTTCTTTTGAGAAGTGTCTGTTCATGTACTTTGCCCACTTTTTAATGGGGTTGGTTTTTTCTTGTTGGTTTGTTTCAGTTCCTTATAGATTTTGTGTATTAGCCCTTTGTAAGATCCATAGTTTACAAATATTTTCTTCCATTCTGTAGGTTGGTTGTTTACCCTGTTGATAGTTTATTTTGCAGTGAAGAAATCCTTTAGTTTAATAAGGTTCCAATTGTCAATTTTTGTTTTTGTTGCATTTGCTTTTGAGGACTTATTCATAATTTATTTGCCTAAGTTCGTATCTAGAAAAGTATTTCCTAGGTTTTCTTTTAGGATTTTTATAGTTTGTAGTCTTACATTTAGATCTTTAATCTATCTTTAGTTAATTTTTGTATATAGTGAAAACGGTTCAGTTTCATTCTTTGCCTATGGTTAGCCAGTTTTCTCCACAGCATTTGTTGAATAGAGTAACCTTTCCCCAGTGTTTATTTTTGTCAGCTTCATCAAAGATCAGTTGGTTGTAGGTGTGCAGCTTTATTTCAGGGATCTCTATGCTGTTGCACTAGTCTATGTGTCTATTAATGTTTTTGTACCATTGCCATGCTGTTTTTGTTCCTCTAGCCTTGTAGTATAGTTTGAAGTTGGAAGACGTGATGCTTCTGGCTTTGTTCTTTTTGCTTAGGATTGCTTTGGCTATTTGGGCTATTTTGTGTGTTTGTGTTGGGGGGGTGGTTCATATGAATTTTAGAATAGTTTTCTCTAATTCTGAAAAGTGACATTGGTAATTTGATAAGAATAGTGTTGAATCTGTAGATTGCTTTGGGCAGTATGGACGCTTTAATGATATTGATTATTCCAATCCATGAGCATGAAATGCTTTTCTATTTGTTTGTGTTATCTATGATTTCTTTCAGCAGTGTTTTGTAGTTCTCCTTGTAGAGATCTTTCATTTCCTTGGTTAGATGTATTCCTAAGTGTTTTATTTCATGTTTTTTTATGGTTATTTTAAATGGAATTGCATTCTTCATTTGATTCTCAGCTTGAATGTTATTGGTGTATAGAAATGCTGCTGATTTTTGTATGTTGATTTTGTATCCTGAGACTTTGCTCAAATCATTAGGTCTAGGAGTCTTTTCACGGAATTTTAGGGTTTTCTGGGTATATAATCATATCGTCAATGAAGAGAGATAACTTGACTTCCTCTTTTCCTATTTGGATTCCTTTTATTTCTCTCTTGCTTGTTTGCCCTGGCTAGGACTTCCAGTACTATGTTGAACAGGAGTGGTGAGAGCTGATATCTTTGTCTTGTTCCTGTTCTTGGGGGCAGAACTTCCAACTTTTGCCCAGTCAGTACAATGTTGGTTGTAGGCTTGTGATAGACGGCTCTTATTATTTTGAGGTGTGTTCCTTCAATGTCTAGTTTGTTGAGGGTTTTTATCATGAAAAAATGTTGGATTTTATTGAATGCTTTTTCTGCATCTATTGGGATGATCATATGGATTTTGTTTTTATTTCTGTTTATGGGGTAAATCACATATATTGAGTTGAATATGTTGAAATATCCTTGCATCCCAGGAATAAAGCCCACTTGACTGTGGTGAATTAATTTTTTGATGTGCTGTTGGATTTGGTTTGCTAATATTTTGCTGAGGATTTTTGCATCTATGTTCATCAAGGATATTAGCCTATAGTTTTCTTTTTTTGTTGTGTCTTTGCTAGATTTTGGTATCAGGATGATACTGGTTTCATAAAATAAATTAGGGAAGAATCCTTTCTCTTTAATTTTTTGGAATAATTTCAGTAGGATTGGTAGCAGCTGTTTCTTTTATGTTTGGTGGAAATTGGCTGTGAATTCATTTGGTCCAGGGCTGTTCTGGGCTGGTAGGTTTTTTATTACTGATTCAATTTCCTTATTCAATTATTGGTCTGTTTGAAATTTTTGTTCCTTCCTGGTTCAGTCTTGGGAGGTTGTGTGTTTCCAGGAATTTATCCATTTTCCTCTAGATTTTCTGGTTTGTATGCATAGAGATAGCAGTCTCTGAGGGTCTTTTGTATTTCTGTGTGATTAGTTGTAATGTTACCTTTGTCATTTATGATCATGGTTATTTGGATTTTCTCTTTTTCTTTATTAATCTAGCTAGCAGTCTATTAATCTTGTTTATCCTTTCAAAAAACAACTTTTGTTTCATTGAACCTCTGTATAGTTTTTTGGGGCCTCAATTTCATTTTGTCTACACTGATTTTAGTTATTTCTTTGTTTCTGATAGCTTTGGGTTTAGTTTGTTCTTATGTTTTAGTTCCTCTAGGTGTATGGTTAGCTTGTTAATTTAAGATTTATCTTCTTGATATAGGAATTAGCACTATAAACTTTTCTCTTAACATTGCTTTTGTTGTAACCTGGATGTTTTAGTAGATTGTTTCTCTATTTTCATTTGTTTGAAAGAATTTTTTGATTTCATTCAGGAGCAAGTTGTTGAGTTTCCATGTATTTGTCTGGTTTTAAGAGTGCCTCTTGGTATTCAACTTATTTTTTAAGGCTAGTATATCTCGTTACTCAAACTCAACAAAAATGAGACAAAAAGAAAAATTTACAAGCCAATCTCACTTATAAATATAGATATAGAACTTTGAAACAAAACATTAAGAATGCACAAGCAGCAATGTAGAAAAATGATCAAATTAGATTTATTACTGGAGTACAAGATGAAGTTAGCATTAAAAAAATCTAATAATGTAATTCACTACATTAACAGATCAAAGAAGAAATACTAAATAATCATCTTAATTGTTGAAAGAGGATTCAATTATATTCAATAGTCCTTATAACTAAAAATTCCCAGCAAACTAGGACTAAAAGAGAATTTGCTTAAATTGATAAAGGGCATCTAAAATAGTTATAAGAAATATTCTCAATGATGACACATTGTAAGTATTCTTAAAATCAGGAGCAGGCAAGAATGCCCACTCTCATAATTTCTAATCAACATGGTACTGGACATCCTTGACATTGCAGTAAGACAAGTATAAGAAATAAAAAGTTTGAAGATTGGAAAGTAAGAAGTAAAGTTACATTATTTGCAGTCAATATGCATATTTGCATAGAAAGCCCAAAAGCTACAAAAATTAAAGTTAATAAAAAAGTTTAATAAAATGGCAAAAAATAAGACTGATATTTAAAAGTCAGTTGTATTTCCATATACCACCAACAGACAGAAAACACATTTCCTAAAAGATACTATTGGCAACAGCAACAAAAAGCAAGGCACCTAGGAGGAAATCTAACTGATATTAATCTAATAATATATAAGGTCATAATGGAGAAAATTTAGAAACTTTATGGAAAGATATCAAAGAAACCAAAGAACTCTATATAAATAGAGAGAAAGGGCTGGGTGCAGTGGTTCACGCCTGTAATTTCAGCACTTTGGGAGGCCGAGGCAGACGGATCACGAGGTCAGGAGATTGAGACCATCCTGGCCAACATGGTGAAACCCCGTCTCTACTAAAAAATAGCAAAAAAATTAGCTGGATGTGGTGGTGCGCAGGGAGGCTAAGGCAGGAGAATCGTTTGAACTCGGGAGGCAGAGGTTGCAGTTATGCAGTTAGACAAGACCGCACCACTGCACTCCAGCCTGTTGACAGAGCAAGACTCCATTTCAAAAAATGAAAATAAAAAAATAAAAAAGATAAATAAGTAAATAAAAAGAAAAGAAGAAATGAATGATAGGAGGGATTCAGTTTCATATCTTTCTTCTCCAGCTGATTTCTAGAAGCAAGTCAAAAGTACAACTGGGTTCTTTACCGAACTTAACAAGCTGCTTTTAAAATTTATTGAAATGAGCGAAGGGCCAAAAATTGCTAAGATACTTCTGAAGAAAAATAACAAAGCAAGGGGACTTTTTCCTCTCAGATATAAGAGCTTTTATAAAGGAAAAGTAGTTTGTCAGCATGGTATCTTTGCAAAGATGGAAAAGTGGACTAATGGAACAAAATTGAGAACTCAGAAACGTGCTTATATGTACCTGGAAGCTTTATATAACAGAAGTGTCATTACAGATAAGAAAAGATAGACTACTCAATAAATGCTAGTATAATTGGTTATACATAAAGAAAAAACAAATTTGGATCCACACATCATACTATATACAATTCTATGTTGTTATTTTTTTTTTTTTTTGAGACAGGGTCTTGCTCTGTCACCCAGTCTGGAGTGCAGTGATATGATCATGGCTCACCACAGCCTCAACCTCCTGGGCTCAAGCAATCCTCCTACTTCAGGCTCTGTAGTAGTTGGGACTACAGGCATGCACTACAACGCCTGGCTAATTATTATTATTATTATTATTATTTTGTATTTTTTGTAGAGATGGGGTTTTGCCATGTTGGCCAGGCTGGTTTCAAGCTCCTGGACTCAAGTGACTCACCCACCTTGGCCTCCCAAAGGACTAGGATTACAGCCATGAGCCACTGTGCCCAGCCATTCCATACATTAAGAAATGAAATGTGAAAGGTAAAACTTTAAAAACAACTTTTAGAAGAAAATATAGGTAAAGATCTTTTTAACTTTAAGGAAGAAGGACTTCAGACACAAAGCTCAAATTATAAAGAAAGTGGTTGATAAATTCACTACATTAAGAGCTCCCCTTAACTAAAAGATCATAAAGAAAATAAATAGATAAGGTACTGACTGTGAGAAGATATCCTGATAAAAAATTTAGATAATGTATTGAAATTTTAAGCAGAAAACATAAAGAACTTCTAAACATTAATTAAATAAAAAGACAACCTAACAAAAAATCAAAAATTAGAAAAAATAGAGAAAATTTGGAAAATATACATTAAAACCATGATGAGATTCTATTTAACACTCACCAAATTGGAAAAACCTGAAAAGCATTGGTCAGAATATGTGTCAAAAAGAAAGAACTGCCAGGCAGTGGTTCATGCCTGTAATCCCAACACTTTTGGAGGTCAAGGTGGGCGGATAACTTGCAGTCAGGAGTTGGAGATACCAGCCTGGCCAATATGGTGAAACTTCATCTCTACTAAAAATACAAAAATTAGCCAGGCATGGCGGCAGATGCCTGTAATCCCAGCTACTCAGGAGGCCAAGGCAAGAGAATCGCTTGAACCTGGGAGGCGGAGGTTGCAGTGAGACGAGATTGTGCCACTGCACTCTAGCCTGGCAACAGAGTGAGAGTCTGACTCAAAAAAAAAAAAAAAAAAAAAAAATTTTTATACACTGCAGGTGGGAATATAAATTGATACAAACCATTTTTTGTATAATGATATGGCATTTTCTAGTAAAACTGAAGAAACACTAAACACCCAGTAATTAAACCCTTAGTGTACACTAAAGACATGTTCATCAATATTCAGAGTAGCATTATTTTAAAATCAACATTACTGCCATACAATTTACATACAGTAAAATGCTCCCATTTTAAGTGTATAGTTTGATGAGTTTTGACAAATATACATACCAGTGTACCTAGCACCACAATTAGGATATAACACTTTCTTTCACTCCTAAAAGTTTCTTATTGCTTGTATTAGTCCGTTTTCACACTGCTATAAAGATACTATCTGAGACTGGGTAATTTATAAAGGAAAGAAGTTTAATTGACTCCCAGTTCTGCATGGCTGGGGAGGCCTCAGGAAATTTGCAATCATGGTGAAAGCTGAAGAGGAAGAAGTCACCTCTTCACAAGGCAGCAGGAGACAGAAGGGAGAGTGAAGGGGGAAGAGGCTGTTATAAAACCATCAGATCTTGTGAGAACTCACTCATTATCCCAAGAATAGCCTGGGGGAAACTACCCCACAATCCGGTCATCTCCCACCAGGTCCCTCCCTCAGCATCTGGGGATTACAATTCAAGAGGAGATTTAAGGGGGGACACAAAGCCAAATCATACATTACAAAGCTCCATTACAGAAGAGCCCTTTTCCTACTGCCAATGCAGTTTTCCATTTTCTTGAATTTCATGTAAGTGGAATCATACAATATATAGCCACTTGATTTTGGCCTCTTTATAATGCCTTTGAGATTCATCCATGTTGTTGCTTGTAGTTTGTTCCTTTTTGTTGCTGAGTGGTATCCCATTACATGAATATAGCAAGAGTTGTTTATATATTCACTAGTTTTTAGACATTTGAATTGTTTCCAGTCCTTGGCTATTATAAGTAGAAAAGCTGCTACAAAAATTCATGTAAAGGTCTTTGTGTGGACATATGTTTTTATTTCTCTTGTGTAAATTTCTAGGGGTGGAATTTTTGGGTCATATGGTAAGTATATCTTTAACTCATAAGAAAATCTGTTTTCCAGAATGATTATACTCTTTTACATTTCTACCAGCAATGTATGAGAGTTTCAGTTCACAGCAACATTATTCATAAAGCAAAAAATGGAACAACACAAATGTTCACTGACAGAAGAATGAATAAATTATAGTATATTCATTCATAAGAATACCATATATAATTAACTACAGCTCTATGTATCAACATGACTAAAACATATTAAGCAAAGTAAAAGCAAATCACAGAATATATACAGTATATTCTATATGTATGTATATATTTCTAAACTATGCTATAGTGTAGGGGTGAGAAGAGATGGGGTGCTTCAAATAAATTGGTAATCTGTTTCTTAATCTGGGTGATAGGTACATGGGTATTAGTTATTATTATTTAACTGGCACAATACATTTTATATATGTGTGTATAATATATTTTTATAATAAAAGTTTAAAAAAAGGTAGTAGATGTTTCTTTAATCTTACTGTTGCTTTTTCTTTAAAAAGAGAAAATAATTGACTTGAGCATTTGTCCTATAGTGCCATGTATTTTTCCAATTCTGTTTAGTATTCTATGTACTTCCTCTGAGAGGTTGCAGTCTTAGTACTGGAGTAATTCTGGAATGCATTTCCATCTCTGAGAGTGAGCATTTAGATGTTGACTCTCAGCAGTATTAATGGCAGGAGTTAAATTCATAAATCCTTGTTTATGGAGATGAGAATATAGTCCACCTGATAGCAAAAATGATTGAGTAGAATTTATTTATTTCTTAAAATTATGCTGGGGAAGGATGTGTCTTCTATTTATTTCTTTTCCAATTGAATTATTTAAAGCTGAGGTTTAAAAATCATCATGAAATTACCCCATAGCTGAATATAAAGGATCTGTCATCAATTCTAGAAAGCTCAGTTGGTCACTTATTGAATAAGAAGACTGCAATATTGACAGTAAAAATTTCTCTATCTCTCTTCTAGGTCATATCATAGCAATATAAATTGAAGTTGAAAGTTTCATAAAATGAAAAGTGCCAGTGAGGAAAATGGAAAAATGGCAAGAAATCAGTTTTTCATGTATTTTAGTGATATTAGAAAAGATAAAGATTATAGAGTTTCATCAGATGGTGCATTTCCATATCCTTCCTGGGGCATTATTAGTGAAGGCAATTTTTTAAATTATAGTTACAATCTGATTACAACTTTGATTATAAATATATTAAGATCCCAGCACTTTGGGAGGTGGAGGTGGGCGGATCACCTGAGGTCAGGAGTTCGAGACCAGCCTGACAAACATGAAGAAACCCTGTCTCCACTAAAAATACAAAATTAGCCAGACGTGGTGGTGCATGCCTGTAATCCTAGCTGTTCAGGAGGGTGAGGCAGGAGAATTGCTTGAACCCAGGAAGCAGAGGTTGCAGTGAGCCGAGATCATGCCATTGCACTCATCATGCCAGCCTGGGTAGCAAGAGCAAAACTCCATCTTAAAATAAAATAAATAAATATATTAAGACATAATGAAATTGTATATTTGAGTAAATTTTGTATAGCTGGAAATTAAATGTGAATTATTACAGAAGCAATTTCAAATATAGAAGCCTAGTAAATGAGCCATTAATTTATTAAATAATAACAAAAATCACCAGTAATTAAACACTTATGGGATTACTATCAAAATACAAATTATACACATTTGACAAATGCTTTAATATCAATCATGAGCTTGACTTTTTTCAAGTTTGAAGCAAGGCATATGAGTAGGGGAAATTATTCAAAAAAATGAAGTAGTTCTTTCATTGTGCTCCATATTATTTAGAAATCTTAAAAATATATTTTGCCCCATATGATTATATGAGAAATGGTGAAGATGCTACATAAAGGTGGAATTAACCATGTCAGTTGTGTTTCTTTTCTTTTCTTTTCTTTTCTTTTCTTTTCTTTTCTTTTCTTTTCTTTTCTTTTTTAAGACGGAGTCTCGCTCTGTCGCCCAGGCTGGAGTACATTGGCGCGATCTTAGTTCACTGCAAGCTCCGCCTCCCGGGTTCACGCCTTTCTCCTGCCTCAGCCTCGCGAGTAGCTGGGACTACAGGCACCCGCCACCATGCCCAGCTAATTTTTTATGTGTGTATTTTTGGTGGAGACGGGGTTTCACCGTGTTAGCCAGGATGGTCGCGATCTCCTAACCTCGTGATCAGCCCGCCTTGGCCTCTCAAAGTGGTCAGTTGTTTTCTCATGCTAACAAAGGACTATCAGACTGGGCAATTTCTGAAAGATAGGTTGCTTATTCCTTAGTTGATCATTACTGCTAAATAGGAATTCCCAATGTTTACACAGTAAGTTTTGATTATTTTTATGAATTAAATAATAGATAATTCTGTCCTAAAGGTAAGATTAATTTAAAATTTTTACTGTGGAATATAGGTTGGCATCTTATTTATTTATTTGAGATGGAGTCTCACTCTGCCGCCCAGGTTGGAGTGCAGTGGCGCGATCTCCACTCACTGCAACCTCTGCCTCCCAGGCTCAAGCAATTCTCCCGCCTCGGCCTCCTGAGTTGCTGGGACTATGGGTGCCCACCGCCATGCCTGGCTAAGTTTTGTATTTTTAGTAGAGATGAGGTTTCACCATGTTGACCAGGCTGGTCTCGAACTCCTGACCTCAAGTGATCCAACTGCCTCGGCCTCCCAAAGCACTGGGATTATAGGCATGAGCCATGGCGCCTGGCCTGGATTTGCATTTTAAATGACATATATTTGTACAAATTTCAAAAGTGTTTTCATATGTACTATACAATTTGATGTTGCTATAACCCCATGAGATTAGCAGGCTTATCTCTGTTTTGCTAGTAAGAAAACTAGACTCGTGGAGATTAAGTAAATTATCTAAGTATCTTGACTAATGACAGATATAGCACTGGAATCTTTTTTCTCATTTTCAGACACGGTCTCCCTTTGTTGCCCAAGCTGAAATGCAGTAGTGTGATCATGGCTCACTGCAGCCTCAACCCCCAGGCTCAAGTTATCCTTCTACCTCAGCCTCCTGAGTAGTAAGGACTACAGGAGTACAACACGATGCTAATCTAATTTTTGTATTTTTTGTAGAGATGGGGTGGCCATGTTGCCCAGGCTGATCTCAAACTCCTGAGCTCAAGCAAGCTGCCCACCTCTGCCTCCAAAAGGACTGGGATTACAGGTGTGAGCCATCGCATCCAGCCTAGAGTGTTTGTCTTTTGTTTCTGAACTCAGTATTATTTCTATTATACCATAATTTCTGTATCTGATGTATGTCTTCAGACGAAAGTAAAAATTATGATGTCATCTTGTTAAATTTCATCTTTAGGGGTTGTGGTAGGCTGAATAATGGCCGTCTAAAGATATCAGGTGCTAATTCTGGAAACCTGTCAATGTTACCTTATAAGGAAAAAGGGTCTTTACAGGTGTGACTAAATTAAAGGTCTTGAGATGTGAAGATTATCCTGGATTAGCCTTGTGGGCCCTAAATCCAATCACGAATGTCTTTATATAAGAGAGGCAGAGGGCGATTTCACACAACAGAAAAGTAGAAAACAGAGACACAGAGGAGAAAGCAATATGACTATGGAGACAGAGATTAGAGTGATGTGGCCACAAGCCAAGGAATGCCAGCATCCACCAGAGGGCCAAGGAACAGATTCTTCCCTAGAACCTCCAGAGGTAGTACAATCATGTAGACCTCTCAATTTCTGACTATGGAAACTGGTGTTGGACTTCTGGCCTTCAAAACTGTGAGAGAATGAATTTCTCTTGTTTTAAATTACCAAGGTTGTGGTAATTTGTTACAACATCCCTAGGAAACTGATACAGAGATACTGTTCAAAGTTTTCATAACCTGTTCAACTCCATGCAATTGACTTGAGTCTCTATTTTGGAACAGATGGATTCAAAAGAATCTAAGGCTTGTCCATAAAAAATTCCCCAGAATAGAGAATGGTTAAAATGCTGAGATTCCAAGCACTTCTTTATAAAGACACCTGTTCTCTGAGAGTTAATAGGGAATGTTCACAAGTTTAAAAGAGAAATGTTGCTGGGCACTGTGGTTCCCTGTCTCTACAAATAATTTTTTAAAAATTGGCTGGGCATGGTGGCATGCCCCTGCAGTCACAGTTACTCTGGAGGCTGAGTTGGGAGAATTGCCTGAGCCTGGGAGGCCAAGGCTGCAGTGAGCTATAATTACACCACTGCATTCTAGCCTGGGCGACAGAGCAAGATCCTGACTCAAAATAAATAAATAAAAATAATAAAATAGAAATATTTAAATGGAATAGTTATTGTTAATTCATGTCAAAAAAAAAAAGTCTTATCTCTGATAAGCTAAAATGTACTGAATCTACCTAAGAAAAACTGGGAGCATACTGTGTATTTATTTGAATGCCGAACACTCAAAACTTTAGAGTAAAGCAAGTGTTTTTCTTTTTTCTTTACAGAAAGAACATTGGAGCTATCATGTCTGGAAGTGTGTTTACAATCTAATTTTACCTATTCACTCTCCTCCTTAAACTTTTCTTTTGTGACTTTTCTGCAATCAGTAAGGGAAACTCAAATTATCATGAGAATCTTTCTAAATCCCTCTCATTTTCATAACTTCACCAGGACTTGCCAAGACATCACAGGTGAATTTAAAATGTGCTCCTTGTGTTTGGTTTGTGAGTCTCAAGGAAACATGGATTTTATTTCTCAGGAACAAACATCAAAAGGTAAACACAAAGTGAAGGTGATAATAAAATGGTATCAGGTATAAATTAATGTATTCTGATAAAAACATATTAATAATATATTCTTTTTTTTTTTTGAGATGGAGTCTCGCTCTGTTACCCAGGCTAGAGTGCAGTGGTGCGATCTCGGCTCACTGCAACCTCTGCCTCCCAGGTTCAAGGGATTCTATTGCCTCAGCCTCCCAAGTAGCTGGGACTACAGGCACATGCCACCACGCCCGGCTAATTTTTTAGTTTTAGTAGAGACGGGGTTTCACCATCTTGGCCAGGCTGGTCTCGAACTCCTGACCTTGTGATCCACCCGCCTCGGCCTCCCAAAGTGCTGGGATTACAGGCGTGAGCCACCGCACCTGGCCAATATATTCCATTTTTAAATCCAGTGGCATTGGAACATTCAATGATGTGGCTCTTGATAAGTGACTTGTTGGGCTTTGGGATGTTACTTGGTTTTGGTTTACTTTGACTTATTGAAAACAAAGGATTCTTAAAATGCATCAAAATGCCACTGTAATTCACATGCATGTGATGGGTGGAGGATTATTTGGCATGTACTCTCTTCAAAAGTAGTAAATCTTTAAAAAACAATTTTAAGTAAATCTGTAGTTTCTCATAGTAAAATCAAACTTTGATTCTCTAAGGAATCATTGAGCCCTTGCATTTGTACCTACTCCTGCTTAACATTTAGTCCTTGTATGTGAAGTCTTTTTACTTCTCTGACTTTACAGTGTGCCTCTTGAAGGCAGGGCCTTTGTTTTTGCTTACTACTAAATCTCAAGCTTTGTGCACAATGCCTGACATAATACCTAGTAGACACTCAGTAAATTTCTGTTGAATGAATGAATGAATAAATAAAGAATAACTGCTTATTATCTGCAGTGCCTAACTGAACCTTGCAGTTATCATGAGATCCATCTATATTATTTAATTAAATCAAATAAAAATGGATCATTAAGAAATTAAATAATTCCTTTACAATCATAAAATATGCTGATGGCCTCAAGCCCAAACATCAAATTTATTATTTGTATTTATTCAGTGAGAGAGGTTGCCTCCTGTATCACTAGATACTGGAATTTATGTTTTTGGCATTCTTTGAGAATGGGAACATTATTTCTTGGCATTTACCTTGTTTTTCTGATGTTGTTTTCATGTACTTATTGGGCATTTATGTATCTCTTCTTTTAAAAATATTTTGTCATTATAGATTCAGAGGGTCCATGTGCAAGTTTGTTACATGAATATATTTTGTGTAATTGTGAGACTTGGGCTTCTAGTGCACCCATCACCAAAATAGTGACCATTGTACCCAATAGGTAATGTTTCAACCCTCACCCCCCTGCCCCTTGGCATTGACTTTGGATGACGTTCTTACTCAAGTAGTGCTGTAACTCCTCCAGGTTCTGGGCTGAATCCAACAGAAAGCAAATTGTGAAAATACCTCTATGATGATAGAGAACTAGGAAGTGTTTTAAGGGTTGGTAGCTCACAGATCTTACTTCTCTGCTTCCTTTAAAGGTGAAAACAGCACATTGACACGTTGACCCAGTTGCTGTGGCTCTGTAACAAAGTACCCCAAAAACTCAATGGTTTTAAACAGCAATAATTGTATTATTTATTTTCTTTTTTTGTGTGGGTCCTAGATATCTCTATTACATTTTCTTTATCCACTCATCTATCAATGGACATTGTTCTCTCTCTCTCTCTCTCTTTCTCTCTCCCTCTCTCTCTAGATACCTATCTAGCTAGATTACATTTTCTTTGTCTACTCATCTATCAATGGACATTGATGTTTTTCTATTCTTGGCTGTTGTGAATGATGCTGCAATGAACATGAGAATGCAGGCTGTGTCTTCAAGATGCTGATTTCAATTCTTTTGACTATATACCAAGAAGCAGAATTGCTGGATCATATGGTGGTTCTGTTTTTAATTTTTTGAGGAACTGCCATACAGTTTTCCATAGTGGCTGGACCATTTTACAATCCCACCAACACTGTGCAAGAGCTTCAATTTCTCCACATTTTTTGCCAACACTTACCTTTCTTTTCTTTTCTTTTCTTTCTTTTTTTTTTTTGAGATGGAGTTTCACTCTGTCGTCAAAGCTGGAGTGAAATGGCACAGTCTCAGCTCACTGCAACCTCTGCCTCCTGGTTTCAAGCAATTCTCCTGCCTCAGCCTCCTGAGTAGCTGGGATTACAGACGCCTGTCACCATGCCAGGCTAATTTTTTAATTTTTTTTTTTTGTATTTTTAGTAGAGATGGTGTTTCACCATGTGTTGGCCAGGCTGGTCTCAAACTCCTGACCTCATGTGATCCACCTGTCTCGGTCTCCCGAAGTGTTAGGATTACAGGTGTGAGCCACTGCACCCTGTCTTTTTTTTTTTTTTCTTAATGATGGCCATCCTGACAGGTGTGAGGTGTTTCTGATTGTAGTTTTGACTTGCATTTTCCTAATGATTAGTAATATTGAGCACCTTTTCACATATATCAATAGGCCATATGTCTTTGTTGGAGAAATGTATATGAAAGTCTTTCGCCCACTTAAAAATATTTGATATGTATTTATTTTGCACTTGAGTTATAGGAATTCCTGATGTATTTTGGATATTAACCTTTTATCAGATAAACGGTTTGAAAATATTTTATCTTATTCTGTCGGTTGTCTTTTCACTCTGTTGATTGTTTCCTTTATGTGGTCTTCCTACCTGGGCTAGTTTGGGTGTCTTCACATCATGGTGGCCTTAAGGTTTTGAACTTATACATAGTGGTTCAAGGCTCCAGTATGAGTGTTCTGAAAAGCAAGATGGGAATTTCTTTGCCTTTTCTGACTTAGTCATGCAGTGTCACTTCCTCTGCTCTTGATTGGTTATAAGCAAATCACAAACCCTCCCAGATTCAAGGGAAAAGAAACTATTTATTTATGTATTTATTTTTTCGAGACGGAGTCTTGCTCTCTCACCAGGCTGGAGTGCAGTGGCACGATCTTGGCTCACTGCAGCCTCCCCCTCCCAGATTCAAGTGATTCTCCTGCTTCAGCCTCCCGAATAGCTGGGATTACAGGCACGTGCCACCACACCCAGCTAATTTTTTGTATTTTAGTAGAGACGGGGTTTCATCATGTTGGTCAGGATGATCTCAATCTCTTGACCTCGTGATCCACCTGCCTTGGCCTCCCAAAGTGCTGGGATTACAGGCATGAGCCACTGAGCCTGGCTGGGAAAAGGAATTATAAGCAAATTACAAATGCTACCAGATTCAAGGGGAAAGAAATTAGATTCCTTAATGAGCAAATGGTGAAGTTTTAGGGTAACATGTGTGTTATGGATTGAACTGTGTCCTCTCAAATTCACATGTTGAAGTCCTAACCCTCAATACCTCAGAATATGACATTATTTGGAAATAGGGTCATTGTAGATGTAGTTAAGATGAGGTCATTAGGATAGGCCCTAATCCAATATGACTGATCTTCTTACAAAAAAGGAGAAGTTTGGACACAGAGACATGCACACAGGGAGAATGACATGTGAAGATGGAGGCAGAGAGCAGGATGATGCATCTCCAAGTCAATGAATGCCAAAGGTTATCAGCAAATCACCATTAGCTAGGAGAGGGGCCCAGAACACAGCCCTCAGAACAAATCAACCCTGCCAACACCTTGATCTCACACTTCCAGACTTTAGAACTGTGAGACAAACTTCTGTTCTTTTTTGTTTTGCTGTGTTTTATTTTATTTTGTTTTGTTTTGTTTTGTTTTGAGACAGTCTCACTCTGTTACCCAGGCTGGAGTGCAGTGGTGTGATCTTGCCTCACTGCAACTTCCGCCTCCCAGGTTCAAGTGATTCTTCTGCCAAGTAGCTACACCTACAGGCATGCGCCACCATGCCCGGCTAATTTTTGTATTTTTAGTAGAGATGGGATTTTGCCATGTTGGCCAGGCTGGTCTCGAACTCCTGACCTCAGGTGATCTGCCTGCCTTGGCCTCCTAAAGTGCTAGGATTACAGGCACGATCACCGTGTCTTGCCCAAACTTCTGTTCTTTAAATCCCCCAGTTTATGGTACTTTGTTACAGCAGCCCTAGAAAACTAGTACAGTGTGGAACGGGAAATATTGTTGTGACCATATCGGTCACACAATACAGTCTGTCCCACGGGTCACTGGGGAAATGTGTGTATTTTCTTTGAGATGCTCCAATCCTATTCCAACACTACCACTACCTGGTCTCCATGATATTAAAAAATATAATCACCTTATTAATTATTTTTAGGTTGGCTGCAGTGGCTCATGCCTGTAATCCCAGCACTTTGGGAGGCTGAGGAGGGAGGATCCCTTGAGTCCAAAAGTTGGAGACCAGCCTGGATAACATAGCAAGACCCAATCTCTACCAAAAAATTTAAAAAATTAGCTGAGCATAGTGGCACTCGCCTGTAGTCCCAGCTACTCAGGAGGCTAAGGTGGGAGGATTGCTTGAGCCTGGGAGCGTGAGGCTGCAGTGAGCCGTGATTACGCCACTGCATTCAAGCCTGGGCGACGGAGTGGACCCTGTCTCAAAAATATGTGTATATTTTTAGTGTAGCTAACTTCCTGTTTCTACTTTCTTGTATAGAAAGGAAGAGATTTAGTTTTGAATTGTATGTGTTTTCTTGCTATGTATTAATATTTTGCAAATAACATTTTCTTAATCACTTTCTAGTTCTTATCAGGAGAGGATCAATGGAAGTGAAAGCAAATGATTTTCATTCACCTTGTCAGCACTTTAACTTCACTGTAGCTCCCCTGGTTGACCACTTGGAGGAATATAGCACTACCTGTCATCTAAAAAACCACACTGGAAGATCAGCAATCATGGAGGATGAGCCAAGCAAGGGGAAAACTATAAACCATACTTGTAGAATCATGGAATACCCGAACGATTGTATACACATTTCTTTGCACCTAGAGATGGATGTAAAAAGTAAGTTTTTAAGGAAACTAAAGGGAAAAGGCGTTATCTGATATAGATATATAAAGTTAAGTAAGGGCTATCACATTAACTGAAAGCCAAATAGCTGAAGAATTTTACTGATGAAATAATGTAGCCTGAAATAATGTTAGTCTATTTATCTGTTTACTTTTCCTTCAAAGTGTGCCTTTCATGGGGCCTACCTGTAACCTGAGAAAGAAGAGGCATTTATGTGTCACAATTTGAGGAGCACTGGAAAGACCTTCTGCCCCAGAAAATGTTTTTCTTGTTGTTGCAGTGGGGTGGTAGTGGTGGTTTGAGACACAGTCTCACTCTGTCACCCAGGCTGGAGTGCAGTGGCACGATCACAGCTCACTGCAGCCTTGACTTCCCGGGCTCAGGTGATCCTCCCACCTCAGCCTCCTGAGTAGCTGGGACTACAGGTGTGCACCACCACACCTGGTTAATTTTTTGTATTTTTAGTAGAGACGGGGTCTTGTCATGTTGCCCGGGCTGGTCTTGAACTCCTAGGCTTAAGCAATCCACCTGCCTTGGCCTACCAAAGTGCTGGGATTACAGGTATGAGCCACCACAGAATAACTTTGAAACATGCCTATTTTCTGTGCATGAAGTAATACCACCATATTTGTGTACTAAAGGGAGGTATTTCTTTTAAAATATAAATATCGGCTGGGTGCAGTGGCTCACACCTGTAATCTCAGCGCTTTGGGAGGCCGAGGTGGGAGGATCATGAGGTCAGGAGTTCGAGACCATCCTGGCTAACACAGTGAAACCCCATTGCTACCAAAAATACAAAAAATTAGCTGGGCATGGTGGCTTGTGCCTGTAGTCCCAGCTACTTGGGAGACTGAGGCAGGAGAATTGCTTGAACTCAGGAGGCGGTGGTTGCAGTGAGCCGGGATCGCGCCACTGTACTCCATCCAGCCTGGGCAACAGAGTGAATATATATACACACATTGTGATATGCTATTAAAGTTTTGTTTTGAGTTGATTTAACATGTCTTGTCCTTGAGCTGAGAACCAGGCCTGGATGAAATGGGAGTTTGATGTAATGCTGTGAAGATAGGGTGAGGTACAGATTAGGCACCTAGAGGAAAAAATAGAAGATTAAAAGGCAAATCTTGCATACTTGCATATCTTAATTCTGTTTAAGGTTGGTTAAATTTCTAGTTACCCTATTCCAAAATACCACAATTATTCCTTTCTACTAAGCAGTATGCCCTACTTCACCCCAAAAATCTATTCCTGAAGAGTATCTTTTGATACATTCATTTAAGGGTGCCTGCTGTATGCTAGGCAGTGTTCAGGTATTGGGATGGTAAAGTTAGATGACGTGAAACAATCTAAAAGAGGGCGACCCCTCACCTACACCAGCAAGTGCCTTCCAGGGCTACAGGTGCTATGGGAGAGTAATTTGCTGTCCTTTTTGATATTCCAGACATACGGAAGCCTTTCAGATTGCTTTAGAATGCTTTCCTAGAGCTTTAATTATTGTAAAGGTAATGATTTTCAAAATATTACATTCACTTTACTCAGGAGGCTGAGACAGGAGAATGGCCCGAACCCGGGAGGCGGAGCTTGCAGTGAGCTGAGATCCGGCCACTGCACTCCAGCCTGGGCGACAGAGCGAGACTCCGTCTCAAAAAAAAAAAAAAAAAAAAAAAAATTACATTCACTTTAAAGCAAACAGAAACATATAATGTGCATGCATTTTTTAAGATAAATCGTGAGACTTCAAAGAAATTTCTCCTGTGACTAAGTTTTCCCACAGCCCTATAACCTCTGCAATTAGGGGTCATTTCAAGGTGTGTGCGTGTGTGGGGGCTGGAGGATCTGAGTAGATCTGAACAGAAGGATCAGTGCCCTCTGACTGAGGAGTGAATGAGTTGGAAGATGGACTCTGGAAAGATTGCCTAGAGAAGGTGACTGTAGTGAAATCTGAAGGGTAAAGAAGTTTAGATTATAGACATCAAAAACATATTTTTTTCAATGTACATTTGTATATCCATCTAACTGTATTTTACATTTTTTCTAAAATAAAGAAAAAATAAGCACTTCCATAATAATAATTTTAAGATTTTGTGTGTGTGTTCATGGAAAAAAATCCATAAATTCTAATAACAGTTAATTA
Source organism: Macaca nemestrina (assembly GCF_043159975.1). NCBI lineage: Eukaryota > Metazoa > Chordata > Mammalia > Primates > Cercopithecidae > Macaca > Macaca nemestrina. Next base: position 158,496,869 of record NC_092127.1, read on the forward strand.
TAGTTAGCAGCTTTTTGGTGTCCACAACTCAGAAAGATAGCAGTGGTGCACAAATATGTACTCTTGTATTCTGCAAAAAGCATATTCATTTTGCCATGTGTAGAAAGTTAAAGGTGGCTGGGCACGGTGGTGGCTCATGCCTGTAATCCTAGCACTTTTGGAGGCTGAGGCGATTGTATTGCTTGAGCACAGGAGTTCGAGACCAGCCTGGACAACATAGTGAAACTCTGACTCTACAAAAAGGATGAAAATAAGCTGGGTGCACACTTTTAGTCCCAGCGATTTCGGAGACTGAGGCAGGAGGATTGCTTGAGATAGGGAAGACAAGGCTGCAATGAGCTGTGATTAGGCCACTGCACTCCAGCCTGGGTAACAGAGTGAGACACTGTCTCAAAAAAAAAAAAAAAAAAAAGAAAAGAAAGTTAAAACTTTTTTCATAGTTTACTCTTCTGTGCAAAAACTAATTTGATCTTGCTTAAAAGCCTTCTCAGCTGGGCACGGTGGGTCGCGCCTCTAATCCTAGCACTTTGGGAGGCCAAGGTGGGTGGATCACCTGAGGTCAGGGGTTCGAGACCAGCCTGACAAACAGGAAGAAACCCCATCTCCACTAAAAATACAAAATTAGCCAGGTGTGGTGGTGCATTCCTGTAATCCTAGCTATTCGGGAGGGTGGGGCAGGAGAATCCCTTGAACCTGGGAGGCGGAGGTTGAAGTAAGCTGAGGTTGCACCACTGCACTCCAGCCTGGGCAACAGAGTGAGACTCTGTCTCAAAAAAAAACAAAAAACAAAAAACAAAAGAAAGCAACAACAACAACAAACTTTGTACTTTTGTGGGAGTAAAAGCCTTCTCTATCAGGGGGCAAAACTAAATTTAATCCACTCTGGTAAATTTACTCTAAGACAATAATTTAAACTGTTCCTTTATGTTCCCCCCAGATTTCAGTCTGTTTCCCCTTGCTCCTCTCCAAGAAGGCTGCAGGGATGGGTGGGCAGCGCAGGACCCTAGGAGATACACTCTTCTGAGATCATGCTGGTGGCTGCACTGGCTGGTCTGGTCCCCATTGTGCGTCCTGTGCTATTGTAATATGAAGTTGGTTCTGTTTCCATAGCTTTATCAGTGCCCAATGACACCTTGGTCTTTGGACCCATCCTGACCGTTGCTGGCACTGCCAATGTTCTCTGCCATTTAACTTCATGCTTTTATGTTGCTGCATGAGGAATGCAAGCCTGGCAGCTGAAGAGCATGGCATAGTCTTGGGGAGGCTGAGCGCTGCCATCCCAATCCACCTCTGCCCTTTTTCTACTTAGCTGCCCCTCTAAGTGAATGCTTAATGCCTATTTAGTGTACATCCGGGTTCCTGTAAAGGGGACACCCAGGTTATGAACCCCACAAAGGCAGTTTATGCCAAGAGTATAAACGTGGTATACATTCTGCTAAGGTGAATAAGTACTAGCTGTGTTTTGTATGCAAAGAAGAGTGTATGCAGGGTGGGCTTAGAAAGTCAGTAGACAGGCTGGGCGCAGTGGCTCACGCCTGTAATCCCAGCACTTTGGGAGGCCGAGGTGGGTGGATGGCCTGAGACCAGGAGCTCAAGACCAGCCTGGCCAACATGGTGAAACCCTGTCTCTACTAAAAATACAAAAAATTAGCCGGGCGTGGTGGCAGGCACCTGTAATCCCGCTACTTGGGAGGCTAAGGCAGGAGAATTGCTTGAACCCAGGAGGTGGGGGTTGCCGTGAGCCGAGATCGCGCCATTGCACTCCAGCCTGGGCAACAAAAGGAAAACTCCATCTAAAACAAAATAAAATAAAAAATGAGTCAGTAGACAGTTGTATGTTAGCTATGATGAGGCCACACTTGCATGAGTCACTGATTCCTGATTCTCCTGGCCAGTGTGTCTTTATGAGACCATGGAAGACCATGCTAAGTTATTGCTGCATGGTGACCGTCCTTCCCATGTTGCCTCATTGTCATCTGAGTGGATGAGTTTATACCTGAATCCTTATTAAGTTTAGGCCAGGACAACTACGTTTAATTAACGTATGCACTTGATCTGATCATTGGCCTGCAAAGCACTGTATTTACCACATATTACCCTGTGGAAAGAGGGTCTGATTATTCATTGTCCTCACCACTTATGTGCCTCAGACCAGTCCTTTGACCGCCTGCCTTTCTCTTTCTTCCCCATCTTCCTTGTACTCACTGCATCTTTGTTGATTTGAGGACATAATTTTGGGCTGCCTGGCTCAGGGTCAGAATCATGAATTGTAAGTGGCTCTGATTCTGGGACTGCTATGTTGTGGTCTTACCCTAGTTACAACAACATTACAACTAACGAGGATAGTGAAACTAATATCAGCATAACCAGGATAGTGAAACTAATATCAGCATAACCTGTAAGTGAAATGAATCCTAGAATTTTGGAACCAAATGCCTACCCGGAAGCTACCTGCTCAAGTTTTCCCATTTAATACCTTCATTTAAGATATCAAGAAAGAATTCAGGAGAGCTAGTGACCCTGTACCAGTGATGGTCATAATTTCAGCTTTTCAGTTCAGGGCAGAATATGTTGTAGAACTCGGCTACCCTGCCACATTGCCTTTTGTCTGTTGAATAATTTTACTGGGTTTTTACAGTATTTTTTTTTCTTTACAGATATCACTTGTTCCATGAAGATCACTTGGTATATTTTAGTTCTATTAGTTTTTATGTTTTTGATCATCCTCACTATCCGCAAAATACTTGAAGGCCACAGAAGAGTGCAGAAGTGGCAGAGTAAGTATAATCCCTGTAGTGCCAAGGAACTCCTGATCTCTTCTTTGGATTTAATTTCCTTTTTAGTTCAATTTAGCATTTCTTGTGCACCTACTGTGTATAAGTGGCGATTCTAGGTAACCCAAGGAATAAAAACATAGATAAGACACAGTTCCAGCATGCAAGGAGCTTCATTCATCTTTCTTCTACTCGGGCAAGTGAGTAGGAGAGGAAGAAAGACTAGGTGAATAGGAAGAAGCTGATGGGCTGGACATTGAGCAGGGCTTAGTGGAAGTGAGGGCGGAGAGAGAGAGAAGAACAGGTAGTGGGGATAAAGAATTTCAGGCCGGGCATGGTGACTCATGCCTGCAATCCCAGCACTTTGGGAGGCCGAGGCAGGCAGATCACCTGCGGTCAGGAGTTCGAGACCAACCTGGCCAACACGGTGAAACCCCGTCTCTACTAAAAATACAAAAATTAGCCGGGCGTGGTGGTGCAAGCCTATAATCTCAGCTACTCGGGAGGCTGAGGCAGGAGAATCACTTGAACCCAGGAGGTGGAGCTTGCAGTGAGCTGAGGTCGCGCCACTGCGCTCCAGCCTGGACAACAGAACAAGTCTCAGTGTCAAACAAGAATTTCAGAGTTGGAGATCCTGAACAGAGTGGCTGTAGGTGGTGAGTGTGAGGCAAGTCAACCTTAATAAGCATGGGGGTACCAGATTTTTGGTAGGGCAGATCTAAAAAAAATTAGAAATTAGGAATCGGGACAGTAGGAGCGATGTTAAAAATATTTAATAACTCATATGACCTAGGCACCCACCTATCAGGATGGACATTGATTGTAAATTACTGGTATGATGCTGCTGGTGTGTACTCATGCAGATACTGGCTCTACTGGCATGCCCCCATGCATAAAATGGATGACTATCAGGCCCAATGGACAGTTCATAATATGAATAGCTAGTCTCTTAAAGACAGTGCAAAATGTGTCACTATGAGAAGAGGCACTAAAAATAAATGGATTTATGTTAGAGTCCTGGTACTACCACTTACTAGCTATGTGACATTAAGCACGTTATTTAAATTATGTGAGCATCCCTTACCTCCTCTGTAAAACAAGGATAATCACCACTACCACACAGGGTTGAGGTAAGGAAATAAAGAGAAATTACTTCCAAAGTTTACCACAGTGTCTACTGCATAATTAGTTGTCATTAAAGGACAGCAGTATTGTGGTGGTTGTATGATTTCCCAAGGCTCGTTCCTTCTTTACCAGGCAAGGCTGTGTTAGCCAATTCAGTAGGCGGAACAAGTGGTTGCCTCTAGGTTTCAGTAAAGTTGCGATTAATTCTTTTGACTAAGTATTTGTTGCAGATATTTTTGAGTGCAGTTTCATATCAAGTGTTATCATTGATACTTTAGTAATAAAGCCTTTTGTGCTGTGGTTAATAACATAATCAATACTGTTTATTTGTGGAATAACCATTTTCAGAGCATTTTCACTAGATTCTTAAAGTATGTAAACAGGATATATGCTATTTTTATTTTATAGATAAAAATCCCCTGAGACTCAGAGAGGTGAAGTGTTTATCCAAAGCTGTGCAGCTAGTAAAATGTCAGAACTAAGACGTAGGGTATTTAGTTTTGAAAAAATCTATTATTTAAAGTAAATCTGTGTTATTTATAAATAGTGTATAGTTCTGAGTTTCTTGACCCATTTTTCCATATGAAAAGCTATAAGCAAAGAGAGATAGAAGTGAGCTAGAAAAAATACCTAGAAGGAGACCAGTAGTGGGGAGTCAAATTAAATTCTTACAAATATCTGCCCAAATGACAGACTTAGTGATTTTCAAAGGCTTGCAAATCCAAGCATACAAAGTAATAAAAAATGTCACACTATTTAGGACATTAAATGTTATTGAATATTAAATATACATTAAATATTCTTCACATCATATCTATGTATATAATAAGATAATATACTTTTCTATGTATAAGCACTGTCGCTTTTTTTTTTTCTTTTTTTTTGAGATGGAGTCTCGCTCCTTCACCCAGGTTGGAGTGCAGTGGCACGATCTCGGCTCACTGCAACCTCCACCTCCTGGGTTCAAGCGATTCTTTTGCCTTGGCCTCCCAAGTAACTGGGACTACAGGCGTGCACCACCATGCCTGGCTAAGTTTTGTATTTTTTAGTAGAGATAGGGTTTTACCATATTGGCCAGGCTGGCTTCAAACTCCTGACCTCATGATCCGCCTGGCTCGGCCTCCCAAAGTGCCGGGATTACAGGCGTGAGCCACCACACCTGGCCGTGAATGGCTCCATTCTTTTTCGTAATCCTTTGAACCAACATGGGGAATATATGTTAACGATGTGCTTTTTTACCACCTAAATACTTCATTTCTTTTCTGGGAATAGGTCATAGAGACAAATCTACATCTGTTCTCTTAAGAGGAAGTGATTCGGAGAAACTGAGAGCATTGAATGTGCAGGTTATTTCAGGTAAGTTCTGTAGCATGTAAACAAAACAGCACTCAGGAAATTCCAAAGCTTCATGGTTTCACCACAGAGTAAACTCAAGATCTGAGATCTGAGCTTATGTAAATTAGCCTTGTATCTGGAATCACAGAGCTGTGGGCAAATGAAATCTAGTTTAATATGTCTTATTATCAGGGGACAGTGACAATCTAAACTATCTCCTTAAATAATGGAAAGTTTGCTTAATTGGCAAGAAGAAATTCATGTGAGTAGGCAGAGGAGAGAAAGCAATAGGGATAAGCCTTAGATTTATTTTTAAATGAGACAAGATACCATTATTCCCCAGAATTGCAAGAAGTAATTGCAGAGCGGGCATGACTTTCGCTGGAGCCTTCACTTAGCAGAGGGTGTCACTGTGTAAAGAGAACTTCTAATAGCCCCAATTAAAAAGCCCCCTGTCCTCTCCTGAGAAACAGAAATGGAATAAGGGAATTCTAATTAGAGCAGGGAAGGAGGCTGTTAGCGCAGATGTTGTGGTTCAATCTCTTTCTTCTAATTGTGAAGCCTCCTTTTGGATTCAAGCTGTCAAATCACGTTAAAAAGAGAAAGAGGGAGAGTGTGACATGGACAAAGGCCTCTTCTTCAGCAGAGAGAAATAATATCCTTGACCATGAAAAACCACAGAATTACGAGTGCTGTTACCAAAGCTCCTTGTACATAGAAAGCGAGCAGGCGTCTTTGTACTTTGTGCGAAGTTAGAAAAAAAAGCAAGCTTCAAGTCTGGTGTGTAAACAGTTTTCAAAAATGGGAGGATGTCAAACAAACCTCCAGTCCCCCACCCTACAGCTGCATCGGTAGCGACATAGAGATTTGCACCACATTTCACTGGGGACTTTGTTCACCCTGGGCTTTTGTTAGCCATTTAAATTAGCAGATACACAGAACCCTAGCTTGAGTGCACCTAAGGAGCTCAAATATTTTAAAAATGTAGACATTCTACCTGGCATTAGCAGTGAAATTATTGAGCTACGACTGATAATAAGCATTAACTGAATAATCATTTGACACCAGTTAAATGTGGGGTAAATTGATGGAAATTTTGTCTAGTCAATGAAAATTTTGTTTAATTAATACATTAAAAGCCACAACGTTGTTTTAAATGGCAAAATTAATTTTTAAAAGGAGAAAATGCATTTTTCCCTGTGCTCCCCTCTTACTCAGTACATGTGTGCAAATAGGAGGAATGTTTTAACACAGTTCTGCGGGGCGTTTTGGTCACCTTAGGAATTCTGGTGGTTTCTGTTTTCAAGTCGTAATTTTGAGCACTGCAGTCTTGTCTAAGAAAAAGTCCATAGTTCCCCTGTCAACCCATATAGTCAAGGGAATCACAAATTTTAAGTACTAGCTAACCACAAGACTAACCTCACAAAGTTGTATTTATGAGCCTGTGACTTTCATCCACCAAAGAAACCTGTCTTAGCCATCCTTTACCTTTAATAGCTCTCACTAAAAATCCTCTGGCTTTATTACCAGGCATATAATATTAATGTTTAGTGTAGGCCAAGGGGTGATGGCCTTTTTTAAATCCAAGAACTCTTTTGAGGCTTAGCATCTTAAAGAGAGAAAGAGGCAGACTCTTTCTTATTTATATTCTTTTAACCTAAATGCAGTCTTTTCCTTCCCTATTATAAGTTGCTTTTCTGAGAGAGAAATGGAAAGGAAATCACGTCTCCCTCGAGTGCCGTTTTTAAGGCCTCTCTTTGTAGTGATGGATTATAGGCAGCAGTGAGAATGTACAGGAAAAATGTGTCAGCATGGTTCTCTGGAGATGCAGTAACATGGGTAGAAAAAAAAAATGTAGTTCAAAGCACTGGTGACTGTGTGTCACATTCAGCAGAAGCAGCTTGTTGTCGACCCTCGCCACACATTCCAGGATGTCTCTCCACTTGTTCATGCATTTAAGAGTGAGTATTGTTACACACACACACACACACACACACACACACACACACAGAGAGAGAGAGAGAGAGATAAATGGGCTCGTACTTCTAAAAGAAGCTTATTCATCCTACAAGAGAGAAATAAGGAGAGGTTACCAGGACGCAGGCACCACATTGTGCCTGGCACGTTCTAGGGGCATGGTGGACACTGATGGAATAAATGCATCCTGCTGCTGTGGAAAGAGATGTCAAACCGAATCAAATCCCCATCTTTTATATGTCTCTAATATTTCCCTCCTTGCTTTGAGAAGTGTGAGAGCTTATGTTTTCTGGCTGGGCATTAATCTATTTTCCATATTATTCATTTAACTATCATCTTCACACAGGTGATCTCTGTGTTATTTATCTGTGGATTGTTGTTGCTAGCATAATATCTGGCACTATAAAAGCTTATTAAATCTCATAAACCCTAAAGGGAAATGAGTATAGTGTAAAAAGAGAGGATGAGCAAGAAATGAGTCTGAGGGATTGGGAAATATGACAACAAAGAAAGAGACAGAGTAATTACAGGGCATAGAATTCCACTTTATTAAAGAAGGCGTAGCATGCTTTGTAGAAGGGCTAAGGATATCAAAGAGTCATAAAAAACATTGACTGCCTTGAAGAAGGGATTTTGAAAGCTATGCAAAAGTAACTCTAGGCCGGGTGTCGTGGCCCATGCCTGTAATCCCAGCACTTTAGGAAGCCGAGGTGGGAGGATCACTTGAGTCCAGGAGTTCAAGACCAGCCTGGGCAACATAGTGAAACCCTATCTCTACAAAAAATAAACAAAATTAGCCAGGCATGGTGGCACATGCTTATAGTCATGCTACTCAGGAGGCTGAGGTGGGAGGATTGGTTAAGCCTGGGAAGTTGAGGCCACAGTGAGCTGAGGTCACGCCACTGCACTCTAGACTGGATAACAGAGCAAGACTGTGTCTCAAAAAAAAAAAAAAAGTAACTTTAAAACTTACCCCTAGAATCAGTGCCTAATGGGTTGTCCATGTTGGGAAACCAAAGCCAGGGGCAGGAGGAGTGGATTAGAATCTGAATCGCTGGGTGCAAATGATAGAAGCCCACTTGACTGACTGCAGCGAGGACATTTATTGGAAAACCAGTAGGTAGCCCACGGAAACGACAGGCAGGCTAGGGAATCTGAGCGTGGAAAATAAACAGGCATTAAGGTGGGGGAGGGCAGGAAACCAAAAATACAGCCCAAGTTGCATGTCAGGAATGGTCTTGTGAGAAAGCCTCTGCTGATGTCCCCCCCACTCTGAACTGCTGGGGCCACCCCTCTGACTGCCTTGCAGCTTTGCATCTTGCCTCAGGATTGCAAGCTCCAAGGAGGGGTGTTAGGGGAGGCCATACAGTGGTACTCTGGGTGTCGGGAAGCAGGGAGAGGGGACAATATCTGCCCTTCTGGCTTTCTGCACACTTGTCATCACCCCTGACATGTCCACATGCTGGACTGTCAAACAAATATCGACAACATCAGGTTTCCGGGATCAGAGTTTCCATCCACTCGTGCTGCGTGGGTCAGCGAAAAGTTCATTTCATATCTCTCCTACATGTCCATTAAAAAGAGTGAAATCCTTGAAACTTGAAATTCTTCACCGTTGTATTAGTCAGGGTTCTCTCGAGGGGTAGAACTAATAGGACAGATGTCTTTGTAAAGGGAAGTTTATTAAGGAGCATTGACTCACATGATCACAAAGTGGGGTCCCACAATAGGCCATCGGCAAGCTGAGGAGTAAGGAAGCCAGTGCGGGTCCCAAAGCTGAAGAATGTTGGAATCTGATGTTTGAAGGCGGGAAGCATACAGCACGGAGAAAGATGAAGTCCAGAAGACGTAGTCAGTCTAATCTTTCCACGTTCTTCTGCCTGCTTTCATTCTGGCTTCATGGCTGCTGATTAGATGTGCCCACTCAGATTGAGGGTGGGTCTGCCTTTCCCAGTCCACTGACTCAAATGTTAATCTCCTTTGGCTACACCCTCACAGACACACCCAGGAACAATACTTTGCATCCTTCAATTCAATCAAGTTGACACTCGATATTAACCATTATAACCATTCAGTATTTAACCAATATTTATTGAATACCGACTATGGGCCAGCCATTATACTAAGCATTGGTGTTACAGTGGCACATACCATATGCACGGTCCCTGCCTTTATAGAGCTTCCAGCATAGTTAAGGAGATTCTACCTGTGGTTGACGTAGGAGAAGGGAAACTAATATCTCATTAAGCACCTTCCATGTGTTCTGTACTTTCATGCACATCATTTCATTTGATTTCAAAAGAACTCCATTTTCTTCCTGATGAGAAAACTGAAGATAAGAGAGTTTAAGTAACTGGTTCATAGCTGGTTTCTAACAGAGCCAGGATTCAAACTCAGTTCTGTCCAATTGATGCACTTTCTAGCATGCCACGTAATGTCAGTAGTGAGCTGGGAGACTGGGGGTTCAAGCCACAGATCAAAAGTCTTCCTGCTGTTTTGCATTTAACACCGGAAACTGAGACGAAACATTTTCTCTATATAAGGCCGTAAGAGCTTGTGTGTGACAATGTGAGTCATCCTCATTGTGGCATTGGCTGAAATTTTCTTGCAATTAATGTGGGTGGGTTCTGAGGGAACATGAAGCAAAAGAAAACGGAGTTTTATTGTGAAAGAGAATTACTAAATGTCAAAAGGAAGTGGATGACCCCGTAATTTATATTACACCAAAATAAAACTAATGGCAATGTAAAATTATAATTTGCAACATGTTTATGGCCGGTATAATAAAGATTAAGCAGGTTTCAACTTCCTGCAGATGAGAAGATAAATTACTGGTGCCAGATGTCCTGGAACCAAGCAAGATAACATGAAAATTTAATTTTTACTTGCTTAACTATCTTGTTTATGACTCTTAAAATACAGACTTGGGTTCATAAAACAGGAAAGGTTACAGCCATCTGCTTAGTTGCAGAATGGATCAAAGTGAAGAGGATGATTCTTTTTGCAGGAAGAAATTCACAAATGTGAAGAATCTATAGGCGGACTAGGATGATTTATTCTAGTCATTCATTGAATGCCTTTACATGACAGGCATTTATGCCAGGTCTGGAAGAATTGATGGTAAAACATGTGCACATAAACATCTCCTTCATCTTAATATAGATTGTCCCTGCCTGAACCATCCCGCCTCTCCTGCCACCCCCTACAAACCTGCTCCCCTCCCACCCTGACATTGGCTCGTTAGCTCCCATCCTTCCCATCTGATCTTGGCTTAACTAACAAAGTTGTTTCAAGCCTCCTAGACTAGGTTGATTCTCCTTATGACACACCCTCATAACGCCAGACATCTTTCTTTGCAGGGACAATCACTGTTGCTATTTTACATTTTTGTGTTATTGTGGTTTGTGTTATTATTTGGTTAGTGTTTCTTCCACGAGCGAGTTGGCTCCTTGAGGTCAAGGACACTATCTGATGATACTCATCACTGCATCCCCAGCTCATAGCGTAATGCATATATATGGGCACATCGTAGGTACCCAATAAATATTTGCCAAATAAATACAATTCTACATTGACTGTGTTGAAAGAATGACTGCTGCTGTCTTACAAAAGCCTTTCACATACTTTTACCTCTAACTTACAACTTTTGATTATGCTTATCCAAAATAATAAAAAGAAAATGGTTAAACACTTCATCAGTTTTATCCTTATGGAGCATTAAAGATATCTGCAGTGTGAATTAACCAGAAACTGAATCAGTGGCTCAGAATATTGGCAGCTGTCAGTTCAAGATGTTTTTTTCTTTTTAGTTAATTCTGGAAAATTTTGCAGTCATTTATTTTCCACCCTCATTTTATCTTCACATTGACTAGATTTGGAACAGATGACTAGTTTTAGGATCATTGTTAATAACAGATGGAACTTTGAACATGGGATGAAGTTGCCACCTGGAATAACAGAAATCTATTTTAAGCAGCCATAATTGGTTCTGTTAGCCCTAAAAGGCTACTCACTATCTTGGGCTTACAGAAAACTGCCAATGTTTTTATGTGATGAAAAGGTCAGAATGATGTATAGCAATATTGAAGTTCTGCATTTCTATGGTAATAAGGAGACATAATTAAGACTGGAAGGTTTTTTGAAGCCAGATCACAGAACTGAATAAAAATCACTAAGCCGTCAGAAAATTTGCACAGCTGTCTTGGCCTAAGTAATCTATGGAGATTAACCTGAATTCCTTCATTTTTGGCGAAGCTCTTGTGAGGAAACCCAAGTACTTCGTGGATAACAGTTTAGATATTTATTGCCATAGTTTCCACAAAGAGTCATGATGGCTGCATCTCCCAAAGTGTGACGGCGAAAGGAAGGAGCTAGGGACATCATTTCCAAGGTCAGCTACCCATAGGCCTCCCCTGCTGAACATATATATGGCTCCTACTAAATTCTGTGCATGCCCCCTGGGAGGGCTTAAAAGATGCTGGTGAAAATATTTTTTGTGCTTGATAGTGCTTTCTATTTTTCCAAGTGTAATATATAAAAATTCACCATTCTCATCTCATTTTATCCTTACCTTTATTTTCCTCCTTTTAGCCTCAAGGCAGCCACACTAGCTTTGCAAAAGCCACAGGGAAGTGATCTTGGTTGCGCAGGTGTCAGTCCCCACTGCCAAAACTTTGAACGGAACGTGTGGGGCAAGGCCAGGACCCTGCCAGGATTGGCCGCTTGGCCGCTGCTGCCCACAAGGCTGCACAGGGGCCTCAGGTCAGTGAATCTATCTGGTCCAGTGCTTCCCTTTAGGCCTGGGGACTTAGCCTCCTGCAATGGCAGCACATCAAGAAGGATCCATTGTATGATGCAGTTCACACCAACAGGTTTATTAAACCTCAAGGCCAGTGCATTCATCCATAAAGGATGATACAATTGAGAGAAATGCAGACCAGACGCTTCTGACAGCAAACGTATTTTCTCTCCCAAGACAGATCCATGTGGGAAGTCAAATCACAGCAAAGCGTTGTTGGTTAGGTCTTAAAACGCATTCCCTTGCCAGACCAGGTGCGGTGGCTCACACCTGTAATCCAACATTTCAGGAGCCTGAGGTGGGAGGATCCCTTGAGCCTGGGAGGTCAAGGCTGTAACGAGATGTGATTGTGCCTCTGCACTCCAGCCTAGGTGACAGAGCGAGACCCTGTCTCAAAAGAAAAAAAAATGCATTCCTTTGGCAGATAGCTTGAGACCTTTCTCCCCATTTTAGGGGTAGCCTGACAAGCTCATTTAACAGAGAGGTTTTAACGTTTAACAAGCTTCGGTTTGGGAATAATTTTTTGAGGATGAATTTGTGTGTCTGTGTGCAGATCGTGTGCTGATTTTATAGATTAAAATCAGGGGAACATTTTATATTTCTTACCCCTAAATCGTGGGTGGCCCTCTAGAATTGCTCCTTGAACTGCCTGAACCCATGCCCTGTTACTGAGAAAAATGAGGCATAGAGGTGTTAAATGATATTCTTTTGATCATTCAGCCCATATTTGTTGAGTACCTATTATGTGTCTAAGGTAGGTTCTGGGGAATAAAACAGTGCCCAGAATATAATCTTTGTGCTCAAGGAGGCAGACAAATGAATAATTACAACAAAGTTGGGTAAGTTCTCATTTGGAAGTGGAGGGCACAGAGGGACATATACTGTGTGATCACCTAACCCTATTTACTCCTTCTTGGTATTTTTTTAAAAGTTACTTTTGGCTTTCCAATATAATAACCAAGTAAAATATAGCTGAACAAGTAGTTTTGGAGATAAGAGCATTAAAAAAAAGGATGAGGCAAATTCCCTTAGTAGCCAAGAGAGGCTGACTAGGATGAGGAAGTTTTAGATGTGCCTTCATGGTGGGAGATGGACCTTGTCTTTGACATGAAAATCATCAGGACCAAAGTAACGAAAACACCTTGCAAGTTTCCATTGCTCAGTGGGAATCAAAAGTTACTTGGGAAAGATGAGTTGAGGTTAGATACCAGATGTCATGGATATAAAGCACCTTTGAAAAACGATAGAAATCTTTTTCTAAAAGAAGAAAAAGAAGAAGCATCCGAGGGCTGCCTGGGCATGGTCAGGGATAGTGTGATAAGGGCTTTATTTGAGAGCATAAGGCATGGAGTTTTATTTTTAATCAAAGTTTCTACTGCTGAAAATCCATTTTGTTCACTAGATTCAGCCAGGTCAAAATTCAGATTGGGCTTTAAAAAATTTTTTTTAAGGCTCTTCGAAGTTTCTGAAAAGAAGTCATAGAAATGTTTGTTTCAGAGATTTGACAAATTCATGAAAAGACTGCTGTGAAGCTTTAAAATATTTCTGACTGTTCCTACTGCCTTAACTAGTGTTGGTGAATTAATATTACTTGAAATAAATTGTATTTCCTATGTAGAACTAGAAAACATTTCTACCCCTTTTAGCTATGCTGAAGAAGGCATTAAAATGACATATATCCTACCTTTTTGCCTTTTAATCAATTTTTAGAAGTTTTGCTATTACCATATAAGTTACATGACTTTGGATACTGGAAGAAACTGAAGATAATGCCCCACTAGAGAATTACTTTAGCCATCATTTTGACAGGCAATCGCTTTCTGTTGTAAATTACAGTTATATTTTATGCTATAAACACCAGCAAACCAAATGAATAAGCAAATAATCAGCGGTTTGGCTTTTCAACCAAAAGAACTCTGTTAATTTCCTTGGATAATTATTTAGTTTCATGAATAGGCTCTTTTGATATCTTAACCTTTATAAAGAACAATCTCATCTGGGCACGGTGGTTCAAGCCTGAAATCCTAGTATTTTGGAAGGCCAAGGTGGGAGAATCACTTGAGGCCAGGAGTTTGAGACCAGCCTGGCCAACATGGTGAAACCCTGTCTCTACTAAAAATACAAAAATTAGCCAGGTGTGGTGGTGCATGCTTGTAGTCCCAGCTTCTCAAAAGGCTGAGGCAGGAGAATTGCTTGAACTTGGGAGGTGGAGGCTGCAGTAAGCCGAGATTGTGCCACTGCACTCCAGCCTGGGCGACAGAGCGAGACGCCGTCTCAAAAAACAAACAAACAAACAAACAACCCAACAACAACAACAAAAGAACAATCTCAAATGTCAAATTGTGGGTAATAAGATGCTTTGTTATTTGCATGGTAAATTCATTCTGAAGCTTTAATGTGCGTCAGAATCAACTTGGATGTCTACAAAACTCCAGGCTTCTAGGCCTCTATGAAGAGAGATTCTTAATTCAATAGATCTGCAACATGCATTTTAAATAACTACCTCTGTTGATTTTCAGGACAAGGGTCTGTCGGTCACTGTACTTACTAGCTTTCTGTTGTTGTGTAACCAATTACCACACATATAGTGGCTTAAAACAGCACACACTGATTATCTCACAGTTTCTGTTGGTCAGATGTCTGTGTATGGCTTAACTGGATCTTCTGCTGAGGGTCTCACAGGCTGAAATCAAGATGTCAGCGGGACTGCATTCCCATCTGAATGCTATGCATCTATGCTCACTCAGGTTATGGAAAGAATTCATTTACGGCTGTGTCCTGAGGGCCTTGGCGTCTTCCTGGCTGCCCACTGGAGGCCGTCCTCAGGTCCCAGAGGCCACTTGGCAGTCACCGCTAGGAGTCCCCCTCCATAGGCATTTCACAGCATGGCAGTTTGTTTCTTTTTGTTTGTTTGTTTGTTTTTTGAGACAGAGTCTAGCGCTGTTTGTTTGTTTTTTGAGACGGAGTCATGAGCCAAGATCATGCCATTGCACTCTAGCCTGGGAGACAAGAGTAAAACTCTATCTCAAAAAAAAAAAAAAAAATTACTTTTAATTAAAAAAAGAACTTCAGTTAAAATGTATAATTTTCTGGGAAAAAAATGTATAAAACCCAACAACAGAAGATATAGAATATGTAAATAATTGTCATGGAAGAAATAGAAAATGTGTTCGTTGTCCTTCAAAAAGTAACAGGAAGAGCAGTTCACAGGAGAATGTTACCAATCTCTAAGACATAGGTGTTTCCTATGGTATTTAAACTGTTGAAAGACCAAAGATATTTCCTAATTCTATTTTTGAAATAAACATTATTAATAATATTCAAATCCAAGAAAGACTGAGTCTAAAATGAAATCAGCTCGGATACAGTGGCTCATGCCTGTAATCTCAGGACTTTGCAAGGCTGAAGCAGGAGGATTGCTTGAGCCCAGGAATTTGAGAATGCAGTGAGCTATGATAGCACCACTATACTTCAGCCTGGGTGACAGTGCAAGAGCTTGTCTCAAAAAAAAAAAAAAAAAAAAAAAAAAAAAAAAAAAAAGAAAGAAAGAAAAAATAAATAAATCATTGAGAAATCTTACTTGTGTATATCCATGCAAAAATCCTAAATAAAACATTAGCAATCCAGTAGCACAGTTTAAAAATAACACACACACACACACACACACACACACACACACACACACACACACACGCAATCCTGCCTGATCAAGGGAGCTTATTCCAGGAATTACAGGACAGTTTAGCATTAGAAAACCTGTTACTCATCATCATATTTATAGAGATAAATGGTTGGTTATACTAAAAACACATTTGACAAAATACAATGCATTTTTCATTGTAACTTCTAATAAAAATGAGATAAATATATACTTCCTTAATGTGATAAAATGATAAAATATATTTGGCTCAAACAAACAAAAAAACCCCAGAAATATGTTTAATAGGGAAACACTAAAAGCGTGCCCTGCCAAGCCAGAAATTTTCTAGGATGTCTACTACTGCCATTTTATCTACCATTGTATTGGAAGTACTAGTCAATGCAGTTAGTTAAGCGATCAGAAATACCAAGTTTCAAAATTGGAAAGAATAGGTAAAATGATCACTTATTTTGCAGATGATACCATTGTGTACCTGGAAAATCTAAGATAATTCCCTAAAAAAATCATAAAAAAGAAAAATTCAGTAAGGGACAGGGTATAAAAATATTTTAAAAATCAATAGGATCCACCTATTTAAACAATAACCAGTTAGAGGATACACTGCATATAAAACAATTATAAATAGATAAAGTAACTAGGAATAAACTTAATGAGAAATTTGCAGGATCTTTCTGAAGAAAACTTCAGTAAAATGCTGCTGAGTGACATAAAAATGACTTGAATAAAGGAAAAGTGTATCATGTTCTTCAAGAGGAAGACGAATACATAAAGATGCTAATTCTTCCTAAATAAATAAAAATAATATCTTTTGAAACAAACAGGTTCATTTCAATATCCCTATGAAAAGTAAACTGTGAGTAGTAGCCAGGAAAAAATTGAAATGGAAGAATACAGGAGAGGTATTCAGTCCATCAAGGTACTGGATTACCAACTGACTGGAATTGGGACGACTGAGTAATCATTTAGGACAACAAGTTAACTCAATCAAGATCTCACACTCACATTAGGGTGACTTTTAAATGGATCAATGATCTTAAACATTATAAAAGTAATAGAAGAATCAATGCTATGACTCATTTATAACTGCAAAATTGGTCTTTCTAATCATGACGGTAACTCAGAGAAGAGACTCATTAAATTGACTATGTGGAAAAAAATGTGCACAGCAAAAAAACTATCACAAGCTAAGATAAAAGACCAACAAGTAATAGGCAAAATTATTTGCAGTTTATTGAGTAAGCAACTAAATCTCTAGTAAATAAGGAGCTTCTAATAATTGAAGAAAAGACCACAATCCAGTAGGCAAATGGTGAAGGATAAGACTGGACTGCATACAGAAAAGGAAATACAAATGGCTGGCACTTACACACATGAAAGACTGCTCAGGGTCACTCAGAATAAATTCTTCCAGAAACAGTTTTTTTGTGTGTGAGCCTACTATGTGCCAATAATATTAATAATATTGACCTTCTGGATATAGAAGGCAGTGAATCCCTACCCGCTACTCCCCAGAAAAAAAAAAAAAAAAAAAGAGGCAGGGCATGGTGGCTCATGCCTGTAATCCCAGCACTTTGGGAGGCTGAGGCGGGTGGATCACTTGAGGTCGGGAGTTTGAGACCAGCCTGGCCAACATGGTGAAACTCCGTCTCTACTGAAAATACAAAAATTAGCCAGGTGTGGTGGCACACACCTGTGATCCAAGCTACTCAGGAGGCTGAGGCAGAATTGTTTGAACCCAGGAGGCGGAGGTTGCAGTGAGCTGAGACTGCAGTGAGGCTAGAGTGCACTGCACTCCAGTGACAGAGCGACACTCCATCTCAAAAGCAAACCAACAAACAAAACAAAACAAAAAGATTTTTGCTTCATGGAGCTTACATTCTAGTGGAAATGCAAATTAAAGCTACACTGAAATGCTATTTTTAATCTATCAGATTGGCAAAAATCAGAAGTTTGACACCACACTTAATACAAAGCACAATAGGAACTCTCATACCTTATGTGTCAGAGGGTAAATTGGTACAACTTCTGGGATAGATAATTTGGTAGTAACTATCAAAGTTACAAATACATAAGCCATTTGATCCAGCAAAATTATTCCTAGAAATTTATAGATTTACTTATACAGGAGAGAAATGATGTATGTACAATGTTTATTGCTAGAGGGTTTGCAATATCCAAAGATTAGACACAATACAAAAAGGAGGCTGTTTACTTGATGATACATCCATGCAATGGAATACCGGGGAGTTGTAAAAAGAAATGAGAAAGTGCTATGTGGGAAGATGTCTAAGATATATTGTTAAGTATTCATATGCATATAGTATACATATATTTTCATACCAATTGGGTGTGGTGTGAAATGTATATGTATATAGTAGACATATATTTTTTACCAATTATGTAAAAAAGGACCAAAATAGCATATACATAATAAAAGTATAAATTATATACACAATGTATATATTATATATACATACTCAGTATATTTAGCATATACATATATAGTGTGTTATACATATACAGTGCATATATTACATATATATACACATATAGAGTGTATATATGTAGCACGTATATACACACAAACTGATATACAGAAAACAACCTGGACCGGCGCAAGTGGCTTACGCCTGTAATCCCAGCACTTTGGGAGGCCGAGGAAGGTGGATCACAAGGTCAAGAGATCGAGACCATGCTGGCCAACATGTTGAAACCCTGTCTCTACTAAAAATAGAAAAAAAAAAAAAATTAGCTGGGCATAGTGGCGCACACCTGTAATCCCAGCTACTCTGGAGGCTGAGGCAGGAGAACTGCTTCAACCCGGAAGGTGGAGGTTACAGTGTGCAGAGACTGTGCCACTGCACTCCAGCCTGGTGACAGAGTGAGACTCTTTCTCAATAAGAAACAAAAACAAAAACAAAAAAACCCCACATAAAACTAATAACCTTACTTACCTGTGGCAGAAGAAGAAAAGAAAGTAAGAAACTATGTGATGTGGTGGGAAGTGATTTTCTAGGAGACTGGGGAAGAGGCAGCCATTTTCCTAACTGTTCCTTCATAGTTTTAAAAATTTTAATCATGAAAGTGTATTCCTTATTCAGAAAATTAAATTTCAAAAATATTATTGAAGGAAATTTTCTAATTAAAAAAAATGTACCAGGCCGGGCATGGTGGCTCGCGCCTGTAATTCCAGCATTTTGGGAGGCCGAGGTGGGCAGATCACCTGAGGTCAGGAGCTCAAGACCAGCCTGGCCAACATGGCAAAATCCAGACTCTACTAAAAATACAAAAATTAGCTGGGAATGGTGGCATATGTCTGTATCCCAACTACTCAGGAGGCTGAGGCAGGAGACTCATTTGAACCCAGGAGGCGGAGGTTGCGGTGAGCTGAGAGCGCACCATTGCACTCCAGCCTGGGTGACAGAGCGAGACTCTGTCTCAAAAAAAAAAAAAAAAAAAAAAACAAACCTCAGAGAAGGTTCTACGGTATTTCTGTACCAGTGTTTGATCATCTTCATGGACAAGAAGCATCATTTTCTTGAATATACTAAATCTCCCTTTCTGATTTATCTTCTTAAGCAATCACCCAAATTTCTCTTTAAATTGTAGGTCACCTTGGCTGGGCATGGTGGCTCACACCTGTAATCCCAGCAATTTGGGAGGCTGAGGCGGGTGGATCACCTGAGGTCAGGAGTTCCAGACCAGCCTGATCAACATGGGAGAAACCCTGTCTCTAGTAAAAGTACAAAATTAGCTGGGCATGGTGGTACCTGCCTGTAATCCCAGCTACTCAGGAGGCTGAGGCAGGAGAATCACTTGAGCTCGGGAGGTGGAGGTTGTGGTGAGCCAAGATAGCACTATTGCACTCCAGCCTGGGCAGCAAGAGCGAAACTCTGTCACCAAAAAAAAAAAAAAAAAAAAAAAAAAAAAAATTGTAGGTCACCTCAATTCAGGGTTTTGTATCAAAAGTAGAGATGTCTATGAAACGAAAACTCAATTCTTTTTTTTTTTTTTTTTGAGACGGAGTCTCGCTGTGTCTCCCAGGCTGGAGTGCAGTGGCGCGATCTCGGCTCACTGCAAGCTCCGCCTCCCGGGTTCACGCCATTCTCCTGCCTCAGCCTCCCGAGTAGCTGGGACTACAGGCGCCCACAACCGCGCCCGGCTAATTTTTTGTATTTTTAGTAGAGACGGGGTTTCACCGTGGTCTCGATCTCCTGACCTTGTGATCCGCCCGCCTCGGCCTCCCAAAGTGCTGGGATTACAGGCGTGAGCCACCGCGCCCGGCCGAAAACTCAATTCTTAATATTAAAGCTAGAAAGACAAGACCGTGGATCTCAGGAGAATGAACGAGAAGCCATGATGTAGGAAATAAAGTTTCATCTTCCACCTTGAAGTCAGCTGAGGATAATATTAGAGGAATTTTATAAAGTCACACAGTCATGAGCAGGAAGACAGATTAGAATTCATCTAATTTGTAACTTGGCTTCTTGGTAAAATTGTCCCTGAGATCAAAGACATCATTAATATTCTCCTTAGGGACATATTTCGACAAAATGTGATAGAATAAAATGTTTGCAGTTTCCAAACAAAGATTCTTTGCTTGCTACTTGACATTGGACTTTAAATGTGTTCTCTATGTTGTCTTCCTTAACTATGCTTCAGGTCTTTGTGCCCAGGACGTGGGGCAAGCAGTTGAGAGAACTGGGTGAAAGGTGTTAGAGAGGTAGGCAGGAAAATTAGGGAGGGTGGAAAGTCCCAAAATCCTTTCTAGAGGTCGAGCATGGTTCTCTTGCTACACTTACTACATTAGAATAAGCATGTCTCTTTTTGCTGTTTACTAAATATAGACTAAAACAGTTCTCCTTCTTAAACAGCAGAGACCACGCAGAGGCTGCCTTTGGATGAAGTCCAGGAAGTGCTTCCCCCAATACCAGAACTATAAGTTACTTCCGCAGTGTATCCGTGAGATCAATATACACGGTGAGTGATTATTTGGCTTTATCGACTTTATTCGTTATAAACACAGATAGATTCAAGGGGGCACAGTTGAACCCCAACTCCATTTCTGTCTGGTAGGAGGTAGAAAATGATGAATTTGCAGTCAGTTCATATGAATTAGATGACATGAAATAAAATGACTATTTTCTCCAAGATCTAGGGAGGATCAGTAGATGGATCTCTTAGTTTTTTAAACTGCTCCTGAGATGTTAGCTTATCCCTTGACCCTGTTTTTCCTGGAGTTGAGCCATAATTTAGTTAGACTATGAGAAAACAGAGAATGAGATGTGTAAAGCAAACTGCCTACTCCCCGATATTGAAATAAAAACTTCTCTAAATGTGACATCTGATAATCTAAATTAATGCCTATTGATTTCCATGTATTTAAGTCTAAAAGTATGGTCAAAAGTATTGAAATTTTTTTCATTCATTCATCAAATCTTCCTTGAAATTTTTTTCATTCATTCATCAAATCTTCCTTAAGTAGCAATTATGTTAAAGGCACTAGGAATAGCCATTGTAGGGAGTATAAAAATTATAACAGGGAAGGGGAGGGAAACTAGCATTTATTAGTACCCCTCTTATTGTGCTTTGTGGTAATTGGTTATATCATTTACTCCTCAGAATACGTTGGTGGTTATCAGTCAAGGTACTATCAGGAAATTGATATTGTACTCAAATTGAATACTTTGAGAAGAGTTTAATGAAGGGCATATTAAGCCAGGATGTGGGAAAAATGAAAAGGGAGAATGCAGCACCCTGAGACAAGAAATAGTGGGGCCCTGCTACTGTATTTAAGACTAAAGGGGAAAGAAACCCAGAGAGACAGAGACAGAGGCAGACATGCACGCATGTACACACACACAGACACACACACACACAGACACACACAAAAAAAGTGTGAGGAGGGCTGTTTGACAGGAGCTGTGACATTTGCTCAAGGGACACTATAGCCTGGGGTCACCCTGAAAAGAGAGAATAACTATCCAAACTTTGGGAACTCTTATACACTGTTGGTAGGAATGTAAGCTAGTGTAGCCACTATGCAAAACAGTAGGAGATTTCTCAAAAAACTTAAACTAGAACTACTGTTCCATTCAGCGATCCTACTACCGGGCATCTACCCAAAGGAAAAGAAATCACGGCAGGGTGCAGTGACTCACGCCTGTAATCCCAGCACTTTGGGAGGCTGAGGCGGGCAGGTTGCTTGAGCTTAGGGGTTCGAGACCAGCCTGAGCAACATGGTGAAACCCTGTCTCTACAAAAAGTACAAAAATTAGCCAGGCATGGTGACATGTGCCTGAAATCCCAGCCACTGGGGAGGCTGAGGCAGGAGGATCGCTTGAGCCTGGGGAGTTGAGGCTGTAGTGAACGGTGTTCATGCCACTGCACTCTAGCTTGGGAGACAAAGTGAGACCATGTCTAAAAAAAAAAAAAAAAAAAAGAAAGAAAGAAAGAAAGAGAAAAATAAAATAAATCACTATAGCAAAGCGATACCTATACTCACATGTTTACTGTAGCACTATTGACAATAGCAAAGATATGGAATGGACCTAAGTGCCCATCAACAGGTGAATGGATAAACAAATGTGGTCCATATACACAATGAAACATTTGCTGTAAAAAATGAAATCATGCCATATGCAGCAACATGGATGGGACTGGAGGTCATTATCTCAAGTGAAGTAAGCCACGGATGAAAAGGCAAATATCACATGTTCTCCACTTGTAGATGAGAGCTAAAAAAATTGATCACATGGAGGTAGAGTGGAAAGATAGAGAACAGAGACTGGGAAAGGTAAGTTGTGGGGAGAAGATGAAGGGAAATGGATTAAAGGGTACAAATGTACAGTCAGGTAGAAGGAATAAATTGAACATCTGAAAGCACAGTAGGGTGACTATAATTATACAAAAATGTATTGTACTTGGGCTACAGATACCCTAAATATTCTGACTTGATCACTAATCACTGTGCATTATATACATAGAACAAAAGTTAGCAGGTACCCCATAAATATGTACAAACAACCCCAACTTTACCATCCTTTCTTCCTCTAATGTGCTGGTACTCCCCCATTGACCAAACCCAGTCAGAGCCAGAGGGCACTAGAGCCCAGTGGAGGCAGTTATGTAAGTTGACCTCCCAGGGCACTGAGCAGGGTGGAAACAAGTAGAGGGCAGATCGGGAGAGATAGCCAAAGGGATCCAGCGTAGATGGCTCAATACGCCAAACTGAAACTAAGTGCCAAGGATCTATCTGTGTTCAAGATTAAAGAGAGGCAGGTCTTACTACTTTGTGTCTCAATGCAACCGGGGTCTGCTGTTGGCTCAGAAATTCCTAAGTAGCATATAGTGTAGTCATATGATTGTGTCAATGATATATTACTGGATATTATTATGCTTGAGACCTCTGATTCTGGTTCTTCATTCTGGGATGTTTATCTTTGCATCTGAAGGGTTCCTCTTTCTTTGTTCATTCACCAAATGATTTTTGACCACCTACTGTATGTTGAGAATTCTACTCATTGACAAAAACAACAATGTAGTCAATGGAGGAGTCAGATTAGAGAACCCCTAATTCCAATAAAGACTCAAGGAACATGACAGAGGGATTCACATGGGAAGGGAAGGCCTTGGGGAGCACAATAGAGAGACTCCTCCTTCAGAGGACATGATGCCTAGTGTTTAGATGTTCAATAAGGATTTGTTGAGTGAATGAATAAATCCCAATTTCTATGTCTCTGTGCTAGAATCATGGAATGTTATAAGTGAAAGAAACTGGCATGAACACTTACACTTTCATTTGATAAATATAGAAAATAAACCAAACATACTCTAGCAGCAGATGTTAGAGGAGACTCTAGGTTTCCTTGGTCCTAGGCTGAGAAGTTTGTTATCACTGAGCACATTGTCTTCTTAGGGATATAATGGGGGATGCCATCGCATCACACAGAATCAGCCCTGGGGTCACCCTGAAAAGAGAGAATAACTATCCCAACTTTGGGAACTCTTATACACTGCTGGTAGGAATGTAAACTAGTATAGCCACTACAGAAAACAGTATGGAGATTTCTCAAAAAACTAAAAATAGAACTACTGCTCCATTTAGCAATCCCACTACTGGGTATCTACCCAAAGGAAAAGAAGTCATGGAAGGGTGCGGTGGCTCATGCCTGTAATCCCAGCACTTTGGGAGGCTGAGGCAGTCAGGTTGTCCTGAAAGAGCCCAGAATCAGAGACTTGAGGACATTTTTTGGTGGTCTTATAAGGCATAGTTTTAACAAATGGTTTTAAAATTGTTTTCTACCAGTTCTAATTCAAGTAACACTTAACAAAATTTTTGTGTGAATAATATTTTCTTGCTTTTGTTTAAATCTTCAGAATATCCCTGGGCACCTTGGACTGAGCCCTTTGAAAAATACTCATAATTTTATTTTGTGAATGAGTAGACTGGAAAATGTTTGGGTCCAGCTGAGGATGCACAGTTGGAAAGCAGGAGGAATGCTGACTGGTTGATGAAAACTAGCTTAAGAGCATTCATTTGACCCATGAGATCAAGGGAACAAGAGTATTTGCAAGAAGCCATTATGAGTCATGGAAAACAAGATGATGAAACCCATGGAAACAGCAAGAGAATTCCTACTCTTTCTCTTCTTAAAAAAATCTATCACATACAGCACAGAATGGAGTCAAGATTTTAATTTTGAGGGACCAAAAAAAAGGATCAAATATGAAAACTCTTTCTTTTATTGGGCCACATTGTAGGTGCTGATTCGATAATTTTTTCCTATGCAGATAGATTATTTCTATTTTGTAGATTATTTAAGAGGGTCTGGTTGTTTGTTTATACGTTTGTTTGCATTTATGAATTTTGCTGCCTTTTAGCACCAGGATGTTTTTAAAAAAATTCAAAGAGGCCGGGCAAGGTGGCTAACGCCTGTAATCCCAGCACTTTGGGAGGCCGAGACGGGAGGACCATGAAGTCAAGATATCGAGATGATCTTGGCCAACGTGGTGAAACCCCGCCTCTATTAAAAATACAAAAATTAGCTGGGTGTGGCAGCGCGTGCCTGTAGTCCCAGCTACTTAGAAGACTGAGGCAGAAGAATCGCGTAAATCAGGAGGCGGAGGTTGCAGTGAACCAAGATCATGCCACTGCATTCCAGCCTGGCGACAGAGCGAGACTCTGTCTCAAAAAAAAAAAAAAAAAAGAAAAAAAGAAAAAAATTCAAAGATACCAAAATAAAACAAATTTAAATAAAATACTTAAGTACTTAAATCTAACAGCAAAACGTTTCCTTTGATTCTTTTGGCTTTCATATTTGTTATAGCCATTATTAATGTCAAGCATAATTATAGTTATTAATGACAATAAAAAAAGCACATATAGACAAGAGGGCAGCTCTTAACATTAAAATATAAAAATGCTTTTCCAGAGTTAAGGTGGAACTTAATCTCCTGGCCATCATTATATGGTTAAAATTGCTTATCTGAGTTGATTTACAGAGTTAACTGCAGGGTCAGATTTAATAATCAGTGATGGGGTTGAGGACATGCTACCCCAAAATATGGCACCTTGGCAAACTGAATGTTTTAAGCTGAAGGATTTGAGAAAATGGCAAATTTTAAGTGGAAATATTACTCTGACCTTCCTTTGCTCTGGAAGCAGGTAATAAAACCTTTGCTGACCTTCCTCGAAAACACATCATAGGACCTCATGTGAGAGGTGCTCTTCCTATATCCACAGAGGAAAGGCAGTTCCCTATCTCCCAAGACACAGGCACACAGAGGAGAATCTGAACAAACGGGCCCTGCTAAGTTTCCCTCCATTTATTCCTATTAGATCTAGTACTCCTTTTGCCTGATTATATTTCTCCAAGTCTTTCTCCATTCTTCATCAAACCTACTACTAAAAACACTCAAGTGTAACTGTTTCCTCTGATCTTCATTTCCTAGAGATGGCCCTTGTGTTATGTAGAATTTATTTAAATAAATCACTAGGTTTTTCTCTGGTTAATCTTTTGTTATAGCGGATTCAGCTCTGAATTTAAAAGGGTAGAAGGAAAAGATATTTTTCCCTTCCTACATAACCAATCTAACAGGCATGAATATTCCAGAGGTTTTTTTTTTTTTTCTGGTATTTGATTATTTTTTTCTATAGATCACAAATTGAGATTCTAATTGTAAAATTTAGAGATTGAAGATTTGGCAAACGGAATTATAGTAGTCTCGCTTTTTCTTGTCTGTGTATCCCTAAATAATAGGTGAGTCAAACTCAGGTCTGGGATTTTTCAGCAGGCGTGTAGGGCTATTACACCCTATGAGATATGGATACTATGCAACTTCTCAGAAGCCAAATTATTGTTTCCCTACACACTACCTCTTATGTTCTGACAAATGACTTAGAAATCAATGAGCACTTGGCTTGCAAAAAGCATATATTAAGCTTTGAGTCCACTTAAATTGTGGCAGCTTTCAGGAAGCTAATTTCACCTATTCATTAAAATAATTGACTTTTAACAGATACTGTGAAGCACACAAAGATGTAGATGGCCTACACTGCCTACAGAGAATTTACACTCTGGCAGAGGAGACAGGATGTGTACGCCTCTGGTGAAAATACTAGACACAATACGGTAAGCTAAGTGTCAATTGCAGGATGCAGGCTTCCTGCTGAGAATTTACAAGCCAATAGGATCAATTCCAGTTGGGAGGAATTAGGGCAGGCTTTTGAGCAGGGTTTTGAAGATGGCTTTTCCTGATTTCTCAGAATCACCAAACCTCTTAAATACACACGTTCTCAGCCCCCATAACTGTTTTCATACCTATTACTTTGCCATTATTTTTGTGGTTACGAATTAATGTCTGGCTTCCTTTCTAGACTGGAAGCTGCATGAGGACAGGGAACATGTCTGGTTCTGCTCACCATAGTATCCCCAGCAGCTGGTAGGGTGTTTGGCTCACAGTAGGTCCTTTGTAAATATTTGCTGGGTAAAGAACTAGGCCGGGTGCAGTGGCTCACACCTGTAATCCCAGCACTTTGAGAAGCAAAGGCAGGAGGATCGCTTGAGGCCAGGAGTGTGAGGCTGCAGTGAGCTATGGTTGTACCACTGCACTCCAACCTAGGCAACAGAGTGAGACCCTGTCTCTGAAAAATAAAGACCTATTTATCAAGCCTTTACTCTACATCTGGCATGGGCCTTGTGTACTTTCATTTCTTCCTCACAATGATGCCTTGAAACAGGTGTCATTCTCTCTGAGGAAGCTGAGGCTAAGGGAATCACCAATCCTATTGATTGATATGCTTCAATCTTAGGTTGGTCAGGCTGCAAAGCCTGTGCAGCTTCTACAGTCTGCCCTGTAGGGTAGAGACAGGGCAAAGAGAGCAAAATGGATGGGGGGGCGTGCCTGAGAGAAGTGGCTATGGCTGAGAGTACTGTCAAAGATCTCTTCAAGGAGCGCAAGGAGGCTGGGTGAACTGGGCCCTGGAAGAAGACATCTCACTGGAGTTGCTATGTGGTCACTGGTCCTGTGTGTCTCCCCTAGCCTGGCAGTTCCGTCCCCCTCTCCATACAACTGGCCCCAGTAACAACCAACCTGGGGTCCTTGGTGCCTCGTATGATTGATGGCTTCCCATTGACATCACTAGCTTTTTGTGTACCCTGCTTTCCAGTTGGTTCCAAACTTGACCTTGACCCACCCACACCCCCTCCCTATGACTTGTGGCTTAGTCCTGTGTTCATGGCTCTCACTGCAGGCTTTCCTCCCCAGCTGTAAGCCACAGTCATCTCCTTGACCTCTGCATCCTGTTGAGCAGCCAGGTCCCTAGCCTTCCATTCAAAGAATTCAGGTGTAGATTGAAGAGGGAGAGAGGAAACATGGCACCATGCAGGAGTCTTTTAGTCATTAAGCACACAGTGGAATTCGAGTGACAGAAAGAAGAAGAGAAAGAAGAGAGGGTATGGATGGAGAATTGGTGGTGTTTGATAACTGATTTGATGCAGGGGTGATAGTCAGGGTAGGCAGAGAAAGGAGAGATGAGACACACGTGAAAATCTTCCAGACTCCTGTGTGCAGAAAATAAATAAATATTGCCCTAACTTATAACTACTAGTTTTTAGTTTCTAGAAGAATTTTTATTTTCCAGAGGATTTCTACCGAACTCTGTACTTTCATCCTAGCCTGAAGTTGTACTCTTCCCTTATCTATACTCAGTCATCCCTGGATGGAACAGTCATTCAGACCACGTTCTCTTCCCTGCCTTTTTAATGATTGTTACATTTGCCCTTTCCTTTCATCTTTGTAAATCCTTTTCATCAAAGGCAGATAGGCCACCTTGTCCATGAAGTTTCCCCTGCTCACCCCAGATGGCACAATGTCTGGCTCTTTTTCGGTGTTTTTCTAGGATTTAGTCCTCTTATCATGGTACTTCTCACATCTTGCCTTGTACCACAGCTAGTTGTTTTCATTTCTCTTTCCCTACCAGACTGTAAGTGAGAGCGGGAACCATATCATCTCCAGCTTCTGAGTCTCTGATGATAGGTACTCACTTCCCTCCAACCTGCTTCTCCCAAGCAATAATCATCTGGGTTAATGGAGTTAGCCAGATGTTGGCTGTAGATTCAGGTTATCTGTAAGGGGATGGAATCGGAGGCCCACACATCAGGGCCTTCTAGCACAATGATAATGTCCTTTTATAAACTTGGTGGCAGGTGTATGAGAGTTCGTTGGGTCATGATTCTATATAGCTTACATAAATTTTAAAATGAACTTTAGCACCTACTTAATATTTAGTAAAATAAAATTTAAAAATAGACAAACATTGTACTGAATTGCATCCATCCTTACCTTCTCCCTCTGTCAGTAGATAACTTCTGTCTGTTTATCTCTCACTGAACTATCTTCCTTTCCCTTTCTGTCAGACATTGTGGAATAAAGACTTGAACTCAATTTTCTGACACAGTTTATTCTCATAATTTGACTCTGTTTACTTCCTTCTCTGTCTCCTTGTCTATTTTACTTCTTTTTCTGTCTACATATTTCTTCACCATCTCCGACTATTTTTACTATTCTGATGGATGGCAATCTTAGGATAATGAGTGGAAAAGAGTTCTTAAATCTTGAAAATTTAAGTAAGGCGTATTACCAGATTAACCTAGAGTCATGAAAACTAAAACATACATTTAAAAAATCTTCTGTGAACTGGAAATTATATACTTTGGTAAAGGTTCTGAATAGACTTTTTTTTTTAAAAGAAGACATAAAAACAGAAAAGTAATGAAAAAATGTTCAACATCACTAATCATCAGGGAAATACAAATCAAAACCATACTGGGGTATCTTCTCACTCCAAGTCAAATGGCCATCCTCAAAAAGACAAAAAATAACATAAATGCTGGAGAGGATGCAGAGAAGAGGAAACTCCTGTACACTGTTGGTGAGAATGTAAATTAGTACAGCCCTTATGAAAAATAGCATGAAGGTTTCTTAACAAACTAAAAATAGAACTACCACATGATCCAGCAATGCTACTACTGGGTATTTATCCAAAGGAAAGGAAATCAATATATCAAAGAACTACCTGCACTCCAGTGTTTATTACAGCACTATTCAAAGTAGCCCAAATATGAAACCAACATACAGATCCATCAATGGATGAACGAATAAAGAGAATGTGGTACATATATGCATTAGTCCATTTTCACACTGCTAATAAAGGCATACCCAAGACTGGGTAGTTTATAAAGAAAAAGAAGCTTAAAGTACTCATAGTTTCACATGGCTGGGGAGGCCTCATAATCGTGGCAGAAGGTGAAAGGCATGTCTTACATGGCAGCAGGCAAGAGAGAATAAGAGCCGAGTAAAATGGGTTTCCCCATATAAAACCATCAGATCTCATGAGACTGACTTACTACCACGACAACAGTATGGGGGAAATTGCCCTCCTGATTCAATTATCTTCCACTGGGTCCCTCCCCAGGATGGAAGCTACAATTCAAGATGAGATTTGGGTGGGGACACAGCCAAACCATATCAATATACACAATGGAATACAATTCAGACACACACACACACACACACACACACACACACACACACACACACACACAAATAAAATTCTGTCATTCACAGCAACGTGGATGAGCCCAGAAGCCATCGTGTTAAGGGAAATAAGCCAGATAGAGGAAGATAAATACCAAATGTTCTCACTCATGCAAAAGTTAGAAAAAAAAGTTGAGCTCATAGAAGTAGAAAGTAGAATTGTTGTTATTAGAAGCTGAGAAGGGTAGAGAGACGGAAGGATAGGGAGAGATTGGTTAATGGTTAAAAAATTCCAGATAGGAAGTCACTGTATAGTCACTACATGGTGGCTATAGTTAACAAAATGGTATTGAATATCTCAAAATAGGTAGAAAAGAGGATTGTGAGGGTGCCCAACACAAATAAATGATAAATGTTTGAGGTGATGGACATGCTGATTACCCTGATTTGATCATTACATATGTATCAAAATATTACTCTATATCCCACAAATATGTGCAATTATTACATGTCAACTAAAGAAAAGATACTTCATCTGCGAAGAGTAGAAGGTCCAAGTGAAAGTAATTTAAATGATGAGAAGATTTATTATGTTATCTAATGGGAAATTCTAATGGGGTGCTTCCAGGGTTGGTTAATTCAAGACTCATATCATCAAGCACTCAAGTTCTCTCTTCTCTTTCCTCTCTGCCATCTTCAGATTGTTGGTGTTTGTGTTGAGGCTTCCCCTCTCATGGTTTCAAGGAAAGATTATGTTAAATGGTGGGGCCATAGCACCAACAATCATCATATCCTTTTTGTCTTTTTTTTTTTTTTTTGAGACGGAGTCTCACTCTGTTGCCCAGGCTGAAGTGCAGGGGCACGATCTCAGCTCACTGCAACCTCTGCCTCTTGAGTTCAAGCAATTCTCCTGCCTCAGCCTCTCAAGTAGTTGGGATTACCCACCACCACATCTGGCTAATTTTTGTATTTTTAGTAGAGATTTGGTTTCGCCATGTTGGCCAGGCTGGTCTTGAACTCCTGACCTCGTGATCCACCTGCCTTGGCCTCCCGAAGTGCTGGGATTATAGGCGTGAGCCACCACACCCAGCCCAATCATCATATTTTACACCATGATTTTTCTTTTTTAGTTACCTAGGCTGGTCTCGGACTCTTGGGCTCAAACATACTCCTGCCTCAGCCTCCTGAGTAGCTGGGATTACAAGCATGAGCCACCACACCTATAGCCACAATGTCCTTTATACAAGTGAATAAACCTTTACGAGAAGTCTCCTCCACCACCAGCAGATTTATTCTCATGTCAGAGCATCTAGAACAAGGTCACCGAGCCACCCTTAAACCACCCAATGGCAGGGGGTATGGGATCATCATGACTAATTCCAACCAATCAAGATTAACCTGATTCTCAAGTTGGGGAGGAGAATTGACTATCAGAATAAAACCAGGGCTCTGCAAACATGAAGAAGAGGAAAGTGACTCTTGGGTGCCTCTATGAATGTTCTTTCTCACATCCAAGGAGATGTGCAAAGAGAGAAACTTTAAAAAAATTTTTTTTTTCTGAGATGGAGTCATGCTCTGTCGCCCAGAGTTGGAGTGCAGTGGTGTGATCTCGACTCACTACAACCTCCGCCTCCAGGGTTCAAGAGATTCTCCTGCCTAAGCCTCCCAAGTAGCTGGGATTACAGGTGAGCGCCACCACACCCAGCTAAATTTTGTATTTTTGGTAGAGATGGGATTTCACCGTGTTGGGCAGGCTGGTCTCAAACTCCTGCCCTTGTGCTCTGCCTGCCTTGGCCTCCCAAAGTGCTGGGATTACAGGTGTGAGCCACCATGCCCAGCCAAGATAAACATTTAAAACAAAACACAGACTTGTGTTTTTTCCCCCAGAACAATCTCTTGAGGCACGTGAAGGCTGTTCTGCAAGCATGTGTCACTGTCTAACATTTTGAGATGGGTGGTAACATCTGTGTGTGGACAGTGTTGTCATGGGGCCATTATCTCCATCCAAAGTGACATCCATTTCAGATGGGCTGTGAAAATAGTCCATCAATTTTGACTTAGAAAAGTTCTATTAGTGTGTGGTATCACAAAGACAGACACAACATTTGTAGTAAAGAGCTGCCCAGTAGTCATTGCACTTCTCATAATCATACCCCAATGTCCTCTTAGGGAATCCCTCTCACACATTGAACAATGTCTTGGTGGGACTATTAATCAAGGGTTCTTGCCCACCAGCCAATGAGTGGCATGTGATTTGAGCTAGACTAATTTGACCCCTCTATCTTAGGACTTTGAGTTTTGGATTCAGTGAGGTAAGGGTGGAAGAAATGAAGCTCATTCACTTCAGTAGCATAGTTCAGTTATTCCTGCCTCTAAACCCCAAACACATCCCCTATCCTCACCAAACTGCCTTGGTTCTAGTACTAGTCTGTTATGCTGTTAATGAAGACATATCCGAGACTGGGCAATTTATAAAGGAAAGAAATTTAATGGACTCACAGTTTTCCCTGGCTGGGGAAGCCTCACAATCATGGCAGAAGGCGAAGGAGGAGCAAAGTCACGTCTTACATGGCGGCAGGCAAGAAATTGTGAGCAGGGGAACTCCCCTTAATAAAACCATCAGATTTTGTGAGACTTATTCACTATCACAAGAACAGCAAGGGAAAGACCCGCCCCATGATTCAATTACCTCCCACTGGGTCCCTCCCATGACATGTAGGAATTATGGGAGCTACAATTCAGGATGAGAGTTGGCTGGGGACACAGCCAAACCACATCAGTTCTGAACCTGGTTCTCCAGCCTTCCCTTTGATTCTGTGGGCTACCAGTGACATCCTTGCAAAAATATCGTTTTCCTGCTTACGTTTCCAGAGTTAGTTTCTGCTGCCTGCTGGATACATTTAACATCTCTTTTATTTTATAAAGTCATAGGATGTCGGAACTATAAGAAATCTTATAGATCTAGTTTAACTCCCTCATTTTACAGCTGAGGAAGCTGATGCCCCCAGCGGTTGAGCGTTTCACCCAAGATCACATCACAGAGGTTGTCAGTGATGGAACTTGGAAAGAAGACAAGGTCTCCTTTCCCCAGGGTAGTGCAGGCTGCTTTTTTTTTCTAAGTCCCTTTTTAGTATAAAGCACAACTTCTCTTCTTTTTTTCTCTCTCTCTCTGTGTATCTGCAATATTTAATAGGAGACAGTGACTTTAAAATCCCCCCTTTTCCCCTTAAACTGACAGTTTGCTTCATGTAGTTTAAAGGCTTTTCAGAGATAGATCTCTCAGGGACTTGGTATCTGGCAAAGACAGGCATTAGTTTATGTCCCTATATGGAGCCTTGCTTCTTTCCAGCTATGTGTAAATGTTTATTCTCTTACGTGAAATTCATATTTGGAAAGGAAGTGGTTTGCCCTAGGGAAACATATGGGCTAGAGTTCTGAAAGTGATTACCTACCATTTCTAAGTCTGTCCCTTGTAGCTGTGTGTATTGGGAAAGGACCTTCCTTCACTCACACTAAAGGATATATAGCTGCTCTATTTTTTTAGTTGCTTTAGGGTAGCCATAGTTCGTGCAACCACTGTAAAAAATAGCCCAAGGTTGGG
This sequence comes from Macaca nemestrina, assembly GCF_043159975.1. Classification (NCBI taxonomy): domain Eukaryota; kingdom Metazoa; phylum Chordata; class Mammalia; order Primates; family Cercopithecidae; genus Macaca; species Macaca nemestrina. Next base: position 158,530,180 of record NC_092127.1, read on the forward strand.
ATAGGAGTTGGGAAGGGAATTTAGAACAGTATTGACTATGTGCCAGGTACCATATGAAGCACCTAGCATGTATTAATTAATGAATTCATATTCTCCTCACAAGGTTAGGAGGTAAGTACTATTATTATTACCCCTTTTTATAAGTGAAGAAATTAAGTCAAAGAGAGGTTAAGAAACTTGTTCAAGGTCACACAGCTTTTAAGTGGCAGGGTTGAAATTCAAACCCAGGCAGTCTGGTTTTAAAGTCTGTGCTCTGAACCCACTGCTCTGTTGCATCTTAATCACTGAATCATGGAGGCAAAAGTGAATCCTTTTTGTTGAACTCCTGACCTCAAGTGATCCCTCAGCCTCTCAAAGTGCTGAGATTATCCCACCATGCCTGGCTAGGATCTTTTTCTTAGGAAAAAAAGATTGTTCAATACAGACAAAACTTTTCATAAACATTTCTAGTAGAGAGCTCTATATTGCGAATCTCTTGATCCCAACAATGCTTGGAAGGCCTACTTACAAACCGTACTCTACCACAAGTTCCCTACACAGCAAACGTTCTCTCATCTCTACCCATGTAACAAAGTACCTCAAAGTACTCAATTATTTGGTAGTTGTGAGAAGAATTGCACAGAATTAAGCCTTTTGCTTTGGATGCTCGTAAAATAGGATCAATAAGCAATGTGCTAATTGATTTTTTAAGAAAAATTCTTTGAAGCTATGTTGAGATCCTCTGTGGTTAAAAAAAAAAAAAATTAATTACAATACAAAAACACCCAAGCAATGCTGAGAAAAAGTCATGGACTGAGTATTTGGAAAGTCCCCTTTCTCCTTGCTGGGTTCAAAACACATTTTTCTACTTGAAATTTCCTGTCTACAGAGAGACAGGAAATCATCTCTACTCCATTTTCATTTTGGCAAACAATGTAGGGTTTCTTTTTAAGCAATTTAGCATTACAAAGTTCCACTATGTCAAACAAAACAACAGTGTTTAATGATTACATCACAGTGAGATATTTTTCTTGTGTTAGTCTTTATTCAGGGTAGAAAATTTAGTAGAAAAAAAAGTATATTTAAAAAATTGTTGGCCAGGTGCAGTGGCTCACATCTGTAATCCCAGCTCTTTGAGAGGCTGAGGCGGGTGATTACCGGAGGTCAGGAGTTCGAGACCCGCCTGGCCAACATGGCGAAAACCTGTCTCTACTAAAAATACAAAAATCAGCCGGGTGTGGTGGCAGGTGCCTGTAATCCTAGCTACTCAGGAGGCTTAGGCAGGAGAATCGTTTGAACCCAGGAAGCAGAGGTTGCAGTGAGCTGAGATTGTGCCACCATACTCCAGCCTGGATGACAGAGCAAGACTCCATCTCAAAACAGAACAAAACAAAATAAAACAAAACCCAACAAAAATTGTCTACTTTATTTCTACTAAGTTTATTCTGACATTTAGACTCATACTAGAAGGAAAGTTCTCCAGGATTTACTAATTGTTGCTTCTTTATAGAAGAATTAGATAAATGTAATGACTTTTTCAATGACATGTTTTAGTGCTGGCAATTTCATCGGTGACAGAAATCACACAGGGTGTATTCTAGAGACTTTGCTGGTTGGGATGGGATGGGATGGATGGGGGTGGAGGCGCAGTAGGAAGGTGTGTTAGTCTATTATCGTATTACTATAAAGATGTATCTGAGACTGGGTAATTTATAAAGAAAAGCGATTTAATTAGCTCATGGCTCTGCAGGCTGTTTGGGAAGTACAATGGCTTCTGCTTCTGAGGAGGCCTCAGGAAACATACAATCGTGACAGAAGGTGAAGGGGAAGTGGGTGTTTTACACTGTAAAAGCAGGAGAAAGAGATGTGGGGAGGTGCCACACACTTTTAAACAACCAGATCTCGGGAGAACTCACTCACTATCATGAGAACAACACCAAGGGGAGGGTGCTAAACCATTCATGGGAACTCTGCTGCATGATCCAATCACCTCCCACCAGGCCTCACCTCCAACATTGGGGATTACAATTCAACATGAGATTTGGGTAGGGACACAGGTACAAACCATATCAGGAGGTGAGAGAAGAAGAGAAGAGTAGATGTTGGAAATAAAGCTCGGAGTCGTAAGGAAAATGAGTACTTAGACAAAAGATTTCTTAACAAAGCAAAGTTACTTCTGTGCAGAGGGGTGCTTCTTGTTTGGCTGGTCACTACGAGAGCACACAGAGCAAAGGAGAGTGAAAGTTTTTGTTCTTGACGTAAATTTTGCCCTTGTGCTCTTTTTTTATTGGCTGGGGTCAGATTGCACAATCTAAGCTAGACTTGATTGGCTAAACATTTGAACTTTTTCTTAGATAAGGTGGGTATGTAAGGGAGAGAAGGGAAAGGGGAAAGGGGTCGTCTGCGGTGAGCTAGAGAGCTAGCTTTCTTCTTAAATAAGGAAAGGAATGTGATTTAATGGCATCCCTAGTATAATTAACAGTAGATTATGTGACTTCTCTTGGGACCCAGTTGTATGAGCCCTGAATATGTAGGCCTGTCTTCCCTGGGGACCCAGGTTGGCCCACCTGTACCCCAAACAAGCTAGTTTCTTGCCTGTTTAACCCCAACACAATAGTTGAGCAGCGTGGAGACTCCTCCATCATCTTAGCACCCAGACCTCGTTTATTAACAGTTTTTCCAGTGAAATTTAATGGAAATTTATTACATATTAAAGCCCTGGATGGTCTCCCTTTTGATATTAACATATTGCTGGAGCAAAGGTCTTTTATTTATCCATCCATTTGTTAATACGACATCGAGCATATACCAGGCACAGTCCGATACCAGAGACAGATAACCCAAACAATTACAATGTAGTTTGGACAGGGGTAGGCTGGGTCTTAACTCCTTGAGGGACTAGTTTTATCCATCTCTAAATGACTAGTACCAAGCCGTGTACCTGACATGAAAATTACTCAATAAGTGTTGACTCAATGAATGGAGCACTGTGGCAGCCCAGACAAGGGACACCTGAATCTAGGTAGAAGAAGGAAGTGAGGGAAGACTTCCTGGAGGAGGAGACACATCTGATAAGGATAAGTTAAATGATCCTTACAGGATTAGTTAAAAGATAAGTTGACTGGGGTGAAGGGAACACATATAAAGCTACTTCATCAGTGATGTACAGAAAATGAAGCCCCAATTCAAGGTCTACATGTCTTCACACACACTCACACACACACACTCACGTGCACATGATGTGTGGGTTCCTGACATTCAGGAGACAGAAGTATACTTTCTTTGCAAATAATAACTATGCCATTCTCTATTCCAAGGACATTTCAGTCATTAATGTGAGAGAGGTGAGCTTTGTTACGTTTGAGAATGTCAGAGTTCTGTAGGAGAAAACTGACAATACTGTGATCTATTGCAATATTTTTATACCATATAATTTGAGCTTGTAACTACTTAACCAATTAAAGATTAAGCAGGTAGTCCTTAACTGCTACTGCACAGCTGAAAGAATGATTTATTACTTTGGAATACAGGGAAGCCAGATTGCATTCAAAGAAAATCACTATGGGGAGCTATTAATCAGTGCTCTGAAACCCAGCTTCCCTGTTCAACCTGGAGAAAAGCTGCTCCTTAAATCCCTCTCTTGGAGAGTTCCAATGCATAATAACAAACTAAGTCCTGATGGTTAAGGAACAACAAGTTTATTAATGGCTAAGCAAACACATATTCTAGAAAAATCCATTGTGTTTTCTTTCCAGTTTTCCCTAAAAAGCAGTTCTTGAATCACCACTGTAAGAATACTGAGACAGAGGAGGACACGTGGAATTTCTTTTTTTTTTTTTTTTTTTTTTTGAGACGGAGTCTTGCTCTGTTGCCCAGGCTGGAGTGCAGTGGTGCGGCTCACTGCAACCTCCACCAACCAAGTTTGAGCAATTCTCCTGCCTCAGCCTCCGAGTAGCTGGGATTACAGGTGCGCGCCAGCACACCCGGCTAATTTTTTACATTTTTGGTAGAGATGGGGGTTTCATCATATGGCCAGGCTGCTCTTGAACTCCTGACCTCGTGATCCGCCTGCCTCGGCCTCCCAAAATGCTGGGATTATAGGCGTGAGCCACCACGCCTGGCTGACATGTGGAATTTCATTTACTCTTTTGGGGTGGTACCCCAGCCAAATTAAAAAACAATCCAGTCCAGGATAAATTCCATTAAAGCCAGTTTCATTTGTGCTAATGATGCTATGCTGATTTTATGAATGCATTGGTCTATGACATCAATACTATTGAATCTTTCAATTCATCTGAGTCCCTCAGGGTCTCTAATCAATGCATAGTTGTAGCTGCATGAGTTAAATTGCCACTCTATCGAGGTGAGAGGGCTCATGGTGCAAGGGATAACTCACAAGGATTTCTGAGGATTTTACACTGGAGTCTTGTGGGAGGTGCCTGAAAAGATAACCAGGGGCCGGGCCGTAAAGGGCCTGGTTTGGGCATCTTCCTGAATGCTGGGGTGAGCCAGTGAAGGTCTGAAACAGAGGAATAACCAGATCTGCAGTTGCTGAGAGACTCTGCTGACACTGCTGTCATGGATGGTTCAGAAGGGAACTGAGACCTGTGCTGAGACCGGGCTGGTATCTATCATGCTAGTTTGCGGGAAGGGTGAGAAGAAAGTGAAGCAAGACCGAGGCAATGGGATGTAGGAAGATACATAAAGGAGTAGTTAATAGCACTTGGAAACTGACTGTGTGTTGAGGGTGAGGAAAAGCAACTATCTATGGCTATAGCTGAGCTTCTGGCAGAGGCCACACTATCCATCCAGCTCAGATAGAGAATAAGAGGAGAGGGAAAGAGGGTGAATTCCATTTGGATGGGTTTCGATTAAGTTTAGTGGGACACTTAAACACTGATGAACCAGGGTCTGGTAGGAAGTTGACGATAAAGCTGGAATTCAAGAGTGATATCTGGGCTCCATGTAGAAATTTGAATGTCATCAGCACACAGTGGGTGGTTGCAGAAGCCCTAGATATAGCCAGTGGATTGCTTTGCTCAAGCTAATATATAATTTTGGATGAAAGAAGTGCAAAGTGAATTTCAAACTGAACTTTATTTTACTTAGGAAAGTGTACAACAGTTGTAATAAATGTTTGTGGACTGACTGGATGAACATATGGATAGAGAGGTGATTAAATGAATAAAAAGTATGAGTTCATGAAAATCAATAGATGTTCTCTTTTACTTTATCTCATGACTTATTTCCATTTTAGCTCTGGCTTGAAAAAAAGGCAACATTTGGATGTAATACGTAGAGATCTTTAAAAATCAATGAGCCTTTTTTTTTTTTTTTTAATTTTAGAAACAGGATTTCCCTCTGTGTTCCAGGCTGGAGTTCAGTGGTACAATTGTAGCTTACTGTAGCCTCGAACTGCTGGGCTCAAGCAATCCTCTCACCTCAGCCTCCCACAGTGTTGGGGTTATAGGCATGAGCCACCGTGCCTAGCTGCTTTTCATTTCTAAAGCCTACTAATTTCAGACCATTTCATATGTATTATTCCTATTTGGTATTGATGCCCTAGTAGCGACCGATCAACTGCTTCCTTTGCAGCAAACCCAGATGGAGATGACCAGCAAGTGACAGACCTGTTCAGCAAACAAACATGTTATTTTGCACATGACTTCCCTTGAATAAATGTGAGCCTCCACTCTACAAGCCTTGCCAGAGACCAAGTGGTTTTAAAATAAAGACAGATGTGTGATACCACACATTGGCTTGTAACATCCATATCTTATATAATTGGCCACACTGTAGTCCCAGGGTCTGCAGAACAGACCAAGACTCCTTAGTAATCAATCACATCATTATCAAGGCAGTAAACAGGGAAGTGGAAACATGTCTTCCACTGTCATTGATGGAGAATTTTACCTTGACAGGAAAAGGTATTTCGGAGCCTTCTTGAATCATTGAGGAACTGCTTAAAATGCACATTTGTGGTCTAAAATGTCCAAAATCTTTTAACACCTCACTACAGGCACCAAATGGTTTGGGCAATAGCAAGTAAATCACAAATCCATTTTGTAGTTTGGGAAGGTAATTAGGACGCAGATTCATTATCTGCTGAGACTTTTTTGTTGCTTTCCATTTATTACTCTCCTTTGAGTGAAATGGAGCTGTGAGAGCACAGCAGAGACCTCAGTTCACTCAACCCTGACACATTACTGGTGTCTACAATTTCACTATAAATTTGGAGAGGGAGAGACAGAAATTGCAAATGCAGGGAGTTAGATCCCCTTGTGCTGCATTTGTCAAGATGAGCAGATTGTAAACTGCCTCTTGCAAATATGATATGCATCTGGGCATCAAGCTAATAATTCGAACCACAGAATCATTCGTGTGATACTTCCCTCCAGAAGTTTCTGAAATTGCTTCTGTAGTCATTATGTATCCCAGAGCTGTTCAGGTTTAGTCTGAGGATTAGAGAGACGATCTGGCTAAGGAAGTGAGAAGCCTTTTTCAATGAGATGGAAATGACAAATTTTTCTGTGCACATCATCACAATCTTTACAAATTATGCATTTGAAATACATGGTTTGGGCTTTTCTGAGGAAAGCAAGGAGAGATTTGTAGAGTCATCAACTTTATGTTAGAGATTTACAGGCACGTTGATGACAAATAAATTCAAATCATTTAGACACTGTCATGGACACTTCTGGCTCTTCTAGTGAAAAACAATCTGTGTATTTTTACACTTTCTGCCTCTGGCAGGGCAGGGCCCTATCCTTTTACCTCCCTGATCAGAAGCAATTTCTTTTGCTTCCTGTTTTAATTTTTAAAAATTTAGTTATGTAAGTCATCCATTAATACGTTTCATTATACAACCATAAGTATTGCAAATAACATTGCAGTCCCTTTTGATTATTGTGAAATTCTGATGTTTTCCCCCACATATGGAACCCCCTTTCACTTCTGGTTATAAGCCATGTTAACAGTTTCATGTGTATCCTTCCAGATCTTTTAGCGGGGTGCGTGTGTGTGTGTGTGTGTGTGTATGTAGTATTCATGTGTGTAAAAATATGTTATTGTAGACAAATATACTACAGCTTCTTTTTTTTCACTCAGTTACACATCTTGGAGCTGTCACTACAGGGATCTATTCCATTCTTTTTATTTGTTTTTACTGTTGCATAATATTCCAGAGTATTGGTGCACCACCGTTAACTTCTTTAGGGCTTCTGAATTTTCACTGCAGTCTACCTAACCCTGAAGAATCTTGAAAGACCCCTCAAACAGCGAATTCTTCAAAGTAAAAAAGAGTACATTGTATTAATTTTATTGGGAAAAATCTTACTCATTTCTAAGCTCCCCAATCATACCCATTTATGCTCTACCACCAAATACCATTAAAATGAGCACCATTACTTCATAGTTAACATTTCCTAATGTAACCCAACCAGATATTTTCCCATGAATTACCCTATACTACAGCTACTTCCATTCTCTCATTCAGCATTTACAAATCACACACAGAAGACTTTGACCTATTTGGTTAATTCAACAAATAATTATCAAGCACCGACTATTTGCCAAGCACGGCTGTGGGTGCTGGGAATATGGTAAAGAACAAAACACAGAAAAATCCCTCCTCTCCTGGAATCTACATCCTTGTGCAAGGCACGTAACAGACAAATCAGTGGGATATAAAGGATGTTAGACAGTGGTATGTCCCAAAGAGAAAAAACACGAAGGCGGGACAGGTGCTTTATTCAAAAGGTGGTTTTTGAATAAACACCTTCAAGAAGCGAGGGAAGAAGCCGATCGGATGTCTGGAGGAAAAGCCTTCCTAACTAAGATACCCTGTGGGTACAAATGATTTTTTCTGACAGAGAAAAGACCGGAGTCTTTCTGTCCTGCAGTTCATCATTTGGGTTCTTGTCCTTTATCGCTTCCCACCAGTGGAATTTTTTTTTCCCAAGGAGAGTTGACTAGAACTCTCCTGCAGAAATGTCAAAAGGCGATCATATTTTTCAAGGAGAAATGAATCCCTCAACATACAAAGTTTATAACACGAGGGATACCAGGGGATATAGGGCACTCATTTTCTCCTGGGATCAGGGGTGCTGGCAGGAGAAACGTGGCTGGCTCTCTGACAGAGAGATGTGTGGAGTAATCTGTCTCCGCCTGAAGCCACAGGATAGAGAGTGGGGAGGGGGAGCCCAGATATTAGCTGAAAGAGGGGAACTCAGCCCCAGGAAAAAATGAGTAAATTTTCTTCTTTATGACCAGGTGTCTGCTTCTCCATGGCTATGTCTAGAATTCTATATACTGCTTGGATATAAATCCCAGCTTTTCTAATTCTTAGTCGGATAAACATAGGCAGATCACTCAATCTCTCTGAGCTTCATTTTCCGTCTGTAAAACGGAAATGATAATAATAGTAGCTATCTCCGAAGGTTGATATGGAGGATTAAATGAGATTGTAGAGGTAGAGGTGCTATACTTCGTGTCTGAAACACAGCAAATAATCAGTAAGTATGCCACCATCATCACATCACTATCACCACCACCGCGATCATGCGTTCCTGGGCTTAGCAGGAAACAAGTTCAGGGGTAGAAAGGCATTATTCAGTACTTCTTTAAACATCCATCAGTATCTCACAGGGCTTGGTACCGAAGATTCAGCTTAAAGTCTGTCTAGATAAGTAAAAAACTCCACACTTCGGGAAGGTAGTAGAGGGTTAAGGATTTTCAGGAAGGTGGTAATGTACAAATGGGCTTCCTTGGCACCGGAAAAGGGGAAGCGAGAAGGAAATGGAGATGTTTTTGTGATATCAAAGTCACCTGTGAGACAGGATGCTGCGTTGATGATGACCGGGAAACTGCTTGATGTAAGTGTCTGTGAAATGATGAAGAGGCCTGTGGTGAGGACCACCCAGGGACCAAATAACCTCGCGTGGCTTCATTCTGTGTCTCTTTAGTCTCAGTTTGTTCTCAGTTGCATGGAAACAACCAAAGCCGACAACCAAACCTTTCAGCTACAAATCTACCTCACAACTCAAATCTACCTTAGAACTAATCTAAGCATTCAGGTGTCTCTAAAAATAACCATGTTACATTTCTGTTTTGTTGGGAGGCTCTAATAGTTTAAAAACACTAGCTAGTCAGGCTGAACGGAGCTGGGTTTGAATCCTGGCTCTTTTTTTTTGCTAGTTGTGTAATTCTGGATGAGGTAGATAATGTCTCTGGGTCTCAATGTTCTCATTTGTGCAGGGAGATGATAATAATATCTACCTAATAGGGTGATTATGGAGATGAAGTGGGATAATGCAAATAAAATCCTCAGCACAATGCCCAGCACACAGTAAATGCATGTTAGTGATTATGACTGAATCTTTTGTACCAATTGTTTTCTGGTTAATGGGGAAATAAGACAAAAAAAATGTAGAGGAAGAGAAAGGAAATAAGAGATATGGAAAAGAGGGGCAGGATGTTAAAAGCTGATCCTGGAAGACAGGTACTTGGTGACTGTCAAAAAAAAAAAAAAAAATCTTAAGAGAGAAAAAGGATAAAGATGGCAGAGACTCAGAGGCAGAAGCTCAGCCTTGTTTTTTGCCCAGGTTTCATCCATCTGGCCTTGGCTTCTACGCTTGCTTTTCCTTCCAAGTGGCAGCTTCCAAGCTTCATGGTGAAACCCAGGGCAGGGAGATAGAACATCTCTGGATCACCCTAAACTTCTGCACTCAGTGAAGGCATTTAAGAAATAAACATATTCTTCTTTTGCAATATAGAATTCCTTTGAGACTAATACAAGAGACAATCCTGTCAAGTGAGTCAGCAGTGACCACAGGCTGATATAATCCAATTGCTTTTTGGCTGACAGCTTAGGCGGAGAAAAATTCACTCTGATCCAAAGGTAAATGTAGTTTAAATCCCAACACAAAATTCATAATCAGCTTCTATTCCTGGTCTATGATGACCCCAGACACTAGAAATAGCAGAAATACCATTAATACATTTCCTACTGTTTGGGGTGTAATGATTTAATCATTGCTAAAGGTAAAATGCTCAAAGGGTAGAATAATTCAGATTATTTTCAGGGTCTAAGAAAAAAAAAAGGCTGGGTGCAGTGGCTCACGCCTGTAATCCCAGGACTTTGGGAGGCTGAAGCGGGTGGATCACATGAGCTCAGGAGTTCGAGACCAGCCTGGCCAACACGGTGAAACCCTGTCTCTACTAAACAAATACAAAAATAAGCTGGGTGTGGTGGTGGGCACCTGTAATCCCAGCTACTCGGGAGGCTGAGGCAGAATGGCTTGAACCCGGGAGGTGGAGGTTGCAGCGAGCTGAGATTGCACTACTACACTCCAGCCTGAGGGACAGAGTGACAGTGTGTCTCAAAAAAAAAAGAAAGAAAAAAGAAAAGAAAGAAGAAAGAAAGAAGAGAAAGAAAGAGAGAGAAAGAAAGAAAGAAAGAAGGAAGGAAGAAAGAAAAAGAGAGAGAGAGAATGGTGTCTTTCCTCAGAATTGGATAGCAGTAGACATTCTAGTGCAGCATCCAGTATGGATGGACATACAGCAAATGAACATAAACTTGCATAAGTGATGAGATAATCTAGATAAAACACATGGTTAACTGTATTTTTTTTTATGGGAAGAATGGCTGGTCTGAATACACTCCTATGTTATTATGAATTCTAATCAACTACAAAACCAGAGCGAAATTGAAGCTCTAAAATGGATTTTCAGTATGATCTCTTCTGATGAGCCTTTACAAACACAGTAATTTAAGACACCAAGTTGAAGCCTGGATCTGCATATCAAAATGTAGGGCACGCTTACTTAGGAGGAAGATCAGAGGGCAATTTTTACATTATAGAAAAACCAGCTTGACCCTGAAAAATAATTGCTTTTATAAAACATTAAATATCATTTGAAGTCATGTATTATGATCAACCCCATCTGTTCAACACACACACACACACGCGCGCGCGCGAACACACACACACGTTTTTAGGAAAGATGAGAAATTAATGTTCATTTCAAATTTTTGCTGAATTGCTTCCCTGAGATGTTATATCCTGGACCTCCGGGATGGCTGTGATTGGAATCTGTCTGCCTTTATTTCTAACATGAAAACAGCATGGCCTGCCTGTGCAGAAGGTGACTTTCCAGGTATCTGAGCACCTTGGGGAAGCTGATCTCTACAAACCACTGAGGAACGCTCTTATTTCCCTATTCAGGCCTCTTCCTTGTATTCAGCACTTTCCTTCAGCCTGCCCAAGGCTGGAACTTCCTTCATCCCCTCTGAGCCCTCAGCTGAGCTCCATAGTTCCTTAGCTGGTACTGCTGAGGCTGTAGCACATCCTCACTCACCCCTGCCAGGGCCTCAGCTCATCGCACTGCTCATTTAGCTATGAGTTTGATGTGCAGCCCAGGGTGACACACGGAGAAAACAGAGCCTTCTCTTCTCGGTGGGGTACAATATTTAAGCTAAGGCCTAGGCTTTAAGATTTGGGACTCCATTTTGCCCTTTCGATCTGTCTATATCAATACCTGAAAGCAGTTTTTCTCGAACTCATTTTACTTTGAATTTGAGACCTGCTTTTGATGCTTCTTATTTAATAAGACACAGGCACAGGCCTACATTCATTATTTAGACTAGATCTTATTTTGCACTTGATGTGAAGAAAAAGCTGGCTTGCTTGTTCAGGGTAATTGCATAGAATGAAATGAACCCAATTTATGTAAAGGATTATTGGAGGAATAAAAAACTTCCAAGGTAAGCCTGTTAAATCATTCATTTAGTAACTAACTGACATTTGCACAGATCTGGATCCTGTGCTTTGCCAGGTTTTAAAGCAAAGCAAAGAAGCAATTATTTAAAAGTGATGGTGAAAAACAGTATTGAAAGAAATCCTGGAGGGTGGATCTATTTTAAGTGATTATTCTCTCTTATATAATGTAATTCGCAGACTATGTAACTAGGCCCAGGGAATCCTCTCTCAGCCTGTGTTCACCTGGCAACCTTAGACATTCCAGCATTAGAAGGTAAGTGCAATGCCAATGACACCAACTACTTCTTTTTCAATAATTATCTCTTATTCTTTTAAACATTTATATTTCATTTTATCATTAAAGTTTTTGCTATGGATGCACTACACAGGTGCCATTAGGCTTAAAGTCTAAGTCTGGGATTCTAGCTCCTTGAAAAATACTTGTTTCCCTTTTTTTCTCTCTTTTTATTTTTTTAATTGAGACTGCGTCTCCCTCTGCTGTCCAGACTGGAGTGCAGTGGTGCATCATGGCTCACTGCAACCTCTGCCACCCGGGCTCAAACGATTCTCGTGCCTCAGCCTCCTGAGTAGATGGGATTACAGGCGCGAACCACCACATCCGGCTATTTTTTTTTTTTTTTTTTTTTTTGTATTTTTAGCAGAGACAGGGTTTTACCATGTCGGCCAGGCTGGTCTCGAACTCCTGACCTCAGGTAATCCGCACACCTCAGCCTCCCAAAGTGCTGGGATTATAGGTGTGAGCCACTGTGCCCCACCACTTGTTTCTCTTTTACATTTCCAGTTAATGTCTAAACCCATCTGATGCAAAAAACAAAACGACAACAAAAAACCAACGTGAAGAAATTGTAAAGCTAAATCTTTCCTCTGCTCTACACATAAAAAGTCTAAAATTGATGAAGAGGTAAATGCAACATTTTCATCAGTTAATCATTCTCTAGACTTAGTAACAAAAGCATTTCTGGCAATCAGAAAAGGGGAAAAATCTTTAATTCATTTCTCAGGTAATTTTTTTCCAGATTGTACATAAAATGTTCTTATGTTTTCCATTTGGATGTTTCAGGAGACATACAAATGAAATACAGTACATAGACAAATGAAATGCTAATAAGAAGTAGGATGATATTAAAATATCCCTACTTTGCCTGTATGGAACAAAGGCAGTCTATTCCATCAGGGGAATCAAAGCAAATGTGAACAAGAGGTTTCCCCCTTGCAAAACTATGAGCTTCATTTGCCCTGGAGGGAGCTACTAGGCAAGGCTTCACATGACAGTGCCTGTAGGGATGTCCATGGGACTGTGAAGCAGGTGTGTTCTATAGAACACGCAGCTGCAACGAAGGTGTGGAGCTCAGGAGAAGCAGCCACTGACAGTGCACCTCCTGGCTGCATGGTCTTCTGTGCAGCCTCTCATGGATCAATATACCGGTTAGTGAAAACACACATCAGTATCTTCTGTCCTTTGGCAACAATGACGATGTTTGCCACCAGCGAGTGTGATCTGTGAAGCGATTTTAAAATGCAGTCCTGGGATTCTACTGTATTGAAACACCTTTGATTTTCTATCTGAATACTTCCAAGCTTTGTAATTATGCCATCATGTGCTTGTGATCATAAGAAATTAATTTTAAACTAAATACTCTTCAGTATCCCTTTTCATATATATTTTCACCTCATATATATAGTTCGGGATAAAATAGTGTAAAGAGTATAGGCAAATACAACAAATTAAAGGGTAGGACATTAAAAAAAACCCCACGAATTTACCTTGTTCTTCAAAGTTTTTAGGGTTTAAAAATTTATTGGTATTTTAAGCCAGTGGTCCCCAACCTTTTTGGTACCAGGGACCAGTTTCATGGAAGACAATTTTTTCACGGACTGGGGGTAGCAGGATGGGGGTGGGGGATGGTTTCGGTCTGAAACTGTTCAAACCTCAGATCATCAGGTATTAGGTTCAGATTCATCAGGCATTAGATTCTCACAAGGAGCACACAACCTAGATCGCTCGCATGTGCAGTTCACAACAGGGTTCACACTCCTATGAGACTCTAATGTCGCTGCTGCTGATCTGACAGGAGGCGGAGCTCAGGTGGTAATGCAAGCTATGGGGAGCAGCTGTAAATACAGATGAAGCTGTGCTCACTCACCCACCGCTCACCCCCTGCTGTGCGGCCTGGTTCCTAACAGACCATGGACTGGTACTGGTCTGTGGCCTAGGGGTAGGGACTTCTTTAAGCAGTTTAAGAATTATTCTCTTTCAGAATATCTACCTCTACTGGGATAAGATCAGGTTTCTTTACTGTGAGCACACAGTAGGTGCTCAATAAACGCTTGTTGCAAGAATGAATGACTGGCTGGGCGCAGTGGCTCATGCCTGTAATCCCAGCACTTTGGGAGGCTGAGGCGGGGGACCATGAGGTCAGGAAATCGAGACCATCCTGGCCAACATAGTGAAACCCCGTCTCTACTAAAAATACAAAAAAAAATTGGCTGGGCGTGGTGGCGCAAGCCTGTAGTCCCAGCTACTCAGGAGGCTGAGGCAGGAGAATCACTTGAACCCAGGAGGAGGAGGCTGCAGTGAGCCGAGATTGTGCCAACGCACTCCAGCCTGGTGATAGAGCGAGACTCCATCTCAAAAAAAAAAAAAAAAAAAAGAATGACCATATTTTCCTTTTTTTACCATAATAGGTAAAATCTACAAGTAGTGTTATTTTTGCCTGCGACATTTATGTAACAAAACAAAGTTCAGTTTTAGAATTGATTTAAAGTAATACTATAAGAATGGAACATTTAAAGGTTGAAATTTAAAGGATTAAAAAAAAACGTCTAAGGTCTGCCCATGAATTTCTAAATACAGCATGCTTAACCAGGAAAATCAACATGAATATTTGTAAAAAAATTTCAGATAAAGGAAATATTCAATATAAGCCGTGTAAGTTTAAATTAACTTAAAGAAAACACAATTGTTTGTAAAAATAATTATACACACTGAGAGAAATGATAACTCTCTCTAAATTTGCATTCTCAATATTGTCTGTGCAAAATTGCTTGTAGTGTCCTCAGATGGGTGTCTGTGGCCAGGTGCACAGAGAACATCCCCTTAAATGGTACATATTGAGGCAAGGCGGCCAGCTGTCTCCTTTAATTGGATGGAGTCTGGCCAGGTCATGGCTGTGCTTTCAAACAACTGGTCTGGATATGTGAAACCTGCAGAACAGGCAGCAGCAGCTGGAAGGCATCCTGTATGTACGTCGTGCTGTTGCAGCCCTGTGAGAGGAGAAAAATGAGATTAAAGGGTTATTTTCATAGTTTAACCTTGACAATTCTTCCAACTGGATAATGTCCCCACTCTTCAACCCACTCCCCAATACTAGATTGTATTTATCTTGCAATGTTGGTGCTTAAAGCAAGTGTAAACACATGCTTTTGGATGGGGCATGTCCAGCTCTCAATTATCTATACTAACAGAGAGAATAATTCACTCGAGATAAGGCAAATCATTTTCATGGATTTTTTTTTTTTTTTTTTTTTTTTGAGATGGAGTCTTGCTCTGTCACCAGGCTGGAGTGTAGAGGCACGACCTTGGTTCACTGCAACTTCCGCCTCCCAGGTTCAAGCTATTCCCCTGCTTCAGCCTCCCGAGTAGCTAGGACTACAGGCGTGTGCCACCACGCCCAGCTAATTTCTTTGTATTTTAGTAGAGACAGGGTTTCACCATGTTGGCCAGGATGGTCTTGATCTCCTGAATTCGTCATCCGCCTGCCTTGGCCTCCCAAAGTCCTGGATTACAGGCGTGAGCCACTTCTGTGGACTTTTAAGATCCATCAGTGTGTGTACATTTTTGGCCCAGGGTATTTCCTGTCTTATCTATCCCTTTCCCAGATCAACCCTACTGCCCTGAAATAACACAAAAACACAGTATGAAGGAGGTCAGTTTGTCCTACCCTACAGATCGATAAATAAGAATCGTCAACATAAAGCTAACTGGAGATATTATTGGGCAGTTATTCACAGCAAACTTGAACACTGTTATCCTCCTATGCATGGTACTTCCTGCTTGGTTGGCATAGCTGACATTATTATTCCTGTTTTGTGGTGCACTAACACACAGTATTGGATGGAGAGGCCTTTTAAAGGCTAGGGTAACTAAAACATGTGAAAACATCTACTGGGGAAACAGAAAATACATTTGACCTCATATTCCTCATACCTGACATGGTAAGTTAATTTTATGCCTTCTGGGTGGCCAAGGGAGAGATTTTTCTTTTTTTTTCTTTTTTTTTTTTTTTTGAGACGGAGTCTCGCTGTGTCGCCCAGGCTGGAGTGCAGTGGCCGGATCTCAGCTCACTGCAAGCTCTGCCTCCCGGGTTTTTACGCCATTCTCCTGCCTCAGCCTCCCGAGTAGCCGGGACTACAGGCGCCCGCCACCTCGCCCGGCTAGTTTTTTGTATTTTTTAGTAGAGACGGGGTTTCACCGTGTTAGCCAGGATGGTCTCGAACTCCTGACCTCGTGATCCGCCTGTCTTGGCCTCCCAAAGTGCTGGGATTACAGGCTTGAGCCACCGCGCCCGGCCTAGGGAGAGATTTTTCTTGTACCACACTCTGCCTCTGACTGCCAGGGTTTTCTCTTAGCTGTGTCTGTCCCTCCAAGACCTGCCCCTACAGCCCTATTCCTTCTGGCTGATGCCATCCTACTGCGCAGCTGCATCCTAAACAATAATATTCAGTGCCATCACTTAGTTATTTCTGTACCTTTGTCGTTTTCCTTAACAGTAAGGTGCAAGTCCCCCAAACAATGCTATAAATATATAGGTAGCTGATATGGTTTGGCTGTATCACCACCCAAATCTCATCTTGAATTTCCCACAATTTCCACATGTTGTGGGAGGGACCTGGTGGGAGGAAATTGATTCATGGGGGCAGGTCTTTCCCGTGCTATTCTTGTGATAGTAAGTCTCATGAGATCTGATGGTTTTATAAAGGGGAGTTTCTCTGCACAAGCTCTCTTGTCTGCAGCCACGTGAGACGTGCCTTTCACCTACCGCCATGACTATGAGGCCTCCCCAGCCACGTGGAATTGTGAGTTCATTAAATTTCTTTCTTTTGTAAATTGCCCAGTCTCGGGTATGTCTTTATCAGCAGTGTGAAAATGGACTAATACAATAGCCCTCCCGAACTTTTGTAATTTCCAAATTCTGCAATGGACAGCCACCTCAGGGAGCAAAATCCTATGATATATGCATCGCCCATGTTCAAACTTAGCTTGTTAACACCTTGTGCCTTCAGCTAGGTGCCCTGGGCACTTATAGTTTAGCCCCTAACAGAAGATTTTCCTCTACCAATCTTCTACCTTTCCTCTACAAGTAGAACACAGTGCTTATGATTCAAGAATGAGGATTCTTCCTGGACCTCTTTTCTTCTCTCTTAGGCGACTGTTTCTGGCAAAGACACAGCAGTGTTGGTTGGGGCAGCTTTATATCAACACAGCTGATGCTGCAAAGTCCTAGTGAGCGGGCAGTCCGCAGAGTGAGAAGGCACAGAGGATGGTGCCCTTGTCACTGACAGGGCATAGGCTAAACATTCTCCTGGTCATTGTTGCCAGCTTGGAGATTAGACCCAGCTAAACCAAAGGTTATTCTAAATCGAAGGAAGTGCCCATTTTTATGAAAATCACCAATGAGCAATAACCCCTCATTGCAGCCAATAATCACAGTGTTAAATCTAGTGTCAAATTTGGCAGCAGAAATCTGCTTCTGCTGGAGCAAACAGTGATGGAAATAACGTGCAAGCTTAGCATTTCTTTTTATAATCAGGAATTCTTGAAAATTAGGTATTGTTGCTTCATCAGAGGGTTTACAGCTGGTTGAGCTACACAAATATACTCAAAAAAGACTTGATGATGAGATTCAGAATTGCAATAACATTTGCTGTGGGGGAGAAAGACAAAAGGAAAAAAAAAAAGAAGCAGCAGTTCTAACATTTACTTTGATTCAGGAGCACTTTCTCTCCAGAGACCACTTACCTCTAACAATACGCTACTGAGCATGGGGTTGAGGACCTCGGCCTTCTTGTTGCTCTGTGGAATCAGAAGTATGAAATTGACAGATTAGTGCTCGTACCACAGGCACGTAAAATGTAATACACTGGCTTTGTTGAGGGATCCTCTATGGAGGAAGAGGAGAGGAAGTAGAATGTTTCCTACAGACCAGGCTTCATACCTGCTGCTGCACCCTTTTAGTATTATTTAGTTGCAATAGAAATCCTAGGAAGTAGGCAGGTATCATGATAACCCCAATTTAAAGAGGAGAAAATAGGGATCAGAAAGGCTGAGTAACTTGTTTAAGGTCACATAGCTAGAAATTGAAACCGAGACCTTTTTCACGATGTGAATTCTATAGCAGGTCTGGGATAAGAGTGAAGCGAGGGAGGCTGAGTTGTGTAGGCAGAGGGTTGGATGCTGTCTTTACTTAAAATTTTGATATTTTGATGATCATAATATTTTGGCATTGTTATTTTAAAATATATTTCATTAAAATATCTATCTAGATTCCTGAGGTTTTTTTCTGTTTCTTTTTTGGGCTCCCTTCCATTTTGCAGCTAAGTCCCCCACTCACCTAACCTAGTCTAAGCCCTGGTCTACTCTTCTTTTTCTTTCTTTCTTCTTTTAAATAGAAACATAGAAACTTGGTTATAGGGCATCTCCCCGAAGAGCAGCAAAATTAAGACATTCTTAAATGCAACTTGAAAACAGGTCTGCAGATCTACATTTGAAAAACGCAAATATATGTAAAGCACAGAGTGCAGTGCCTGGTATAAAGCAGGGGCTCAAAAAGTGAAAGGCAGGCCATGTGCGGTGGCTCAAGCCTGCAATCCCAGCACTTTGAGAGGCCGAGGTGGGTGGATCACCTGAGGTCAGGAGTTTGAGACCAGCCTGGCCAACATGGTGAAACCCTGTCTCTACTAAAAATACAAAAAAATTAGCTGAGCGTGGTGGTGGGCGCCTGTAATCCCAGCTACTCGGGAGGCTGAGGCAGGAGAATTGCTTGAACCCAGGAGGTGGAGCTTCCAGTGAGCCGAGATCACGCCACTGCACTCCAGCCTGGGTGACAGAGCGAGACTCCGTCTAAAAAGAAAAAATGAAAGTGAAAGGCAGAGTTGATATCATTATCTTTGCTTATGCTATTGGTCTATCAATCAATAGTCTTCTCTATCTAAGAGTTCAATCTATTCTTAGACCATAAACCATTAAAGGGATTGGAGAGAGAGAGGGCAATCTTATAAGTTAGCTTCTCTTACAGTACCTGGAAGAGTTCAGAGTAAACAAAAATACATAAATTAAATATATCTTCCCAGAGCAGCCCACTTTCATTGACGTTACTCTACTGACGGTGAAGTAATGTCTTCCTGGGGAAATCATAATGGAGTCTTGGGAGAAACCTCTTTAAAAACCTAGTCATTTTAGTAAGTAACCAGAAAATCCATTATGGTATTTGCTTTCATGTTTATTTGATTATCAATAAACCTCTAAAATATAATCAAATGAGGGCAATAAGATGACAATGGTTTTCAGAATCAATGAGGTGTGCAAGCAATTTAAATAGAGTCTAGAGAGCAATATACACTCATTAACTTCAAGTTATGAATAATGACTGCTTTAGAGAACAGAAACACTGACTTGATGTAAATGATTCATCACAGCACAAGATCGGAGGTACTGTTGTGGTGAGATGGCCTTTCTAAATTCTATTTTAGATCCAGGTTTTTCTTCCCCATAATGATAAACTGTGTAGTCCCAATTTTGTTCATGCAAACACTTGTACGTGTGTGTATATATAAATATATGTAAGTTCAAGTGCACAGCCATCTGCTACAGCCTTGCTACATAAAATATGGACCATGGATCAGGAACATTGTCGTCACCTGACTGCTTACTAGAAGTACAGAATCTCATCCTCATCCCAGACCTACTGAATAACAATCTTCATTTTAACAACATCTCCAGGTGACTCATGTGCACCTTAAGGTTTGAGAAGCACTGTGCTGGGATACAATATGTGAAAAGGAATGAAAAGCAATATCATGAATACTACCCACTCGTGTAGATAAATTAATGTTTAACACATATTATGCAAAATAGAATAATACAAACATGCACACAGACATTCATACTCTCAAGCCTAAACGAACATGGAGAACCAAAGAGTTGGTCTCTGTTTGATGTATCTGGTGGATAACCAACTGGGAATTAGGAGATCTACTGAGATGCTTGGGAGAATCAATGCACCCCTCCGTGCCTCAGTTTCCTCACCTAGTAAACTGTGAAAAGGGGGACAAGAGGTACAATAGAGCCTTAGGAACTGGAGTCACCAAGCTATTCCATCTTGATTAAGACCTCACACCTCTCTGCAAACCTAGTGTTTATATCAAAGTCCATGTTTATGGAGGTTTAAGACCTCACACCACTCTGCAAGCCTAGTGTTTATATCAAAGTCCATGGACATCAGGTAACTTGGACCACACCGAGGGTGCAAATGCATTTTATCCAGCCTATCATATCAATGAGCTTCCACCTCCCTTGTCATTCTGCTTGTATACAAGGCTGAAGGCCTGAAATCAGACCAACATAAAAGGTGCTGTTTTACAAAACAGGAGAAGCAGGTCAGATTTCTTGACAGCAGAATGAATAGGCAGTGCGTAGCTCACCCCTTCTTCACAGGGTCATTGACAGAAGTATGGGGGACAGGTGTCTTTTTGGGTGACAGCCAGGTCCATGGTCATCTCTCATTTCTTTTGAGAAATGCTCTTGGCCTGAGGAGGAGGAGGGGGCGTGCCCCAGAAGCCAGGTAGGTCTGCACAATGAGACACTGACCCCAGTTGCTGCTGAATGAAGCCAAGGTGGACCTGTGACCCATGCTGATGAGCTATTCAAACCTTTTTACCCAGGAACCAGGATTTTGAATGGAACGACACAGGGTTAGGAACTGCTGCTGTCACTGAGTCACATTCATAGCAGCACTTTAGAAAGAGTATGTGTAGGCCGGGCACAGTGGCTCACACCTGTAATCCCAGCACTTTGGGAGGCCGAGGCAGGTGGAGCACTTGAGGTCAGGAGTTTGAGACCAGCCTGGCCAACATGGTGAAACCCCATCTCTACTAAAAATACAAAAATTAACTGAGAGTGGTGGCCCACGCCTGTAATCCCAGCTACTCAGGACGCTGAGGCATGAGAATCGCTTGTACTTGGGAGGCAAAGGCTGCAGTGAGCTGAGATTGCGCCACTGCACTCCAGCCTGGATGACAGAGCGAGACACAGTTTCAAAAAACAAAAAAAGAGTGTGCATGAGCTCTGGGGCTGGGTCCCCACAGCGGTTCATTTCCCCCACTGCCTTTCATAAAGCCTCCTTTCTGTCTAAATTTTTTGGAACATGTTTCTGTTGCTTCCTGGTATGGTTTGAATTGTATCCCCTGCAAAAAGACATATTGAAGTCCTAACCCCCAGCACCTCAGACTGTGACCTTGTTTGGAGATAGGGTTGTTGCTGGTGTGATAAGTTAGGATGAGGTCATACTGGTTATGCTCTAACCCAATAGGCCTGGTGTCCTTATAAGCAGAGTTAAATCTGGACACAGACACGCATGGAGGGAAGGTGATGTGGAGACACAGGGAGAAAGCAGCCATGTCAAGACACACAGAGAGAGACTGGAGTTTTGCAACCACAAGTCAAGGAACACCTGGGGCTACCAGAAGCTGGAATAAGCAAGGAAGAATCCTAGAGGCTCTGGAGAGATCAAGACCCCAAAACCACCTTGCTTTCAGAACTATGAGAAAATAACCCAGTTTATGGTACTTTGTCATAGCAGCCCTAGGAAACTAATATACTTGAAACCAAAAAAAAAAAACAACCTAATTAGAATAGGAAGTAAAACTGCTGTTTCTCATGGAGAACATCATTAGACTTTGCATCCACAGTTTTAAAGGGGAAAAACAGGAAGGTGAAAGGGAATATTTTCCACTTTTCTCTAGGCTCACTAAGGTGAAGCTATATAACATGACTGATTGCCAAAGAAAACAACCAGAGGCCACACCCCCAAGTGAATGCTGAGCCTTTCAGACTTGTTACCCTGAGAATAGAAACACTTGAGCCAATCAGTAACATTTTTTTTCTTTTGGTCAAAGTCAAGTGCTACAATGAAGCAAAGAAAACTCTTATCTCGGCTGGGTGTGGTGGCTCATGTCTGTAATCCCGCACTTTGGGAGGCCGAGGCAGGTGAATCACTAGGTCAGGAGTTTAAGACCAGCCTGGCCAACATGGTGAAACCCCATCTCTACTAAAAATACAAAAATTAGCTGGGTGTGGTGGCATGTGCCTGTAATCCCAGCTACTCAGAAGGCTGAGGCAGGAGAATCGCTTCAGCCCAGGAGGTGGAGGCTGCAGCAAGCCAAGATTGTGCCACTGCACTCCAGCCTGGGCAACAGGATGAGACAGAAATAGAAAAAAAGAATACTCTTATCTTGCATGGTTTATAAAGTAGGCTCTGAGGCCAACAGTGAATGAGAATATTCAAAATTAATCATTTTAACAGATTCTGAATTACATATATCACAGATATTAAGTAATAAAAGGAACCTTTCATCTGACACTTTAAAAAAAAAACAAACAGGCTGGGCGTGGCTCATGGGTGGCTCATGCCTATAATCCCAGCACTTTGCCTGGCCGAGGCAGGTGGATCATGAGGTCAGGAGATCGAGACCATCCTGGCTAACACGGTGAAACCCCATCTCTACTAAAAATAGAAAAGAATTAGCTGGGCGCCTGTAGTCCCAGCTACTTGGGAGGCTGAGGCAGGAGAATGGCATGAGCACGGGAGGCGGAGCTTGCAGCGAGGGGAGATCACACCACTGTATGCCAGCCTGGGCAACAGCGAAACTCCGTCTCCAAACACACACACACATACACACACACACACACACCAAAACAAACAAACAAACAAAGAAAATGAGGTTCATAGAGGTTTGAAAACTCACTCACCCAACATCTTGTATGTCTGAAATGGCAGATTCAAGACTGGAACCCAGTCAGGAGAGTCCTAAGCTGCCTGTCCTTAGAGAAGCCGCTCTTGGCCTGACTTTAGCTTACATCATGGCACAGCTTCGGTTTTATGGAGCTACTAAAGAAGGCGCTGCAACTCCATATTTCCTCACAGCCCCTCACAGACAGACTTCCCTTAAAAAAGGTGAAAAAAAAATCAAGACTGTAATCTTACCCCAGCAGTGGTTAAAGAAGTGGTAAACTTCTTTGATAAGGAGGCCACTTCATTGCACATCGCAGTAGTTAATCTGAAAGAAGAAAAAAAAATGAGGCTTGGATGTTTTCAATAAGGTAAAATAATTTAACTGTCATGACCATTTCTGATACTAATTCATCATGACATTTAAAAGAATGCCACACACGCTTCAAGATGTTCTACAGAAATGTGCAGTCAGACGGTTTTCCTTAATCATCTTCCATGATTCGCAATCACAGTTTAATCTAATCCCGGTTTTCTTTCCATGCTTAATTAAAGAATAATCATCCAACTCATTTGACCTCTTTTAGAATGAAAACCATGTGCAGGAAAATACCAGGCTTGAGCTCCACATGTGTAGAGGTACACACGCTTGCCAGATGGCTGGTTTCCAGCTTTTTGGTCATTTCAAAATAATCAGGAACATTCACTGAGGCACTATGTTAAACACTTATGTGTGCCTGATCATATTTAATCCTCAGAGTGACCTTATGGCTTATATTATTATTTCCATTTTATATAGATGGAAAATTGGACATTTAAGAAATAGGTGGTTAGACACAGTGGCTCATGCCTGTAATCTCAGCACTTTGGGAGGTCGAGGTGGGTGGATCACTGGAGGTCAGGAGTTCAAGACCAGTCTGACCAACATGGTGAAACCCTGTCTGTACTAAAAATACAAAAAAGTTAGCTGGGCATGGTGGCAGGTGCCTGTAATCTCAGCTACTTGGGAGGCTGAGGCAGGAGAATCACTTGAAGCCAGGAGGTAGAGGTTGCAGTGAGCCAAGATCGCACCATTGCACTCCAGACTGGGCAACAAGAGCAAAACTCTGTGAAAGAAGGAAAGAAAGAAAGAAAGAAAGAAAGAAAGAAAGAAAGAAAGAAAGAAAGAAAGAAAGAAAGAAAGAGAAAGAAAGAGAAAGAAAGAAGGGAGGGAGGGAGGGACGGAGGGAAGGAAGGAAGGAAGGAAGGAAGGAAGGAAAGAAAGAAAGTTAGGTAACCTGCTTAGGACATGCAGGAGAGGAGGGATTCAAACTCAGGTGACTCTGGATACTTTGATTATGTTTTGATTATATGATTCAGAATAAAGATCCTGTAGAATATGTTTTTAATACTGATACCAAAATTCTGAATTTATGCTAGGCATTCCACTTCTAGAACTTTATCCCAAGAAAATAACGCAAGATACACACAAATATTTAATGAAAACAACATTTATCCTAACACTATGGATGACGACAAAAATGGACAACAATCTAATTACGTAATAATGTAGGTAATGTCTGATAGTTTTCTATCAGTTAGTTCATACAGCTCTCTTGAATAGTGATTAAAATGCTATGGGAAGAAAAATAACCCCAAGTTAAGAATCTTACATGTTAAAAGATCTAGTAAAGTCAGTAGAGGTAAGTTTTGCTTTGATAAAAGAGGCCTTATCTAATATATACAGATTTTTATGAGCTATATCCACCCATCCATCCATCCATCCATCCATCCATCCATCCACCTACCCACCCATCTATCCAAAACTTGTCTGCAGAAAGGGTCAAGAGTAAAGCCAGGAGATATCCCAGAGCCATTCAGTCTATGTTCTTGGGCAGGTGGGTGGGGAGGCACTTATTGTACAGACAAGTCAGAGACTGGGTGCAGCTTGGTAAGGTCAGGACAATCAGGGTTGGGAATCAGAAAGGAGTGAAGAGTAAGGTCATTTTCCATACCTAGGGGCTTCTGAACTTTGGCCCTCTTCTTTCCAATTAGTACTGCAAAGATAAACCAGTACCTACAGATTGCCCTCAGCATTTTCAACTTCTCTGACTTTGTTCTTTCCTCTTCCTTCTAAATGTTTAGGCAAGTGCATATTCTTTCTAGGAATATTAAGGTGCGGATTATGTGGTTCTCATAATAACTTCGATTTTTATATTCTTAGATATGGAAATCTAGACTAGATGACAGATCTTTACAAGTGAGGAAAAATGCCGCCAGTACAAAAGACACTAATGCTGACTTTTTGGAAGATCTTTCCACTATAAACTTACTCCCCAACCTACAATACCAAAGCGGTAATAAGCAAAGACTAGTTAGCTAGCAAACTGAGTGTGCTGAGACCTGTGTGTGTCCATCCCTGAATATTTTCAGGGGCTCTATTTTGGCTCCTGTGTCTGTCTAATAACATGAGGGTACTTAGGCCTACGTTAATTTTCCATATCACAGTATACAGTCATGTGCATAAAAGGTAAAGGCTTATTTTTCAGCTCCATACCAACTATTTTCATGAATACTCCATATCAACTATTTTCATGTATATTCACTAGATTGCATATTCACATGTGTTACGTATATATATATATTTGTATTTTACTTAATAAACTAATGACAATAGCTATTATTTATTGAAGAACATGATACAGGACAACACATATGTGCACACATACCACCCAAAAGTGAACTGGTTAATATTAGCGACCATCATCACCAGAGTTCGGAACATGGAGAGCTGGTATAAGTCCCCAGGATCAGTGGAGTATATTTGCCTATTTTGTGACTCTAGCTAGAAGTTACATTAAAGTGTCCTTTCTCTATTCATATATATGTTGGAAAAGTAATTACCCTCAAAAGGTTTTACTTCTAAGACTCTGATCTATTAAATAAGCATTTTCATGCCTCTGAATGATTTAGTGTGTTTTCCCTTAAATCTCTTCATAAATAATTCCTAGGATGGCTAGTTAAGTCTTCTTCTTCTTGCTAACATAATGCATTTGTTAAATAAATCCTTATTTCCGGCTGGGCATGGTGGCTCATGCCTGTAATCCCAGCACTTTGGGAAGCCGAGGCGGGCAGATCATGAGGTCAAGAGATGGAGACCATCCTGGCCAACATGGTGAAAACCCATCTCTACTAAAAATACAAAAAAAAAAATTAGCCGGGCGTGGTTGTGGGCGCCTGTAGTCCCAGCTACTCGGGAGGCTGAGGCAGGAGAATGGCGTGAACCCGGGAGGCGGAGCTTGCAGTGAGCCGAGATCGCGCCACTGCACTCCAGCCTGGGCGACAGAGCGAGACTCCGTCTCAAAAAAAAAAAAAAAAAAAAAAAAAATACAAAAATGAGCTGGGTGTGGTGGTGTGCGCCTGGAATCCCAGCTACTCAGGAGGCTGAGGCAGAAGATCGCTTGAACCTGGGATGCTGAGGTTGCAGAGAGTTGAGATTGTGGCACTGCACTCCAACCTGGTGACAGAGCAAGACTCTGTCTCAAAAAAAAAAAAAAAAAAGAAATCCTTATTTCTTAAGATGACCATAGAACAATGGAATTGGTTCACTTGAAATTTGAATATTTGGTCAGGTATGGTTGCTCATGCCTGTAATCATAGAACTTTAGGAGGCTGAGCCAGGAAGATTGCTTGAGCTCAGGAGTT
This sequence comes from Macaca nemestrina, assembly GCF_043159975.1. Taxonomy (NCBI): domain Eukaryota; kingdom Metazoa; phylum Chordata; class Mammalia; order Primates; family Cercopithecidae; genus Macaca; species Macaca nemestrina. Next base: position 158,556,629 of record NC_092127.1, read on the forward strand.
CGAGACCAGCCTGGGCAACACGGCTAGGCTTTGTCTCTGTAATTAATTAAAAAATTAGCTGGATGTGGTGGTGTGCACCTGTGGTCCCAATTCCTGGGAAGGCTGAGGCGGGAGGGTGGCGTGAGCCCAAGAGTTTGGGGCTGCAGTGAATCATGATCATGCCATTGCACTCCAGCCTGGGTGACAGAGCAAGATCCCATCTCAACAAAACAGAAAACAAAAGCAAACAAAAAGAAATCTGAACCTTTTAGTGGCTTAGAGGGTGTGGGTGTGTATGTGTGTTTCTGAACGGTACCTATATATAGAACTGGGAAAATAATAATTTAAAGTAACATTTATTTACTTTATTAGAACTTTTGCTTGGTCCTGAGCTGGTTTTTCCTCTTCTTGTCCATGAAGAATTAATTCTGCTACTTTATGAAGCTGCTCAATACAGCGCGCTGTTACCTCTGCCAGACTTTCAATGGACAACATGTATACTTCCTGAAATGGATAAACACAAGGAAGAAATTTTTTACTGAGCAGATGCTTTTTTTAAAAAAATGCTGTGACATTAGAAGTGATATAATTCTTTCAAAAATACCACAAACATAACATGAAATTGTTAACCTGAAGACTACGAGCATATCTAAGACTTTAAGTGTAATGCTGCCAGAAAATGGAGGTGCTGTCAGGGCCCCCAGGGATGTGGCAAGTCTGTTCACAGCTGCATCCCCAGGGCTTACAGCAATGCTGGGTACAAAACAGGCAGGTGCTAAAGATGGTGTGTGGAAGGCTGGCTGAATGAACAGAGCTCAATGGATATTTTTCTTTACAGTGATCTAATCACTGCAACCTCTACCTCCCGGGTTTAAGTGATTCTGATAACTCACTCTCCCAAGTAGCTGAGAGTAGAGGCACACACCACCATGCCCTGCTAATTATTTTTAGTATTTTGTATATTTAGTACAGACGGGGTTTCACCATGTTGTCCAGGCTGGTCTTGAACTCCTGACCTCAGGTGATCCACCTGCCTTGGCCTCCCAAAGTGCTGGGATTACAGGCTCGAGTGACCGCACTCAGCCAAAAAGTTACTTTCTTCAAAATTAAAACTCAATGTAAGATGAAGTTACTACAAACTCCTTTATTGAACATAGGCAGGAAATAAATTATGCACACATAAATTTATTAAATTACAGAATAAAAGCTATGGCAATGAATTTTTTTAAAGGCTTCAATTACCTCATTAGTTACAGGGCATAAAGACATTTTATAGTAACACATTTGCATATAAGATGAAATTCTACTCTAAAGATAAATCAACTATGTTCCTAAAGATTTTTGTCCCTTTAAATTATAATTGTAAAGCTATGGAGAAAAGTGACAAAATCTGTGTTAAACCATGAATTATCCTGGCATAGAGAAATTTCAGTGTTTACTGCATTCCTACTTATATTTCTACAATATGGAACAAATGAAAAAGAAATGGCCTCTCTTCAATTAAAATTAAGCTGCTAATAAAATGAACACACTCTTATTACCTTGTAGGTGGACACTCTAGAATAAATTTACCTCTATGGTCTTAGTTCTCTTTTCCTCCTTTTTGTCTTCTTGAGGGTCTTGAGGTTTCTCTTCCTTTTCTTTCTTCTTTGTTTCCTCCTCGGACTCTTTTGCCACATCTACTGACACCACGGTCTGATCCTCTTCCACCCAGTCATGAGCCTTCTTCATGGCCTGCAAAGGTCCCCAACCAAACAACCCTTTTATGGTGCAAATATGGAACCTAAGTCATTCCAACCCCAAGACAAGAATCAAGTGTCTCTAAGCCTTCAGGAATGGATCTCCGTATGTTTGGAGGATGACGGGGCAATTTCTCAACCCCCTAAAAAGATAACCTTGTTGTTGCTTTCTGGCAAATATAAAGTAGAAAAAAGGGACAGAACAGAAAGTATGGAAAGAACAATGCAGGCCTGAGGACTCTTTAAAAAGCATTTAAAAATGATATTCAGATAAGAATAAAAATGACAGTCACATTGAAAAATCTATAGTATATTTTTCACTTTTCATGACCATCTATAAAAGAATAATAGTACTTTTAAAAATATATGTTAGAAAGGCTCTGCGTTTCTTGATTCATGACAGGTCTTCCACCCTCAAGGGGGAGAAGAGAAGGGCTGCTGGAAAGGTCTGGTGCTGCTCTGTGTCTAATTTCACACGAGTGCAGTTTACGCACTCTGTGCCCTACAAAATCATGGTTCAATTAATCAGAAACCTCCTCCCCTACCTGTTATTCCCTGAATTTAGAACGAAAGGGCAGACTCACTCCAATTTTATCATTATAGTTTAAGCTGTTTGCTTAAGTAAAAGTTGTTTTGGGGCTTAGACTAAACCTACTTCCCACCTTAAATCTTACACGCCAAAGTTAAAAATATCAGAGTGTTGAATGGTAAGTTAACAGCAAGAAGATCTGGGGAGAGAAAACCCAACAAAACTGGCCTTAGTGTGTCCCCTATTAGAGACAAAGACTTAAACCTAAGCAAATAAGCCAGTGGAATCTCAGAGCCACCACATGCCCCCTCTGAGCGGTGGCAGGTGCTGCACGGAGATGAATGAGGCAATTTCCCACTGTGTTCAAGTCACTGACCTGTCAGAATCAGTGACCCCATCAGAGATAAAGAAATTACTCATCTCACCTCCTCATTCTGCCCTTTTCCTCACCCACCCGGATAAGTGAGTACCTATGTAAACCACTGCTTGCTAAAAAGAAGAAAGAAAGAGAGAGAGAGAATGGAAAAACATCACGTGGTTTTAAGTAATTAATGATCATGGCCTCTAAAGAAACTTCACAGCAAGACCTTGTACTGACTTGCAAAACACACCGTGGTATTGTTAGAGGAACCCAGATTGTTAAAGCTGGAATGGTCTTAGACATGACGAAGCCCCTGTGCTCCAGGTGGAGGAACTATGGGGTTCACCTGGCTGAGGTGCCTCTCTCTACCGAATTCTGGCATGTTTCTTTACAGGGGTCAGGGGTGAAATTTGAAAAAGCCTCTTGGTGATTCTGCACCCTTTCCCCCTCCTCTAATCGGATGATAACTACTGCTCCGATATAACATTCTATTTTGCCATGAAAAGGTAAGTGACTTCTTCAAGGTCACAAGGTAGTTACTAGTAAAATTACAACTAAAATGCAGATCTCATGACACAGTCTAGCATGTTCTCCACCACCACATTCCATTATGTTGCCTCCTCAAATATTTTCATTTTCCCCCCCTTTTTTTTTTTTTTTGAGACAGAGTCTTGCTCTGTCGCCCAGGCTGGAGTGTAGTGGCCGGATCTCAGCTCACTGCAAGCTCCGCCTCCCGGGTCTACGTCATTCTCCTGCCTCAGCCTCCCGAGTAGCTGGGACTACAGGAGCCCGCCACCTCGCCCAGCTAGTGTTTTGTATTTTTTAGTAGAGACGGGGTTTCACCATGTTAGCCAGGATGGTCTCGATCTCCTGACCTCGTGATCGCCCGTCTCGGCCTCCCAAAGTGCTGGGATTACAGGCTTTTCCCCTTTTTTTAAATTTGAGATGGAGTCTCACTCTATCATCTAGGCTGGAGTGCTGTGGCACAATCTCAGCTCACCGCAACCTCGGCCTCCTGGGTTCATGCAATTCTCTTGCCTCAGTCTTCCGAGTAGCTGGGATTACAGGTGTGTGTCACCACACCCAGCTAATTTTTGTATTTTAGTAGAGACGGGGTTTCACCACGTTGACCAGGCTGGTCTCAAACTCCTGACCTCAGGTGATCCACCCACTTCGGCCTCCCAAAGTGCTGGGATTACAGGCATGAGCCACCGCGCCCATCCCCTCCTCAAATCTGAGTTACAGACCTCAAACTCCTCTCCCGGCACTATGCCTTATAAGATTTGGGGGTTTTCCATTTCAGATGCATCTCTGGAACTTTACAACAGAGACTCTTCCCTGCATTTTTTTTTTTTTTTAACCAGAAACTATAAATCAGACAGTGCTGACCTTATTGAGTTTGTCAGGTGTGGCCGCCACATGTAATTCAAAGAGAAGTTCTGTAAGCATGCGAGCAAATTCTTCTCCCTTTTCTTCTAAGCCTAGAAATAGAACACGACGGAAGAAGCGTGATTTATTTTTCATCCTTCAGGATGTGGCAGCTCCCCCAAAGTTACAATCTGCAGTTGGGGTAGACTAAGTGGAGGTTGTAGCAGCCTGCCCGCCAGCCGCCGGGCAAAGATGAATGTCTTCCATTCATGAGCACGGCAGTGAGGCAGCAGATGCATCCAGGTGCAGGGCCGCTGAAGTCTTGTTGCTTGGCAGCTACTGCAGGGACACCCCCAGGCCAACCCAAAGGCAACAAGAGGGCAAGGAGGGACCTCCCCTGTCTTGTTCACAGCTACAGGTGGTCAGCAGCTATTTGCTGAAAGAAGGACTGGATGAACAAAGGCATGACCTTTCTCAGGCCTAAGGGACCTGGGACAACATCATATTTATGACTTTGATATTGTTATGCTTAGCACTGCGACCCTAATGATATCCAGGTGCCCTTTTATGTTCACAGAGCCACAGTACTAAACAAGCTGAATTAGTCTCAACCATTTCTCTGGAGAAATTTCCCAAGGTTCCCTAGGATACCTGGCTGGTCCTACAATATTTCTTAACGATCTGTCTTCCTTTCACCCTGGAAGCTACTGAGGGACAGAGACAGTATTTCTTCCACTCACTCTTGAATCCAGAGCATCTAACACAATACCTCACGTACAACAGGCGCTAAAATGAGTATTTACAGAATAATTTATTAATACAGTGCCTAATATATAATATGATATATTACTATATATAACAGATAGTATACATTTTAAAATATCATATATCATAAAATAAAAAAATTAGGATCATTGTGGGCAATAAAGAGATTGTTAAAGGTTACAATCTTACTTTTCTCTTTTGAAGTATCTGCAAGGCCATGCCATTTTTAACGTTTCTGAAAGGTGCCAAAGAATTGATTCCACATGGGTTTATTACCACTTTGGGGGAGAATAAAAGAATCATTTATCTCACCTGACTACATGCTCTCAGACCTCTCTAAGAAGAAAATACTGTGGCGTATGCCAGTGTGGGAAGGCAGAGCCTTGAGGGGAGACTAAGCCATTTGAGAAACACTGCATCCAGCCCTCGTCTGGAGATGCTATTTTCTGTTTTATGGACAAAATCGTTAATCTGCAGCCCATGAAGATAGCCTGGCGTAGCTTGTAGGTATTTATTCAAAACATTTGGCTTAGATTTGTTTATTATTACCTATAACTCATACATTCTCATGAGGGAAACAGATAATCAGATACGGGAACTCATGTAACTCACACATATAACTCATATATTCTCATGAGGGAAACAGATAATCAAAACAGATAAGCAGACCAGGCACGGTGGTTCACACCTGTAATCCCAGCACTTTGGGAGGCCGAGGTGGGTGGATCATGAGGTCAGGAGTTTGAGACCAGCCAGGCCAAGATGGTGAAACCCCATCTCTACTCAAAATACAAAAATTAGCTGGGCACAGTGGCGGGTGCCTCTAATCCCAGCTACTCAGGATGCTGAAGCAGGAGAACTGCCGGGAGGTGGAGGTTGCAGTGAGCTGAGATCGCGCCACTGCACTCTAGTCGGGTGAAAGAGCAAGACTCCGTCCCAAAAAACAGAACCAAAAAAACAGATAAGTAAAACATTGATGGCAAGGGATAAGTTTTATGGAGAAGTATAAACAGGGCTAGCTGGGGTTTAGGAGTTTTAAATAGGAGGTGCTGTGGTCTGAATGTCCCTGTCCCCTCCAAATTCATATTTTGAAACCTAATACCAATGTGATGATAATAAGAGGTGAGGCTTCAGGGGTGTGATTAGATCATGAAATGGGGAGCCCCCATGAACGGGATTAGTGCCCTAACAAAAGAGGCCCCAGGGAGCTAGCTGATCCCTTCCACCATGTAAGGACAAGCTAGAAGGCACCATCTGTGAACCAGAGATCAGGAGCCCTCATTAGACACAGAATCTGCCAGCAATTTGAGCTTCGATTTTACAGTCTCCAAAACTGTGAGAAATAGATTTCTGTTGTTTATAAGCCACACAGTCTATGGTATTTTGATATAGCAGCCTGGAGGAACTAAGACAGGAGGGAAGCTAACAAAGGTGACATTTGAGTAATGTGCTAGAGGAGGAGAGCAATGAGCCAGCCACAAGATGTCAGGGGAAGAGTCTTCCAGCAGCAGTGCAGCAAGAGTAGAGTCCAAGAGGGTGTGTGCCTGGTTCGTCCACAGGAGCGGCAAGGGTGTCAGCGTGGCTGCAGCTAAGTGAGGGGGGTGTGTGCAGGCAGGAGGAAGAGACGGCTGTCTTTGCTCATGATGAAGCCACAACAAGCAAACCATTTTAACCCAAAGAGGTAAGTGCTCTAAGGGGACTTTTGCAGCATATAATCCAGTTTTCAGAGGGGTGTGAAGCAGGGTTCCTGGAGGAGGTGATGCCTGAACAGAGCTTTCAAGAATGAGAATGCATTAATCACACAAAGGGAGAGTTGGAGGGCTAGACAGTCTCAGAAACAGAGAGACAGAGACAGAGATAGAGATAGAGAGGGCCAGGCACAGTGGCTCACACCTGTAATCCCAGCATGTTAGGAGGCCGATGTAGTTGGATCACTTGAGGTCAGGAGATGGAGACCAGCCTGGCCAACATGGTGAAACCCCATCTCTACTAAAAGTACAAAAATTTGCCAGGCATGTTGGCACGTGCCTGTAATCCCAGCTACTTGGGAGGCTGAGGCAGGATAATCGCTTGAACCCAGGAGGGTGGAGGTTGCAGTGAGCTGAGATTGCACCACTGTACTCCAGCCTGGGCAACAGAATGAGACTCTATCTTGAAAAAAAAAGGAGGGGGAGAGAGAGACAGAGCTAGAGAGCTAGATTGATTCCATCAGAAGCTGATATTCTCTCTGCTGGGCAGAGGTCTTGGTCTAGTCTTCCCCAGGGAGGGACAGTGAGAGGGGCTGGGCACACCTGGGCAGCATCGACAAGGTCTCCTTCCCAAACTGCCTGCCCCCCACCCTGTATGAGGCAGTGCTGCAGAGCACAGAGAGTCCTGGGCTGGGATTTGGAAGGCATAGGTCCTACCCAGCTCCTGCATCTGCTGGTTCTGTGGCCTGGGGCCAGTCACAGAGCTTCCTCAGCTTCCACTGCCTCCTCTGAAAACTGAGGACAATAAAACCCACCCATCTCCTCTTTACAGCTGTTATAAGGACCAAATACTACAACAAACGTGAAAGTGTTTCGTAAACATGAAGTTTTATGTAAACAAATAATTATGTGCTACGCTGATACAAACATAGGGAGATTAAAAATATTTGGGAGGAATCAACACTAAATTAAGATACAAGCACTTTGCAGAGCTCCAGCTTTTAAAGGTGTATTAATTCTGTAAAACATACACCAACAACTTTTAGAAGCGATTTTAGAAAAAAAAAATCATAGAGAAAAATGGAGGTTGATAAAAACAGATGATAATAAATGTTGCAACAAACAATACCTATTACTACAATTCTTGGTCTGTATACATGACTGAGAAAATCTTCACCAGAGCAATAAAAATAGAAAATGGCCTTTTAAAATCTCTTCTCAGCCATGATAAATCAAATTAAGGGATCTATGGCAGTGTGACAAAATTACACTCTGCTGGAAAAACAAACATGCAAATCATTAGCTAACATTATTACATGCAGAGGAGACCGATATTAAATTCATTTAAAAATGATGGTTTATTACATTTTCTGAGAGTACCAAATAAATTATTTAGTTGTTAGGAGGCTTTTAGGAATGTAATGCTTACAAGGAAAAAAATGGATGAAAATGCTCGGTTTTCCTTCAGAATTTTGCTCCTGGATTTTCTGCTGGATTGCTCCTGGATTTCCCCCACTGCAAAGATTCCTTTCTATAGCTTTTGCATAATCCCAGAACCTTTCTGGAGTTGTGACACTTGATAATTGGATTGATTTAATGACAACGTCTCTATTCTTCTCTCCCACTTCTTCATTAAGTTTCTGAATGACATTTATTTATTAAATTAAGTTAATTAACATTAATAGTGTTTTGATAATCTGGAGATGCCCTCTTGGGAAAATTGATATATTATGGGAGATAACAGGGTTTTGTCAATTAAGGCGAGGCAAACCTCCCATTGCTAAAGCATGCTGTTCAGCACTTCAGGTTTTTTCTGTGTGTATGTGTGCATGTGTGGTATCTAAAGAAACCAAATTTATTGAAGGTCTACACTAGACTAGAACACATCACTTATAGCAACATTTTCTATTTAAGTTGAAATTAGGTTTCCCCTCCAAGAAATAGCACCAATTGGGGATGTAATACTTCTTTAATTACACTGGCAACAATGTCTCCTTGATGTTAGGGGGAATCTGGGATTCTCTTTTTGTCCTTTCTAAATGACACCCTTAATAGGGCCAAGGTCTACCTCAGACGTCATGACTCTTGAAGAGAAATAGCTTGATTCTTTTTGGTGATTGCTAGAAAGGGGCATCTGTTAGTTCACCTTGGGTCCACAAGGGGAGCTACATGACCTTTAACAGCTAGTGTTTTAGTTTCTTCATTAGAAAAACAAAGACAAGGCTGTCATCCTTTGTGACTCTGGGAGGAACATACTAATGCTCAAAAACATGATTCCCAACTGTCTCTGATACGGCCTCTTTCTATGCTTCAGTATAATTGATTCTTTTATTTTGATGCAATGAGCATAAATCTCATTAAGCTGAAGGCATGTAAGGTCAGTGTGTGGGGCTAAAGAGGGAAAGGGTGTCTAAATGACAGTTTCTGAATGCTTAGAATAATTTTGCACTGAACGTCAAGGCTCAAGCATTTGAGCTCTCGTGTCAGAGTTTTGATTAAAGGAATCAAAACACGTCTGGGCACAAAACACTGCCAGCGATTTGAGAATGCACATTCTCATTACTTTGCATGCCGGGTAATAACAGCAAGCATAATACATGAAAGTTATACTTTATTGCACCTTTACTTTTTCCTGGCATTGCGTTAGCACTTTAAGTAATAAGCACAGCTAACATTTTTGAGCAGTTCTGTGTGCCAGGCACTCTAATATATGTTTTTACATATATTATCTAATATGACCCTTACAACAGCTCTTGAACCTGATATCTACACACACACACACACACACACATATATACACACATATCATTGTGTCCATTTTATAAGTGAAGATACTGCATTTCAGAAAGGTTATATAACTTGTTTAAGGCCATATAGCAAGAAAGTGGTGAAAATGTTTCAAATGGGACCCTTCCAAAGGTCCTAGGAGAAGCCAGACCTGTCTCTGAGGTTGTCTGACCTTTCAGCGTAACCTACACAAAACAGTTGTGGGGTGGTGGTTATTATGTCCTAAGAAATCACTCTTCATGTACACAGCAAATGTTTTAGTCTCTTCTGCTCCCAAATGGACAAACCTAAAGGAATCATTAACCATGCCCAACCCTGAGAATAAGTTTTGCCCTCTTAAGGAAGCCTTGCTTCTCATAAAATAAGTTCTAACCTCCTTGGGGTCAAGTTATTATCTGGGTGGAAGATTACTGGGAAGTGTGATTGCCAACCTGACGTAGCACGCTCTGGTGCACGGTCAGAAAACGGTACAGCCTTTGTCAGAACTGAACTTTTTAGGTAGAGGATAGGACACCTGCAAATATACCCGAACTCTTACACCTATAAATTAAAAGGAATAAGAAAAATATACAAAAAAATTCAGGGAAAGATGTGCCCACCATTAACATTAATCACACTAAATAACTTTCACATGCAGATAAAAATTATAAGTGGCAGCATAGGCTGGGCGCGGTGGCTCATGCCTGTAATCCCAGCACTTTGGGAGGCTGAGGCGGGCGGATCATGAGGTTGAGAGATCGAGACCATCCTGACCAACATAGTGAATCCCCGCCTCTACTAAAAATACAAAAATTAGCTGGACATGGTGGCAGGCACCTGTAGTCCCAGCTACTCGGGAGGCTGAGGCAGAAGAATCACTTGAACCTGGGAGGCGGAGGTTGCAGTGAGTCGAGATCGCGCCACTGCACTCCAGCCTGGGCGACAGAGTGAGACTCCGTCTAAACAACAACAACAACAACAACAACAACAACAACAACAACGACAAAAAGTGGCAGCATAAACTCTAGTCATCAGAGCTCTGTTTAGCACATTGCAGTCTTCCTTCATCTGACCATATGTATTTGCATTTATCGTACGCCCGTAAAGTGCCAGGGATTGTGCCGAACACCAGAGGAACAACAGGAGTTCCCGCCCAGTGAAAGAAAGTCATATAAATCAATGTGACTCGCTCCTGTAACAAGAGCAGATGCACAGTGTATTTTGAAAGCATGGAGGAGAAGCACTTGAATTAAATAATTCAAAGGGCTGTGTTCATTAACAGCAGTTTCATAAGGATTATACCAAACAGTTTGTCTTGCTATTTATTTTCCTTTACCTTGTTCTTCTTGACTTTCTTCATTCTCTAATTCTTTGGCTGCAAAGATGTCTTTAATGGAAATTAGGTCATTTTTTAAGAGTTCCAGCTTCTCTCCATCAAGTGATGCTAAAAATGACTGAACCTGAAAAAAGAAATAGGTCAGCACAACTGTCATCTTTTATTCTCATTAATAACGTTTACATACAGCAGTCCCCAGTTTTCCCAGGACCAACGTGCTTCATGGCGTGGGAGGTATCGCTGGGTTGAATGTTGGCTTGATGCATATTAACTGTGCAACTTTGGGCAAGTTAGATAAACCCTCTGGGTCTCAGTTTTCTCATTTTTAAAGGGAGATTCCTTGTGGAGCAAATGAGATAAAAAATGTGAAATACATTGCACAACTGTACACAGTAGGTGCTACGTAAATGGTGGTGGTAGCTCTTCTATCACAGTGGTTAAAAATGCAGTTCGACATCAACCCTGCAGTCGAATATCAGCTCCTCACTTACTATGACCTTCGGTCACTTACTTAACCTTTTAATACCTCAGCTTCCTTATCTGTAAAATGGAAACTAATTGCACCTACCTTATAAGGTTGTTCTGAGGATTAAATGAAGTAAGCTACTTAAAATACTTTTAAGTACTTATACTTATAAAATACTTATAAAGTACTTAATACTTATAAAATACTTTTATAAGTATTGAGTGATGCTCAATACTTATAAATACACATGTATACGGCCGGGTGCGGTGGCTCATGCCTGTAATCCCAGCACTTTGGGAGGCCAAGGCAGGCAGATCACGAGGTCAGGACATCAAGACCATCCTGGCCGACATGGTGAAACCCCATCTCTATTAAAAATACAAAAATCAGCTGGGTGTGGTGGCACGTGCCTGTAATCCCAGCTACTCAGGAGGCTGAGGCAGGAGAATCCCTTGAACCAGGGAGCCAGAGTTTGCAGTGAACCGAGATTGCACCACTGTACTCCAGCCTAGCAAGAGCGACAATCCGTCTCAAAAAATAAATGAATGAATGAATAAATAAATAAACAAACATGCATCCACATGTAAACTTAAATAAATAAGCATTCTATCGATGCACATATATACTTGCTAGATGTCGGTTATCACACTGGGGTTACAAAAATGCACAAGACACATTTTTCTTCTCCAACATCTTGCAGTCTAAAGGAGTGAGGCTGTATCAATTAAGAACGACCATGACAGGCATGAGAGGAGGGTACAGTGGAGGGAGGCACTAGGAAGGGCGCTGTCCTTCCCCCTTGGGGAACTGAGAGGGTACACACAGGGAGGACTTCACAGAGGAGGTGATGCTGGGACTGACGTCATCCCTGCTCCCTGTCTTTAGAGCCCCTCTTTTGAAACTATCCTCCGTACACAGTTAAACATTATTTGCACAGGCCAGGCGCGGTGGCTCACCCCTGCAATCCCAGCACTTTCGGAGGCTGAGGCGGGAGGATCACTTGAGCCTAGGAGTTTGAGGGCTCAGGTGATCAACACAGTGAGACCCCATCTCTATAAAAAATTTTAAGCCTGGGCACGGTGGCTCACACCTGTAATCCCAGCACTTTGGGAGGCCGAGGCACGTAGATCAGGTCAGGAGATCGAGACCATCCTGGCTAATACAGTGAAACCCCGTCTCTACTAAAAATACAAAAAATTAGCTGGGCATGGTGGCGGGTGCCTGTAGTCCCAGCTACTCGGGAGGCTGAGACAGGAGAATGGTGTGAACCCTGGAGGCGGAGCTTGCAGTGAGCTGAGATCGCGCCACTGCACTCCAGCCTGGGTGACAGAGCGAGACTCCGTCTCAAAAAAAAAAAAAAAAAATTTAAGAAAATCAGCCAGGCATGCTGGTGCACACCTGTGGTCTCAGTTGCTCAAGAGGCTGAGGTAAGAGGATTGCTTGAGCCCAGGAGTTTGAGGCTGCAGTGAACCATGATTGTGCCACTGCACTCCAGCAAGATCCTGTCTCAAAAAAAATAATAATAAAGAATTATTTGTACAGATGGCCACTCATTCTCTCAAGATTGATTTGAATTTCCAAAATGGTAAAAGGGTGCAGGGAAGGTACCTTATAAAGTATTAAATATAAGTATAAAGTAGTAAAGTTTTACTTTTTTCATTCTGCAGGTCAAACTCTTGCTCTGGAGAGAGAGATAGCAGTGGAGCCACAGTCCTCTTTGGAATAGGTTTTAATATTCACTATGTTAATAGATGAGCACATCAGGATAAGTGAGAGAGGGAGAGAGGGCATCTGGAATACCAGGACACCATTTTCCTAAAAGTTGCTACAGCACATTGCCAGGGCATAATGTAGCCAGCGCCGAGGCTCTGGGAGGAAGCTCTGCAGGAAGTCATCGACACAAAACCCATTAGCGTGGAGTTCAGCAGGTGGAAGTAAACATGCCCAGCCTGATGGCTGCACGCCACTCCGTTCCGCCCTGACCTTCTCAGACTCTTCATTTCAGCTCACACACTCATGTGTAGGGGTCAGGGCCCCAGATGCGCATCAGCGTATTCTTAGGCTTCGGATCTACTTTCTAAACAGCAGTTTTCTAACATTAACTATTGAATAAATGTGTTTGAACACCATGCTTAGTGAAAATGTATGCAGACCTGTGGAACATCTGCATTTGTCCATGTCTTCTGGCGGATGGCAATCATCCGAAAGGGGAAGCATTGGGGTTTTCCGTTTGGGGCACCCCTGGGAAAGGTTCTCTTTAGCGAACACTCTTTCGTCAGCATCTTTCCACTACAGCATCTCTCCTGCTTTCTCCCAGCTCACTGCATTATGCCAAGGCCATGCGCATTGAGTCTTTAGTCCAATCCAATAATAAATAAGACATAATCGCACACTCGTCCATAAATATTTGTGGAACGCTGACTATATGCTTGGCACCGTGCTGAGGGTTGTTCAGGACACAGGGTAGAGAGGCTGTCTCATAAATCTTTTCCTTGGAAGAAGGTGTGTGCTGCCATTGTAAAGATATTTGTTTGCTATTTCTAACTATGGAGTATAATGGTGATGAAAATGATTAGTGTTCCTGTTTTTTTTTTTTTTTTTTTTTTTGAGACGGGTCTCATTCAGCCACTCAGGCTGGAGTGCAGTGGTACAATCTTGGCTCACTGGAACCTCCGCCTCCCGGGTTCAAGCAATTCTCCTGCCTCAGTCTCCTGAGTAGCTGGGATTACAGGTACACGCCACCACACCCGGCTATTTTTTGTATTTTTTGTAGAGATGGGGTTTCGCCATGTTGGCCAGGCTGGTCTCAAACTCCTGACCTCAAGTGATCCACCTACCTTGGCCTCCCAAAGTGCTGGGATTACAGGCGTGAGCCATTGCACTCAGCCGAAAATGATTAGTTTTTCTTTAACCTTTATCAAACACCACATCGCCATGCCTGTTGCCATCCTAGAATCAATCTAGTAAAATAGTAACAATAATAATTCTTTATATTTCCATGGTGGGGTCTGAGTTTCAGTCGAGGACTGTCAGCAGAGATGATGTGCATCATTTCTGGGCAAGGCTTTTAAAACATGGGAGTGTCCTCTCTACACTCTGTCCTTACGCTGGTGCGACTCAGAAGACAATAAGGCCTCAGAGGGCAGGGAAATCCGACACTGCCTTTAGGCTTCAACACAGGGGAGTCCGCAGGCCCAAGAAATGGTCCCATCAGAGCCCACATCTCCGTTCTAGAACACTCTCCAGGTCACCAAAGGTTCCCTCTCACAGCCTGCATGGAACTCTTCCCTAGGCTGTGCTCCTGACAGTGGGACGGTGCCACTGGCTGTGTATCCCTTGGCCCAAGGGACGGCTAAGAGGTGGCTGCTTACAGGGGGTGTGGGTGGAGCTTGAACTAGGGCCTCCTTCCACAGCTACATGACGTTTCCTGGGGTGAGATACAGAGCTGCAGATAGGAGGCAGGTAGGCTGAAGCGGAGTGTAGAAATTTGAGGAGTCTGGGAATTCAAATGGGAACTAGGCCTTCCAGGTCATTGTGCCAGTGTTTGTCAAGGTAGGAGGACATAATACATTTTCTTTAACAGTTTGTTTCTAAAGTTCTTTAACTTTTAAATTTTTATTATTTTGGAGACAGAGTCTTACTCTGTCGCCTAGGCTGCAGTGCAGTGGTGCGATCTCGGCTCACTACAACCTCCGCCTCCCAGGTTCAAGCGATTCTCCTGCCTCAACCTCCCGAGTAGCTGAGACTACAGGGATGTGCCATCACACCCCACTAATTTTTGGATTTTTAGTAGAGATGGGGTTTTGCCATGTTGGCCTGGCTGGTCTTAAACTCCCGGCCCTCAGGTGATCCACCTGCCTCAGCCTCCCAAAGTGCTGGGATTACAGCCGTGAGCTGCTGTGCCCAGCCAGCTCACCCAGTTTTACATCTACCTTAGACCACAGGCAGCACCACCATGCTTGGCTCTAATTTTTGTATTTTTAGTTGAGACAGGGTTTTGCCATGTTGGTCAGGCTGGTCTCGAACTCCTGGCCTCAAGTGATCCATCCACCTCAGCCTCCCAAAGTGCTGGGATTACGGGTGTGAGCCACCGTGCCTGGCCCAAAAATTATTTAACTTTTAAATACGTGGTATGTGTAGGGTTGCCAGATAAAATACAGGATGCCTAGCTAAGCTTGAATTTCAGATAAACAGTGAATATTTTCTTCATATAATTGTGTGTCCCAAATATTACATGGGACTTATTTGTACTGAAAAAGTATTCATTGTTCATCTAAAGTTAAAATTTAACTAGTCATCCTGTATTTTTATTCGCTACGTCTGTCAACCTCCGTCTAAGGCCCCATTTGTCTTCTTGCTGGAGGCCTGTGCACCTTGAACCAGGTCTGGCGGAGCCACAAGATGGACACAGCCTGTTCCTAAAACCCTAAAGGCAGGAATGCTGCCTGCTGACCAGGCACTCCTATCTTGGACTATTACAGGAGTGAAGAATAACTCTTACTGGTTTTGACCCATACATTAACAGGACTGTTTATTTATTTATTATTATTATTATTTTGAGACAGGGTTTCGCTCTTGTTGCCCAGGCTGGAGTGCAATGGTGCAATCTTGGCTCACCACAACCTCTGCCTCCCGGGTTCAAGTGATTCTCCTGCCTCAGCCTCCCGAGTAGCTGGGATTACAGGCATGCGTCACCATGTCCAGCTAATTTTGTATTTTTTTTCAGTAGAGACGGAGTTTCATCATGTTGGCCAGGCTGGTCTCGAACTCCCAACCTTAGGTGATCTGCCTGCCTCGGCTTCCCAAAGTGCTGGGATTACAGGTGTGAGCCACTGCGCCCGGCCTGTACGACTGTTTATTATAGTACCCAGTAACTATCATTACTAAGTCAAGACAAAAATTTATTTTCCTTACTATGAATATCACAAAAATCTCCAGGCTAGGGAAAGAAAGCAGAGCTTGTGGAGGCAATGGGCAAACTGTGCCCCTCCAAAGGCCAAAACTTCTTCCTAGAAACTAAGTCCTTTGGGGCTCTTTTGCAGGGGCCTGGGGCTGTTTCACAGCTGAGAGCTGTGATGGAAGTCACCACAATGGAATCATTCTCCACCACCATGATATCTTGTAATGTGTTTTTTACAGCAGGGCCACGCTCCCCTGTGATATTTTTAACAATAACAACAAATGTCTATGACATAAAAATGCATATAAAAATCAACTGTCATCAACATGTGTACATTATTGAGTGCCTAATTCCTTTCCGTGGATTATCTCATTTAATTCTGTTAATAATTCTGTGAGGTAGGTTTTATTATGCCCATTTCATAGATAAGGAGATTGAGGTAAGAGGGGTCCAAAATCATACAGCTTCTGCGTGGTGTGTAATTAAATAATGCCTGACTCCAGACCTTGCTTTTTTTTTTTTTTTTTTTTGAGATAGAGTCTTGCTCTGTCACCCAGGCTGGAGTGCAATGGCATGATCTCGGCTCACTGCAACATCTGTCTCCCAGGTTCAGGCGATTCTCCTGCCTTAGCCTCCTGAGTAGCTGGTATTACAGGCACCTACCACCATGCCCAGCTTTTTTTTTTTTGTATTTTTAGTAGAGATGGCGTTTCACCATATTGGCCAGGCTGGTCTTGAACTGACGTCAGGTGATCTGCCCACCTCGGCCTCCCAAAGTGCTGAGATTAAGGCATGAGTCACTGCGCCTGGCTAAGAACTGCATTTTCTAGAGCACATCTTATTGGGCTATTGGATTCTGAATTTATGGGAGCAATTTTATGACTCTGTAAATTGTAAAGGGCTGATAACAATGCAAAGTCATTCTTGTCAATAGTCATGTGAATGAATTCTGTGCAGTGGGAGGACAACCTCCCCAATGTGGAAAAGCAGGTTTGTGTCTATTGGCACATTCATATATTTTTAAATTATTATACTTAAGTTCTGGGATACATGTGTAGAATGTGCAGGTTTGTTACATAGGTATACATGTGCCATGGTGGCTTGCTGCACCCATCAACCCATCATCTACATTAGGTATTTCTCCTAATGCTATCCCTCCCCTATCCCTCCAACCCCCGACACGCCCTGGTGTGTGATGTTCCCCTCCCTGTGTCCATGTGTTCTCATTGTTCAACTTCACTTATGAATGAGAACAGGTGGTGTTTGGTTTTCTGTTCCTGTGTTAGTTTGCTGAGAATGATGGTTTCCAGCTTCATCCATGTCCCTGCAAAGGACATGAACTCATTCTTTTTTATGGCTGCATAGTATTCCATGGTGTATAGCCACATACATACTACTCCATACACATTTGTGCTTCTTTGGCTTTTTCTTTGAATCATTTATAACATCTACCTGGTTCCCTGAATTAATTAATGAGCTAAATAAGTTCTTTGACATGGGTCATTTTGTATCTGTATGAGAGTCCCAATTGTGCTTTTTTTTGAAAATTATTCTTGAACAGTTTTAACCACAAGACTTTCCCTGAAGGCTCACGGATAACAAAGAAGGAAGTGAACAGAGTAACGTGTAGCTCCATCATCTGGGGCAGGGGACAGTGTCTCCGTCCTATTTGGTTCTTGGTTGCCTGTTATGTGGCAGATGTTGTCTTTCTCTGATTAGACAGGCATCAAGGATGGCTCAAAGTCCAAACATAAGAGGATAAGGTCTAGGGGGAGTCAAAAACTACTTCTCCATTCTAAGGCTCACTGCCAAATTGAGCTTCTTGTCTGGGCACCTGCCTGTCCTCAGTGAATGTCACCATGGCCCCTCCCTCTCCTGAGGCCCGGAGGGTACTGCCTGGTGGCCTCCACTAGGAAACCACTCCGGAGCACAGTCAGCTTGACATCCACAACACAGCCATATATATACAGTTAAATAAGTTAACAGTTTCATGGCATTTGGAATGGTGGCTATATAAGTGCCATGCAAGTGCTTGCTAAATAAACACACATACACACCCCCCACTATAGATACTTTAAGGGAAAAAAAAAATCGCCATATCCTGCTGATTTTTGCTATTCATCTTTTGTTTTCCTGGGACCAAGTGGGGAGCATGAATGTGCAGGGTCATTGGGTAGGCTGGGTTTCCCAGGTGTCTGTACGGGAGTATTCCCTAACAGAACCTTAATTTTCAGTGGGATAATCCTGCCCTCTGTGGCCCAGGAGTCCTAACAAGATGGCTGAATAAATAACTATATAACCCAGAAGAAAAATATATTAAAACCCTGCAGTCTAAAAGAAACATCAAGTGCTTTGTTTTCATTGGGTAGGAATGAAGATGTGGGCTGGCAGGGCATCTCTGACCTGGGTACTTCGTTACCAAAGGGAGGCAGAGGGCCAGAAGCCGGACAACCACATTTCTGAGCAGCCTTTTGCACCCTGAGATGGGTGGATAGTGGTGGCTCTTACTGTGCCAGCCTTCTTGGAGCTGGGGTGGGGTAAGAGCTTGGCACAGACAGAGAAGAGATGATATGAAGCTCACATTGTACAGTATTTGTGACCTTAGCACAATAATAATGAGGCTCTAAAAATGAGATCTTTTAAAGGCAGATTTTCCAGTTTCTTTCATGTTCAAGTAACACATGACTAAGCATGCCATTTCAAATGAGTAGTGCAGAAGTACCTTGCTCTCGCTTTCATTGGACAGAATTTCCAGGGCTTCCAGGTGTGACAAGCCTTGATATTCATCAAACAGCATCCCATAGTGTGCAGTTCTCTCCATTGTGAGCTGCTGTGCCAGTCTCTGCTTCTCCTTCTCCTTAGCTTCCCTTAACATCTGCAGAAATACACAATGTTTGTACTCTGGATGTATATTTAAAAGCATCATTTCCTGTGTAAGACATGCGGGAGGTGGGGAGGACTGACTTTGTATTGGAGAGGGGGAGATTCTGGTCACTTTAGAATTTCTAAAAAATGATTTTTTTGATTGATGCTATTGATAACTTTTGCATCATATCCTACTTCGCATTTTACACTTTCATTATGTGAAAGGCAAAACAAAGCAAAAATTCCATGTCTGGTAATAAACTGGTAAGAAACACACCAAAAGCTTTAACAGCGCTTTCCATTAAGGTGTTTCCCACATGTGTGATTAACTTTCTTATTTTCTTATTCTTATTTTATTTTATTTTAGTTTATTTTATTTAGTTTGAGATGGAGTCTCACTCTGTTGCTCAGGCTGGAGTACAGTGGCACAATCTCGGCTCACTGCAACCTCTGCCTCACGGGTTCAAGCGATTCTCCTGCCTCAGCCTCCTGAGGAGCTGCGACTAAAGACCCTTGCCACTATGCCCGGCTGATTTTTGTATTTTTTGGTAGAGACAGGGTTTCACTGTGTTGGCCAGACTGGTCTCAAACTCCTGACCTCAAGTGATCCTCCTCCCTCAGCCTCTCAACGTGCTGGGATTACAGGTGTGAGCCACCGCATCCAGCCAATTTTCTTATTTTCTAAAGTCCCCATATTTTCTATAATGAGCGAGTTTTATGTATGCTTGAAAAGTTGAATCTCTTATGACAGGATTAACTTTAAGTCCTGCACCTACACAGATGTCAAAGCAGAAATAAGCTGGTCTGATTTTTTCTAAGTTATAATTTTTTATTTATTTATCTTTGTTTTGAGATGGAGTTTAGCTCCTGTTGCCCAGGCTGGAGTGCAATGGCGCTATCTCAGCTCATTGCAACCTCCGCCTCCCGGGTTTAAGTGATTCTCCTGCCTCAGCCTCTCGAGTAGCTGGGATTATAGGCACCCACCACCACACCCAGCTAATGTTTTTGTATTTTTAGTAGAGATGGGGTTTCACCATGTTGGCCAGGCTGGTCTCGAACTCCTAACCCCAGGTGATCCACCTGGCTCGGCCTCCCAAAGTGCCAGGATTACAGGTGTGAGCCACCACACCTGGCTGAGTTTTAAAATATTTTAAATTTTTTGTGTGTGGTTATTAAATTTCCTCAATTTAAAAATAAATAAATATAAACTCATAATGTATTTGTCATCATATACTTAGTGCAATTAAGAATATTAACTTAGGGCCAGGCACAGTGGCTTACACCTGTAATTCCAGTACTTTGGGAGGCCTAGGTGGGCAGATCACTTCAGGTCAGGAGTTCGAGACCAGCTTGGCCAACATGGTGAAACCACGTATCTACCAAAAATACAAAAATTAGGTGGGCATGGTGGTGCATGCCTGTAATTCCAGCTACTCAGGAGGCTGAGGCAGGAGAGGCAGAGGTTGAACCTGGAGGCGCAGTGAGCCGAGATTGCACCACTGCACTCCAGCCTGGGCAACAGAGCGAGACTTGGTCTCAAAACGAAAAAAACAAAAAAGAATATTAGCTTGTAGATTCTTAAGGCTGGTTTCCAGAAATATGACTGTGAACCAAGTTTCCTCCCCCCATTAATAACTTTTCTCCTGTTATTTGTTGGTTAAACAAAAAGACAACAAATAAACACAAGCCCATCAGTCACTCTCGATTTTCTGCACTTGCGTTCTTTGATTCTAAGCATCTTTTATGTGATTCCTCATTAAGTTTACTGAGGCATTACATTTATGGGGTTCTTTAATTTCTGTGGAGAGCTCTGTAAAGACACTGGCCACCACCAGAAGGTCACAGGGGAAGAGAACTAAAGAAGAGACTTTGGTTTTTATTGTGTGCCAGTGAAACAATCAGCCTCATTTCCTTTCGGGTTCTTGAGGTTGTCTGCCAAGAACCCACAGGGCCGCAAAGAGAATTCTCTCTCCTGTCTGTCTTTAAGACTAAATTAGCACAGACTCTGAATTTTAAAGTTTTTCAATCAACCCAATGAAACCATCACTGGAAAATTTTAACACTGGCAATAAAAACTAACTACCCCCACTGATCTCGGGGGTTGGTGGTGGTAAAATAAAATAACAAAGTGACACTGAAATCACTTCCCTTCTCTACACCAGCTTCCACCTGTGAATCTGGGCTTTGGGATAGAAGAAAGAAGGGTTGAAATTGAAGAGAAAGGGAAAGGGTCACTCTGGAATGATGTGGACTCACTCAAAACTGGGGAGTAGGCCAGTAGGATTATGGTGGCTCATGCCTGTAATCCCAGCACTTTGGGAGGCTGAGGTGGGCTGATCACTAGGTCAGGAGTTCGAGACCAGCCTGGTCAATATGGTGAAACCCTGTCTCTACTAAAAATTCAAAATATTAGCCGGGCGTGGTGGTGGGCACCTGTAATCCCAGCTATTCAAGAGGGAGGCAGGAGAATCATTTGAAACTGGGAGAGAGAGGTTGCCGTGAGCCGAGATTGCGCCATTGTACTCCAGCCTGGGTGACAGAGTGAGACTCCATCACAAACAAACAAACAAACAAACAAGGGAGTGAAATTAAAGCTGCCTAAGGGATAACCAGCTTGACAAGGGATGCTGGTTCTATTTTCCCACTGGAAAAGAAAGGGAAGTTGGTTTCAATAGCAGGGAATGATCCTGGCCTGGAAGAATTTCTGACACAGAGAAGCTATGGAGACTTACATGTGTGGAATCCAAGGACCCTCCGTCCCCATGTTATTTAAAGAGTATTCCCCGTGCTTGGCTGGGCGCGGTGGCTCACGCCTGTAATCCCAGCACTTTGGGAGGCTGAACTGGGTGGATCATCTGAGGTCAGGAGTTCGGGACCAGCCTGGCTAACATGGTGAAACCCCGTCTCTGCTAAAAATACAAAAATTAGCCGGGTGTGGTGGTGCACACCTGTAATTCCAGCTACTCAGGAGGCTGAGGCAGGAGAATTGCTTGAACCCAGGAGGTGGAGGTTGCAGTGACCTGAGACTGCACTCCATCCTGGGTGACAGAGTGAGGCTCTGTCTCAAAAAAAAAAAAAAAAAAAAAAAAGAAAGAAAGAAAGAAAGAAAAAGAAAGAGTATTCCCTGTGCCACTGGGATAAAAATACGGGAGAAATGTAGTTAGTGCATGCATGCATGCTTCTAGTTTCTATAGTTATATATT
Source organism: Macaca nemestrina (assembly GCF_043159975.1). Taxonomy (NCBI): domain Eukaryota; kingdom Metazoa; phylum Chordata; class Mammalia; order Primates; family Cercopithecidae; genus Macaca; species Macaca nemestrina. The sequence continues at coordinate 158,578,594 of NC_092127.1, forward strand.
TCTTTAAGTGTATAAAGGAAAAATATAACAGACTCCCCTGTGTCAGCTGATGTGAGCTTCATCTTTCCAGTTGTCCAAAAGACCTTGGAGCCATCCCTGACAACTCCTTCTATCTCACAGCTCACATTCATTCCAACAAGTGATCTGGATCTATCTTCAAATTACACCCAGAATCAGCCATTCCTCACTACCTACAAGGCCTCCATGCTGCACGGGGCCACGGTTCTCTCTTGTTTAGACAGTGCAATTGCCTGCAGCGGAGGATGTGGCAGTGCAACCTGCAGACCTCCCTCCTACTCCTGGGAGCATACATGCCGGATTTTGAAATCCAGCCTTCAGCCTCCCACAGCTCCTCCCTGCCAATCACTGGTGCAGCAGGGGCACTAAGGCAGACCTGTTCCTGGAAGATGAGGTCTCCTTTGTCAGCAGCCTTTGGCTGAAGGGCTTTCCCATGGCTTCGCCCAGCCTTTCCCAGGCCACACTGCAGTCTAGGACACTTCCACTCATTTTTCTCTCCCTCCTTCCTTCACTGGGATGGGACCGGCATCTTGGTCTAATGGTTCTCCCAGCCTTCCTGGGCTCCCTCCCCATTTTCTCTCTCACACACACTTCCCCTAATGAAATCCTTGCACATTTAAGCCCATGTAAGCCCATCTTGGTGTCTGTTTCTGGGAGGGCACAGACTGATGCTCATTCTAACCAGTCTCCCTGCCCTTGGTCCTCCCAGCCAATTTTCTACCCAGGAACTAGAGGGGTCCTATTAAAGCACAGATCAGATTCTGTCACTTCTTTTCTCAAAATGCTGCAATGGTTTCCCCATTTCACTAACAGTCAAACCCAAGGTCCTTACGAACGTCTGTCACTCCCCATCACCACTCTGGTGTCCTCTTCAACAACCCTCACCCGGAGCTCACTCCTCTCCATCACGGGCATCCTGCTGTTCTGCGTTCATACCAGACACTCCTGCTTCAGGGCCTTTGCATGCGTTCTCCTTTGGCCTGGAATGAGCTTTACTCAGGTTCCTGCATGGTCAACGCTCTCATCTCCTTCAAGGATTTGCTCACATGTCATCATCTGCCCAATCACAATCCTACTTAACGCTCAGCCTGCCCCTCACACCCATACTCCTGATTCCTGATCACCTCTTCCTGTTCTACTTTGTCTTTTTCCCCATGGCACTTGTCACTTTCTGAAATACCAGATATTGCCTTCCACATCCCCTCTCCATGAGGCTGGAAGTAAGGCATTTCAAGATGATGGGGCCAGAAGATGTGGGCTCAGAAGTGTGCTACCCATGAGAGCCCCCTGGGATGAGTCTCCTGTGTGAGCAGAATGTTCATGCTGCACTTTGTGAGAACGAAAGGCAAACCTTTTTGTTCTAAGTCATACTGATACTTGGGGGTGGTTGTTCTTTTATGACATCTAGTGCGAATTACCTAACTAATACTAATCTATTCTCCTCCTCCTCCTCCTCCTCCTCCTTCTTCTTCTCCTTCTCCTCCTTCTCCTTCTCCTTCTTCTTCCTTCCTCTTCCTCTTCTTCTTTGTTTTTTGAGATGCAGTCCCACTCTGTTGCCCAGGCTGGAGTGCAGTGGCACAATCTCAGCTCACTGCAACTGCCACCTCCCTGGTTCAAGCAATTCCCCTGCCTCAGCCTCCTGAGTACCTGGGATTACAGGTGCTCGCCACCACATCCAGCTAATTTTTTTTTTTTTTTTTTAAGTAAAGACAGGGTTTCATCATCTTGGCCAGACTGGTCTTGAACTCCTGACCTCAGGTGATCTGCCTGCCTCGGCCTCCCAAAGTGCTCGGATTATGGATGTGAGCCACCGTGCCCAGTCATCTATTTTATTTTTCAAGGAGCAGGAGGGTGATGGTCTAGATGATCCTGCAAAGTCCCTCCCTGGACTATAACATCAGAGTGCTCATACTTGGGTTATTCCAGAAGAGGCAAGAAGAAATAGCCTCAAACAAAAGCTTCTAGGGGTTGCCATGAACATATTCTCAGTGATAGCTGTTCATGAAGGCAACCTTCATGGGTTCCTAGTACTAAGTCCTGCCTGTGACGTTTACAAAATCCACTGCTGCATCAGCTGCCTCTGATTTCAGGAAAGCACAGAGACCTGGTGTATCAGTCTCTCATGGAGGAGGTGGACTGGGGCATGCCTGGACTGTGCGGTAAGTTAGGCATGTTTCAGCTGGAAGAGTGAGTCATTATTTGGAAAATAAGACAAATATTATTTCCAATTTTCTTAACTATTGTAAGTAAGCAAAGATAGATTGAATTCTTTGTATTATGTTTTGCAAGAAGGGCTGGAAAACTTTAGTGCTGCAAGTGTGACAGAAGACCATCCTTGCACATATCAAGAGAAATAGAATATAAAATTCCAGTGAGATACCATTTCCACCTATTATACTGACATGTAATAACGACAATGACGACAACTAACGTTTCTGAGTGCTTACTAAGAGTTGGGTTCTGTTCCAACTCAGCTTAGCCTCAGAGCAAAGTTATTGGTAGGTATGTAAATTATCCCCAGTGTACAGATGAGTAAGCTGAGGCACAGAGGGGCTAAGTAACTTGCCCAAGGTCACACAGCTACTAAGTGGTAGAGATGGGATGCACACCATGACATAAATGGATCATCTTCAAGAAATAATATCAAGTGAATTAAGCAAGGAAGAAGAGTGTGTTTAGTATGCTATCATTGGGTTGAAAAAGTATGTGTGTATTTATGTACATGTCTATCCACGTGCATACACATATACTTATACATCTGTATATTTATAGCTGCATCTATAGATCTATATCCATATCTACATGCTGTGCCCTCTTGGTAGCTCAGATAGGCCGTGAATTCATTTCTTATACCAGGATTCTCTGACAGAATCCTTAAGAAACTGTTAAAAGTGGTTGTCTCCTCTGAGGAATTAAATGACTGAGGAGACGGAGGTAGTAGAAGCTCAATTTTCTCTCTCTGCTCTTTCACGCCATTTGATTTGAATCACATGCTTTAAATTAGCTATTCAAAAAGATAAATAAAAACTTATTTATTTTATTGACTGAAAGAAAAAATTGCAAAAGTATATAATCCAACCTGAGACAAGGAAACAGTTCTCTCCATGAGCGTCTTGGTCCGCTTAAAGCCCGGGTCACTTTCTGCAAGGACATTCATGGTTTTCTTGCCGATGAATTCCAACGCATCAAGGCCTCCAGTTAAGACGCTTTTACCCTGCAGATGAGATAACTGCATGAGATTAGATTTTTAGGTTTTGCTGTTTCGCAGCGGTCAGCAACTCCTAGGTAACTGGCACTATCTTCAAATATTAAAATCAATATAAAGTCACAATTTTTTCTCATCAGGAGATTTATCATCCATTTAACCCTATTTTCTTTTCCTTGGAAAAACATATGTTATATAATTTGTAGGATATACAATGTTATCAAAAATGATGCTTAGAAAAAAAAAGCATATAAAATAAAATTAATCCCTTTTTAATTTTACTGGCTCTCTGTGTATGAATAGATGTGTATCTAAGACATAATATTAACAGGTGACCCAATTGCTGTTTTCTGTTTAAAAAAATTTTAACCCAAGTAACAGAGTTGCTTGGAGCAGCCTATTAAAATGTCAAGTAGTCCTGCTAATTTAGGGACTTCTTTAATCTAGGGCCCTGGAGGGTAAGACCTTCAGGCTGTTTTGGACGGTTCTTGCATACTCTCAGAAACTAGCAATAACTGCCTATAATTAGTATACCCATGAAATAAGACACGTTGATTTCCTTGTACTTCTGGCTTTAGAAACTGGTGTATTATATAGTTATCCTTCTGCAAATCCCTTTGTCAGTCATCGTTGCCTTTTTTAAAAGATTGAAAGAACCCAGACTTACTCACTAAACTATTCAAGTGAACAGAACTGTGTACATTTCCTTGCAACTCTTTCATACATACACTCCAACTGTATAACTGCAATTATAATATGCATACATCTGTTTTTTCCCACCATACATAAAAATGATATAAATTTTATTTTATTATGATATTATTACTGATATACATTTTCCAATCTTCATAATTATCATTTAAATAGAAATACTGAATTTCATAGAATTAATATACTTTATTTTCATCTTGGGCATTTAGACTGTTTTTAGATTTGGGAGCCAACCAGTAATCTTGCTATAAATCAGATTTTTCAGTGCACACGCTTCAGGGGGATGATGGGACAGTAGCAATTCACACTTCTGTGTAATTTGACTTAGTGCCTGCTAACATCCTACGAAAAAATTATCTTATTGAGAATAAAATGGTGGAAGAAAGGACATAGGGATTTGTGTTAAGGATAGACCTGGAGGGGTAGTGTCTGGAACTTGGGAAAGAGGGGTCAAGAAGGTTGGAGAGAACCCAGAAAGGAATGTGAGGCTGCTGAAGACAAACTCAAGAGTGCCCTCTTGGTAGCCCAGATAGGCCGTGAATTCATTTCTTATACCAGAGATATTGACAGAGCTCCATTCATTTCCCATCCCACAAACCCCCGACAGGGGCGGCTGACTTGTATTGCTATTTGACTCCTAAGACAGATTTGCTGCTCCTCCTTCACCCCACCCCAGTCTAGAGGCCCTCAAATAGCAAGGAGAAGACTGGTCATTTTCTATATTTCTGGCACGTCCTGACCCTAAGGTCTGGGTGAGATACTCTCATGTTTGACCGCAGCCCTCACCTCTTCCCGAATCACATTGTGTTTATCTGTTCAGTCGCCTCAGTCCTCCAGGATATTGTGCCCTCTTGTTTGCCAGCATATATCCAAGATCCAGCACAGATCTTGGAACACAGTGAGGGCTAATCATGTTTCTGTTGTTGTTTTTCTTTTAATGAATGAATGAATGGATAAATGGGACACGAGCCATATTTTTAGAAAAACTAGTTAGTTTACATAGCAAGAAATAAAACTTCACATGTGTAATCCCAGCACTTTGGGAGGCCAAGGCGGGAGGATCACCTGAGGTCTAGAGTCCAAGACAAGCCTGGCCAACATGGTGAAACCCCGTCTCTACTAAAAACACCAAAATTAGCTGGGTGTGGTGGTAGGCACCTGTAATCCCAGCTACTTGGGAAGTTGAGGTGGGAGAATCGCTTGAACCAGGGATGCAGAGGTTGCAGTGAGCCAAGAACGCACCACTGCACTCCAGCCTGGGTGACAGAGTGAGACTCCATCTCAAAAAAAAAAAAAAAAAGAAAGAAAGAAAGAAAAAAATCTTTCTCCCCGACCCTGAGGACCAGCTAGCTGCCTTACCTCAGTTGAGATGCCTCCCTTTTTTCAATATTCACCAATGTTTAGCTGCTAATATTGAGCTTCTTTTAAGAGGTAGGCAGGGATCTGGGGGGGTACACTTAGGGTGATGTAGGGAAGAGGAAGGGTGGGAATGAAGAGGTAGGGATGGGGGAAGAACGCTGGTCTCCGGAAACACTTCAGAAACATATTTGGGCTGTTTTTCCTGTCTTGTAACTGGTACTTTTTATTTAAACGGTTTAAAGCTTTTTCAAATTTAGGGATAAGATAAGCAGAGCATTTAGGAAAAACAGTTGTCCCAGCTCTGACAAAGAGTTCTCTCTCCCCTCAACCAGACGCTGTCCTTGCTGCAGCTGGAAAGGACTCTGTTAAATCAGACTGAAAAATGTTCCTTCTAAACAGCTCCTTTCTTTTAAACATAAAATATATTTCATTTTGCCCTTATTATTTTGAATCCAAGGTTACGTCTGCTTTGTAGCAGAAAACATAAAAAAAAACCAACCATAATCCAAAGTTCTGAGCAAGGCCATCGTTTCTCTGATGTATCTAGGTCACTGGTAAATGGAAATATCAAAAGAAGGCCCTGGGAAATACAGGGGAAAGAGAGGAAGCAGCCAGCGACTCACTGTGTTTTGAACCACGTTGGTGATGGCAGACAGCATACCCCGAGAGGCCGATGAAGGGGAGGTGGGTGGGCTTTCTGCAGGGCCCTGATCTGTGGCTGCATCTGTTACTAAAAAGAAGAAAGAAATCCTTTAAGAGTTCATGTTGCTGATCTGAACTTGGAAACCCTCTGATTATGCACATGGTGTAATAAAGTCCAGGAACACCCAGAGGAGATGTATCACTCACTTGCAGGGACTCCGTTTTCAGTGTCTGGTTGGGCCCCTTCAGAAAATCCAGAATTTACACCATGAATCCGTAGAGTGGCCCCTGCTTTTTCCTTGACTGCCGTCAATCCATGACCTGTTGGACATAAAAATATGGTTCATGGATACGTTAGAAATCCACGGTCTGCAAGTCTGCCACCTAATCTTACAAAGCTGTTTTAAGTTGCAGAAATACATAGTGTTTTGTTTGTTTGTTTGTTTTAAGACAGAGGCTCGCTCTGTCACCCAGACTGGAGTGCAGTGGTGCAATCTCGGCTCACTGCAAGCTCCGCCTCCTGGGTTCAAGTGGTTCTCCCGCCTCAGCCTCCCGAGTAGCTGGGATTACAGATGCACGCCACCACGCCCGGCTAATTTTTGTGCCTTTAGTGAAGACCGGGTTTCACTAAATGTTGGCCAGGCTTGTCTTAAACTCCTGACTTCGGGAGATCGACCCACCTCGGCCTCCCAAAGTGCTGGGATTACAGGCGTGAGCCATCGCACCTGGTCTGTAAAAGTACATCCTGATTGAAAGAAAGAAGAATCCCTGCTCCCTGAGATGTGGGTTCCAATAGGAGCTCAGTTTCACCCCTGCCTTGTTGAATGACCTTAGAGAAGTTACCCAGCCTCTCTGTGACTCAGTTTCCTCATTGAGTTATTGTGACGTGCAAATGAGATACACGTAGGTAAAGTGCTCCCAGATGCTTCACTGTTTGCTTTTGCTTCTCACACCACCCAATCATCAACCTGGAATTCTAAGCTCAACACACTGTCTTTGTATAGTGTACCTGTCTCATCCTCTTTGCTCTTTTGTAAGTTCCTTATGGAAGATACTCTTCATTCATTTTTTTGATTCCTTGCAGGCTTAGCACGTGGAAGATTATCAATTAATATTGGTTGGATTGAAATCAGCTGAGCCTCAGAGTGTTTCTTTAAAGCATTAGGCTTTCCTTTAGGCATGGAGACTGAAGGTTCTGGAGCCGACATCCCAAAATCAAAAGGCAAGTCAGTGGAGAAACCAGGAAGGCCACCCAACAGCCCTGACGGCTGTCTTAAACAATAATGCCCTGACAGTTGTCTTAAACAATAATGATATAGATCAGCTTTAACAGTAGTCAGGCAGGCGAAGGGCACAGGTTTTACTCCATCTGAGCAAGGACAATACCCACATTCCCTAGAGCCTGGCACAATGGTTATTCAATAACTATTTGGTAAATACAGAGCTGACCTTCCTACCCATGTGGAAAAACCCCAACCTTCGACCTGACAGGGACATGGTCTTGTCTACATTTTATTCTAGAGAGATTTTCCTCCCTTTGAGGCCTTCACGATCAGTTATAGCTTTTCTGAATCGTCAAACCACTGGAGGAATGAATAGCCTACAGATGGTCCGAAGTGGCTGTCTGACTTCTTGAAGGAGAAACAGCACAGGCTGCCATCATCCTGAGCACTCACAGAGAAAATGAAAGATTTCTCTCGGGACCTGGGTAACCTCTGGTTGCTAAAACACAAGGCAGTAACATGAGGAAAAACTTCCCAAGTCCCAACAGAATGTAAGAGCTAACTAGAACCACCTAGTCTTAGAAGGCACTGTTAAAATAACCAGTTGTCCATTTCCTGAATAAGAAAGGGGAAGACATGGATGACTCCCAAACCTAAAGAGTAGCATTTTAGCAGTTGTAACCTTATTTATCCTAGCGATCTTAACATAAACAAGGCACTGATATTTGACAAATATAGAAGGGATTATGTCCAATAGAAATACACTACCTAGAAAACCCTGAAAGTTAAACATTATTTACAACTGTAATTACATATAGAAATATGTGTTTCTATTCATGTGCAGATTAGACACAGTTCAAATTAATTGCTGAGTTACTTGAAAAAATAAAGGTGTACTGTGACTGATAATGCTTGAATTAATTGTCTCTAGCTTCCAATGAATTTCAAGCATTGTTTCTTTTTTTTTGTAAAGCTGAACTTTATATTTCTAGTAGAAATATATCTAGTAGAAACTTATTGAAGTTTCAATAGCATATTTAAGTTAGAGGATAGAATATCTAACTCTTTTACATACTGCATCCAACTTCCCTGCCATTAAAAATACATATAATATGCATTTTCCAAAAGGAAATAATGTGTCTCCAAATCTCAACCTATGATTTTCATCTAGATTTCTGAGAGCCAAAATCAAGGAAAAAAATGAGGTCAAGGAGGCTGGGAGGCACCATCTTCTCCATCTTCTTTGCTTAAGCCATGCGAGAAAGATGATCACACACCCTTTCCTGAGACCGTTTCAGGAGATAATGAATCTCATATTCAGTATCTCTACTTTCACCTTCTCCATCCCTTGCAGGTTAGGATAATGTCTGGTTCTTTTTGCAGGAAGAACGGCTTCTCCCCATCTCAGAACATAAATGATTACAGATATGTATACATGAGCTGCCTCTAGAAAAATCACTTTGTTTCCGGAAGGAAATACGATTTTATGTGCATATAAATGGGATCTATCTGTTTAACAATGAAAATAGGCTGCTATTCCAACTACATTTTCTTATTAACAATTCTTTTTCTGAATGTTTTGTTAGGGAAAGTACCTTTTTACTGCATTCTACTAGAAATATAAAGTTCAGCTTTACAAAAAAAAGAAACACAAAATAAATGTAAAGTTCAGCTTTATATTTATGTATGAGCTATAATTTTTCATAGCTAAGGTTTAGACACTGTGCCACGCCTTACTCTAGAGAGTAACCTCTAAAACTTTACTTAGTGTGACATCTAGTGTCCAGAACAAGAAAACAGTGATATGAAGCCCCTGTTGCCTTTTGATTGGGAGTCATCTCCAGAGGTACTGACTGGGACCTACCAATAAGAGAAAAACAATAAATATGAATAATACCATAGGGTACAGTATACACGGATTAATTTCTTCATGTGTCATCCCAAACCCCAAGCATCCTCAAAATCTGAAACCCCTCTAAATTCCATGATTCTAAAGATGGAATATCCTCTACTCTTTGGCTCACTGCAATACAAGGTGAGTGCTGCAAAGAAGATGAGAACGTCGTACAAATGCTGTGATAATGTATCATTTTAAAATAAATGCCGAATGATTGGCTGGTATTTAATTTACTACCTCTACTAGAATGGAAAACACCTTAAACTTAGGAGTCAGGAGCCTTGTGGAGGATTTCTGCTCCCGTCATGTATTAGCTGTGTAATACTGGTGAGCTGCTTAACCTCACTGAATGTCTGCTGCTATGCATTCTCTGACAGGAGGATTACCTCTCAGAGTTTTGCGAGATTATTGAGAAGAAACATGTGAAACCTCTGCTAAGGCCAACATTTATTGAGCACTTACTATGTCCTAACACCGTATTAAATACTTTTAGTACAGTACATTATCTCATTTAATCTTCTCAACGACCTTATGAGGTCCCTTAGGATATTAGTATACTCATTTCACAACTGAGAAAACTGAGACCTGGTGAGGTGAAATCACTTTCCCAAGGTCCTAAAGCCAATCAGTGACAAAGGCGGGATTCCAACTCAGTCCTTCTGACTCTAGAACCCACATGTGTAATCACTATGTTACGTCAAGAAAGTTTTATTGCCATTTATAGTTGAATAAATGTCATTTTAATCCCATTTCTATAACTCCTTGGAAATCAGATCCTTAGTTTGGAGCTTCCTACTTTTTAAAACATTGTTTTATTCTAAAATGCACTTGACTTACCTTACCATGACCAAAGAACAAGGTGAAGGTCACCTCCGCAGTGAAACCTGACTCTAACCCTCTCCCTGTCAACCGTGTCGAGTGATGCCATAGCTTAGTGTTTTTAGGATCAGCCCTGTGCTGTGCAGGCTGCATTCTCAAGACACTGTGTAGGGCTATCTTATAGATCCACTTTGATTTTTTTCTTCCCCAAAAGCACTGTGATCTTATGAAGACCTCTTCTTGTGAATTCCACCAAGATCAAAAAGCCATCGAAGGGAAGTCTCTCCTCTTTCTGGATAGATGAAATAATTTGCTGGTTATCTGAAATAATCAAGATGAAATAATTTGCAAAAAGAATATGCTGGGCAGGCAAGGTGGCTCGCGCCTGTAATCCCAGCACTTTGGGAGGCCGAGGCAGGCGGATCACCTGAGATCAGGAGTTCGAGCCATCCTGGCCACCATGGTGAAACTCCATCTCTACTAAAAATACAAAAATTAGCCGGGTGTGGTGGTGGGTGCCTGTAATCCCAGCTACTTGGGAGACTGAGGCAGGAGAATCGCTTGAACCCAGGAGGCAGAGGTGCAGTGAGCTGAGTTTGTACCATTGCGCTCCAGCCTGGGTGACAGAGCCAGACTCCGACTCCAGCTCAAAAAAAAAAAAAAAAAAAAAAAAAAGAATATGCTGGGAAGTTCTGTCTGACCAAGTGGTAACTCAGGGAAGCAGCAGCAGTTCTCTGCAGCACCTTGGATGACTGGGTAGCTCAATGGGTACTTCCTATTGGTCCCATATGCTAAAGGATCACAACAAGGGCACACGCTAACTCATTAGGAAGGTTCCTCCCTTTTAGCTTGTTTTATTTTTTAATACAATATTTCCTTCTTTTTCTTTTTTTAACTTTCCTTTTATTCTTCTTTTTCAAAAAATGAATATATTAAAAAGAAACTTAAAAAATCCCATAATATCACATCTCTGATATATCTGGTTGAATTTTACTCCAATTTTTTTTGCGGTAAAATGCACATGACATACATTTTACCATCTCAACTTTTCCGACCTGAATAGTTCAGAGGTACCAAATACATTCACAATATTGTGCAACCATCACCACTATCCATCTCCAGAACTCACTCTCTTGTATAAAACTGAAACTCTATACCCATTAAACAATAACTCCCCACACCCCTCTTTTACCAGCCCCTGGAAACCATCATTCTACATTCCACTAGTCAGAACGTTCTCAAATCTCTATGATTTTGACTATTTCTAACTGCCTCACAGAAGTGGAATCACACAGTACTTATCTTTTTGTGACTGGCTCATTTCACTTAGCATAATGTCCTCAAGGTTCATCCATGTTGTAACATATGTCAGAATTTCCTTCGTTTTAAAAGCTGAATAATATTCCCTTGTATGTAGAGACCACATTTGGCTTTTCCATTCATCTGTCCACAGACACTTGGGTTGCTTCTGTGCTTTAGCTATTGTGAATAATGCTGCTATGATCGTGGGTGTACAAATACCTCCTTGGGACCCTGCCTTTAATTCTTTTGGAAATATAATCAAAAGTGGAATTGGTGGATCATATGGTAATTCTGTTTTTCGTTTTTTGAGGAACTGTCATACTGTCTTCCACAGCAGCTGTACCATTTTATAACCCCAGCAAGAGCACACAAGGGTTCCAATTTCTCCACATCCTCACCAACACTTATTTTCTGTTTTTTTAAAAAATAATAGTCATTCTTATACTGAAATATTAGTGGTAAAAAAATTTTCAAAAAGTCATTCTAATGGGCGTGAGGTAGTATCTCATCGTAGTTCTGATTAGCATTTCCCTAACGATTAGTGGTGTTGAGCATGTTTTCATGTGCAGATTTAAAAAATAAAAATGTTCATAATATTAGCAAGTCCAAAGAGTATAGAAACATAGATAACAGAAGGTGGACCAGCCTCTTTCTGCTTAGATTCCAGTAACTAATAAGCAATAGAGTGTATGAGCTTATAAGGGCCTGTGGAAATAATTAAGGCCTGCAAAAGCTGTTGGCTTTAAAAGAAAAAAATAAAATTACAAATTAGATAGTAATTAATATTTACTTAAATGTATTCAAAATGTAATATTGGATCAGTTGGTCAATATCATTCAAATAAATTCAACTCCTACATAGTTGATATATATATATGTGTGTGTGTGTGTGTGTGTGTAGTAAATTTAAGGAGAAATGTGGGTACATTCTAATGCATTTGCTCTGATACAGGAGTGACTTCTAAAAGAAGCAATGCTTGGAGCTTTTGAAAGACTTAAGGTAGCCCTTTCTCTCCCCTCAACCCCTTCCTTCTAAAGATAATAATTCTAATTATTTCTTGTGATTCTTTTCAAGAATGTAAAAGCAAATTTACCTACATATAAGTCTTCTGGACTTGGCTTTTCCATTTGGCAGTTCACAGTTGAAGTCTCAGCACATAGAGATAGTGCTGGGTGCTGTGTGCTGTCTGGAATCACAGTGTTCATTCTCCTTGATTCTGGGAGTGTTGTCTGTTGACAGTGCTCAACTAAGTAAATGCCTCCCTTTGAATTGCCTTTGACCAAAGGGAGTTGGTTCCACCAAGACTATACTACAGTGACTGGTCAATGAGGGAGCTGTTGATATAAAGGCCCAGCCCGGCGGATTAAGGGAAGACATCTCCTAAGACTCATCCCAAACCCCAAGCTCCCTATGGGATAGGCTAAGACCTCTGCTGTAACGACACTGCAGTTCAACTTCTCCCTTGGCTCAGTTTTCCTTCCCAATCCTTTGCTGTCTTGCAAAGCTTGTTCCAGAAAGCCCTTCACAGTAAAACTCCAGCACACAATTTCTGCCTCATCCCTCTGCTGGGCATCCAACCTAGAACACTGATCTACCTTGGTCTTTTTAATGACTGCATAGTATCCCGCTGAATGGAGGTAGATATATCTGTATCTGTCTATGTATACATATATATACACTGACTGTGTTTCAGACTCTTCTATCAATGAATTCAAGATATTATAAAAAGTTGTGAAGAGTAATTGTTCAGAAAAGCACAAGTTGATATTACCATGCTCAACCAAAGCGAACTATAGTGCAGCAAAAAGGGAGCCAATCAACCTTCCTTTGTAATAGTCTTTCCTTTCCATATGATGGTTGATGTCCACTTTGTAATCAGATGCTTACTTCCCTTTAGGCTCAAAATAGAAAAGAAATGTTACTGAACTGATGATATTTGCCCAGAAGTCCAACAGAAACTCATTAACCCCTGTGTTTTATTCATAGAATCTAAAGGATGGTGGACAAACTCTAAGCATTAATCCTATTCTCTTTGTCTCAATTATCTTTGAGAAATTTCATATCATCAGCAATGTTACCTTCAAAAGTGAATTCATGCCCTATTGACAGTGATTTACACAGTGACGATTTCTCATTCTAGTACCATTTTGACAAGTTTGCCATTCTCTGTAATAAACACTGTCATTTCTGACAGGGCTGGTAGAAGAGTTTCATTAAAATGTGCAGAAGGAAAAAACTATGTACCTTGGGAGAGGATGAGGAAGGGGAACAAAAGTAAATATACAGATCAGGTACATTCCGTACACACCAACCCCCAACCTCAGGTACTCTTGCATAAGATGCTTAAACTCATAAAACTGTCAAAACTAGAATTTCAAATAAACATTTAAGCCTTTGGTGGTATCTAGAAATAAATGACTCATCCTACTATAGAGCTCTTCCTTTTGTATACTTACATATGTTTTAGCATTGCTGACTTTCATTTTGACTAATGGTCTATTACTCTTAGCCTAGTAATACATTTTAGGAACAAGTCAGGTCTATAAGATGCTGTGGGATTTGGAACTACTATCAAAACCCTCTTTTCTTTTTTTCTTTTTTTTGGAGACAGAGTCTTGCTCTGTCGCCCAGGCTGGAGTGCAGTGGTGCAATATTGGCTCACCGCAACCTCCGTCTCCCAGGATCAAGTGATTCTTCTGTTGCAGCCTCCAAGTAGCTGGTACTACAGGGGCGTGTCACCACACCCAGCTAATTTTTGTATTTTTTTAGTAGAGACGGGGTTTTGCCACGTTGGCCAGGCTGGTCTTGAACTCTTGACCTCAAGTGATTCACCTGCCTCAGCTTCCAAAAAAACCCTCTTTTCTAAAATGTTTTCCACTCTTATTTCTGCCTGGAAATGATAACCATGCTTATTTCATTTTACGAACTTGTCCAAAGGCATGGGTGACAGGTGACCAAATCTTCTAAGAATGTGATAACAGTGTAGCTGTAGTTGAGCCTAATACAAGAGTTAAGGCCTCTCCAAAAATAATTATATGCTGAAAAACGTTTGACTTTGTATATGCATTGGGAAGGTCACTTTTTCTCATTTCCCTTAACCTCAGGGTCAAAGAAATGAGGCAAAAATAAAATATAAAAATAAAGAGTACAAATAATTTCAATTAATTTTTTGTATTTTTTCACTTAGCACAGTGGGCACAAATATCTTTCTCCTTCTATGCATAGACACAGAATATGGTATCATCATATTATGGAAGTTGGACGAGACCTTAGAATTTCTCAAGTTTTTCCACGCACACTTTTCCATACAAAGAACCTGAGTCTTAGGTTAAGGGCATGGTGTAGCTAGTTAGTAACAGTGCCTTGTGATCACAAGTTAGTAGCACCCAGGACCGGGTCCCAGGTCTTATGACTCGTGGTACAGTGCTCATTCCAAAAGAGTACCATTTTCCAATTGTTTCTATTCTCCTATTACTCTCCTACCAACTCTCAACAGTTCTAACTATTCTAACTGCAGTTTTTCAACAACTGTAAGAAGTAATGGTTTCCATTTCTAGCGCTCAATTAACAGCTCTGTGTTTTGTGAAGGACTATGTTTTGCACCGCTGTCTGCAGCTGGAATTACCCTGGGGGTATACACAAGGTTTCTGAGTGGAAATCAATTGCAATTGAGCATGTGGTTATTTCTTTACTTTCCACAGGCAATTTATAAATCTTCAAAGCTTGTCTACTACTCTGAGTGATCTGTTTTCCAATAAGTTTCTTGCCTGATGATAATAAACTGCAAATGCTGTAAAGCCGTGGGGTTGACATTATGCCTGTACATAGAGGAAGGTGTGCCTCGCTTGCCTCTCTCAATCGCAAGATAGTGGCTCAACATAGACCACAGATCAGGAAGGCACCCATAACCTTAAATTCTCTGTTCACAGAGATCTTTGAACTCCATTCCAACCTGTTTCAGGCTCTGAGCCTGGCACCATGTATGGGCTGCTTATGATCCCTGTTACCTTTCAGGAGTCAAACTCCCAACCACCAGTGCTTGTTTCCAGCCTGGGAACCCATGACTTCAGCCTCCTGTTAGGCTACATGTTTCAGCTCTGTACACGTCTACAAAGACACTTATCCAGTTTTGAAATATATATTGCTCTTGTTTTAGCTACTATTGCTACATAAAGTCATAGCATGTCCTGATCAGAAATCTCCAAAATATGCAGTCAGAGCAATTTAGGCAGGGTTTTCAGTCATATTTCTATTGCACTCATTTTGGGGGGGAGGTGGGTAGTGATGATCAGTGGTGATAGACAATTTTAGTACCTGCTTTTCTAAAGATAGCTCTAAAATTTCTCCAAAGGGACTTTTAGAATGAGCATCAATATTTCAAAATTTTAATGACCTTCCTCATGTACCCTTTGCCATTTCGTATGCAAACAAGAGAAAAATGCCAAGATTCGCTAGCTTTTCAAAATTCCAGCACATAGCCAGAGCCATAAAAAATACTAAGGTTCTGGAATTGGTGGTATAACTGATAAAGATCTCAAACAGAGATGAGAAGAAAATTAAGGTAGGCGGGATGCACCAAATGACAAACTTTTGGTCATCGATGGGCCACATCTACGACAGTGGTCTCATAAGATTATAACTGTATTTTTCCTGTGCCTTTTCTATGTTTAGATGTGTGAAATACACAAATACTTATTAATTATTGTGTTACAATTGCCTACAATATTCAGTACAGTAATAAGCTGTCCTGTGTTTGCAGCCTCGGAGCAATAGGCTCTACCACATAGCCTAGCTGTGTAGGTTTGTGTATACTCTGTGAGGTTTGCACAATGATTAAATCATCTAACGACCCATTTCTCAGAAGGCATTCCCATTGTTAAGTGAAGCATGACCATATTGAGAGATGGCCCCAAGGGTCTTGTCCCCAGATGTATACACCCTATGTGATCCCTTCCCTTTGGAGTGTGAGCCGGAGTGTAAACAGGATGGGATTTCACTCCTGTGATTAGGTTACTCCATCTGGCAAAGATGAGGAGAATTTTCAGATGTAATTAAGGTCCTTGATCAGCTGAATTTCAGTGACTCACAAGAGAGATCATCCTCAATGCGCCTGCACTAATCAGGAACGTCTTTAAAACAAAGGGGCCCTTCCTGAAGGTGGCGATTTGAAGCGTGAGAGAGGTTTTCCTGCTGGCTTTGAAGGAGGACCTGAGGGCAGCCCCTAAGAGCCGAAAGTGACCCCTGGTCAATAACCAGCAGGAAACAGGGACCTCAGTCCTACAACTTCAAAAACTGAATTCTGCCAACAACGTGAATGACCCTAAAAGATGGCATCTTCAAAGCAGAGGTGCCAGTTGAGCAGTTGGCAGAGCCACTGGCCTCATCCTCGACTCCGGGCCCCCTTCTAGCGGCACCACCCTATCCTCCAGAGACTTCACAGTTATGGGTGCCTTCCTGATCTGTGGTCTAGGTTGAGCCACTCTCTTGGGATTGAGAGAGGCAAGCAAGGCACAACTTCCATTATATACAAGTATAGTGTCAACCCCGGGGCCATGCTGCCTCAGGCAAACGTGAGCCTTAGATGAGAATACAGCTGGCTGCCACCCTGATTTCAGCCTCGTGAGACACCGAGCAGCTGTCCCCTACCTGAACTCTTGGCCCACAGAAACTGTAAAATAATGAATGCATGTTGTTTTCAGCCTCTAACTTTGTGGTAATTCCTTACACAGCGACAGAAACTAATACAAGAGGGTATACTGAACTTCCTTCTGATATTGCATGAGGAATGTGCAAATGTCATACATTCTCAGAGAAACCACGTGTTTACTCACCCTAGAGGAGAAGTGGCAAGTTTTTCCATCCATGGACTGACAGCTCGCCCATTGAATTTACTATCCAGCATCTTCTTAGGTGTCCTACTATAATCTGATCTTTGCATATGTGCAGTTTTGGTTCCAGTGGACTGTGCGCCAAGGTTTCTAGGTTTTGTTACTTCGTTCAAATATTACCAGTAGATGGTGCTGACATTACTACTTAAAAAGCGGGATATGATTTCTCATGGCACAGGGATCACGTGCCATGAAAAATATGACTGGCACAATGATCATGATGGCCTACAGGAAATTACCTCTCTAGGCTCTTCTGGATCAATTACTACTCAGAGTCAGATGAGAACCACTAGAATTTATAAATTGTCATGAGGATAACAAGATGCAGTATTGATCATCTGCATGGTGGCTCAGATACAGAGAAACTTTAAGAGCAACCCCAAACATAGCACAGGCCGCAGATTAAGACAATGACGTCAGATCAAGTCAAAAGGGACCTGCCATAGAAAATCACATCTCGCTTTTTTTTTTTTTTTGAGACAGACTCTCGTTCTGTTGCCCAGGCTGGAGTGCAGGGGTGCAATCTCTGCTCACTGCAACCTCCACCTCCTGGGTTCAAGCAATTCTCCTGCCTCAGCTTCCCATGCAGCTGGGACTACAAGGCGCCCACCACCACGCCCAGCTAACTTTTGTATTTTTAGTAGAGACAGGTTTTCACCAAGTTGGCCAGGCTGGTCTCGAACTCCTGACCTCAAGTGATCCATTCACCTGGGCCTCCCAAAGTAGGATTACAGGCGTGAGACGCCGGGCCTGGCCACACTCCACTTTTTAAGCAGTAAAGTCAGCACTATCTACTGGTTACATGTGACCCAGGTAACAAAACCCAGAGGCCTTGGTGCATAGCCCACTGGAACCAAAGCTGCATGTGTGCAAAGGTCAGATTACAGCAAGACACCGAAGAAGGTGCTGGATAGTAAATTCAATGGGTGAGCTGTCAGTCCATGGACAGGAAATCCTGGGAGGGTCCAACAAAGCCCAAAGTCAAATGAGGTGCAGACACTGAATGAGAAACAACAGTAAATGGTCTGACCAATGAGGGCTAGAGCAGTTACAGGGAGCTGCACCTTTAAGTGTGCACAAAGAGCACCTGTAGCTGCTACCACAGGGCAGATGATTTCTGTATTTACTGTGGCAGGAACTTATATTTAAAAGTTTAATGAAAGAATAAATCCTCCATCTATTATAACCCTCGAAACACCAAATTCATTATAAACCAGAGTGGTTTGGATGCTGTTAAAACTGGAAACATCCAGGACACATAACTATTTTATGATATAAACCACGAGAAGAGCTGTCTAATTTTAGTGACCATATCGTTTACTTTTTCATGACTTATTCCAATTAAAACAATTTTTTAGAACCCCCTTTTTAGCTTTTGGCTTAGAAAGCATGCCACTTCTGACTAAGTGCCACCAGCGGCAAGATCCTTTTGATAGCCACTAAAAGTTCAAACGTTTTTCCAAGGACAGAGGATGCCTGCAGGTGCTTGTCCTCACCCTTGTGAAGAGACACTGTCCTGTTCAGAAAACAAAACAGGTGCCTCTACTTGAATTTAGTTAATTTTGTCATCTGCATATGTGGTACTCAAGGCATATCCATCCCCTTCAATAAGCAATAGAGAAAATCCGCTCTCCAGGCTCTTACCAGAGAGATCAACATTTATTTGGCCACTGCTACTTCTTCCCAGAGCCTTCCTGAGCAAACTGATATTTGACAGAGATGGAATTAGAGGAATGCAATCTATCCGTTCTTTTCAGGCAGCCCAAGCTCTATAACATTAGATATCTGGCCCTTAACACTGTGGTTATGGTCCACTGAGGTGGGGCAAAAGGCTTTAAGACCTTCTGGTTTTAGGAGTAACAGTGAAGTGGACCAATTCACGGCCCATCACAAGATCCTCATGGCCATGGACTGCACCTTAGAATACCTGAAGTTCATGATGTGAAAACTGTTACCTGTGGCTTCCCCTGTCTTCTCCTTACCTTCCACCTTCAAGATGAAATGCCTTTGCTAAATTATCTTAGACATATTGATGTTATACCTTCAGTTTTCATGAAGACAGAATATAAGAAATAGTAACATGAAGAATATCCTGAAAAATTTGCACTCAGGAAGACACTACGCTGTCCATCATATTTTCTCTTTGTATAAGAACAAACACAGGAAATGTATTTAAAAACGTTAAACCAGAAAAATAGATTTATTTAAATTAAAATTTTGTTTTCAAAGAAAAATAATGTACTGGCATCCAAGCAGCTCAGAGTTGAGGTCAATACTCAATTACAAAAACTCTATTAGCCGTGGAATATATAAAATATATATCCTCCCTACCAGCACGTTGTTTTCTACTTATATTTTAATATCCTGCTAATGAAATACCTTTTATCAAGGTATCTCAAATCTTTTTTGGGAGTAGATGAGTTGTGCATTACAAAAAATTCAAGTGGAATGATAAACACAAAGCTTTAAGAATATATTATACTTTAAAAGACCGTATAATATAGTGGCTAAAAGCCATACTACTTGGTTTTTAAATTGCAACCCAGACATTCCTGACTTTGGTCAAGGTCTTAGTCTCTCTCTGATTAGCTTTCTTATCTGTAAAGTGCAGCAAACGACAGTTCCTCCATACAGGGTTATTTTGAGGAATAAATGTATTGGAGGAATAAATGAAGCACTTAGAATAGTAAGCACTAAACATGGTTTGCTCATGGGCTAATGTTAAACTTTATTAGTATACGGTACGATCAAAACGTCCTATCCTATTAGGCTTCGGGACTTTGTCTATTCCAATGCAACATACAATGCTTACCTACGGTGGCAGATGCAGATGACAGCAGAGATTTGCCCCAGGATCCCCAGCCTGCCCATCCTCCTCCACTTGGAGGGGAATCCACAGCCTGGAGAAAAACAGATTAGCCGCAGGTCAGCAATTCAGTATATCCCTGAATGGAAAAACACCTATTGGTTTGAAACAAAGAGGAGGTTTGGAAAAGAATCACCAACAACCGTATCTCATTGGCGTATAGTTTATAAGGGTCATAAAAGAATATCCCGACCCACACTGCAATGTGTACTTTGGAACCAAATTGATTAGTGCTGATCTTGGCTTCTGAAGGCTTGGTTTGAAGTGAGAAGGGAGTTTGATGTTAACTGAGCCTCGATTCTCTCGTATTATCCAGAAGACAAGGAAAAGGCTATATGGGAAAAAGATACACATGAGGGCACAAGAGTGATCTGAAAAAGTTCAAAATGACCTGGACCCTGTTAATTCTTACAGGGCTTTAAAAAATGTGCTCTTCAAGGTAGAGTTAACTTTTAAACCTCTGGTGCAGCAGGCAGGTGCTTTGGTGTGGATGACGGGCAAAGTGTCTAAAAAGCATCAACATGCTTGGAGACGGATGGGCAGCAGTGACAGGAAGGCTTGCAAGGTAGAAACCTTTGATTCAAGGTGCCCCGCTTCACTCACAGTGACTCCTATAACACAGGGATAAGACTGTCCCTGACCTCAGTGGATTCCAATTCATTTGCCTGGGTTTTTGGAATTGGAACTGAGAGACTGTGGTTCAGTGTGAACTGTGTGCATGAACAGAAGTTGAAAACTCAGGTTACGTGGGTGACCATGTTATACCCACCACACAGACTAAGAATTAAGAGAAGGCAGAGTGAGCAGAATGGAGATTGGCTTAGAGTTGCTGTTTGGATTCCTGACAGCTTCTTAGTCCCTGGTTTCTGTCCCTCCAAAGGCCCTGCTGCTTTCTGATCTTTGGGTTCTATGAGATTCTCTCATATTCTTACTCATTCTTTTTTTGTTTTTTTTAATGTTTTGTTCACTGATATACTTCCAGAGCCTAGAAGAGTGCTTGGAATATAATGAGTGCTTAATAAATATTTGTTAAATAAATGGCTGAAATGCATCCACTTTCTGAGGTGTGCATATTTCTGTTACTTGCAACCAATGAGTCCTGACTCAGGTAGTGGAACCACAGCTTTCTCTTTCTATTTGGGAACACACTCTAGAAAACAAGGCAAGAATAAATATTCTATGAGTTATCTATATGGAGAATCATAGCTCTTTTGTACTCAAAAGGAAAGAAGGAAAGAAAGAAGGAAGGAAGGAAAGGAGGGAGAGAGGGAGGGAGGGAGGGAGGAAGGGCAGAAAGAAAGTAAGGAGGCAGTGGAAAATTCCTACAGCGTTTGTAGATTCCATAACTTTTGACTCACAGCTGGTCCATTAGTCATCCCTAACTCCCGACTCCTTTGCTGGTTTTTTTTGTTTTGTTTCGTTTTGGTTTTTTGAGACGGAGTCTTGCTCTGTCACCAGGCTGGAGTGCAGTGGCGCGATCTCAGCTCACTGCAATTTCCGCCTCCTGGGTTCAAGCGATTTCCCGATTCCCCTGCGTCAGCCTCCCCAGTAGCTGGGACTACAGTCGCGCACCACCACGCCTGGCTGATTTTTTGTATTTTTAGTAGAGACAAGGTTTCACCATGTTGGCCAGGATGGTCTCGATCTCTTGACCTCATGATCCGCCCACCTTGGCCTCCCAAAGTGCTGGGATTATAGGCATGAGCCACCATGCCCAGCCTCCCTTTCTGTTTTCTACCCTTGCAGATAAGGATGGCCATATGAAACAGTTTTCAACTAATGAGATATATAAATGGTATAGTTTTTGCTTTCATGATACATTATAGTTACAGCAAGTGCCCACTCTTTCCCCTTCTCTTTTTTCCTGCCCTGAATGTGGACATGAAGCTTGAAATTGAAGCAGTCATTTTTTCTGTCACAAGGGAAAGGCCAAGGAGTCACAGTCACTGGTCCTGGCTCTGCTGAGCTACTAAACCAACATAAGTAGCTGTCTATCTCCATTCTTTCTATTAAGTGAGAGCAAAAAAAAAATCACTATTTTGTGAACTACTATATGTTGGATTTTAGTTACTTCAACTCAAAAGCATTCCTAACTGATTCAAACATCACCCATCAGTGTAGAGTACTGGTTGAGACTAAGTTATGGAAGTTAAATTGCTTGGGTTTGACTCCAGGCTCTGCTGTTTCGGACAACAAATTACTCAAGTTATTTTAAGCCTTCATTTCCTCATTATAAAATGCAAAGAACAGTAGCATAAGTGCCATAAGTATAAGAACCAATAACTTCATTGGTGGTTGTGAAGATTAAAAGAAATAATTCATATAATGTTGTGAGCTTAGTGCCTGGCATATAAGAAGTACTCTTCTTAGTGCCTGGCATATAGAAATAATGATAAGAAGAAACTACACTTTTAAGACTAAGAAGCAAAAAGCTTTGAAAGCTAGCTGTCATTTTTTTCTCTCTGTCTGGAAACAATGAGAAGCTTGTTAACATGAATGGAAATATTCATGACTCATCACTGCCTCCTTTCATTTTTGGTGTCTACATTGATTTACTTCACTTCGGCAATGGAATCCAGTGGCAATTTTACACCATTATGAAGACAGATGGAAGTCAGTGATTAATATCACTCTTTCACAGGACAAATCACTACCTATGATTAGGAAGAGTTAATACAATTAGAGGTGACAGCTTCTGACTCAAATTTATAATATTTATTATGCTCTGACAGCTGGTAATTGACTAGCAAATGGAAATAAATGTTAAATGAGTCTAGAACTTTTTGCTGTATAATAAGTGACTACTTCAATTGCTTTATTAATAAAGTCCTTTGACATTGAGCTGTGACTTCTTGATCAGCTATAAAGAATATTTGTTATCAAATGGCAAATACTTGAATGACTAAATACACATATTCAATATAAAAACATATGGACTAAATGTTAAGCATGAATTATAAATATATCTCATCATGAATATGGTCTCCACTTCAAATGGACTTAATGTCACACAATTAGGAGACGCTACAACAGGCAGCATGGAGCTGCTCAGATTGCTTATTACCGATTTTAAAACTTTTTTCTCACCCTCCCCCCATAACTTCCACCTCCTTCAATAGGCAACTTCACATCCTACTACACAGAGGAAAGAAAATCATCAGATGAGAACTCTCTCAACTTCCTGCCTGCTCCCCATAACTCTTATAACAGCAAATTAGATTTGGCTTGATCAAGAGGGATATTCGAAACTCAACTGGAGATCATTTAAACATCTAAACCTTTGTGTGGTCCTAAGAAAGAATGTAGGATTCTATCAAG
This sequence comes from Macaca nemestrina, assembly GCF_043159975.1. Lineage (NCBI taxonomy): Eukaryota > Metazoa > Chordata > Mammalia > Primates > Cercopithecidae > Macaca > Macaca nemestrina. Next base: position 158,601,842 of record NC_092127.1, read on the forward strand.
TTCACAGTTCTTTTTTCTTTTTAGGAGACAGAGTCATGATAACAGCTCACTGCATCCTCCAACTCCTGGGCTCAAGTGATCTTCCTGTCTCAGCCTCCAAGTAACTGAGATTACAGGTGTGCACCACCACACTTAACTAATTTTTAAAAATGATTTTTTGTAGAGACAGGATCTCACTACGTTGCCCAGGCTGGTCTTGAACTCATGGCCTCAAGTGATCCTTCTCTCTTGGCCTCCCGAAGTGCTAGGATTACAGGTGACTGCACCTGGCCCAAGTTCAATGTTCTTTAAATAGGAAAGACATTTTCATATCTAGTATTCCATTTAAATGTCTTTATCATTAAATAGAAAAGGATTTATTTTAGGCTATCGAGTTTAAAGGTATTAGATAGAAAAAAATTAAATCCCAGAACTCCATCAAATTCAAAGGCCTTTAACATTTAGATGGAAAACATATGTACCTATCTTAGAGATGAAGGAGCAGCGTGGTTGTTCTATTTCCTTGAGCAGATCGAGAATCAGGTGCTGTGTATAACTTGCATCCAGGGATGTGGGCAATGAAACGTATGGGTTTATAACTCATAGGGTGATCTACGCTTTTTAATTTTTGTAACTCATGACATAGCTACTCTAAAAAGGGGGTCAGTATGACAGCTGGGAGGATGAAAATTGCTCTGCAGCCTGAGACTCTGTCAAAATATCTGATTGAAAATGGCCTCAGTTATTTCCAGCCAATTTTCTTCCTTGGTAAGTATGCATCATTCAACTTTGGGAAGATTTAAAAATTAAATATAGAAAAGTTGAAAGCATTGAAGATATGCTATTCATATTTTTGTGCATATTTGGTCTTTTCTGTACTACTAATATTGAAGGAATCTGACCTATTAAAGTGACAGTTTTTGAAAATCAGTCAAGAATGAATAATTGAATTATTAGACTTCTGATTTTAAGCTGAAATCATGCCAAGTTTCTGCACATTATTAAGAGGTCTTTAAGTAACTCTAGAAATGTATTTTAGTAGCTTTATAACAATTATTAAGTACTTAGCAAGGTTTTGTATAAGTAGATAACTCAGGTACTCACAAAGGAAGTAGAATATATTATAAATGCAGTTTAAAATATTTAAATGTGTTTAAGTTGGTAAAAAGGACCAAACCAAACATTAACCAAAAGTATCTTAAAAGTGACTGTTCGATTTTGCTAGACTTCTAAACAGTGAGATTTGTGAGATTCACGTGAAGCCTAAGGATTGGGTTTTTGAGTTTGTCATCTTCATAGATGGAACACTAATTGTTTAAACCCAATTAAACGTTTGAGTAGTTCTTCTTATGCACAAAATATACACTGGCCTACACCAAAACCCCATCTAAACACAAATCTAAGTACACTACCCTGCGATTCACAATTACCTCCTCCCTTTCATTATTATGGAAATGCACCTTCCTCTTAGGTACCATAGCACCTCCACCTAAATGTCTCCTGGCCTGGGTAGGTTGGTTTTACTCTCTCCTGGCTTTTCTGGTTTTTCAGCCTTTTTCTATACAAGCGGCTTCTCTGTACAGGCTACATTTCTTTTTTTTTTTTTGAGATGGAGTCTTGCTTTGTCTCCCAGGCTGGAGTGCAGTGGCGTGATCTTGGTTCACTGCAGCCTCCGCCTCCTGGGTTCAAGCGATTCTGCTGCCTCAGCCTCCTGAGTAGCTGGGATTACAGGTGCCCACCACCATGGACGGCTAATTTTTGTATTTTTAGTGGAGACGGGGTTTCACCTTGTTGGCCAGGCTGGTCTGGAACTCCTGACCTCAGGTGATCTGCCTATCTTGGCCCCCCAAAGTGCTGGGATGACAGGTGTGAGCCACTGTGCCTGGCCCAGGCTACATTTCTATACATGCTTTCTATATAGGTTACATTTAATCATGCACACGATTCCTCTATCTTGAAGCCAACAAATGAAAATCACAACATGAACAAAATGTTTCTTTCAAACTTATCTGGTGTCTGCTTCACATCTTTCTTCTTTGTCTCTTAAAAAAAGGTGCTTATAGTGGCCAGGCACTGTGGCTCATGCCTGTAATCCCAGCACTTTGGTAGGCCAAGGCGGGTGGATCACCTGAGGTTGGGAGTTCAAGACCAGCCTGGCCAACAAGGTGAAACCCCGTCTCTACTAAAAATACAAAAATTAGCCGGGTGTGGTGGTGCATGCTGTAATCCCAGCTACTCGGGAGGATGAGGCAGGAGAATCACTTGAACCCGGGAAGTGGAGGTTGTAGCGTGCCGAGATTGTGCCATTGCACTCCAGCCTGGGAGGCAGAGTGAGACTCTGTCTCAAAAAAAAAAAAAAAAAAAAAAAAAAAAGGTGCTTATCTTCTGTATTCACCTCCCTTGTCTCTCCTCCCTCCACAGCAAGACTCCTGTGTCGCTACTTCAGGAAATCATTCTCATCAAGGTCAAGTGGCTTCCTGTTGTCAAAGCCGTGGACTCATTTTAGTCTTTTTATTATTCACTTGACCTCTCGGTAGCATCCAAACCTCATCCACTTTTCCATCTGCCTTAGCGTGTTCTATTCTGATGGCCTATCTTCTGACTCTCACTTTTTTTCTTTTTCACCATCTTTTAGTATTATGATTTCAGTTATTTACATTAGAATGCTTCTACATGCATATTGTGACATTATGGGTGCTTCTTAGATTAACCTACAATCCAAGTGCTGTCAGCATGCCAATAAAATATGCAGAGTCCAGGGTGGTTAGCCAGCATTCTAATCAGGAAAGCCATACTTTGAGGCAGCTATTTATAGAGATTCTATTATCTGTATCTCTAGTAACATCTGATGCTTTGCCAATTACCACACTGAATTGCAAAAATGGGTTTTAATTGGTAAACATGGTGGACTATTTCTAGCATTCTCAATATCTGAAAGGGGTTCTAGATGGTAAAAATAAAAGTATTCAAGGAACTGGCTTCGGTGGCTCACTCCTATAATCTCAGCACTTTGGGAGGCTAAAGCAGGAGGATCACTTGAGGCCAGGAGTTCAAGACCAGCCTGGGCAACATGGCAAGACCTGGTATCTACAGAAAAATTTAAAAATTTACCAGGCGTGATGGTGTGCATATGTAGTCCTATCTACTTGGTAGGTTGAGGGAAGAGGATCACTTGAATGCAAGAGTTCAAGACTGCAGTGAGCTATGATCTTGCTACTTCACGCCAGCCTGGGCAACAGAGAGAGAGAGAGACTCTATTTTTTTTTTTTAAAAAGGGCGGGGCCAGGCTTTGTGGCTCATGTCTGTAATCCCAGCACCTTGGGAGGCCGTGATGGGTAGATGATCTGAGGTCAGGAGTTCAAGACCAGCCTGGTTAACACAGTGAAACCCCATCTCTACTTAAAATACAAAAATTAGCTTGGCATGGTGGCAGATGCCAGTAGTCCCAGCTACTCTGGAGGCTGAGGCAGGAGAATCGCTTGAATCTGGGAGGCAGAGGTTGCAGTGAGACGAGATCACGCCCCTGCACTCCAGCCTGGGCGATAGAGGGAGATCCTATCTCAAATAAATAAATAAATGTAAATAAAAATTTAAAAAAGTATGCAAGATTTGTAAATAAGTATATTTTCTGTTCCTTCTAGTTTTATATGAATAGGGTGTTACAAAGGATTTTGCCCGGTGTAAATAGTCTTCCATCCATCTTTCAACTCTGGGGAATTCTGGTGACTTGATGCCAGCGATCAGGGAAGAAACCTTAGCTCTGAAATCCAGGCAGTTGCCTTGAGTAAACCTTTCATTCAAGATGGTGATCAAAGCACCTAAACAATGGGATGTTCTCAAGCCTACATGAGAAAGAGTTCTCATACACCATTTTCAACTCGCTTGTTAATCACCATTTCATTTAAAAATGTCAGTGTGGTGCAATGTGATCTGAGACTTGATTTCACTTATAGAATATGGTAGTGCTGAGACTGTACTACAACTTCTTTGCTAGCTACCATAAGCTATTTAAAAAAACAAAACAAAACCCTAAGAGCTGTGCCGAACCAAATTGGCTTAGAGACAGAAACCTTCCAGGACTGAGGGCTTGGCCTCTGTTGTTATTTATATATTAACACCTCGTCCATCTTACCCACTTCCATTACTGAAATAACCACATAGGTGCTGATAGCCTCTGAATCACCTGTCTCTCCAGATCATTTTAACCAACTGTCCACAAAAAATCTTCACTTGGATGTCCTATGGCATAATTTAATACTGAACTCAGGCTGGTGCGGTGGTTCATGCCTATAATCCCAGCACTTTGGGAGGCTGAGGTGAGAGAAGATTTTGAGCCTAGGAGTTTCAGACTGGCCTCGGCAACACAGGGAGACCCCGTCTCTACCAAAAACCAAAGACCAACTGAACTCACTATCTTCTCGATTCATTCTTCCCCATACCCCAACTAGCTCTTTCTGCGTCCTAGTGTTAGTGATTCCCAAACTCTAGTCCATAGACTGACTGCAAGAGTGTCACCTAGGGGAATTCATTAAAAATAGAGTCTCAGCTTCCACTATGATCTTGTGCCTAAGAATCTCTCAGGGTGGAAACCAGGAATCTGAATTTTTAACAGGCTCCCCACATGATTCCAATACACCACCAGATCTGGGAAGCACTGCTCTCTATGGCGGAATGGCACCTTCATCCACCGGGCTGTCCAAGCCAAAACTGGGTGTCACTGTTTAGGGAACACAGAATAGGGAACGTAGGCAGTAGGGAACACTGTCCTTTTACAGCAGGCCTAAAAGGAGAAATACTCAAACAGAACTGGAGAAAACTCTACTCATCTGGTTTAGGAGGCTAAATGCTGTCATGTCTCAGCCTGTGTCCCCTACTCTTTGTCTCTCTTGACCGCAACTTTATGGCATTTAAACATTCTGCTTTTCCTTTTTTAGGGAGAGAACTATCCATGGTGGTCCATACGCCCATGTTTTCCCGTGAGAGTACTCACAGCGTTAACATTGGGATTCTTCACCTTCTGCATAATTGGCCTTATGCGTTGGTGTTGAGCAGTAGGGATGACATTTTAAAACTTCTGGGTAACCTTTCTTGGTGTTAAGAATTTAGAGGAATTTGATCTAGATTGGGTCTTTTAAGGGTTGACTGGCTAGTATATAATAAGGTCCCACAACAGCTCTGGGAACAAATGTCACTCCCAACCAGTACTCAAGACAAACATCTTTGAATTGAGGCTGAAGACTCCTCTGACTCTTTCAGATGAATTTAAATGCTCCATCTAAAGGCTCCCTTGTGCCTGTCCTATCTAGTACTAGAGGACACGTAATCATTGCTTTCATACAACACTGCCTTCTCAACTAGACTGTCGGCATCCTGAAGATAGTTACACCACCCAGGTTTCTGGGCATAATGCGTTGTATTATGATGCTGGTAGAGGCCTTAGAGAATCTGGTCCAACCTCCAATGCTGAGGACAATTTCTCATGGAGGTTGTAGAGTGGGTTCCTACAGGAGAAGGCTAAATTCAGTGGCTTCTGAGTCTGTATGTCAAAAAGGACAAGAAAGAGAAGAAGCCCTAAAGATAGAGATAGTTTATCTGAGTGCATAAATGGTGTGGTCCTTCAAAGCAGAGGTGCCAGCCAGAAAGATGGCCTCATCCTTGACTCTGGCCACCTGCTAGTCGCAATACCCTACCTGCCAAGTTATGGTGGCCATGCTGCCTGAGGCAAATGTGAGCCTAACGATGTGGATTTTAAGGGGACCCAGACTCAGGTACTTACAAATATATATGCGTGCGTACACACACACACACACACACACACACACACACACATTTATGCACATTATCACAAAATCTAATGTGTCCTAGAAGTACGTCCTCAAAGTCTATTCTGCCAGTTTTCTTTTTTTAGTAAAGCAAGGATTCTCTCACAGAAACTTTTTTTTTTTTTGAGACGGAGTTTCGCTCTTGTTGCCCAGGCTGGAGCGCAATGGCACAATCTCGACTCACCACAACCTCTGCCTCCCGGGTTCAAGTGATTCTCCTGCCTCAGCCTCCCGAGTAGCTGGGATTACAGGCATGCTACCACGCCCAGCTGATTTTGTATTTTTAGCAGAGATGGGGTTTCTCCGTGTTAGTCAGGCTGGTCTCGAACTCCTGACCTCAGGTGATCTGGCCACCTCGGCCTCCCAAAGTGCTGGGATTACAGGTGTGAGCCACCGTGCCCGGTCAGAAACTTTTTTAAAGGGGTGATGAGAATTTATCAGGTGTAGATGAACATGGGGTCAAATAGGCTTTTGCACTTGGCTGTTTTCCTGCAGAACCTGCCATTCCTCAGGGGTGGCCTGTGTTCAATCCAAACAACCACCTTGTAATGAACTTTAGATTCAAGAATTTGTTTTGTATAATTCACTCTGCTCTGGAGCAACAGGGAAAGAATTGTCTTCATCAATGCAAAATGATTCCTTATGAATATGCAGCAAGAGGCAAATAAAATAGAAAAAAATGAATAATAATCAAAGACTAGGTATAAAATTGACTTCTAATAAAAGGATAAACTACTAAGAGAGATAGTAGAATCCCCTTTCCTGGTAGGCATGTGCCACCACACCTGGCTAATTTTTGTGTTTTTAGTAGAGACGGGGTTTCACCATGTTGGCCAGGCTGGTCTCGAACTCCTGACCTCAAGTGATCCACCTGCCTTGTCTTCCCAAAGTGCTAGGATTACAGTAGTGAGCCACTGCGCCCGGCCTTACTGTGCTATCTTCATGAACAATCCTGTTATAATTATTATGTCTGAAATTGGAACGTATAATCTATCAACAGCATATGGATTTTGAATTAGTAGAGCTTGTAGAGTATAAGTCATTTTAGGTAAGAATGCTGTGGCTAAGTTATATTTTTCTTACTGTACCAAGGTATTTGTTAACAGTGACACTTAGGACAAAAATTGGGAACCATAGCCCCCTACACGAGAAAGACAGTGTGGAGTCAAAGCAGGCTCTGGAGTCAGGTCCTCACTCGGCTATTTCCTATTTGGGCTGATTCTTGACATAATCTAGTGGTCCATTTCTTCACCAATACCATGCAAACTGCCAAGCCTGCAGCTTATTAATATCCCACTTTTACTTCCTGTGCGTTTTGTGGCTGTTATTGCTATTTGTTGTTCTAAGATTAACGGATGAAAAAGTGTCCTAGTAGCCAAAAGAATGAAAGGGCCTGTCTCCAAATACTTTTGAAGTGTTATTGTAGCACTACAGCATTTTAGAGCTGGAATGATACTGAAGATCACCTACTCAAAGAATCATAAAAAGGACCTTGAAAATTCTTTATCCTAAAGTAATTATTCTCAATCCTGGCCAAACATTAGACCCACTTGGGGTACTTTAAAAAATTGCTGATGTCCAAGCCCCATTCCTGAATCAGAATCCTTGGGGTTGGGACCCTAGCATCAATATTTTCTATTCTATTCTATTCCATTATACTCTACTTTATTTTATTTATTTATTTTTTGAGATGGAGTCTCCCTCTTGTTGCCCAGGCTGGAGTGCAATGGTGCGATCTCAGCTCACTGCAGCCTTGACCACTTGGGTTCCGGTGATCTTCCTGCCTCTTCCTGAGTAGCAAGGACTACAGGTACATGCCACCATGACAGCTAATTTTTCGTATTTTTCATAGAGACAGGGTTCACCATGTTGCCCAGGCTTCAATATATTTTAAATCTCCCCCAGTGGTTGGTAACATTCAGCTAAAGTTGAGAACTTCTGATCTAGGGGCTCTTAATTATTTAGGGCATCTATAGATGGCTTCAAAGGGTCAGTGACCTCCTGAAACTCATAAACAAAATTTTGTGTATGTTTACCCTATCTGATCCAAACTCCCAGCTGGTCCTCAAATTGCTTCCATAACATCTCTACAAAATGACTGTTTGGCTTTTGTTTAAACATTTCCAGTGAAGGGAAATAAATACCTTGCCCCTGAGAAAGCCCATTGCAGACAGTTCTGAGGGTCAAACCCCTTGAGGAAAGTGGGTGTGAGGGAAGCCCAATCTTGAATACACGAGTCATAAAACATCAGTCAGAAGGATGCATCAAGGTCTTCACGTGAAAATTCTTCACTTTGTAGAGGAAGAACCTGAAGCGCAGAGACATTAGGGTGTCTGGCCCAAACTCATGGAGTTAATGATAGATGGGAGGGTGAAAGCCCAGGGCCCCTGGTTCCCTGTTTAGTTCCTGTCCCTCATGTCATGCGCAAGAGTCACCTCAAGGGGGTGATCTGTCGTGGCACACTTCAGGATGAACAGGGCTGGGCCTGGCTGAGGGAAGACCCCAATTCTGCCCTCCTGCACCCGCTTTCTAGAAGGCAGTTCATCCCAGACAGGATGAGGAGAGCGGCCTGTCTCCTCCTTTCATGTGGGGCGTCTCCCACCCCTGCCTGGCCCCACATGGCTGGAGGTGAAGACTCCAGGAAAACCTTGCTGGGATAGTCTTCTTGGTGGCCCAGGTGCCAACAGAGAGATCTGGCTTATCTCATACCCTGAGAGACAGGTGCAGGCACTGAAAGGGGAGGGGTGATGAGTGCATTCTGCCTCTGTTCCCCTGGAAGGTGTTGTGTGATGATAAAACAGTGATCTGAAGGCTGAAGATCTCCACCATGGATTTGTAAGTACACATCAGATTTTAAGTGATCTTAAAGAAACATTGACTTGCTTAGGGTGGAATCAGGCTTGTTAATTATCTGGAGACATGATGTCTGATATTACAATATCTTCTATTTACAACCAAGTAGCCCAGGACAAGCTACCATCTCTAAGCCCGGTTGCCACATGTATAAGCTGGAGTTAGTAATACCCAGGTTTGAACTGCTGGTGGAGTGAATTACATAACAGATAAAGTGCCTAGCAGAGTGCCTGGCACACAGCTTGCGTCTGATAATTGGTGGCTGTTACTGTTAATAATATATTTATCAAAATGCAAATATTATGACAAATTATTTTCGTATATGTTTAATCTCACTACACAGCACATTTCTGATGACAGAGGGGATGTCACAGTACATTTTGAACTCCCAATTCCCACCTGCAGAGCTTGCTGCTAGCTCTGCACATGGTAGATATAAGCAAGAACTTAGGCCGAAGTGAACTGAATGACCCATTCTTACCGGATAATTCTGTTCTTGCAGGGGTATTTCGGATCTGGGTTCTGCCTCAAGGCTGACGGAATCAATACACTCAGCAAGTGTATCCTCAGTCACTTCTCCATTGAGAGGGGGCTCCATGGTGTTGGCATCTTGAGGCTGCACAGGGGGCCCAATGGTGGCAGCCCCTGCACCCTGCACAGCTGCCTTTTCATGCCCCTCCCCTCTGGGGTCAGCTGGTGTTGGCTCATGTGAAATTGCAGCTGAATCACAATGCACTTCTGCATCTTCAGGTAAAGAATCACTATTAGGCATCTCAGTAACTTCCGCTTTGTCTCCAGTGGCTAAGGTGTCGCCAGCATCATCAGACATTTTAATATCTGTCAACACAATTACAAACACCTCATGCTTTCATCGGATTGTTAAGCTTCAATTCAAAGCCCTGGATAAAAAATCTGGTAGGGGCAAACTTTTTTTTTTTTGAGATGGAGTTTCACTCTTGCTGCCCAGGCTGGAGTGCAATGGCACGATCTCGGCTCACTGCAACCTCCGCCTCCCGGGTTCAAGCGATTCTCCTGCCTCAGCCTCCCAAGTAGCTGGGATTACAGGCATGTGCCCCCACACCTGGCTTATTTTGTGTTTTTAGTAGAAACGGGGTTTTCCATGTTGGTCAGGCTGGTCTCAAACTCCTGACCTCAGGTGATCCACCTGCCTCATCTTCCCAAAGTGCTAGGATTACAGGCATGAGCCACCGCGCCTGACTGGGGCAAACTTTTTTTTAACCAATACTCTATGTAACCTTGTGGGAGACCAAATAATGCAGGGGTCCCCAACCCTGCATTATTCCCCGTATCAGTCCATGGCCTGTTAGGAACCAAGCAGAGGGTGAGTAGCGGGTGAGTGAGCACAGCTTCCTCTGTATTTACAGCTGCTCCCCATCGCTCGCATTATCACCTGAACTCCGCCTCCTGTCAGATCAGTGGTGGTATTAGATTCTCATAGGAGCATGAACCCTATTGTGAACTGCACGTTTGAGGGATCTAGGCTGTGCACTCTTATGAGAATCTAATGCCTGATGATCTGTCTCCCATCACCCCCAGATGTGAGCATCTAGTTGCAGGGAAACAAGCTCAGGGCTCCCACTGATTCCACCTTTTGGTGAGTTGTATAATTATTTCATTATATATTACAATGTAATAATAACAGAAATAAAGTACATGATAAATGTAAAGTGCTTGAATCATCCCGAAACCATCTCCCCCCACACCCTTTCCACTGATCTGTGGGAAAACTGTCTTCCACAAAACTAGTTCCTGGTGCCAAAAAGGTTGGGGACTATTGGAATAATGAATGGCCCCCAAGATAACCATATCCCAATTCCTGGAATGTGTGTTACCTTACATAACAAAAGGGATCCTGCAGATGTGAGTAAGTTAAGGATCTGGAGACGAGGGGATTATTTTAGATTATCTGAGTTGGCCTTAAATGTAATTGCAAGTGTCCTTATTATACGGAGGCAGAGGGAGACTTGACTACAAAGAGGAAAAGGTGATGTGTTGACAGAAGCAGAAGCTGGAGTGACACACTTCGAAGATGAAGGAAGGGGCCCCAAAGCCAAGGAATATGGGTGGCCACCAGAAACTAGAAAGGAAAAGGAAACCATCCTCCCCTCAGAGACTCTAGAAGGAACCAGGCTGCCAGCAACTTGACTTTAGCCCATAGACACTGATTTCAGACTTCTGACCTCCAGAACTCCAAGAGAATAAGTCTGTGTTGGCAAATGCCACAAAGTTAGTTGTAATTTGTCACAGCAGCAATAGGAAGCTAACACAAACCTACAGTGCTATCTTTAAACTTTCCTGGAGCTCTTACTTGGCATGAAGGACTATGCCGATGGGAACTAAGAGTATTACCTGTATCTTTAAAATTATTGAATCTGGCTTTATTAATTATATTTGTAGCAATAATGAGAATAAGCATAAGAAGGCAGGGCGTAATGGCTCACACCTGTAATCCCAGCACTTTGGTAGGCTGAGGTGGGTGGATCTCATGAGGCCAGGAGTTCAAGACCAGCCAAGGCCAACATGGTGAAACTCTGTCTCTACTAAAAATACAAACATAAGCTGGCCGTGGTGGCACGCACCTGTAGTCCCAGCTACTTAGGAGGCTGAGGCACAATAATGGCTTGAACCTAGTAGGGGGAGGCTGTAGTGAGCTGAGATCATGTCACTGCACTCCAGCCTGGGTGACAGAGTGAGACTCTGTCTCCAAAAAAAAAAAAAAAAAAAAAAAAAAAGCCTAGAAAATACCTGAGCACTTATCAAAAAACGACTTGCCATTTAGTTTTGCAACGTCTTTGTCAGAAATTCACAGTGAGAAAGAGACCTGTATACACACAGTATGCCTTGCTGGGGACCAGCTGATGAAGGCCTAGACAATGGATAGTCAAGGATAAACTTGAAGGGTAAGAAGTGAGGTAGAAACCATATAAGGAATGTAGCCATTAAAGCAGAAAACTCTTTTGAAGCTTACAAATTATTGATACCATGTCGAGCAGCACTATTCAATGGAACTGTCAGTGGTAATAAAAATGTTCTGTCTCAACAAACTAAGCATTGAAGGGACATATTTCAAAGTAATAAAGTAATAAGAGACTTTTATGACAAACCCACAGCTACCATCATACTGAAGGGACAAAAGCTGGAAGCATTCCCCTTAGGAACCAGAACAAGATGAGGATACCCACTCTCACCACTTCTATTCAACACAACGGTGGAAGTCCTAGACAGAGCAATCAGGCAAGAGAAAGAAATAAAATAGGAAGAGAGGAAGACAAACTATCTTTGCAGGTGATATGATTCTACACCTAGAAAATCCCATAGTCTCTGCCCAAAAGCTCCTAGATCTGATAAACAGCTTCAGCAAAGTTTCAAGATACAAAATCAATGTACAAAAATCAGTAGCATTTCTATACACCAATAACGTCCAAGCTGAGGGCCAAATCAAGAATGCAATTCCATTCACAATAGCCACAAATAGAATAAAATACATAGGAATACAGCTAATCAGGGAGATGAAAGAGCTCCACAACGATAATTACAAAATGCTGCTCAAAGAAATCAGAGATGACACAAATGAAAAAACTTTCCATGCTCATGGATAGGAAGAATCATTATTGTTAAAACCCAAAGCAATGTACAGATTCAATGCTATTCTTATCAAACTACCAATGATGCTTTTCACAGAATTAGAAAAAAATATTCTAAAATTCATGTGGAACCAAAAAATAGCCCAGATAGCTAACGCATTCCTAAGCAAAAAGGACAAAGCCGGAGGCATCACACCACCCAACTTCAAACTACGCTACAAGGTTATAGTAACCAAAATACCATGGTACTGGCACAAAAACAAAACACATAAGCCAATAGAACAGAATAGAGAACTCTGAAATAAAGCCACACACCTCAACCATCTGATCTTTGGCAAAGCCAACAATAACAAACAATGGGGAAAGGACTCCCTATTCAATAAATGGTGCTGGGATAACTGGCCAGCCGTATGCAGAAGATTGAAACTGGACCCCTTCCTTACACCATATACAAAAATCAACTCAAGATGGACTAAAGACTTAAATGTAAAACCAAAACCTACAAAAACTCTGGAAGAAAACCTAGGAACCTAGGAAATACTATAGCCTGGATATCGGCCCTGGCAAAGAGTTCATGACAAAGACTCCAAAAGCAATTGCAACAAGACCAAAAATTGACAAGTGGGAGCTAATTAAACAAAAGAGCTTCTACACAGCAAAAGAAACTATCAACAGAGTAAATGGACAACCTACATAATGGCAGAAAATATTTGCAGCTATGCATGTGACAAAGGTCTAATATCCAGAATCCGTAAGGAACTTAAATCAACAAGCAAAAAAAAAAAAAAAAAAAAAAAACAAAACAAAATAAAAACCATGAAAAAATGGGCAAATGACATAAACAGGTACTTCTCAAAAGAAAACACATAGGTGGCCAACAAACACATGAAAAAATGTGTAACACCACTAATCATTAGAGAAATGCAAATAAAAACCATAATGAGATACCATCTCACACATAGATTTTCCCAATAACTCAGAGCTGTCATTGACCACACTTTCACCCTCTCAAGAATATATATTATCAACAGCTATCATTTATTGAGTGCTTACTGTATCCATGCTTTTAAAATGTATTATCTCCCGTGAGTTGAATGTTATCAGCTCCCTTTTACAGACAAGGACACTGAAGCTCAGAAGTCACACTTTTAGTAAATCGTACATTTGAAATTTGAGCCCATGTCTGACTTTGAGACTGAACCACATCAGAGCCCTATCAGCAATGCCATCCGCCTCTGTTCTTACATTCAGTCAGTGGCCAAATCCTAGAGGCTCTTTATTGAGAATCCATCTGCATTCTTTTACTCCTATTCTCACGGCAAGGTCCTCATTATGGTTCATGATGACTATTTGAGTATTGGGTTCCCCTGTTCACTGTAGCTCTTCCCCTTACTTTCCATCCTTCACCTCATGGCTCTAATTACATGGCTGTCCTGCTCACACATCCTCAGGAGCTCCCCCTTCCTCTCCCTCCTGAAATGAGGCCACATGCTTCAGCTGGTATCCAGGGACCTCTGTGCTCTCATCCCACCAGGTTTACCTCCCACATTTTCCTACAAAACCTTAAATGAGACAGTGTAAATACCTGTGCAATGCCTGGCACATCCACAAGAGACACTCAGGGGGCTGTTGGTTCCATATGTTGTTCTTTTGCACACTGAAGTCTCAGTTAAAATAACCGCCTTCTCCATTCTTTGTTCCTCCAGGTTGAACATTTTCCTCCTGAACCCTTCTGAGGGTATTTTGTGTTTATCTTACTTTAGACAATTAAAGTCCTCTTTGATTAGAGTTGCTTCAGTTTTTCCTATGATTTGTAAATTCTATAAAGACAAAGACCTTCCTTGTTTTGTATTCATATTCTACATAGTACTTGGCATAGCTTCCTGTGCATAGTAGGAAGCTCAACAAATATGCCTGTTGAGTTATATTAATATTTGTGTAAAGACACTCAGGAGCTTTCTTACAGCAGATGGTTCCAAATGACTTGACATTTCCGTATTGTCTTTCTTTTTTCCCTTCACCTCCCAGTTAATTGAGTTACAATGTATTTGTATAAGCAAAAATATCTGCCAGACCTTGAATTCAGTGATAACATTCCTGTAAACAAGTCTACATGTAAGAATGGCAAAGAATGCAAACTTCCCTCGAGCTGGTATACAAAGTTTAGGATATTCAAGGTTGCCCGTGGGCTGTCAAGGAGCCAGGTTCAAGCCTAACTGAAATAGCAAACAATGATAGAAACCCACTGCATAGAGAAGGGGTAGTATTGTGGGTGGTTTATGGGAGGTGAGTAGAATTGATGGGGGCTGCTAAAAAGGCTGTTGTCATTTGGAAGTTTATAAAATCTTTGTGAAAACTTCTCTCTGAATCAGGGCTAGCCTAGGACAAGGTGTTGGCAAACCACAGTCTGCTGGCCAAATTTTGTCCTCTGCCTGTTTTTGTAAACAGTTTTATTGGACCAGATATACACCCTTTGTTTACATATGGGACCGTGGTGGTTTCTCTGGCACTACAATAGCGGAGTTGAGTCGTTGCAGCACAGGCCATATGGCCTGCAAAGTCAAAAAGCCTAAAATATGTACTATTTGGCCTGTTTCCGAAAATGTTTGCTTACCCATGGCCTAGGACTTCGCTTGATTGCCATGGCCTAAAGATTTCCCTGTCTTTATTATCCTCACATGAGTCCTAGTGACACAAGAATGAGGAGAGTGGGTTCATGGATAAATGATACCTTGCCATCACTTTTATTCTCATTTTTCAAATCAGTAGATGGTAGACATTGTCTGATCTTTTTATTTCTTTGTAAGGTGATTTGAAAATTCTTATTATTAATCTGGATTATTAAGAAGTCCCAAACTATTTCACTTTTCTATAAGCAGGAACATCAGAATAAATCTGGCTGGGATAAACACTTATGGGTAAATAAAAACCATTATGAATACCTGAATGTACAAGCCTTGTCCTCAAGTGTTGTTATCTTGTTCATGAAGTGTCCTACAATAGTTTAGCATATACTATGTGACACGTGCATGTTAACTTAGTTTTAATTTATGCCCTAAGGGTGGATGGATGACATCTGAAGTGCCTTATTCAGGAATATACTATCCAGGGGTCTTTAGTAAGCCCTTAAAAATCTGTAATGAGGTGTCCACCTCTTTTTAGAGGGTTCAACTACCGTCTTCTCTGATGGGCACCTCAGGGTATGCTAATTAGCATAAAGGATATGAGAAATAATTTTTCACCGGTGACATGAAAGATGCCTCAGATATGTGGATCGGCAAGAAATAGCGTATAGGTGCCTTCTCTGCTTCTACAGCTAAGATATGAGATTGCACTGAATCCAGCAGCTGACTTACCCTTTGGAGTAGGGTTCTTCTAGGGCCTCTAGCTGAATGCAGGACTCCAAACCTGAAGGTGACTAGAAGCTTAGCTGAGTCCTGCCTCTAGAACACAGGCCTAAAAGGACAGTGAGCTAGGACTTCCTTGAGCTTATAAGAACAGACTGGTTAACTAAGCCTGTTTGCTAATACATGTGTGGGTTTATGGCAGAATTCCATCAGTGAACTTGGATTCCTGGGAATTTAGCTCTTGGTAGGGAAGTTGCAGAGGAGGAAATCTATAGCCCTTACCTATGTCTGATGGCCAAATTGCCTTAGGTCAGTTTATCCCAAATGTAGAAAAAGTGCTGCAATAAAACTCTTCTCTGTGGCTGCTCTACATTCAACCAACACAAACCATCTCTTCAGAAATACCCCAGAAACTCAGCTATAAGATGTTAAACAGGCATTGTTAAAAAATATTTATGGATTATTATTTAAAATATTTATGGATTATTGTTTAAAATATTTATGGATAATTTATAAATTTTAGAAATTCTAGATCTTTATATCTGTTAAATTTAAAAATGGTCATCGGTCAGGCACAGTGGCTCACATCCCAGCACTTTGGGAGGCCAAGGCAAGCGGATCACTTGAGGCCAGAGTTCCAGACCAGCCTGGCCAGCAGAGTGAAATCCTGTCTCTACCAAAAATACAAAAAAAATTAGCTGGGCATGGTGGCATGTGCCTGTAATCCCAGCTACTCTGCAGGCTGAGGCATAAGAATTGCTTGAACCTGGGGGGCAGAAGCTGCAGTGAGCCAAGATCGTGCCACTGCACTCCAGCCTGGGTGACACAGTAAGACCCCGACTCAAAAAAAAAAAAAAAAA
Source organism: Macaca nemestrina (assembly GCF_043159975.1). Lineage (NCBI taxonomy): Eukaryota > Metazoa > Chordata > Mammalia > Primates > Cercopithecidae > Macaca > Macaca nemestrina. Next base: position 158,618,308 of record NC_092127.1, read on the forward strand.
AAAAGCCCTAATTCAATTTCTAATTGTAAAAAAAAAAAAAAAAAAAAAAAGAAAGGGTCATGCAAGATCAGCCCTATTTCAATTTCTCATTTTTTGTTTGGTTGTTCTGGTAGACCTTTATCGACTGTGGATGCTATCATGATGGGGGAAATGTAATCATTTTTCAGTCTGTACCCTTTTGTATGAAACCACTAGAAACTGCGTGTTTGAAATACACAACTGTTTCTGAGCAGGGGCTGCTGGAGTCCACCAGGATTACAGTCATGACAAGCACTGTGTTTCCTGGGACACGTTCCATCTCCATCTGGGTGTTCCATAAGCCAGACTTAGAAACCTTTCCTGATTTATGGTTAGGAAGATTGATCACTGTAGCCATGTCTCGTGGCCTGGAGGCTAAGGAGACTCAACCCACAGCAACAAGGAGGCTGCTTCAGGAAACTCTAAGGAGAGGAAGGGTCACATATAAAGAAGCCTTTGTGGGCTGGGAATAAGTTAGTTTTTCATGAGTAAATTCATTCATCACCAAAAATGCTCCCAGTACTATGCGAGGTATTGAAGCAGCAACATCCCAGCTCCAAAAATAAGTATAAAAAAAGTATGGTCACTATCCTTCAGAAATGAATCATCTGTTTGAGGAGTTAACACAAAACAGTTAAAAAGTGATGCAAAACAGCACAGCAAATCAAGGACAGATGTGCCTGAACTAGACTGACCCTGTGAAAGGAGAACCTTGAAAGTGTCTTTGAAGTGGTAATTCAAGCCTGGTGGGATGAGAGCATGTGCAAATGTCCAAGCATTAGGGATGGACTCTAGCGATTCAGGACAGGTGTCTGAGAGGCCAGGACACGAGGCTGTGTGGAGAATAATGAGAGGTGAGAGCAATGGTATTCAGAGGTGGGAAGAGTTGTGCCCTGCAGGCGTCAAGAGATGTGGCCTGTGGTCCCAGCATCCCTTTGTGGGCACAGAACTTGCTCATCCTCACTGCGCTTACACCTGCTCCTCTGTAAAGCTGGGATGGACAAACTGATTTGGATGCTTTTTTTCCAAACCCCACCTGCAGGACTGGGGCAAGTCTGTGATGATAGAGAAAAATGAGGACAAGATCGCAAGTTTTTCATAAATCTAAATTTATTAAATGTAAAAGACTGCCTTCATCTTGCAAGTTTAGCCTTTGTGCTTTTTCTTGGTATTAAAATGCCTTTCATTTTATGAAATAGTAGTGACAGTAGATGGATTTTTTTAAAAAAATGGCCTCAGTTGGCAGCATAAAAATTTGGTTAGCATGATATCCTGTGTGAGGTCATCTCCCCCAGTTAAAAAAAAAAAAAAAGTGTTGGTCAGCGAAGGACCAGGAATAAAATCTCTGTATGAGAGGCTCTTAATCAGGTTGTAACAGTTTGTGTGAGTTTGTATAAGGCTTGACAAGTCTATATACCCAGGCTTCAGCCTATTCTCTGTGTGACTGCCAGGCATTTTTGGACCTACTTCCTCCCCTGTTTAAAAACCATTAGGTGTAAATATCTTTGCACTTCCCATCATAATCCAGCTCCAATCTCTCTCCACCTCTTGCAACTCTCAGTGCCCTCTACTCCTGCCTCACCAGTCTTTTCTCCATTCCCCGTAACTCTTCACATCTCCCTGCCTTTGCTTACGCTGGTTCCTCTGCCCTGGTGCTGCCCTTCCTCCAGCTGCCTGGCAAACTCCTATTCATCTAGATACCCAATGTCTAATGTTCTCTTTCATTGTGAATTTTTCCTTAATCTGCCCCACTCCTTCCAGTGAAATAACTGCTCCCTCTTCTACGTTTTTGGCACTTTGCACAGATTTCTATTGCATGTATTTATGGAGGATTTACTTCTGCCATTCTGTCCTCCAAGACTATGACCAACAGCATCTAGGTTCGTTTCTGTCCCTCAGATATTTACTGGATTGAAATATATTGTGTTTGATATTAATAAAAGAGAAACCAAGTTTGAGATAAGCCTGGTCAAATAAAGAAAGACAAGTTTACTTTTATGGTCTGAATCGCTCAGATTCAAGAAGGCCCCCTCCCACCCTCAAATTCCTTCTGCATTGGCTCACTTGTGCCTCAAATCCATCCCTAAAGTCTCATTCCTTCACTTAAAGGTTACAATGTAAGAAGTTTATCAGATTATTTCCCAAGCTCAGGCTTGATGGAAGAACGGAGGGAGGGGACACAGGCATAGGAGTGAGGTAGAGAAGCAGCCACTGGGCTGCAGAGAGGGCAAAAGAGGCTCCGAGGACAGAGGCTGTCTCATTCTCAGTTGTCACAGGTTGGCTGAGGTCACAGGGAGTTCAGAGGACACTGATTTAAAAAGCCACCTGCTTGTGTCCTTCAAGATGTTTAGGACGGGAACGGATGGGGTCAGCAGGGCATAGCTAATGCTCTCAGCCCGTGGATAGATGTCTTCCTACTTAGGAAAGGGCAGTGACGTTGAGGCGCCTGGTCTGAGGTGCCTGGAAATACTCACCGGATGGCAGGGGCGAGGGCTAGCTGACTGGTTGGAGGGGGCCTGGGGAGCTGGGGTAGGGAGTGGGACTCATCCCGGGGGCTGCGAATGGAGGCGGTGCCTGTTTAGAGTGTTGGCTGGACTGGAAGAGCAGGCAGGGCGTGGGTCGGCTGCTGGAGGAGGGGTAAGGCGAGGGAGCGGGGAGGTCAAGGCCTGAGCTCCCTGTGCCAAGGCCGAGGGCAGGCGCACCCTGGGAAGAGGCCTCCGTCTTACAGGGACCTGCTCCCTCCGTGCCCGGGCTGGGGGGCCCTGCAGCCCGCCTCTGACTTGGCCCTGAGCCACTGAGGCACTTTTCCAGACTTGCTTGGTGCCAGGACTGGATAGTTTGGGAGATCCAGGCAGGCTCCGTGGAGGTTCACGCCGGCCGAGGGGGCAGACCCTGAGTGTGGGCGTGTGGGTGTGTGCATGAGCGTGGACCCGGAGCGACACACACTCACACACACACACTCACACGCCCGCACCCACGCAGGGCCCTCGGCCGCGCCACCCCGGACCCTCACCCCAGAGCCAGGTCCTCCCTGACCGCGGCTTCTCACTAACGCAGAGGGCAGGATTCGTGGGTCCCAGACGAGGCGCCACAGTATGGTGTTCCCACCACCCCGGGGCGGCCGCCCCCGCGCTCGCCCGCCCCCCGGGGAAGGGGATGGGGACAGGTTGCCCGGGGCTCTTACCGCTCAGGCGGCCGAGTACGCGCGGGAGTGCCCGGTGGGTCCCGCCCCGCCACGTCTGCAGGGCCGGCGGGGACGCGGCCGGAGGGCGGGCGGGGAGCGGGCAGGGGGCGGGCGGCTGGAGAGGGGGCCCCGCCCCGCCTGCGCCCCGCCCCACGGGGAGCGCCGCGGGGACGCCCGGCCACCCCCACGCTGCGAGGGGCAGGGCCCGCGCTGGGCGAGTCTCCTGGAAACTTGGTTTGTCCCACCCCTGTGCCAGCGCAGAGAACCGGAGCGCGCCCCCTGTCCAACCGAGGGCGGGTGAGTCTTGGGGTTCGCCAGATCCCTTTCCTTAAAAGCGCTTGGAAAACCCCCGCCGTGTCACTGGGAAGAGGTCGCGCAAGTTCAGCTAAAGTTTGAGCTCCTGATTCTGCGTTAAGCAGCACTCCCTTGCCCTGTCCGTGGGAGTGTGATAGATTTAAAACAAACCCCAAACAAACAGCGAAAACCCACTTTCCAGAAGGCCAGTTTGGAGCTGTGGGTCAAAATTCCGATGTATTAGCTTTGGCCTAGGAATTCCACATTTGCTAATTTGTCCTAAGTAGGCAGTCAAATGGGCAAACATGTATGTACAAGGATGTTTATTGTAGTTGCTTCTGCGGGGGGAAGCTGGAGACAATCTGAATGTCCCCCAGTAAGATTGGTGAAGTAAGCTACAGTAGCTTCAGACATCGAATATGTTGTAGCCCTTAAAAATGAGAATTCGTTGACATGGAAGGAAGGCCACATAGTAAGACCTTCCTCAAATATGGCTTAATATGAACTCAGATGCAGAGGAAGTGCAGTGTTTACAGTATTAACTAGTTTTGTAAACAATTTTGTGTTTTATATAAAAGTCAGGGGAAAGACAATTTAAAAACAGTGATTCTTTGTGAGCGATGTGTTTAAGGCAGATTTTCTCTTCTTTCTCCCACTCCATACCCTCTTATTTTTAAAAAATTATAAATTCAAAGTTAAAGAAAATATAGCCTCACCCTCTCTTCTTCAATATCACTACCATTTTTTATAGTGTGTGGATCCTACCATAGCTTTTCTAAGCGTATATAAATACAAGTGTGCATAAACAGCTTTTTGTTTGCTTTTTTATAAAAATGGTGAGATGTTGACATATTTTGTAAATTTTCCCCTATTACATATTATAATCATCTTTCTTGGTCAATACATATCAACCAAAACCACTCTTCTAAGACTTGTCTTACATATTGTTATATGTTTGTAACTATATTTCATTCAATCATTCTCTTTTTGACAGACAATTAGATTGTTACTTATATTCCAGTTTCTTCCATATACATTAATTAATTTATTACTTTATTTTTTTTGAGACGGAATCTTGCTCTGTCATCCAGGCGGGAATGCAGTGACATGATCTCAGCTCACTGCAGCCTCTGCCTCCCGGGTTCAAGCAATTCTTCTGCCTCAGCCTCCCAAGTAGCTGGGATTACAGGTGCGTGCCACCACACCCGGCTAATTTTTGTATTTTTTAGTAGAAACGGGGTTTCACCATGTTGGCCAGGCTGGTCTCGAACTCCTAACCTCAGGTGATCCACCCACCTCAGCCTCCCAAAGTGCTGGGATTACAGGCATGAGCCACCGTGCCCAATTATATTTTTTCTTTAATTTTTCATTAAATATTTTCATATTAATAATTTTTTAAGCTACTGAATATTTATTTTATTATGTTTTTTAGGGTGACAGAGTCTTGATTTGTGGCCTAGGCTGCACTTCAGAGGCACCGTCTCCATCTCCCGGGTTCAAGCGATTCTTCTGCCTCCCGAGTAGCTGAGATTACAGGCACCTGCCACCATGCCTGGCTAATTTTCGTGTTTTCAGTAGAGACTGGGTTTTGCCATGTTGGCAAGGCTGGTCTCGAGCTCCTGACCTCAAGTGATCTGTCCACCTCGGCCTCCCAAAGTGTTGGGATTACAGCCGTGAGCCACCATGCCCAGCCTGTTATTTTTAAATTCACAGAAAAACTAGAAAGTTGTCTTAATGTGAGAGTGGGTGGAAACTGCTTTAAATTGAGATCAATAGCCTTTTTGAATTGAGCAAGACTTTGAACGTTAACACTTGGCTTCTGTAACTCAGTTTTTCCACCTCTACAATCAGTAGCATTGCTCTACACCATCCCTTCCAGTTCTGGCTTTGTGAGTATTATCAAATTACGTTCCACTTGCAACAGGTGTGTTTTGGTGTAGCATATACACAAACGTCTGTGACTGGCACTTCTGCTCCCGCCCAGAGACAGCAAGCACCTTTGCTAACCTGCCTTCCCTGCCCTGCTGAGCTGTAACAGCCCCATCAGATCTTCTCTTTTTAGAGGGCTGAGTTCATCTCCTTTGACCCAAACCACACCTATTCGATGAAGAAAATAAACCAAACTATCCTGGCAACAAGTTTGTTTTTTGTTTAACCAACTGCAGATTTCGCCCTTTTACTCATGTAGCTGCTTCCAGGACTACCAGATTTTATTTCAGTTATTTTATTTGTATTGTAAAACATTTTAAGTTCATTTAAAATTTTTCTGGAATAGTTAAAACATATAGAAAAGAAAATAATAATATGACAAATACTTATTTGTGTAAAAAATGTAGGGAATACGATAATACCTAGATTTAACAAATTTTTTGCAGTATTTTAGAATTTTCTTTGCAAAGAAAAAAATGCTAGATATGTTTGAAACCCCATCCATTCCCTCTCTGGGAGTGGTGGCATACACCTGTAATCCAGGCTACTCAGAAGGCTGAGGCATGAGAATTCCTTGAACCTGGGAGGTGAAGGTTGCAGTGAGCCAAAGATCGTGCCACTGCATTCCAGCCTGGGTGATGGGAGTGAAACCTTATCTAAAAGAAAAGAAAAAAAAGATGATTGGAATAATACATCAGAGCAGAAAAATGTTGATGCAGTAGAGAGAAGATCATTGCAAGAGTGATTTCCTTGAGTAGATGAGCAGGAGGGGGACCCAGTGCTCAGTGGGAAGGGGATGGCTCGTGGCACAGAGTTCATTCTGAAGGACAGGGAGAGTTCATGTAGAACTTGTGCAGGGGAGACTTGTAGAATTTCAGGGGAAGATGTGGAAATGCTCCTCTGGTAGCATCTATTTTCATTGTGAAAATGAAGCATCATTGCATGAGAATGTTGGTTTTCAACAAGAATGTTTTAGCAACTATTTAGTAGGCTGTTGAATGTGAGAGTCTGGAGTTCAGGGAAGTCTGGGTCGGAGCTGGTAATTGAGGAGACATCAGTAAGCAGATGGTTTTGAAGCCATGGACCCGGATGAGAATGCATGGATTTAGAAGAGAAGTGGTCCAAAACTGAGCCTTGGGTATTCCATAACAAAGAGATAAAGAGGACGTAGACACAAGAAGGAGATTTTGGAAGTGTAAGAGACAAGAGGAGGTGTGAGAGAGGAGAGTAGGAGAGTGAAGGGGCTAGGGAAGGGTAGTAAGGAGGGTAGGAGGATCACTGCTCTCTCTTGAGGCTGGAACCTAGTCATAAATTTCAAGTAAGCCAGTCAGTATGGGTGTGTATTCAGCCACTCAAGCTCAGTGTAGTCTAATGGAGAGTTGGATTTAAACTGGGTTGAGGAAAGAGGAGTAGGTAGCTACAGAAGAATAAGGAAGAGGATGGAGCATGATCTTTCAATCCAGTGCAGTGGGGCTGGGGAATCACTGGCATCAGAGGAAGAGTTGGAGGTGACAGATGGAAAGTGGGATTCAGGCAGCTGAGATTATGGAGGGGGTGCAGCCACTGATAATGATGATATCTAGGATATCATAAGGGAATGCATGACTGAGGTAGGGTGCAGGACAAGATTATTAGAAGAGAGAATTTCCAAGAACTCAGAGGCCAGGTGAATGGAAGAGTCTCTATGTAGCTATGGAAATCACTAAAATTATGAAAAGGGTGGTATCGGAATGAAATAGTGAGTAGTGCTAGAATACTTGATGAAGCGATGGGGCTCAGTAGATGACTGCAACGAGAAGGGGTGGGTTTGGAGGAAGGAAAGTGATCTGGAAGTAGCAGTGAGGGCCTGCACCACCTCCCAGGCCCTGGGATGTAAAGGGTGTGCCCGAGAAAATATAGACCACTAGAGGGCGTTGTGCTCAGGCCAGTGTGTAGGTCTCAGTCCCCTGATCTTCATGGGGTTAGAATGAAATCTACTCACCTAAAGAGCTTTCGAAATAAAACGTATGCCCGGCTCCTCCCAGACCACTTACATCAGAATCTCTGGACATGTATGTGTGCTTCTATTTCTTCACGTTCTGGCCACCGTTTGGTATTATGAGATGTTTTAAATTTTGTCCACCTTAGGGGTGTGCAATAGTGTCTCCTGGTTGTCTTAATTTGTATTTTCCCATGTTCTAATGAGGATGCATACCTTCCCATGTGTTTGAGCTACTTCTGTTTCCTTTTCTGTTATCCATCTGCTGATCTCCTTTGCTCATTTCCCCCCATTGGGGTCGTTAGTCATTTTAAAATTGATTTGTAGGAAATCTTTATATATTTTGTATATTAACCCTTTTGTGATTACACGTGTTGCAGATACCTTCTCCCAGACTGTGGCTTGTCTTTTTTTTTTTTTTTTTTTAAATTCAGCAGAGAAGTTTAGGTTTACTGCCAATACTTAATATATAAATTATCAAATTTGTGTGTGTGTGTGTGGGGACGGAGTCTCGTTCTGTTGCCCAGGCTGGAGTGCAGTGGTGCGATCTCAGCTCGCTGCAACCTCCCCCTCCTGGGTTCAAGTGATTCTCGTGCCTCAGGCTCCTGAGTAGCTGGAACTACAGGCGCCAGCCACCACATCCAGCTAATTTTTGTATTTTTAGTAGAGACAGGGTTTCACCATGTTGACCAGGCTGGTTTTGAACTCCTGACCTCAGGTGATCTGCCTGCCTCGGTCTGCCAAAGTGCTGAGATTACAGGTGTGGGCCACTGCGCCCAGCCAAAATTATCAATCTTATCTCTGTCGTATGTGTATCTTATGATATTGATAACTGTCACAGAACTTACTTTAAAGCTGTTGGTAGACACTAATATTTATTTATTTATTATCTGGAGAAAGGCAAAGAACATTTTTAAAAAGTAAAAATCATCAAAATAATGTTTTGCCTGTGTCTGTATTGGGACAGTATATTTGGTGGCCTCAGATTATATTTATAATACTTATCCCAGTGTGACACTATTTTTTAAAAAATTAAGATATATATACATATATATAGTGAAGAATCCAAACAGGACAAAAAGCATAAAATGGTGAAGAGGCCAGGTGGGGTGGCTCAAGCCTGTAATTCCAGCACTTTAGGAGGCTGAGGTGGGTGGATTGTTTGAGCCCAGGAATTCCAGACCAGCCTGAGCAACATGGCAAAACCCTGTCTCTGCAAAAAAATATAAAAATTAGCTGTGCATTTTGGTGGATGCCTGTGGTCTCAGATCCTTGGGAGACTGAGGTGGGAGGATTACCTGAGCAGAGAAAGTCAAGCCTGCAATGAGCTATGATCATGCCACTGCACTCCACCCTGGGCAACAGAGCGAAACCCTGTCTCAAAAAAAAAAAAAAAAAAAAAAAAAAAAAAAAAAAAAAGGCCAATAATCTATTTCTCTTAGTTCTTCTGCTCAAAGGTGAACATTTCTTATGTATCCTTTGAGAAAAAAAGATTCATATGCCTCTATCAACACACGTATGTAGACCCTTGTATTAAGTTTCCTGTGGCTACCATGACAAATCACCACAGACTGTGTGGCTTAAAACAACAAAAATTTGTTCCCTCAGCGTTCTGGAGGCCAGAAGTTCAAAATCAAGGTGTTCATAGGGTGATGCTCTCTCCAGCCTCTGGCGGCTCCAGGCATCCCTTGCCTTGTGACTGCAATACCGCAGTCTCTGCCTCTGTTTGCAAATGCTCCGCTTCTCTGTGTCTCTCTTCTCTGTGTGTCTTACGAGGACACAGGGTGTCTTTTAAAGCAGCGTGCATGGTGTAATGCTGAAGTGCATAGGCACTGGGGCCAAACTGCTTGGGTTCGAACCCCAGTCCCACCACTGACAAGCAGTGCAAGCCGGAAACATTACTCAGCTGCTCCTGCCCGGGTGCTAAGTGGAGATGATGTAACAGTACTTATCTCACATCACCTTAATACGTTCATACTTGGAAAGTAGTCACAGCAATGCCTGGTAAGAAGATAACCTGTGTAAATGTATAATAGGCTAGATTTTATACAATTGATGTCATACTCTTCTTACGGTTCTGCACCTTGATTTTCTTTCTTTCTTTTTTTTCTTTTGAGCCAGAGTCTCACTCTTTTGCCCAGGCTGGAGTGCAGTGGGGCAATCTCGGCTCACTGCAACCTGCGCCTTCCGGGTTCCAGTGATTCTTCTGCCTCATTTTCCCGAGTAGCTGGGAGTACAGGTACCTGCCACTATACCCAGCTAATTTTTGTGTTTTTAGTAGAGACGGGGTTTCGCCATGTTGGCCAAGCCAGTCTTGAATTCCTGGCCTCTGGCAGTCTACCCACCTCAGCCTCCCAAAGTGCTGAGATTACAGGCATGAGCCACTGTGCCCAGCCTGCACCTTGATTTTCTTCACTTCATAGTATATCCTGAAATCTTTACCCCTCAGCGTACAAAAAACCATATTATTTACACCAAATTCCTTACTATTATGACTTCTCTTCTATGTCAGGCACTATTCCAGCCACTTTAAATTCAGTATCTTTCCTAAAAGTACTCCCATTTTGTGGATGAATAAATGGAGGTTGAGGAACTTGTCCCAAGCCTCACAGTAAGTGGCCAAGTGGGGAGTTCGGCCCAGTACTGTCTGTTTCTTTGTTTGCTTAACTGTCATTGCTGTCTTCGCTATTACTTGATTTTTGTGTTTTTGTCATCCCCTTGCAGACGTTTCTGAGTTATGACAGCCTCGACAAAAATGGTCTCCTTGTTCCTGAACGTTGGTGATGTGATGCAATCTCCTAATGACATGTCAATGTGCCCAGATCTGCAGTGATGGTTGTGTGTTTTCTTAAGACGTTAGTCCACGGTTACTTGAAATTCCCTCAAAGCCACAGCCAGCCCTTTCCCTTGGCTTGTTTCACAAATCTGGTTTCCCAGGGTCACAGATACCTGCTGCTTTCTGGCTGTCTCCTTTTGTCAGTGGAGCAGAGATCCATTCACTTCTTCCTGAGCCTCCCCAGAGACTTCCTGTTATGTTTGATGAGTAAGGATGAATCGTAAGAAGTCAGCCTTTCTCTTCCTCCTGAAAGCAGAAGTGATTCTTACCGAGGTGTCCAACTTTGTCATTAGCCGAATTGTAAGGTCTTACCTTGTTGTCTTTTTTTTTTTTTTTTAAATAAACATGAGATCGTGCCAGACAGTGAGATAAATTATGGAATGATGGTTTTACTCATGCTTTCTGTTCTTTTCAGAACTCAGTTAAGTGAGAAGTCTGGGGAAAAGGGTTTACAGTCCACCGGAAGTCTCTGCTTAACCAGAGACTTTTGGTAATCAGCCTTTGTTGATGTCATTCTGAAATTCTTCTAAATGGTCTTTAGAAAATTGATTTGTAAATGAGTCCTGTAGGATTTCAGTGTTATTTATTATTCCTAAATTAAAATCTAAACCATTTAATAACACCAAATGTTGATCAGAATGTGGGTATCAGTCCTTCTAGATGTGGCTAAATATGTCATCATAAATGTGTATCAACCAGTAAACTTTCCTTAGAAGTTGATTTTTAAAAACCCCAAATTGTGGAACTACACTTATTTTATTTTATAGTATCTCATCAAGCTAAAATAATGCTCAAAATCACTTGGTAAGGGAAACTGCAATTATTCTTGAAATGTTAAATATGATGATAATAGAAAACAGGCTGTTTAAAATAACTTTCCACTTGGGTGACAAACGTAATATCCAGGCTGTAAACTCTTACAGAGAAGTATTACCTTAGAAAAATATTTTTCTTCACATTGAAATGTTTGTAAGTTGCTTCCTCACACGAATTAGAAAATTTGATCACTGGTTTAGTCTGTAGCCCAGAAAAGCCTGCTAACTCACATACCTCCTGACCTTTCAAAGGGAAGTATATACGTAGGAGTAATTCCAGTATGCGCCAACAGATGGCACCAATCTGTTTCTAAGGTATCGCTTTACTCAATTTTAAACTAGGAACTTGTGTCTGTCAAGCATTTACAATCGTATTTCCGTTCATTTACAAGTTATTTTCTCTTCTTCTGAAAAAGAGATCTTGGTAAGTAAAAAGACTTCTGTGACTTTTTCACATTATGGCACAGGTGCTTCAAGTAAGCAAGTTTGCTAACCATTCATTATACAGGAAATAGGTCGTTTCCTTAAAATTTTTGCAAAATGATTTGAAGTGGTTTTTTTTGTAAATGTTGCAAATGTCCTTTGAATTTCACAAGCAGGATAAAAAGCAGTGTCTTTACAGCTGTCTTGAAAAGATGGAAAACAACTAGCACTTGCGGTGATGAGGAAAAAAACTAATGTTATTTATTTCTTCTGCTTTGACCTGGTGAATTTTCTCTTTTCATCTTTCTCTAGTTTATTGTTTTCAGTAACATTTAACAGTAATTTATATATACCACTGATATGGCACCTATGTATTATACGTTTTTACAGCAGACATGTGTTTCATCTCCCTTGTCGTTTGGTACTATAATAGTTTGCTAGTCTGTGTCTGTCCCTGATTCATAAGCTTTTTGAAAGCAGGAATTATGTCAGTCTGATTCATATTTATATCCCTGGTGCCTAGTGCGTAGCATGGCACTGGCAGAAAAATAGACTCTGAATAAACATTTATTAAATGGAGGAAGTGGCCGGGACCAAGCCCTTCACAACCTTGAATCTGGCACAGTCTAGCAATTGCCTTCCTCCAGGTCCCTCCACCTTCAGTTTGACAAATGAAGCAATGTTTTTCTTGCCTATTTGTTGACTGGATTATGTGATCTTTCCTCCACTTATCTCACTTAATGGTTTTTTTTTTTTTTTTTTTTCTGGTCTATTCTTCCTTGTAGTTTTAATTTTCATAGGTCTTGTCTACCCTTTTTTTCTGAAATATAGCTTATTTCATCTATTTCCTCACCCTTCTTATTTGATGCATTTTAAAAATCAAGAGCTTTTACCTGTTTATTTATTTTTACTTTCTTTAAAAAACTGAACTCTCTAATCTTCCACTCTCATCTTCCCATTTTTCCCTCCTTTTTCCCCAATAAATATAAAAGTTACTATCTTGTTCGTTTAGTGTATACCCTAGGAACTGCCTCAGGGTATGAATGCCTCTGGAGGAGTATTGCGTTTTTGTGGCAGGATACTATAAGGACAACTGACCAGCTTTCCCATCTGGTGGCTGATTTTCAGTCTCATGAACCCAGACACCATGGGTCTGGTTGCTAGGGACCTGTAGGGTGGGTCCTCATCTATGAATGTCAGTTATCTACTATTACCTGAAAGTTCTCCATCTTTATATTTTAGTATTGCAAATAAAATAAGCATGTTTCTTTAAATATAAAATATTTTTACACAACTATAAAGACAACTCTTAAATTGTCTTATGATAACTTTTTTGGATTATAAAGGGTGCTCAAAATGAGACATTTTAGGGATATCTGGAAGTATAAGAAAGAAAATTAAATTCATCTATAATTCAGAGATTCAGAGAACCATTATTATTAGTATTTGGTATATTTCATCACATTTTTTGTCTTCTAGCTTTTATGTATATGTCAGGTTTTAATCATATTTTCCAAAATTAGAGTCCTACTACACACATTTTTTTTTTTTTTTTTTTTTTGAGACAGGGTCTCACTCTGTCACCCAGGCTGGAATGCAGTGGCGCAATCTCGGCTCACTGCAAGCTCTGCCTCCCGGGTTCACGCCATTCTCCTGCCTCAGCCTCCCGAGTAGCTGGGACTACAGGCACCCGTCACCACGCCCGGCTAATTTTTTTTTGTATTTTTTAGTAGAGACAGGATTTCACCATGTTAGAAAGGATGGTCTCGATCTCCTGACCTCGTGATCCACCCACCTCAATCTCCCAAAGTGCTGGGATTATAAGCGTGAGCCACCACGCCTGGCCATAATTTTCTATTACTGTATTCATTTAACATTATCATTTTTTCAAAGTACAGTATGTGAGGCTGCATATTATTTAATTATATATAACTGATTTAACCATTTTCTATATTAGACATTTTGATTTTTTCAGTATTTCATTATGTCATGAGTATCCTTATAGTCATACCTTTTGTGTGTTATTTTTGACTATTTCTTTAGAAAATTCCTTGTAGTGGAATTGCTAAAATAAAGGGAGGTATATTTTTAAGAAATGTATATAAATTACCAAATTGCCCTTTAGAAAGGTTGTACTAATTTTTCATTCCTGCCTAAGTGGTAAATGAGGGTTCTTATTTTAGTTCCCACCTACCAACCCAGATATTATATTTTTAAATTTTCCCTATTTGATAGGTGAAAAAAAAATCTTGCCTTTTAAAAAATCTTTTAAGAAACAAGAATCCTCCTTTGACCCCCTTTATCTTTTTATGCTTAAATATCTTATAGTAAAAATAACAAGCTTCTGGTAACCTATTTCTAAATGCTTTATTGTCTATCTCTAAAAAAATTACATTTTCCTAAAATAGCCAAATAACATTATAAAAAATTAAAATGTATTTCTTAATAGCGTCTAATAGCTGGTCCATCATAGAACCTGCCCCTTCTCTTGTTACTGAATATGTTTTGTAGCAAGTCTGTCTTAACTGAGATCTAATTCAAGATCATGAGTTTCATCTAGATGTTATGTGCTTTTTTGATTTAACATGCAGTTTTATTTTTTGTGAGATTGGACGTTATTCATATTATTGGCAATTGATTTTTGGCAAATTATTCAGTAAATAGTACAGTAAACTTAATTTTGAATGTTAAAAGTTTGAAAAATATAGATAAAAACTAAGAGGAAAATAAAATTCCATTATAATCTTACTGTGCAAGGATAATCACTGTTCATATCTTGATATGTATCTTATTAATTTTTCTACTTGCATAGGTACATATTTACTTTGGTACTTTTTAAATAAACTGCATTTTGTCACATATAGGGAAATATTTTTATGCAATTTGATTTTTATTATTTGTAAAGGGTACATAGTACTATTTAATTATACAGAGATACTAAAATCTATTTGACAACCTGCTATTTTTGGATAATTGAGGGATTTTTTTCAAAATATAATTTATTTTTGCCAGAAGGAGTGGCTTGTACCTGTAACTCCAGCTCTGTGAGAGGCTGGCATAAGCCCAGGATCTTAAGCTATGATTGTGCCACTACACTCCAGCCTGGGCAGTGGAACAAAACCTTATCTCTTAAAAAGAAAGTATTTAAGAAAATAGTAATGATAATAATTTATTTTGTGCCGGGCACTGTATTCTTTTATTGGTGCTAACATTTTTTTCAATGACTTCTCTTTGGTTTTCCACATTGACAGTCTTATAATCTAAAAATAATAATGATTTTCTTTCTTAATTTCAGTATTTCTTCCTGTCATTTTTTTCCCTTTATTACAGTGGTTAAAACTTCCAGAAAGAACAATGTGTGCACTCTTGATGTTGATTTTAACAGGAATGCCTCGGGGTGGGATTTTGATTAAAGTTAGATATTTGAGGTATTCTTTATCAAGTTTTCAAAGTATCTTTTAAATATCTAAAGTTGTATTTTTGAGGTATTTTTTATCAAGTTTTCAAAGTGTCTTTTAAATATTTAAAGTTGTATTTTTAATCAAAGATGAGAACTGAATTTTATCAAGTGAATTTTTCACCTTTAAGAGATGCTCACCTATTTTTCTTGTTTGACCTACTCATGTGAATTATTGTTGCAGACTTGTTAATGATAGACCATTTGTACAATCCCAGAAACATCCTAATTACTCATTGTGTTATTTCTTCAGGACACAGCTAGATTGATTGGAGTTTCTTCATTCTGAGCTCTATCCCTTCCCCACAAATGACTGAAATTTATCCCTTTCATGTGTATTTTCTCATAATTACTCTTAATTTTATAATATATATACTTACAAATGTTTTTCTAACAACATCAGGAGTTAATTGGCATCTATAGCTTCCTTTCAATCAGACAAGTACCTTACATGGTTTTAGTGCACTCTCTCCCTCCCTACCCCACCTTCAGCCAACTCCTTTCTTATCATTGGCAGTTTTTAGCTTGAGATTTTTATTAAGATTTTTGTCATCAATGCTTTTTGTTACTTAGCACTCAATTTTACTACTTTTCTTTGCTAAATAATCCTTCTTGTATTTTATTATTTTGGAGTCAATTTCTTTTTAAACTCTCCATCCTCTGTGAATTCAGATATGGATCTGTCTTCCATGTCTTTTAGCATTTTAGTATATTTTCTATCTCTTTAGCCTCCTGTGCTGAGTTTTGGGGAAATTCTCCTTGGTCTTCTCTATCATTAATTTTCTCATTAGAGGTGCTATTTGCAACTTAACTCATCCAATGAGTTTTTTGTTTCAATAATTGTTTTTAGTTTCCATTATTTTTACTCTATTTTTAAAAGAATCTTGGCTCTTTCTGAGGATATCTATTACAAATGCCTATTCTGCTCTTTTATTTCCGTTTTGTTGGATAATAACTTCTTTCATATCTTGAGTTTGGCTCCTTTCTATTATGGTGTTTGCTTTCTGCAGTGTCATGCTTCTTCATTGTGCAACTGTATTTAGGGCTTCTTGTGAAAGTGCTTGTTGATCTATTTTCATAGCCTGCTTGTTGGGATGCTGGATCAAACCAGTCTCTACTAATTTTCTCTCTCTCTCTCTCTCTCTCTCTCTCTCTCTCTCTCTCTCTCTCTCTCTCTCTCTCTCTCCCCTGAGACGTCTCACTCTGTGGCCCAGCCTGGAGTACAGCAGCACAATCTCAGCTCACTGCAACCTCCACCTCCCGGGTTCATGTGATTTTCCTGCCTCAGCCTCCTGAGTAGCTGGGACTACAGGCATCCACCGCCACGCCTGGCTAATTTTTGTATTTTTGGTGGAGACAGGGTTTCACCATGTTGGCTGGGCTGGTCTTGAACTCCTGACCTGAGGTGATCCATCCACCTTGGCCTTCCAAAGTGCTGGGATTACAGAGGTGAGCCACCATGCCCGGCCCCCGTCTCTAGTAATTTTCCACTGTTGCTGTAAGAAATTACCACAAACTTTGTGGCTTAAAACAATATTCATTTATTATCTTACAGTTCTGTAGGATAGGAGTCTGACACAGGTCTTTTTGGGCTAAAATCAAGGGACTGGCAAGGCTGCATTCTTTCTGGAGGCTCTAGGAGAGAATCCAGGTACTTGCCTTTTCAAACTTCTAGAGGCTGCTGACATTTCTTGACTCATGATCCCCTTCCTTTATCTTCAGGGCAAGCAAGGTTGGGCCAAGTTCTTCTCATATCGCGTCACCCTGGCATCCTCTCTGCCTTCCTCTTCCACTTTTAAGGATGCTTGTGATTACACTGGGGCCACCCAAATAATTCAAGATAATCTTCCTATTTTAAGATCAGCTGATTAGCAACTATAATTTCATCGGCAACATTAATTTTCCTTTGCCATGCGACATACCGTGTTCACCAATCTGAGGATTAGAAGTAGACATCTTCGGGAGGCCAGTATTCCATCATAGGTGAGTCCCTTTCCAGATTTCAGAGACTTCTTGGTTTCAGTCCCCTAAGGGTCCCCTTGCCTTTTAGTGTGTTGTGGATCTATCTATTGATCCCTTGATATAGATAAAACTTTAATAGATAGATATAGATATAACTTAATATTTTAAAAAATATTAGGTCATTTCAGGAATTAAAAGGCAAGAAGAGGAAGCTGGAACATATACAGACCACCTTTTTGACTATCATAATTTGTAATGTTTGTATTTGAAAATGTGATTTTGTCACCCAGGCTGGAGTGCAGTGGCACAATCTTGGTTCACTGCAACCTCCACCTCCCGGGTTCAAGCAGTTCTCCTGTCTCAGCCTCCCAAGTAGCTGGGACTACAGGTGTGCACCACCGCACCTGGCTAATTTTTTTTTATTTGTTTAGTAGAGACAGGGTTTCACCTTGTTGGCAAGGCTGGTCTCGAACTCCTCACCTCAGGAGATCCACCCACCTCAGCCTCCCAAAGTGCTGGGATTACAGGTCTGAGCCACCACGCCAGGCCTCTTAGAACATTTTAAAATGTGATTTTAAAAGTTTCTTTTATAGTCAGAAATATGACTTTTATAATTTATGTTTTGGGATACTTAAGATATATGTATTTGACCTAAAAAACCATTGATTTTAGTAAATGCTCTGTGAACTCTAGAGACTTAGACATATGATGTTCTCTTTTTGTAGGGTACAATTTATGTGTCTATTAAATCCTTTATTAATGATCTTATTCAAATGTCCATATAGGTTTATTTTTTGCTACTTGATCTAACAGTGACCCAGAGAAATATGCTAAATACTTTTGCTCACAATGTCTCCTTGTGTTTTGTAACATTTTTTACTTTCTAAATTTTGATGCAATATTACTTGCTGCATAAGTGTTCTTATCTGTTACATCGTCATTGTGAGCTATTTGTTTTGACCATATAACCAGTATAAAGTAGTCGCTTCTTCTATCATTGCCCAGGTCTCTAGTACTTTGACCAATATATACTTTGTATATATTGTGTATACACACTGCAATTCCTGATGAACATCTCTACCAGCATTCCAGTTGCTGTCCATATCTGTAAGTATTGTTGTCTGAGTTACACATCTCAGAATGCAGTGTGCTCCCTAAAGTGGTTCCCTGCCCCGTGCCCAGCTCTTACCTGGTAGTGTCCATCACGAAGTGTAAAGTCTGGAGAGAATGGAGTGTGGCAGTCCATAGAAGGAAAACTCAGCATGCTGATCCACTTATATCAGTACCACTGGGGTAAAAGGGACACTGCTTAATTACTCATTAAGTACCAGTTGGAATTCATCCTCAGTGTTTGAATCAGACAGAGAGAGGACAAATTTCTTCCTGCCTTTCTTCAGGGAGTCTGTTTTCCTGAGACAAAGCTTGAGTGTGGCAGCTTTGCCCTAACACAGCTCCAGTTACATTTTTGTGAGTGAAGATGCTCCTGGATCCTGCCATTACATTTCTGTGCTTCCTTGTTTTCAGTGGCAAAGTGGATTTTCAAACGTATGTGTGTCTCTGTGGGTGTTCTGATGGGCGGTTGGGAGAAATTATATGGATCAGTGAAGAGCTTTTAACCATATGCCATTCTGTAACAAAAGTTCCCCAACTCAGTTTTCACTCTTCCAAAGAATGGTTGGTTGAAACTCTACTCATCTCTAGCCTGATTTACTGTTTCCAATATATCCCCTGATGGTGAAAAGTGGATCCTTTGTAAATAAAAGACTCATCTCTTGCCTGTTTTATTATTTCCAATATATCCCCTGATGATGAAAAGTGGATCCTTTGTAAATAAAGGACTCATCTCTTGAGTGCTTTACTAGTTCCAGTATATCCCCTGATGGTGAAAAGTGGGTCCTTTGTAAATAAAACTGAGCAGTGAGCAGTGCTCATTTTGGTAATCTGCTCTTAATTATTTCTGCAACACAGAGCCCTACTTTAAAAATATTGGTGACTGCTTTTGTCCCCCAGAAGCTCACAGACGCTTTCCTATGTAGAACAGGGCCTGAAAAGGTTCTGAGCCAGTCTGGCAGTTCCAATCCTTTGTTTCAATCATAAACATGGGGTGTGTGGGCTCACGCACCTGCCTCCGTGCCTCAGCCAGGTAACCTTTTCTTGTTCGCTCAGCATCATTGTCACCAACATCAACATCTGTAATCTGTTGTAATGCAATGAGGCTTTCCGGGCCCTGAGAAAGTAGTTATCTCTTCCATACAAACAATTCCATACAATCTCTTCCTGACAAACTTTTTCATTTTGTCAGTGTGTTAGCTGTTGGAACTTGGTGTTTTCAGATTATCATGTGCTGAATCCTGTCTCTCTAAATTTGTGGCTTGCAGACTAATCTAGGTTGGAAAAATACCCATTGTAATGGGAATTGTGTCAACAATGAGATTCTGTAACTAAAACACTCCTGGGATTAAAAAGAGCACAGTATATGTGCCCTTGCTATGGCCTAAATGTTTGTGTCTCTCCGAAATTCATATGCTGAAGCCTAATTACCAACATGATGGTATTAGGTGTGTGGGCCTCTGGAAGGTGATTAGTTCATGAGGACAGGCAGCCAGGATGCCCCTGTGGGAGCTGGGTGGCCGTGGAGACTTGTCTGGCCTTGTGTGCTGGCACACAGAGGCATGCTGGCTTTTGCCCTCCATGGGGGCTCACGATGCTTTTCTGTGCAGATCAGAGCCTAAGGGGAATAGACTCCTAAGCATATATATGAGTTTCTGAGACTGGCTCCTCGCTTTCCCTTTAGAATAATTCTAGTCCCACCGCTTTTTCCCAGTCACAAACATGGGATCTGTGGGCTTGTGTGCCTGCTACCAGCCCCCAGCAAAGCACAAATGCCCAGTTTGGCCTGGGTTAGTTGCATTTTCTCACTGGCTCCATGAATGGTGATATTATTTCTGCCAGGCCACTTATAGCTAGTTTTGGTCAGGTCCAGTTCATGAAGGTAGAGGAAGTAGGTAGTTCCCCTTAAGATATAAATGTAGCCTCATTCCAGTCCTCATCTGCCCTCCCAAAAGGATTGATCCCTCTTGTCCTCCACAGGGCTTTGACCATCACGTTGCAGGCAGATCCACCTCCTAGCCAGCCCTCAATGTCCTGCCAACCACTTTCCTCCCCTTCCTTTCCTTTTCATGTCACCTTGGCCAAATTGGGTTGGGGATCAGAAAGTTGGGTTTGGGTCAGAATCCTGAAAGACACAATCCCAAGTGCCATAATCCTGAATGCTGAAATCCTGGAATATCAAAATCCTGAAAATATAATTCTGAAAAACATTTTTAAACATTCTTTAAAAGACATTCATTTACATTTTTGAAAGGAGATTTATTTGAGAAACATGAAAACATTACAATATTTTATAAGTCACTTTACGCAGTAAAATAGATAATAGTGACATACATATTTTTGCAAGCATGAACACTCAGATATTCTAAGGGCAGTTAGCATAAACACTCATGAACAGATGAACCGTGCTCACAAATAAATGGCTTATATAACTGCTGCTGCCATCCACACTGTCAAACCATGATGGGCAACCTAAGTCCTTTGATGTGATTGATCAAAAACTGTGACGGGTCACCACCACATATATAGTTGCCCAGAGAGCTGAGAGCTTGAGAAATTTTATCTTTCATGAATGCAGATGGACAAAAAGGACTTCTCTTCATTTATTGAAAAAGTCTCCATTTTTTTTTTTTCTCTCTCTCTCTCCTTTTAATCTCTGCTCACTGCAACCACCTCTGCCTTCTGGGCCCAAGCCATCTTCTACTTCTTTCACCTAACAAAATGGATTTAGGGATCATCCATCCCTCCCTCCCTTCCTCCCTCCCTCCCTCCCTTCCTCCCTTCCTCCCTTCCTTCCTTCCTTCCTTCCTTCCTTCCTTCCTTCCTTCCTTCCTTCCTTCCTTCCTTCCTTCCTTCCTTCCTCTTTCTCTCTCTGTTTCTTTCTCTCTTTTACTTTCTTTCTCTCTCTTCAACTTTCTTTCTCTCTTTCTCTCTCCCTCTCTCCCTCCTTTCTTTCCTTCCTTCCCTCCTCTTTCTTTCTTCCTTCCCTCTCCTTTCTTCCTCCCTTCCTTCCTTCCTTCATTCCTTCTTTCCTTCCTCCCCTCCCTCCCTCCCTCCCTCCCTCCCTCCCTCCCTTCCTTCCTTCCTTCCTTCCTTCCTTCCTTCCTTCCTTCCTTCCTTCCTTCCTTCCTTCCTTCCTTCCTTCCTTCTCTTTTTCTCTTTCTTTCTTCTTTCCTTCCCCACAAAATAATTATACATATTTATGGGGTAGCTATAATATTTTGACACATGCATACAGTGTGTCAAATCAGGGTATTTAGGATACCCACCATCTCAAACATTTATAATTTTGTATGTGGGTGGGGAAACATTTCAGATCTTCTCTTCTAGCTGTTTTGAAATATACAATAAATTATTGTTAGCTATAGTCACCCTACTGTGTTACTGAACACTAGAACTTGTTCTTTTTATCTAAATGTATGTTTTTATCCTTTAACCAACCTCTCTTCATTCCCCAATTCACCTCTTAGTCTCTGGTAACTATTGTTCTACTCTCTACCTTGCTGAGATGAGTATTTTAGCTCCCACAGATGAATGAGAACACATAATATTTGTCTTTCTGTGCCTGGCTTATTTTGCTAACATAATGACCTCCAGGTCCATCCATATTGCTGCAAATGACAGGATTTAATTATTTTTAGTGACTGAATGGTATTCCATTGTGTATATATATCACATTTTCTTAATCCATTCATCTGTTGATGGACACTTAGGTTGATTCCATATTTTGACTATTGTGGATAGTGCTGCAATCAGCATGGAGGTGCAGGTATCCCTTTGATACACTGATTTCTGTTCTTTTAGATAAACATCCAGAAGTGGGGTTGCTGGATTGTATGTTAGTTCTATTCTTAGGTTTTTGAGACACCTCCATACTGTTCTCCATAATGGCTGTACTAATTTACATTCCCGCCAACAGTGTGTAAGAGTTCCCTTTTCTCTGCACTTTCACCAGCATTTGCTATTTATCATCTTTTTGATGATAGCCATTTAAATTAGAATGAGATGATATCTCATTGTGGTTTTGATTTGCACTTTCCTGATGATTCATGGTTAGCATTTTTTTCATATACCAGTTGGCCATTTGTGTATCTTCTTTTGAGAAATGTCGATTCAAATCCTTTGCCTTCTTTTTCATAGGATTATTATTATTATTGCTGTTGAGTTGTTTAAGTTCTTTGTATATTGTAGTTATTAGTCTTTATTGGATGAATAGTTTGCAAATATTTTTGCCCATTTAACCCTGTTATCTCTTTACCTTGTTGATTGTTTCCTGTGCTGTGTAGAAGATTTTAGTTCAATATAGTCCCATTTGTCTATTTATGTTTTCATTGCCTGTACTTTTGAAATCTTAGCCATAAAATCTTTACCTAGACCAATGTCCTGAAGCATTTGTTCTGTTTTCTCTTAGTAGTTTTATACTTTCAAGTCTTACATTTAAGTCTTTAATCCGTTTTGAATTGATTTTTGCATATGGTGAGAGATAGGGGTCTAGTTTCATTCTTTGGTGAGAGATAGGGGTCTAGTTTCATTCTTTGGTGAGAGATAGGGGTCTAGTTTCATTCTTATACATATGACTGAATATGAAGAGTGGCCTTTCCCCAATGTGTGTTGTTGGCACTTTTGTTGAAAATTGATTGACTGTAAATATGTGGATTAATTTCTGGGTTCTATATTCTGTTCTGTTGGTCTATGTATCTGTTTTTGTACTAATACCATGCTACTTTTGCTTTGTAGTATCTTTTGAAGTCAAGTAGTATGATCCCTTCAGTTTTGTCCTTTTTCCTCAGTATTGATTTGGCTATTTAGGGTGTTTTCTCATTCCATATGAATTTTGAGATTATTTTTTATATTTCTGTAAATAATATCATTGGTATTTTGATAGGGATTGCATTGGATCTGTAGATTGCTTTGAGTAGTGTGGTCATTTTAACAATATTAATTCTTCCAATCCATGAACATGGGATGTCTTTCCATTTTTTGTGTTCTCAATTTCTGTCATCAGTATTTTGTAGTCTTTTTGTAGGGACCTTTTGCCTTCTTGATTAAGTTTATTCCTAGGTATTGTAATTGTCTTGTAACTATGCAAATAGGATTACTTTCTTGATTTCTTTTCTTTTTTTTTTTTGAGACTGAGTCTCACTCTGTCACCCAGTGTGGAGTGCAGTGGCACAATCTCAGCTCACTGCAACATCTGCCTCCCAGGTTCAAGTGATTCTCATGCCTCAGCCTCCTGAGTAGCTAGGATGCCAGGTGTCTGCCAACACACCTGGGTAATTTTTTGTATTTTTAGTAGAGATAAGGTTTCACCATGTTGGCCAGGCTGGTCTTGAACTCCTGACCTCAGGTGATCTGCCTGCCTCAGCCTCCCAGAGTTCTGGGATTACAGATGTGAGTCATGACACACAGCCCTTGTCTGGTTTTGGTATCAGGAAAATGCTGGCTTTGTAGAATGAGTTAGGAGGAATACCTTCATCTTCAATTTTTTTGAATAGTTTGAGAAAATTTTGTATTAATTATTTGTTAAAAGTTTTGCATAATTCAGCAGTAAAGTCATCCAGTCCTGAGATTTTCTTTGTTGGGAAATGTTTTATTACTGATTCAAACTTATTACTTATTATTGGTCTGTTCATATTTTTCTATTTCTTCCAGGCTCAAACTTGGTAGGTTGTATGTACCCAGAAATTTACACATTTCCTGTAGGGTTTCCAATTCGTTAACATATAGGTGTTCATAATAGTCTCTAACAATCTTTTGTATTTCTGTGGTATCAGTTGTAATGTCTCCTTTTTCATTTCTGATTTTATTTATTTTGGTCTTCTTTCTTTTCTTGTCTTGGTTAGTCTAAGGTTTATTGGACATTGGTTTATTAAGGTTAGCTAAAGGTTTATCGATTTTGTTTATCTTTTTAAAAAACCAATTTTTTGTTTTATTGATCTTTTCTATTTTTAAATATCTCTTTTGTTTAGTTCTTTGAGCTTTAGTATTTATTTCCTTCTACTAATATTAGGAAGTGTTTGTTCTTGCTTTTCTATTTGTTCTTGCTTCCTTGAGGTTCATTGTTAGGTTGTTTATTTCAAATCCTTCTACTTTTTTTGATGGAGGCATTTATTGCTATGAATTTCCATCTTAGCACTGTTTTTGCTGTATCTCCCAGGCTTTGGTGTGCTGTGTTTGCATTTTAATTTTTTTCAAGAAATTTTTTTACCTCCTATTTAATTTTTTCATTCACCGAATGGTTGTTCAGGAGCATGTTGCTTAATTGCCATGTATTTATACAGTTTCCAAAGTTCATCTTGTTATTGATTTGTAGTTTTATTCCATTGTGACCTGAGAAAATACTTGATATGATTTGATTTTTAAAACTTTGTTGAAACTTGTTTTGTGTCCTAAGATACGGTCTATTCTGGACAATGTTCCATGCACTGATGAGAAGAATGTGTACTCTGCAGCTATCAGATGAAATGTTCTATAAATATCAGTTAGGTCCATTTGGTCTAAAGTGCAGTTTAAATCCAATGTTTCTTTGCTGATATTCTGTCTAAATGATGTGTTCAGTGCTGAGAGTGGGATGTTGAAGTTCCCAACTATTACTGTATTGGAGTCTATCTCTCTCTTTTGATCTAATAATATTTGCTTTATACATCTGGGTGTTCCTGTGTGGGACACGTATATACTTAGAATTGTTACATCCTTTTGCTGAATTGATCCCTTTAACATTATATAATGGCTTTTTTGTCTTTTTTTAATAGTTTTATACTTAAAGTCTGTTTTATCTGATAAGTATAGCTATTCTTGCTTGCTTTTGGTTTCCATTGGCAGGGAATATCTTTTTCCTTTCCTTCAATTTCAGTCTATGTGTGTCTTTGAAGGTGAAGTGAGTGTCTTGTAAGCAGCATATAGTTGGATAAGTAAAAAAAATCTATTCAGCTAGTTTATATCTTTTAAGTGAGGAAGTTAATCTTTTTACATTCAAGGTTATCACTGATAGGCAAGGACTTATTTCTGTCAGTTGGCTCATTGTTTTCCGGTTGTTTTGTATATCTTTTGGTCCTTTCTTCCTCTCGTTGTTTATCATTGAACTTTGGTGGTTTTCTGTAGTAGTAACTTCAACTCTTTTCTCTCTTTCATTTATGTATTTGCTCTACTAGTGAGTTTTATACTTTCATATGTTTTCATAGTGGTAGATATAATCTTTTCACTTCCAGATGTTCTACTCTCTTAAGGTTTTCTTGTAGGGCTTGTCTAGTGGTGATGAATTCCCTTAGTTGTCACTTGTCTGGGAAAGAATATTTCTCCTTCATTATGGAAGGATAGCTTTGATGGATATAGTCTTCTTGGCTGACAGTTTCTTCTTTCAGCACTTTGAATATATTATCCCATTCTTTCCTGGCCTATAGTTTCTGCTGAAAAATCTTAGTCTGATGGGGAGACTCTTATATATGACTTGACTTTTTTATTCCTTGCTGTTTTTAGGATTCTCTTTTTGTCTTCAACTTTTGAGAGTTTGACTGTGATCTTCCTCAGAGAGAACATTTTTGAATTAAATCTATTTGGGAATTTTTGAGCTTCTTGTATCTGGATGTCTATACTTCTTTCAAGACCTGGGAAGTTTTTAGCTATTATTTCATTAATTAGGCTTTCTATCCCTTTGCTCATCTCTTCTCCTTCTGGAACTCCCAAAATGTGAATTTTGTTTGCTTAATGGTGTCCCATAGGCTTTCCTTATTCTTTTTTATTCCTTTTTTTTTTTTTGCCTCACTGGGTTATTTCAAAAGACCTTTCAGTTCAGAAATTCTTTCTTTTGCTCAATCTAGTCTATTGTTTCTTGTTTTTTAAATATATATATATATATATTTTTTTTTTTTTTGAGATGGAGTTTTGCTCTTGTCACCTAGGCTGGAGCATAATGGCACGATCTCGGCTCACTGCAACCTCTGCCTCCCAGGTTCAAGTGATTCTTGTGCCTCAGCCCCCCAAGTAGCTGGGATTATAGGTGCCCGCCACCACGCCCAGCTAATTTTTGTATTTTTTCTTTTTTTTTTTTTTTTTTTTAGTAGAGATAGGGTTTCACCATTTTGGCCAGGCTCGTCTTGAACTCCTGAACTCAGGTGATCCACCCACCTCGGCCTCCCAAAGTGCTGGGGTTACAGAGGTGAGCCACTGCAACTGGCCTAGTCTATTGTTTGTACAAGCTCTTGATTATATTTTTTTATTTCATTTATTGACTTCTGTAGTTCCAAAATTTCTATTTGGTTCTACTTTTAATATATATTTCTTTGTTGAATTTCTGACTCAGATCATAAATTGTTTTTCTGATTTCTTTGTATTATTTATTTATGCTCTCTTGTAACTCACTGAGTTTCTTTAGTATCATTATTTTGAATTATTTTTCAGGCATTTTATAGATTTTCTTTTTGTTGGGATCTGTTATTAGACAATTATTGTGTCCTTTGGAGGTTTCATGTTTCCTTGCACTTTTGTATCTCTTCTGTCCTTATGTTGATATCTATGCATCTGATGTAATAGCTGCTGCTTCCAATTTTATGGATTGACTTTCACAGGGAAAGACTTTTGCCTCTAGGTGTTTTTATAGTGTTAGTTGAGTATAGGGTGCTTTGGCTTTGATTCTGAGTGGGCACAGCAGTGTAGTTTCTGTATGATTTCTTCAGCTGTCATCAGTATCGCTGGCATTTGGGGTTCCTGAGTGGCTTAGGTTGCAGTTGTTAGCAGATGCTATGGCAAAACTTTGCTGGGAATGGGGAAACCAGGCAGGCCTCTTCTCAGGCACCAGTGGTGGCAGCAGTCGCCTAGGCTTGCCGGTTGTCAGGCCCCCACGTGATGTATGTGGGCACTGGTGGTGATGGGTCCTTGAGCCTACAGGAGATTTAGTTGGATGTGTGCAGTGGCAGTAATGGACCAAGTGGGAGGGTAGGTTCTTGGGCCCCTGTACAATTTGCGTAGCATCAACTATGGAGGTAGCAAAAGTGGGCCAACCCTCTGGCCCCCAAGTGGTATGCACAGGCAGCAGCAGTGGCAGCAGCAAGCTGGGCAAGCCAGTCCCCAGGACCCCATGTGGCATGTGTGGATGAATGTTGGCCATGGCAGTGGCAGGCAGGCACTAGTAGCGGAGGGCATGGTGGACCTGTCCTCAGGCCGCTTGGAGGCATGTGTAGATGTGTGGTAGTCCTGCTGCTAGAGAAGGTGGGGTTGCTGTAAGTGGTGGTGGCCCTGGGCAGGTAGCTCTTAGGCTCTGGGGAATGCACACGTTGACTCCCTTTGTCCCAGGGAGAGCCATTAGGTGCACTGTGCTTCCTGTTTCCTGGGATGTAGGGCATTGCATGGGCTAGAGTGCTGAGGACCTAGCTGCACTGCTGATCTTAGCTGGCATCAATGCTGTAGCCCTCTAGGTGGATGTAGGAGAATATCAGTGGGGTTTCAGGGGTATGGAGATTCAGGGTTGTTGGGCCCCAGAACAAGATGTGTATGGTGAGGGCTGGGCTCTTAAAAGAGCCTTATGCTGAAGCTGTTTGGGTCTCAGGGTATGGGGTATGTGGGACCCAATGTGAAGTCCCATTGTGAAACAATGCCACTGCATAGGTTCCAGACAGCCTCAGGGCATGTGAGGGCCAAGGAGCTAGCTCATGGCCAGAATTACAGGAGTCCATAGTGGAAATGTGGACCTCTGAAGATCTCTCAGTTATCCTTTCCCTGGAATGGGAAGTTCCTCCTGGTTCTGAGCTAGTCCCAGCTGGGCTGGCTGCTTCACTTCCCTCTTCTCCCATGCCTCAGAGGTGCACTGTCACTTCTATGCTGAATTCCAGTGTTCTCTCTTAGATGCTCATTCAATGTGTGATTATCTGCTCACTGTTTTGGTCCTTCTTTGCAGAGGGGGTGAGTGCTAGGTGCCTCTATTCAACCATTTTAATGCTTCTCCAGCTCATTTTTTAATTGTTGAATAGTATTTTCTTGTGTGAATGTACCAGTTTGTTAATCTTTTTACCTGTTGAGGGATATCTTGTTGCTTCCAATGTTTGGCAGTTACGAATAAAGCTTCTATAAACATCCACATGGAGTCTTTTATATGGACATAAATTTTAGGTTCTTTTGGTTAAATACCCAGGAATGTGATTTGCTGGATCTTATAAGACTATGCTTAGTTTTATAAGAAACTGCCCTCCATAGTGGCTGCACCATTTTGCACTCCCACCAACAGTGAAAGAGAGTTCTTGTTGCTCCACATCCTCACCAACATTTGATGTTGTTTTTGGATTTTACCCATTCTTATAAGTGTAGTGTAATTTCATTGCTGTATTCATCTGCAAAACCATGATGAAATATGATGTCGAATAACTATTTATATGTGTATTTGCTCTTTATAGATCTTCTTTGGTGAGGTGTCTGTTTAGATTTTTGTGCCCATTTAAAAACTAGGTTGCTTGTTTTCTTATTGTGGAGCTTAAGAGTTCTTTGCATATTTTGGATACAAGTCCCTATCATATATGAGTTTTGCAAATATATTCTCTCAATCTATGGTTTGTCTTTTTCACTCTCTTGTAGTGTCTTTTGCAAAGCAAAAATTTTAATTTTAATGAGGTCCAACTTAACAGTGTTTTCTTTCTTGGATTATGTTTTTGATGTGGTATCTAAAAAATCATCACCAAATCCAAAGTCACCTAGATTATTTTCTCCTGTGTTATCTTCTGGAAGTTTTATAGTTTTGCATTATACATTTAGGTCTATGCTTAATTTTGAGCTAATTTTTGTGAAAACGGTAAGGTCTGTGTCTAACTTCTTTCTTCTTCTTCTTCTTCTTTTTTTTTTTGCATGTGGAGGTCTAATTGTTCCAGCACCATTTGTTGAAAAGACTATCCATTCTCCACTGAGTTGCCTTTGCTCCTTTGTCAAACAGCAGTTGATTATTTTTGTGTGGGTCTATTTCTAAGCTCTGTATTCTGGCCAGTTGATCTATTTGTCTATTCTTTCACCAAAACCACACTGCCTTGATTGCTGTAGCTTTGTAGCCAGCCTCAATGTTAGATGGTGTCAGTTATCTGACTTTGTTCTTTTAATTTCTTTTCCTGTGAATAAACAATGCTTTCTTGTTTCTTTGCATGGCTAATTTTTTTAAACAAATAAATTAGAGATTCCTTTAAGGCCAAGTTACACAATCAAAAAGACAACAATCTCTTTCCATTTGCTTTTTGCAAGGTTTGTGTTATTTCAGGGCAAAACCCGGAGCAAGTCCACTGGCAAATCTGGGGGCTAGTGATTATTTTGTTTTGATTTTTATTTTTTAAAATCAGACATTTAAAACACTGTAATGAGGTAACTCTAAAAATCAAATTCTGTCCCCCTTTCCCAGAGCTTTTTTTTTTTTTTTGACCAGAGTCTCATTCTGTCATCCAGGCTGGAGTGCAGGCTTATTGGAGCCTCGACTTCCCCAGGCCCAAACAGTCCTCCCACCTCAGCCTCCCAAGTAGCTGGGACTATAGGCACATGCCACCATGCCCAGCTAATTCTTGTATTTTTTGTAGAGATGGAGTTTCACCATGTTGTGCAGGCTGGCTTTGAACTCCTGGACTCAAGTGATCCCCCTGCTTTGCCCTCCCCAAGTTCTGGGATTACAGAACTTGAGCCACTGTGGCTGGCCTCCCTTTCCCAGAGTGTGTTGCTGCTTTTTTGTAGCTTATAGTTGCTTGTTTAATGACTTCACTAAATATTTTTTATAAAGACTATTCTTTATCATGTGTGGCTATTACATTTTCTGTCCAGTTAGCTTAGTGGTCAGCCAGTGACTTGAGATTTCTTTAAACATCTGGAGCAAAAACAAAAACAAAACAAAATACCAGGAGCAAAAACAAAAACTCCCCTGATCTTTGCAGATTGGCTGTGTTGGATTACTTTCTCAATGCTTAGCCAGCTTATTCACAGCTCTACCTTAGCCTTCACTTCCTGCATTCATGGAAGCTGAAGATGAGCCAGAGGTGAAGTTTAGGATTTTCTCAGGTCTCCTCTGAACATGTGTCCAGCCTTGGGCACATGAGTGGACTTCTAGACTACTTGGTACATACAGAGATTTCCAAAGCCTTTTTTCTCCCACGTATGTTTTTCTGTATATCTTTGCGTATTTCCCAGGCTTTTTGATGTGTCTGCTGCTTGCCCCCTCTTAGCCCTTGCTCAGGTGGCTGCAGCTAGTATATTTGCCTTTTTAAATGTTTACAGCAAACACCACCCAGAAGGCTGCTCCAGACCTGAGAAAGTTCTAAGGTGTACAAAACAAAGGCAAGCCCCTGAGTGTGAATCCCTTAGGCAGCAACCAGACAGGTCAAAACACACAACCACAATTCTTTGATAACAAGACCTATATTGCCCCTTCTGGCATGAGCAAGCTATATAACTGATTATAAAAAGTATCATATTAAATTATGGGAACAGAAACGACTCTACTAGTGAATGAAGAAATCGTTTAGATTTTATGGTTAGTAAGTGGAGGTTTGAGAGTAACCATCCGATCTTTAATAATCTTAGTGTGTATTATATTTCTAGAATTTGGACTCGTATCTAGATGCTCTGAAGAACAACAACCCTTTAGGATAGCCACTGCAACATCATGACCAAAGACAAAGAACCTGTTGTTAAAAGCTTCCATTTTGTTTGCCTTATGATCATAATAGTTGGAACCAGAATCCAGTTCTCCGACGGAAGTGAATTTGCAGTAGACAAGTCAAAAAGAGGTCTTACTCATGTTCCAAAAGACCTACCGCCGAAAACCAAAGTCTTAGATATGTCTCACAACTACATAGCTGAGCTTCAGGTCTCTGACATAAGCTTTCTGTCAGAGTTGAAAGTTTTGAGACTTTCCCATAACAAAATCCAGCTACTTGATTTAAGTGTTTTCAAGTTCAACCAGGACTTGGAATATTTGGATTTATCTCATAATCAGTTGCAAAAGATATCCTGCCATCCTATTATGAGTTTCAGGCATTTAGATCTCTCATTCAATGACTTCAAGGCCCTGCCCATCTGTAAGCAATTTGGCAACTTGTCACAACTGAATTTCTTGGGGTTGAGTGCTATGAAGTTACAAAAATTAGATTTACTGCCAATTGCTCACTTGCATCTAAGTTACATCCTTCTGGATTTAAGAAATTATTATATAAAAGAAAATGAGACAGAAAGTCTACAAATTCTGAATGCAAAAACACTTCACCTTGTTTTTCACCCAACTAGTTTATTCTCTATCCAAGTGAACATATCAGTTAATACTTTAGGGTGCTTACAACTGACTAATATTAAATTGAATGATGACAACTGTCAAGTTTTCATTAAATTTTTATTAGAACTCACCAGAGGTCCAACCTTACTGAATTTTACTCTCAATCACATAGAAACAACTTGGAAATGCCTGGTGAGAGTCTTTCAATTTCTTTGGCCCAAACCTGTGGAATATCTCAATATTTACAATTTAACAATAATTGAAAGCATTCATGAAGAAGATTTTACTTATTCTAAAACGACATTGAAAGCATTGAAAATAGAACATATCACGAACCAAGTTTTTATCTTTTCGCAGACAGCATTGTACACTGTGTTTTCTGAGATGAACATTATGATGTTAACCATTTCAGATACACCTTTTATACACATGCTGTGTCCTCATGCACCAAGCACATTCAAGTTTTTGAACTTTACCCAGAATGTTTTCACAGATAGTATTTTTGAAAAATGTTCCACGTTAGTTAAATTGGAGACACTTATCTTACAAAAGAATGGATTAAAAGACCTTTTCAAAGTAGGTCTCATGACTAAGGATATGCCATCTTTGGAAATACTGGATGTTAGCTGGAATTCTTTGGAATCTGGTAGACATAAGGAAAACTGCACTTGGGTTGAGAGTATAGTGGTGTTAAATTTGTCTTCAAATATACTTACTGACTCTGTTTTCAGATGTTTACCTCCCAGGATCAAGGTACTTGATCTTCACAACAATAAAATAAAGAGCATTCCTAAACAAGTCGTAAAACTGGAAGCTTTGCAAGAACTCAATGTTGCTTTCAATTCTTTAACTGACCTTCCTGGATGTGGCAGCTTTAGCAGCCTTTCTGTATTGATCATTGATCACAATTCAGTTTCCCACCCATCAGCTGATTTCTTCCAGAGCTGCCAGAAGATGAGGTCAATAAAAGCAGGGAACAATCCATTCCAGTGTACCTGTGAGCTAAGAGAATTTGTCAAAAATATAGAGCAAGTATCAAGTGAAGTGGTAGAGGGCTGGCCTGATTCTTATAAGTGTGACTACCCAGAAAGTTATAGAGGAACCCCACTAAAGGACTTTCACATGTCTGAATTATCCTGCAACGTAACTCTGCTGATCGTCACCATCGGTGCCACCATGCTGGTGTTGGCTGTGACTGTGACCTTCCTCTGCATCTACTTGGATCTGCCCTGGTATCTCAGGATGGTGTGCCAGTGGACCCAGACCCGGCGCAGGGCCAGGAATGTACCCTTAGAAGAACTCCAAAGAAATCTCCAGTTTCATGCATTTATTTCATATAGTGAACATGATTCTGCCTGGGTGAAAAATGAATTGGTACCTTACCTAGAGAAAGAAGGTATGCAGATTTGCCTTCATGAGAGAAACTTTGTTCCTGGTAAGAGCATTGTGGAAAATATCATCAACTGCATTGAGAAGAGTTACAAGTCCATCTTTGTTTTGTCTCCCAACTTTGTCCAGAGTGAGTGGTGCCATTATGAACTCTACTTTGCCCATCACAATCTCTTTCATGAAGGATCTAATAACCTAATCCTCATCTTACTGGAACCCATTCCACAGAATAGCATTCCCAACAAGTACCACAAGCTGAGGGCTCTGATGACTCAGAGGACTTATTTGCAATGGCCCAAGGAGAAAAGCAAACGTGGGCTCTTTTGGGCTAACATTAGAGCCACTTTTAATGTGAAATTAACACTAGTCACTGAAAACAATGATGTGAAATCTTAAAAAAACTCAACTTAAGAAACCATATTTACTTGGATGATGGTGAACAGTACAGTTCTAAGTAACCTCCATTATCCTCATGCCTTTGGGAAAGACTTAACAAAAACAATGTTTCATCTGGGGAATTGGGCTAGGCGGTGAGGTGGTACTCAACTTTCCAGTTAGAGACAGCCCGGTCTCTTCTGGTTTAGTCATTATGTCTCAAATTGAAACAATCTCTTTTGAGTGAATTCTCAGTTTTTCAGCCCCTCTCCACTCTGCTTTCCCAAATGGATTCTGTGTGACCAAGAGTTTATATGGCTTCATGGCAGCAAGGAAACAGTCAACCTCAGCGTCACATGCACTGGTCCTCAGAGTGCCCTGTGAATCCTATTGGTTTCTGGGTCAGCGTCATCATTCTCTTCAAGTTTGGGGCTTGGGGAAAAAGTTAGATCAGCTACGGCATATAAAAAAGTCTTTTGTTTCACATATGTGTAATAACTTATTTATTTTTTTATCCTGCTACACAAATATGTAATTAACCAATGAGGACTCATGACGTAATAGTGTATGTATGTAAAGGGAAATATGGACTTAGTCATAAACTGTTAAGGTGAAAGACGTGGATTTACCTGCTTTCCAAGAAAACTCAGGGCCAAATTTATTTGTAACTGGGTATTGAATGGGACTTTTCTGGTTGTCTTAGAATTCTGGCTAAAGCCTCAAAGCTAACAAGACAGTAACTGCACCCACATGATACTAGACACAGCCAGCCTGGACTTATCAAAAGAGCAGAAAGAGACCAATGACTCCCTGTCTGTATTATCCATCTCTAGAGACTAGAGTCAAAAGCATGATTAAAGAGTCATTAAGCGGAGGTTCTAGACCATAGGGAGGTTGCTTTGAATTTCTTGCAGACAAATGTGAGGGACTCTAGGCACAGTAGAAAGTAGCCTGGCATCCCACTCCAAGACTGAAAGCTTGCAGAGTAACAGGAGCACACGGGTTCAGTGCAGCAAATGTGGTGTGGCTTGAGAACTCTTGGAAGAGCTTGATGAGTGTTTGCTGGAGTTTGGGATGAGGGTGGGCACTGGGAACACAGAGACTGGTAAATAGTGCTTAGCAAATACAAGTGCTTGATAAATATTTGTTGAATGAATAGATGAGTTCTTCCCACCTGGGGAATTCAGAAGGTGAAAGTTGGCTTGAGCAACCCAAAATGGCAGGATGAGGGAAGAGAAGCAGTGATAGCAACCTGCCCTTCCATTATTGGCATGGTAAAAGGATATGAATTTCTTCACATGGCTTTGACTATGGAAGAGTAGCTGGGCTTGCGTTGTCATGATGGGATATCAGTCAATAGGGTAGCCTGTTGTGCAAAGAGACTATAGCAGTAAGAGGACATGGGGTTAGGCAGAAGAGGGGTTTGGGGTGGAGGTTGCTGCAAGAGGTCAGCCAGATAATGTGCCCCTGCATCATGGAACTGTGCAATGTGGGGTACACTCAAGGCCCTCCAATAACTCACAGATGTGCCCTGTGAAAAAGCCAGCATTTGGACTCTGCCATAGTAACTGGCAGGAGCATGTTGGCCTGTCTGCCTTATTCAATAGTTAACTACAGGAAGATCTGCTCCTCTTTGTGTAATGCCCTCTTCCCCTGCAATGGCGTGGGGACATCTAGAATATAGAGAAGACAGAGACAATGGAGGAAGAGTAAACTGACTGTATTCGTTCTTCATTTCACTGCAAGGAAGGCCAAGCAGAATTTTGAATGAGGTGTGAGATTGCTGTTAAATTGGACTGGCCTGGACATTTTAATCCCTTATATAGAGGTGCAAGGACTAAAATGAGATTTGTCACTAAACTTTATGGTATCTGCCCAAGATTCAGGAGTGATGATTGAAGGAGATCCAACAGAACTTTGTTGTAAGGCAGTGGTTAGAGACAAACGAAGCCCTTGCTTTCTGGACTTAGCTCATTCAATAAACTGGTTTCAGCCAGGCACGGTAGCTCACATCTGTAATCCCAGTACTGTGGGAGTATGAGGCAGGCGGATCACTTGAGGTCAGGAGTTCAAGACCAGCCTGGCCAACGTGGTGAAACCCCGTCTGTATTAAAAATACAAAAATTAGCTGGGTGTGGTGGTGCACACCTGTAGTCTCAGCTACTCGGGAGGCTGAGGCAGGAGAATCACTTGAACCTGGGAGACAGAGGCTGTAGTGAGCTGGGCAACAGAGCAAGACTCCATCTCAAAAAAATTAAAAGAAAAAACTGTTTTCATAATAGCTGTAACAAAATAAGCCTTAATGACATTTTATTAGCGTCATCTTCTGTCTGCATTAGCCCTTCCTTTCTCTTCAGGAGAACAACATTTGTTTTCCTCCGTAGGCTCTATCCCAAATGGCACATTCTTCCACAACCCCTGTTGAACAGATTTGTTGAACTGTTGCCTAAAAACAATAAAAACAATAAACAACCACAACAACAACAACAAAAATTGCCACAGATTCTAAATAATCAAGTATTTTTAAATGGTATCAATGTTTCCCACAAAATATTGTTGACATTGCAAATACAGAATTTTAGCATTAATTCTTTTTTTTAAACCTACATCCCCTCAGCGGAGGGGCGTCCCTTCATCCTAGTGGAAAGTAGGGTCCTCACAGTCTTTCTCTGTCACATTCCTCCCGTTTCTTTTCTTCGCAGCACACATAACTGTCTAAAATTATCTTGTTTGCTTAATTGTTTACTCGTTTTCTCTTTCTCTCCTCTAAAGTATAAGCTCCAGGAGAACGGGAGCCTTCTCCACCTGTTCCCTGCCCTTCCCCAGTGCCGAGGGGACCCTGCGCACCCCACTGTAGATGCGCAGTAAAAACTCGTGGGATGAGCAAATGACTCTGAAACGGTCCCATGCAGGAAATGTCCATGAAGTCCTGGATTTTATCCAAAAATCCCAGGCAGGTGGGGGCAGGGGTGGCGGGGCTACAGTTCCACCCTGAGCTGCCCCCTGGCCGCTCGTCCCCGCCGCAGTGCCTGGGCTGCCCGAGTGCCTGACGTTGGCCATGGACACCTTCGCGGTGTCCTCCCCATCCGCCACTGGAAGACGCTGGGGTGACGCGGCTCCAGGTTTAGCAGGACACTGAGAGAAGGGAACGACTGCCTTTCCGAGGCTGGGTGAGCCCTTCCCTGTTCCTCACCTGCCCGCCCCACAGCGGCCCTGCAACTTGTCCCACGGGACCCTTGCCCGGTAGGACGCGCGCTTTTGTTTTGAGGGTCATGCATCTTCCCTGCCATCGTTTTTGGGAGGTTGAAAAATTGATCCAGAAATACCTGAAACAAAATACAAAACAAAACAAAAAACAAAAGCAAAAAGGAGGCAAAACAAAACAAAAATCCATACATATAAAGTATCTCCTCTATCCATGTTTGCGCTGTTCCTTCTCATTCCCCCATCCAATGCCACAATTTGTTAAGTTTGCCTCAGTACGTTTTCAGTTCTTAACACTGGGATAAGAATAAACAGTAGATCCCGTAGTAAGATGACCTGTTAAAAGGAATGGGGCGTGGCAAAGATGGGCTTGGATGAGAAAAGGTGTCAGGCCGTTTGGGCTGCTCTACTACCTGTGTTCTGAGATGTGTGTTGTTAGGTAATTTTGCCTTTGGTTGAACATCATAGAGTGCACTCACACAGACATAGATGGCATAGCTTACTACCCACCTAGGCTTATTGTTTAGCCTGTTGCTTCTAGGTGATTGTAACACGATGCTAAGTATTTGTGTATCCAAACTTACCTAAACATAGGAAGGGTATGGTAAAAATATGGTAAAAAAGATAAAAATTGGTACACCTGTAGAGGGCACTGATGTGGGTTGACTGTGTCCCCACCCAAATCTCATCTTGAATCTCCACGTGTTGTGGGAGGGACCCAGTGGGAGGTGATTGAATCATGGGGGCCGATCCTTTCCTGTGCTGTTCTTGTGATAGCCAATGGGTCTCATGAGATCTGATGGTTCTTTAAGGGGGAGTTTTCCTGCACAAGTTCTCTCTCTTCCCTGCTGCCATGTAAGATGTGACTTGCTCCTCCTTGCCTTCTGCCATGATTGTGAGGCTTCCTCAGCTCCACGGAACTGTAAGTCCAATAAATCTCTTTTTTTTGTAAATTGCCCAGTCTCAGATATGTCTTTATCAGCAGCGTGAAAATGAACGAATACAGGCACTTACCATGAATAGAGCTTGCAGGACTGGAAGTTGCTTTGGGTGAGTCAGTGAGGGAGTGGTGAGTGAATGTGAAGGCGTAGGACATTACCATATCCCACTGTGGACTTTATAAACACTGTACATATAGGCCACACAAAATTTATTAAAATTTTTTTCTTTCTTTAGTAAGAAGTTAACCTTAGCTTATTGTAATGTTTTTACTTTATCAACTTTTTGCTTTAAAATTTTTTTGGCTCTTTAGTAATAACACTTAGCTCAAAACACAAACACATTCTACAGCTATATAAAAATATTTTCCTTCTTTATATCTTTATTTTATGTTTTTTCTATTTTAAATTTTTTTATTTTTATTTTTCACTTTTTAAACTTTTCTATTAAAAACTGAGACCCACACACACACAGACACACATTAGCCCAGGTCTACATAGGGTCAATATCAATATCATTGTCTTCTACCTCTACCTCTTGTTCCTTTGGAAGGTCTTCAGGGGCAATAACATGCATGGAGCCATCATCTCCGATAACAACAATGCCTTCTTCTGGAAAACCTCCTGAAGGACCTGCTTGAGGCTTTTTTATAGTTAGCTTTTAAAAAACAAGTAGGAGTACACTCTAAAATAATGATTAAAATTATAGTCTACTAGATACAGAAACCAGTAACATAGTTGCTTATTATCATTATCAAGTATTATGAGCTGTATGTAATTGTATGTGCTATGCTTTTACATGACTGTCAGTGTAGTATGTTTGTTTACAGCAGCATCACCACAAACATGTGAGTAATACATTGCACTACAATGTTACTAGGCCATAGGAATTTTTTATCTTCATTATTATCTTATAGGGCCATGGCTGCTGAGTGAAATATTGTTATGCAGTGCATGACTGTACCACAAATTGAGTAGCTTATAAACAATGGAAATATATGGCTTATAGTTCTGGAGGCTGTAAAGTCCAAGGTCAAGCTGCTGACAGATTTGGTGCCTGGCGAGGGCCCCACTTCCTGGTTCAGAGATGGCTTGTCTTTTCACTGTATCCTCACATGGGGGAGGGCACTCATCCCATTCATGAAGGCTCCACATTCATGACCTAATTGTCTCCCAACATCCCCAACTCTTAATACAGCTGTTCCTCCATATCCACAGGGGATTGGTTCCAGGAGCCCTGTAGATCCCAAAGTCTGTGAATGCTCAAGTCCATATATAAAATGGCATACTTCCAGCCTGGGCATCATAGTGAGACTCCACCTCCTCAAAAGAAAAAATACAAAAATTAGATGGGCATGGTGGCACATGCCTGTAGTCCCAACTACTCAAGAGGCTGAGGTGGGAGGATTGCTTGAGCCCAGGAATTCCAGGCTGCAGTGAGCTATGATCATGCCATTGCACTGTAGCCTGGGCAACAGAGCAAGACACTGACTCTGAAAAAAAAAGTGTACTATTTACATATAACCTATGTACATCCTCCCATATGCTTAGATCATTTCTAGATTTCTTACAATACCTAATACAATATATGTAAATGTTATGTAGTTGTTATACTATATGGTATTTTATTTTTATTATTTTGTATTATTGTATTGTTATTATTTATTTATTCATTTACTGAATATTTTCAATCCATGGTTGTTTGAATCTATGGATGTGGAACCCATGGATATGAAGGGCTGACTACATTATCCCTTTAGGGGCTAGGATTTCACCATATGAATTTTGGGGGAACACAAACATCCAGACCATAGCAAAAGGGAAGAGAAACCTAGGTTAGTGACCAGGGAGGGCTGCTAGGATGAGCCTTGATGAAAGGTCTTTCATCAGGGGGGTCCTGGGCATGTGGCTGGAAAGGGTCCTGGGCATGTGGCTGGGAAGACCCTTCAAAGGGGAGGGCACAGTGAGTGCAAAGTTGGAAGTGAAAGAACACCATAAGCAAAGAAAACATCAAATTGGCAGTGTTGTTGGATGTGTTAGTTTCCTGTGGCTACCAAAAAAATTACCATGAACAGGGTGGCTTAAAACAACAGAAATGTATTTCTCCCATTTCAGGAAGACAGAAGTCAGAAATCAAGGTTGGCAGGGTTGGTTCCTTCCAGAGGCTGTCAGGGAGAAATCATCCCTTTCCTCTCTCCTAGCTTCTGGTAGTTGCTGGCAAACCTTGGCGTCCCTTGGTTTGCAGATGCATCAGCTGCTTCTTAGAACGCCCTGGGGGACATGCCCCAATTGTTAGCAGCTTTCTATAGAATGTGGCACATAATACTTCTTTGTCTTTAGTTTTGGACCCAAGTCATAAGAAAAGTTCCAGTCAACACCCTGTTACGTAATCAGTAGAACCAACAGATGAGAAGAGAAACAAAAAATATTGGTAGGCTATTGAATTACATGGCAGATATGCAATCTAAAAAAAAAAAAAAAAAGGCATCCTAAATTTGGGTTAAATAATCAATAATTTGTGCCTGTGTCTTCACATGGTGTTCTCCTCCAAGCCTCTGTCTTTTTTTTTCCTGTCTCTTACAAGGACACTCTAGTTGGATTTAGGGGCCTTCTTAATCTGATGCCATCACATCTTGATCCTTAACTTAATTAGATCTACAAAGACTCTTTTTTCAATGAGGTCACATTCTGAGATTTCAGAATAAATCTGAAATAAATGGACATAAATGCTCGGAGGGTGGATGGAGGACACTATTCAACCCAGTCCTCTGGGGTTGGCATGACCATCTCTGATGCCCTGGAGACTCAGTTCTGAGTGTGGCAGCAGAAAAGAAATGCTATCCTGGAAAGAGTGAAGACTCTGAAAGAAGCTGCTTGGAAAGTCAGAGGTACAAAGAAAGGAGTAATAGGCAAAGAGAATAGGGTGGATGGATGTAAGAGCATAGGAAAGAGACAGTGGATAGAGACCTGGGATAGAAATGGTGAGAGTGTGTGAGTTTTAAAGAGAGTGAGGCCACAAATATGGGGAAAGGAGGAAGTATTTCTGCCTAGGTTTCTGGAGACTGATTTGATTAGAAAGGAATGAGACTAAACTACAGGGAGTAAAAGACCTGAGGGGATTTCTAAAACCACAGGGACTTTCTGAGAGTTTCAATTACAGTTAGTTTATGAGGAATCTCAACATCATCTAGTCCAAATATGCAGTAATTTTTATTTTTCTCAGTCATTCCATCAACTGGATTCTGAAATTCTCCCCTTGTCACTCCTTAGTGATATCTTGAGCAGATTTAATACTTCTCCAGTCCTTTTGAGATATTGATACTGCAATCTAGTTTAAAATTCTAAATCTCCATCTCCATCTAAAGCTCGCCTTCTTTCTGCATATCACAGGCTAGGTCTGTAGCTCAACCTTGGCATATATTTTGGAGGTAGGCATGGTTTATCTGAGATACACTCTTCTTGCCCCTCCCTCTCCCAGATCTAGCTTTTCTGATGTGGAGACCAGGGATGAGTGGTAAGAAGGAGGATATCCTTTTCTGTAATTGTGTTGATTAAGGTATAGGCTAAGCTGCTGGACAGGGAGACCTCAAATACAGAGGCTTAAATAAGATTGAGGTTTCTTTCTTTCTCATATAATAGAAAAAGTATAGCTAAGAGGTCTAGAATAGGTAAGCTGTGTCTATTCCACAAAGTCATTCAAAGGCTCAGGATGACTGGATGGCTCTCTTTCCTATAGCTCTGGTCTTATCCTATGGCCTCCATTCTCCCTTGCATGGAGCCACAGGAGCTGATGAAGCCTTCCTGTGCCTTTTTGTGTGTGTGTGGCCCAAGGGATGCTGAGATGGAGATACACCCCCTTTCCCAGGTACCTGATACCGCAGTCTGTAATTGCCACTTGGCAAGGGTTGGTCCAATGGAAATCTCCAACAGAGTAGACACCAGTCCCTCTACTAACTTACACTCCTGAACCCCCAGGGAGCACGTGTCATGTTCTCTAAGACTGCTCAGAGGGGCAGGGGGGATCAACCTCAGAGGGTGATCCTGCACATTGCTGCATCAAAACAAGCATCCTCTTGAGTAAAGAAATGCCTGATTTGCCTGTTCGGTGTCTGTGAGTAATTTTACTGTTATTCCCCCTTCACTTGGCTTGAGAAAGAGATGTCATCTCTTGCACAGGGAGAAGAGCTTGCCGGCTTACATCATAAACCCTCATCTCCTGGTGCTGCTGACTCTCCTGCCACCCTCCCCAGCATTCTCAGGTGAATGAGGGAGGTAGGGTGAGGCGATGCTGTGGACAGTGCTATCTGGTTCAACTGTTTCTTAGAATGCCCTGGGGGACATGCTCCAGTTGTTAGCAGCTTTTATAGAATGTGGTACATAATACTTCTTTGTCTTCAGTTTTGGACACAAGTCATAGGAAAAGTTCCAGTCAACACCTTATTGTGTAATCAGTATGACCAACAGATGAGAAGAGAAACCAAAATTGTTGGTAGGCTATGAATTATATGGCAGATGAGCAATCTAAAAAAAGTATCCTAAATTTGGGTTAAGTAATTAATAAAAAAGACTTTTCGTGTGTAGTAATAGAAAAAAAGGCAAAGAATAATGGTATTGGTTTATGTCTATTGGTTCAAAAAGTCCACTTTATAAAATATATATTTTAAAAAATTGTTCAACCAGGTGCAGTGGCTTATGCCTGTAATCCCAGCACTTTGGGAGGCCAAGGTGGGTGGATCACCTGAGGTTGGGAGTTCGAGACCAGCCCGACCCACATGGAGAAACCCTGTCTCTACTAAAAATACAAAATAAGCCGGGCGTGGTGGTGCATGCCTGTAATCCCAGCTATTCAGGAGGCTGAGGCAGGAGAATCGCTTGAACCCTGGAGGTGGAGGTTGTGGTGAGCCGAGATAGTGCCATTGCACTCGAGCCTGGGCAGCAAGAGCAAAACTCTGTCTCAAAAACAAGAAAAGAAAATAATTGTTCATACACATCCCAAGGCAATATTGCTGCTTATTGCAGAGTTATTTCTAATTGTGAAAATTGGAAGTAATTTAAATATCCAACAACAGAAGATTGGTAAAATACATTATAAATGAAAATATTAAAAATTGCATTATAAATAAAATGTTATATTATCCAGCCAATAATCATGAAATTGTAGATGGATAATTACTGGCATGAAAAAATATTTATGATAGATTATAGATTAAGACAAGCATATTACAAACAGTATACATAGTATGATGCTATGTGTGTGTGCATGCACTTGGGCATGTGTAAGTAGATAAATTGTTATAAACTTTCTGAACCACAATTTGCA
Organism: Macaca nemestrina; assembly: GCF_043159975.1. Lineage (NCBI taxonomy): Eukaryota > Metazoa > Chordata > Mammalia > Primates > Cercopithecidae > Macaca > Macaca nemestrina. Next base: position 158,660,759 of record NC_092127.1, read on the forward strand.
GTAGGAGCCAAGAATCTAAAGAATGTTAATATATAGAGAAAAATGACTGCATGGTTGCTCTAAAAATGATATTGGTGTGATTCTATTTGGTGAGATTACTATTTATTTAAATATTTTAACATTTATTTATATTTCCTGATTTTTCTTCAGTAAACATTTATTACTTGGATAATTGAAAATTAAAATACTAAAAAAATACATTTGAGAAGAACACATACACATATATCTATCTTATCTTGTTATGGAGAAAAACTTTCTAAATCTAAAAGCTGGGTAGCCATGGTGTACTGGAGCTTGCTTGTACAGATTTGTTAAATCTGATTCTAAAATATTCAGGGCCAGGCACGGTGGCTTACGCTTGTAATCCCAGCACTTTGGGAGGCTAAGGCGGGTGGATCACTTGAGGTCAAGAGTTTGAGACTAGCCTGACCAACATGGTGAAACCCCATCTCTACTAAAAATACAAAATTAGCCAGGCGTGGGGGCACATGCCTGTAATCCCAGCTACTAGGGAGGTTGAGGCAGGAAAATCACTTGAACCTGGGAGGCAGAGGTTGTGGTGAACCGCGATCATGACATTGCACTCCAGCCTGGGCAACAAGAGCGAAACTCCGTTTCAAAAAATAAAATCAAATATAAATAAATATATAAATAAAAATAAAATATTCAGGAATTTTGCCAAAAAATTAGTTGGTAGCTAGCCCTCAGCAATAGTGGGAATATTGATACTGCAGATATCAGCAAATGCTACAGATCAGACTTTTCTTTTGAACCTGCTTTACCAGCACACATCTGAATGACAGTGATAGCAAAGAAAAGGGGAACTTACTTGCTTATGTAAAAATTAAATGTGGGGCCTAGTGGCAAGTGATTAGATCATGGGGGAGGAGTTCTCATGAATGGGTTGACATCATTGCCTTAGTGCTATTCTTGTGATAGTGAGTGAGTTATTGTAAGATCTGGTTGTTTAAAAGTATGTAGCACCTCCCCACACTCGCTCTTGCTCCTGTTCCTGTTATGGAAGACGCCATGCTCCCCCTTTGCCTTCCACCATGATTGAAAGCTCTGTGAGGCCTCCCCAGAAACAGAAGCCACTATGCTTTCTGTACAGCCTGTGGAACTGTGAGCCAATTAAATCCCTTTTCTTTATAAATTAGTTAGTCTCAGGTATTTCTTTATAGCAGTGCAAGAACGGACTAAAACAGAAAATTGGTACTGAGGAGTGGGGCATTGCTATAAAAATGCCTGAAAATGTGGAAGCAGCCTTGGAATTGGGTAACAGGCAGAGGTTAAAAGAGTGTGGAGGGCTCAGAAATAGACAGGAAGATGAGGGAAAATTTGGAAATTCCTGGAGACTTGTTAAATTGTTTTGACCAAAATGCTGATAGTGATAGGGATAATGAAGTCCAGGCTGAGGAGGTCTCATACAGAAATGAGGAACTTATTAGGAACTGGAACAAAGATCACTTTTGTTAAGTGTTAGCAAAGGACTTGGAAACATTGTGTCCCTACCCTAGGAATCTGTGGAACTTGGAACTTGAGAGAGATCATTTAGGGTATCTGGCAGAATAAATTTCTAAGTTTTAGAGTGTTCAACATGTGGTCTGGCAACTTCTAACAACCTATGCTCATATGTGTGAGCAAAGAAATGACCTGAAACTTGAACTCATATTTAAAAGGAAAGCAGAGTGTAAAGGTTTGGAAAATTTGTATCCTGGCCATATGGTAGAAAAGAAAAGCCCACTTTCAGGAGAGGAATTAAGTAGGTTGCAGAAATTTTCATAACTAAAAGAAAGGCAAATGCTGATAGCCAAGACAATGGGGAGGTGGCTTCGAAGGCATTTCAGAGACCTTAGAGGCAGCCACTTCCATCACAAGCCTAAGGAGGCTTAAGAAGGAAGAATGGTTTCCTGGGCCAGGCCCAGGGACACTGCTCCTCACATCCCAGCCACTCTAGCTCCAACAATGGCTCAAAGTGGCCCAGGTACAGGTCGGGCCACTGCTTCAGAGAGTGTAAGCTATAAGCCTTGGCAGCTTCCACGTGGTGTTAAGCCTGCAGGTGTGCAGAGTGCAAGAGTTGAGGCTTGGAAACCTCCACCTAGATTTCAGAAGAAGTATGTAAAAGCCTGGATGTCCAGGCAAAAGCCTGCTGTAGGGCTGGAGCCTTCATGGAGAACCTCTACTAGAGCAGTGTGGAGGGGAAATGTGGGGTTGGAGCCCCAACACAGAGTCCTCACTGGGGCACTGCCTAGACGAGCTGTGAGAAGAAGGCCACTGTTCTCCAGACCCCAGAATGGTAGATCCACTGGCAACTTGCACCTTGTGCCTGGCAAAGCTTCAGGCAGTCAACACCAGCTTGTGAGAGAAACTGTGGAGACCGAACTCTGCAAAGCCACGGGGGAGGAGACGCCCAATGCTTTGGGAGCCCACCTCTTGCACCAGTGTACCCTGGATGTGAGGCATGGAGTCAAGGGAGATCATTTTGGAGCTTTAAGATGTAATGACTGCCCTGTTGGGTTTCAGAATAGCATGGGGCCTGTAGCTCCTTCCTTTGGCTGGTTTCTCTCTTTTGGAACAGTTGTACTTACCCAGTGCCTGTACCCTCACCGTTTGGGAGTAACTAACTTGCTTATGGTTTTATAGGCTCATAGGTGGAAGGGACTTGCCTTGTCTCAGATGAGACTTTGGACTTCTTTTGAGTTAATGCTGGAATGAGATAAGACTTTGGGGGACTGTTGAGAAGGGATGATTGTATTTTGCAATATGATAAGAACATGAAATTTGGAGATGCTGGGGGTGGAATGATATACTTTGGATCTCTGTCCCCACTAAATCTCATGTCCAATTGTAATCCCCCATGTTGGAGGTGGGTCCAAGTGGGAGGTGATTGGATGGGGGTAGAGTTCTCAAGAATCTGTTAGTATTACCTTCTTGGTGCTGTTCTCATGATAGTGAGTAAGTGAGTTATCATATTATGAGATCTGGTTGTTTAAAAGCATGTAGCACTTCCTCTCTCTCTCTCTCTCTCTCTCTCATTCCTGCTCTGGCCATGTTCCTGCTCTCTCGTTCACTTTTCACCATGATTGTAAGTTTCCTGAGACCTCTCCAGAATCAGAAGCCACTGTGTTTCCTGTACAGCCTGCAGAACTGTGAGCCAATTAAACCTCATTCCTTTATAAATTACCTAGTCTCAGGTGATTTTTTCAGCAGTGCAAGAATGGACTATTACACAATTAAACAGTAAAAAACAGAACCCTGAAAGAAAAATAAGTAAATGACATGAACAGGTAATTCACTAAAAAGATACATATTGCCAATAAAAGAAGAAAATAAAAATAAAACAATAATGAGATGTCACTCTACATGTATCAAATTAACAGATCTCTAAAGTGTTATTTTTGTGGAGGATGCATAGAATGTCTACCCCAGCACACTCTTGGAGGGCAGGTAAAGTGGAACAAACTTTATGGAGAGCATTTGGTGGTATGTAGCGTAACAATGCTCATGTTCTTCAACCTAGTTATTCTTTCCCAGAAATTTATCCTAAAGCAATAGTAAAAGATTCAGACCAAGATTGTGTACAAAGGTGCTTATAACATTTTGTGAAATGGAAAGGGCAAATCTCCCCTCAGACAGAGCTGAGGATGACTGGTCATGAGCTAAGATTTACTCAGGTACTGATATATCAGTGGCAATTTTAAACATTTGGCTGGAAAACTTTAGGTCATTAAGGGAGAATTTATTAAAAGATAAATGTCCAAGTGATGACATTTCTCATTCCCAACACGTTTACAGGGTGCAATTTTGAAGTTCTAGGATCGGGTGGGTAAGAGAAACTATAGGACTCTGTAGGGGCAGTAGGGAGGAAAAGAGGGAAAGGAAGATCACTATTCTGCACATTGATGTGAGTGCTAACCTCACTGCGAGAAGCACTTCACAAATTATGACACTGTACCTATAGCATTTGTTTCTTTCCTTATTGATTAATAAACCATACTATCTACTCCTTCGTGATAAAAACACCTAACAAGCTAGGAATAAAAGAGGATTTTCTCAACTGATAAAAAGCATCTATGGAAAAACTCACAGTTAACATTATACTTAATGGTAAAAGATATACTTAAAGCTTTTACCCTAACATCAGGAACAAGATAAGGATGTCTGCTCCCACTACTTTTTTGAGACTAGATCTCATTCTGTTACCCAGGCTAGAGAGCAGTAGTGTGATTATAACACACTGCAGCCTCGACCTCCAGGCTCAAGCAATCCCCCGACCTCAGCCTCCCGGGTAACTGGGAGTTTAGGCACACATCACTATGCCTGGCTAATTTTTTTTTTTTTTTTTTTGGAGAGACAGAGTCTCCCTATGTTGCATATGCTTATCTTGAACTCCTGGCCTCAAGTGATCCTTCTGCCACAGCCTCCCACAGTTCTGGGATTACAGATGTGACCCACTGTGCCTGGCCCTGCTCTCACCACTTCTAGTCAACATTTTACTGGAGGTACTAACCAGGGCAATTAGGAGTTAAGAATCCATATTGGAAAGGAAGAAGTAAAACTGCCTCTATTTGCAGATGATGCTGAGACCAGCTCAGTCGAGGAGACCCTAACCCAGCGGCGCTAGAGGAATTAAAGACACATACACAGAAATATAGAGGTGTGAAGTGGGAAATCAGGGGTCTCACAGCCTTCAGAGCTGAGAGCCCCGAAAAGAAATTTACCCACATATTTATTAACAGCAAACCAGTCATTAGCATTGTTTCTATAGATATTAAATTAACTAAAAGTGTCCCTCATGGGAAACGAAGGGATGGGCGGAATTAAAGGAATAGGTTGGGCTAGTTAACTGCAGCAGGAACAAGTCTTTAAGGCATCAAGCGCTCATGCTATTGTTTGTGGCTAAAGAATGCCTTTAAGTGGTTTTCCACCCTGCCCAGGGCGGGCCAGGTGTTCCTTGTCCTCATGCCCATAAACCCCCAACCTTCCAGCTTGGGCGTTAGGGCCATTATGAACATGTCACAGTGCTGCAGAGATTTTGTTTATGGCCAGTTTTGGGGCCAGTTTATGGTCATATTTTGGGAGGCTTGCTCCTAACAGATGATGTTATTTTCTTTATAGAAAATACTTAGAAATCTACTTGTCTTAGTCAATTTGGGCTGCTGTAAAAAGTGCTAGAAACTGAGTGGCTTATAAACAACATAAATTTATTTCTCATTGTTCTGGAGCCTGGAAGTCTGAGGTCAGAGTGTCAGCATGGTTGGCTTCTGGTGAGGGCCTTTTCTGGGTTGTAGACTGCTGTCTTTTGTTGTACCCTCACATGGCAGAAAAAGGACTAGCAAGCTCTTTGGGTCTTTTTTTATAAGGGCACTAATCCCATTCATGAAGGCTCCACTGTCAAGACTTGATTACCTCCCAAATGTCCCACCTCCTGATATTATCACATTGAGGGTTACGATTTCAACATATAAATTTTGGGGCAGTACACACATTTAAGTCTATAACACCACTAAAAGACCATTAGAACCAATAAACAAGTTCAGAAAGATTGCAAGATACACATCACTATATAAAAATCAATGATACTTCTATACAGCAGCAATGAACAAATCAAAAATTTGAAGAACAGTGCATCAAAAAATACTCAGAAATAAGTTGGAAAAAAGAAATACAAAACACATACTCTGAAACTCTAAAAGACCATTGAAAAAAATTAATGACCAAAATCAATAAAAGACATCCCATGCCTGTGAATCAGAAGATTTTTTTTTTTTTTTTTTTTTTTTTTGAGACAGAGTCTTGTTCTGTTGCCCTGGCTGGAGTGCAGTGGTGCAATCTCGGCTAGCTGCAACCTTCACCTCTTGGGTTCAAGTGGTTCTCCTGCCTTAGCCTCCCGAGTTAGCAAGGATGTAGAGAAATTAGAGCTCTTAACTATTGCTGATGGGAATATAAAATGATATCAAGACAAAAGTGGCTCCATCTTGGGTGCTAATCCACCGTGTTGACTTCTGATTAGCCTCAGTCCCATGAATGTCTCCTGATTCCTACTTTATTTACTATCCTTAGTGTTCTCACTATAGACAGTAGGAAGGGGTCTAAGCTGTTGATCAAGAATCAGGTCTTTCAAAGGCCCACTATTCTGGCATTGGGTTGCTCATCTATTTTTTCTTTGCCTACTGCAGCTGAGATCAGATCATACCACATTTGTTTCCTGATAATTCTAACTGGGCCTTTCAGGCTTCCCTTTTTAAGTTCAGCAGAATTGGCTTCTTCCTTTTTCCAGGAAAGAATTCAAGCTGGAGGTAGAAGAAAACAGTTTTATTGAACAGGCAGTGTTATATCTCTGGTGGTGTTACAGTTCCCTGACTGCTCCCACAGAACAGGGCTACCCCATAGGCAAAGTAGCAACTTAGGGCACTTTTGCAGTCATATTTATACCCACTTTTAATTGCATGCAGATTAAAGGGCAGTTTTTGCAGAAATTTCTAGGGAAGGGTTAGTAATCATTGGGTCATTGCCATGGAAAAGGGTGGTAATGTCTGGCTGTTGCCATGGCAATGGTAAATTGACATGGCACACTGGCGGGTGTGTCTGATTGAAAGCTGCTTTCACCCCATCCCTGTTTTAGCGAGTCCTCAGTCTGGTCCAGTGTCTGAGCCCCGCACCTGGAGTCGAGTCCTGCCTTCTACCTCAAAGCCATTAAAAACTTTAATTCAGTTGAGACAAATATAGGGCTGGTACCACACCAACAACTCAGGACTACCGTAGAGGATGGTCCATTAACCATAGTGGCAAACAAAGTCCAGCCAGACAAATTTCTACTGGAGCTGGTAAAAGGCCAACAGCAAATATTATTTGGGACTCCCCAAGACCTTGAGGCAGAGGAGGGAACACTTGAATGGAAGTTTGACTGGCAATCTTCCCCAGGTTGGATAAGGTTTTCTTTGTTTGTTTTTGTTTTGTTTTGTTTTGTTTTTACTAGAGAATGGGGAATTCCTTGGCAACTAAAGAGGTCTTCATTGATCCTGCTGGAGTCTGGACCAAGACGCTCCACATAGCCATACTCTGAACATGGCCCTTTTTAAAGGACATTCTTGGTGGCCGCTTGGTATATTTCTTTGCTGCCCCTGTGACCTTACCCTTGCCCTCAGGCAACACGTTTGGTGTGCACCCTCAGCCCATAGTCCTCGGGCTGTCTGTGTCATAACTAAAAGAGATGAAGCTACTATAGCCATTTTGCCTGATGGGGAAGAACTGCCCTGCCAAGTACCTACTCGACACTCATATTTCCTTCCATAGTCTTCTGTTCCTGCTGCTGCCCTGCCCTGCAAAATGCCTCTTGGTTTGGATTCTGGAAAATACGATGTCAAAGGCATGATTAATTCTGTGTCTCATACTTGGCACAGGTATCATTGCCTGTTGTTTGTATTGTTGCTGCAGCCTCTGCTTACAAGTAGAAAATAAACCGATGCAATGTGTCACCCACATCACCAAAATGACTGCAGCAAACCCTTTCCCCCAGAGGCTCAGGACCCATCATGGAAGAGGTGGGTGCTTGAGGTTGTAAGAGCTGGATCAGAGGGGTGGAGTGTGAAGGCAAATGTGGCTCCATCTTGGATGCTAATCTGCCATGCTGACTTCTGATTAGCTCCAGTCTCCTGAATGCCTCCTGATTCCTACTTTATTTACTGTCCTTAGTGTAAGAACATGAACTCACTATAGATCCTGACTTTAGATCAAAGCAACATTGATGTTATCACACATATTATAGACTATCATGCACATAACAGTCTTGCCTGTTCTGGAAGGTGGCCTTTCGCTGTCTCTATAGAGCATGTACTTCCTTTCCCTACATAAGGTGTCGGTAAGTCCTGGGTCTGGACAGGAATGCTGCAGAGATCTACCTGTATTGCTCCTGTTTTGGCCATGCTTCTGTGGGTAAGTTCCCCAGGTAAATCACCCTTTACTGACAAACTGGATTTTCTGCTCAGTTCTTTGGTTTCTCAGCTCCTAGGGCATTTGGGGGTTGCTTTGCCTATATGGCTGTTTTATAGAACAAATGGTATAGCTGCTTTCAAACAGTCTGGCAGTTCCTCAAAAGGCCAAATGGAGAGTTACCGTGTGATGCAGCAGCAATTCCACTCCTAGGTATATACACAAGAGAAAATATGTCTACACAAAAGCTTGTACGTGAATGTCAATGGCAGCATTATTCATAAGAGCCATAATATCCATCAACTGATAAATGGATAAATAAAATGTACACACATACACTTGAAAATCATTTGGCAATAAAAAAGTGAAATATTGAATGGACGAACCATGGAAACATTACACGAAGTGAAAGAAGCCAGTAACAAAAGGCCACTTTTTATGTGATTGCATTTGTGTGAAATATCCAGAATAGACAAATCTATAGAGATCAGTATGATCTATAGAGTAGATTGGTGGTTGCCTAGGGCTGGGATGCGTGGAGAAGTGGAGGTGATGACTAAGGAGTATAGTGTTTCCTTTCAGTGTAATGAAAATGTTCTAAATTGATTTGGGGATGGTTGCACCACTCTGTGAATATGCCTAAAGTCATTGAATTACACATTTTAAATGGGTGAAATTTTTTTATGGTTTGTAAATTATAACTCAATAAAGCTTTGTTAAAAAAAACAAACAACAACTAATTACAGATCACATCTAATTGACAACATATTTTTACTTCCCTGAATCCAAAAAGAAGTGCCCAGGTATGGGATAGGGATGGGCAGAGAAACTGCTAAGAAGAGATGTTTGGGGTTGGTTAGAGTATAAAGTATGAAGTCTTTATTTTGAATTAACTCCGTGTGCTGCTGTTAACTGGAATTAGGCTTGTACTTATTTGCATGGCTGTGATAACGCTATTCTAGACCCGCATTGTCCAAGATGGTAGTAGCCTCTGGCCAAACGTGATTGAGTGCCCAAAATGGTATAGCCCAATTGAGATGTTCTGTAAGTATAGAACACACACTGGATTTTGAAAACTTAGAATGAAAAAAGTAAAATATCTCATTAATAATGCTTTATAATCATTGCATGTTTGGATATATTAGACTAAACAAAATATTTTTTAAAATTTAAAAAGAAGCTGTATTCTCTGAGAATGGAAGTTCTCCCTGGGAGATGAGGCTGTGTCAATGCATGGATGTACATGATTAGAAGTGTGTGTTTATTGAGTGATGGGTGTACATGATTAGAAGTGTGTGTTTGTTGAGTGATGGGTGTACATGATTAGAAGTGTGTATTTGTTGAGTGATGGGTGTACATGATTAGAAGTGTGTATTTGTTGAGTGATGGGTGTACATGATTAGAAGTATGTGTTGAGTGATGGGTATACTTGATTACAAGTGTGTATTTGTTGAGTGATGGGTGTACATGATTACAAGTGTGTATTTGTTGAGTGATGGGTGTACATGATTACAAGTGTGTATTTGTTGACTGATAGGTATACATAATTACACCTATCACTGTGTTTGTTCCATGGTGACCCACTGGACAACAGGGGGAAAAAGAGGCAGGTGGGTGCCTCTGAATTAGACACTTTATTTTATTTATTTTATTTTTTTTTTTTTGAGACGGAGTCTCGCTCTGTCACCCAGGCTAGAGTGCAGTAGTGTGGATCTCGGCTCACTGCAACCTCCAGCTCTTGGGTTCAAGCGATTCTCCTGCCTCAGTCTCCTAAGTAGCTGAGATTACAGGCATGCGCCACCAGGTCTGACTAATTTTTTTTTATTTTTAGTAGAGACAGGGTTTCGCCATGTCGGCCAGGCTGATCTCGAACTCCTGACCTCAGGAGATCTGCCTGCCTCAGCCTCCCAAAGTGTTAGGATTATAGGCATGAGCTACTGCACCCGGCCTGAATTATACACTTTAAACGGGTGAGGGTGAACTTTTTTATGATTTGTGAATCATATCTCAATAAAATTTTGTTAAAAAAAAACACACACACACACACAACTAACTACAGATCACATCTAATTGACAGCATATTTTTACTGCCCTGAATCCAAAAAGAAATGCCCACGTATGGGCTATTGGTAGGCAGAGACACACACACTTGTAATCATGTACACAACTGCTAGTGGTGGGGATGAGTCTGTGGGGGGGAAAACAGGAATTCAGAGTGCTGAGGAGCTTCCCTTACTGCTATGTCCACTTCCCTCCCCTGGGCATTGCTCCCTCGGCCTGGATTCACAAAGTTAATGCTTTTGGGAGCCAGGAACTAATTTCTTGGTCAAGGACACCTCCCTCCTGTCCAGTTAGGGGTCTCAGGGAGGAAATGGCAGGCGGGCAGTTTCATTCTTTCAGTTCCAGAAAATGTTTATAGCCATAACATATTTCCTCTATTAAACAAATTCTGAGGTAAGGGGAAACAGAGAGAGACAGTAAGAACATTGCAAGTCAAAAAGAATCTCAGCGCTCTTAGTTTAGGGAAGTTGGCGTTGCTCGCGCTGTGGTAGAAAAGCTGAGTATGGGAGAGAACTGTGGAGGGAAGGAAGAGAGGCAGTTTTGTCATCCCCACATCCGGTTTTGACTGGACACCATGCAGGCTGAGATCAACTTCAGAGGCAGTCAGCTGGAATCCCGTAACTTTATTTGCCCGTTTATTGTGTTGTTATTTTGTTGTTATTACTGGAAAAGGCAAGAATAGAACTATGAGAATGGCTTCCTTGAACATGCTGTCAACAAATCCCAGGATTTTTATAAACCCTATGTGAAAATCATGCTAAGAATCTGTTTTCTTCTTAGCATGTTTTTCACTTAGGTTTACAAAAGTATGTTTTGAAGAAAGCTTGAAAAGATCAGTGGAAAAAAATTCAGCATCAAATTTTCTCTGCAAATCAACTTGTCAAAAAAGACATGATTAACATCCATCCTGTAACTAGCGCATGAATGATCTTCCCTCTTTACGAATGTGTTTCAGCACAACTTTAATCTTGATGCCTTCCTCTTTCCACTCTTAACAGTGGATAGATGAAAAGGCAAGAGGAAAAACAAAGCAGCTGAAACACACCCAGACGCACACTTCAGCAGCATAGCCACGACGGTAAGCATTTTGAATTCAGCCAATTATGATCTGTGGACCACACCTCATTTACTTCATCAGTGTAGACAATAGTAAACTGACTGTAGTGAAATTTGGAACCATAGAAATATGATTCTATTTTAATACAGGCTTATTGGTTAACCCACAGACTATGCTACATATGAATAAGAGAAAATGTTTATTCTTAATTATGTAATGTAATTCCAGTGGAATTCGGTAGGTGGCATAAAAGAGCCTTTTTGTTTTGTTTTGTTTTCAACACTAAATGTGGTTAACAGTGAAATAAATCTTCAAGGAAGTGCTTGAATTTCTTATGGACTGCCAAACGGAACAGACAAGCAGGTTGTCTTGGTAAGCAACATACTATTTTATTTTGTAAAAGAAAATAATTGTATAGCTAGTTATTAAGTACAGAATTCTCAAAAATCTGTGTAAGTCCTGGGTGTTTTTCTAAGTGGGTTATATTTCTGATATGTACATAGTTACTGTGTAGTTTGTACTGGCATTTGTGTATCAGTTCTGAGTCCTAAATCAGAGAAAGTCCCCTCGCTGCTCTGGGAATAACACCTCGTGTGTGATTTGCTTACAAGAAATATTTTTGAGTTGGGAAAGAAATATTTGGGTCACACACGTCTTCTGATTTTCTTCCAGAGCAGCTGCTAGTTGTTGATTTTGACGGCATTTCTCTTCACCCCATCCAACCATTCGTATTCTCTTCGCAGTGTTAAGGAAAATGAGATATAAGTCAGTTACTCCTGGAGGTAATGCTGCTGTTCAGTGCTTCTGTTTTTGTGGGCAGGTTTGTTTCAGTTTTTTTCTCTGGGCTTTCCCACTAGCTAGTCCTTCTGTTTCTCAGACCACTAACATGGTTCTGGGGAGCTAGAAGTCAGGTGGAATTGCAGGTTTTGAAAATGTTTCCCAGGCTACACCCAATTTGGTCAAAAGACTTGAAAGCGAACGTGCTTTTATAACAAACAAAAGGCAAAGGTTCTCAAAACCACATAGAAAACAAAGCAGAACAGTTCTTGAACTGTCTCAAGTTCTTCTAACCTGCAATTAATAGCTAGTAGGGTTGTGCAGAGAAGGCCCTTAGTAAATATTTACAGGACTAAACTCAATGGGCCAGATAGATTGCATGGGTATTGTCCATTAAGACCAGTCAAAGCCTTGATATTATGCCTCCAAAATCTCCAAACGAAGACAAATTAAATGTATTGATTCATTGTATCATATAAAGTGAGGCTAAACCTATCATAATAATGAAAATTGACAGAAGCACACCTAGAGGCATTTTACACTTTCAAATTAAAGCATCCTTTACTGCTCAGCTTATTTTCTGGGTAGTAAAAGAGTTTTAAGGTTCTAAAATAGATGAGGCTCAGTCATGGTTGTTAAGACTTTGATCAAAAAATGCTTTGGTCTAGGAAACTGAGACATTGATTTTCATTGATTTAGCAAGTTTGGTACATAAAATTCAAAGATCCTGAAAATACTAAAAATCAGTTATTCCTGTGTATAACATTTGATTTCTTAATTATAGAAATAAGAATGGTTTTGTAAACTGAGTACATGAAATTAATGACTTTAAATGAAAGGGCAAGACGGAGGTTGGGCAAATAGAAGATATGTGAGTCAATTAATTTAACTCGACATAAGACTGAAGCTATGCTTTCATTAAATGCTTGTGTTAGCGGTGGCAAATCCATATGGGTCTGTTGGAACTTGATTCTTGCCTCCTCAGTGGAAAGAATTTGTCTGAGGGGCATTCGGCAGAGTGAGAGACTGAGGCAAGTTTTAGAGCCAGATTGAGAGTGTCACGCCCAGGGCCAGGTTCCAGCCCATACTGAGGTCTGAGGGGAGTGGGTGGATGAGCAGATAGCTGAAAGAACACTCAGGGGGCCGTAGGCAGGTGAAAGGTGATTTTATTCAGCAGCAGCTCTCATCAGCAGCTTACTTACAGTAGTTCTCTCAGACTGTCCGCCTTGTCCTGGCTGCTTAGTTTGGCAGCTTCCACGCACAGCTGTGCGTGCGGCTCTCCCTTGCCCTCAGGGTCAGCACCTTACCTCTTTCTCTTGGCTGGGCATGAGCACGCCAAGCTGTGTCCTGGCTCCCCTCAGTCCGTCTACAAAGACAGACAGCGTTGACTCTCTCTCTCTCTCTCTCTCTCTCTCTCTCTCTCTCTCTCTCTCTCTCTCTTTCTCTGGGTGCCAATGCAGGGTACGGTGTCAGCAGGGTAATTATACCATTTACAGACAACAGTGGCTTAGAGCCAAGGGATGAACCTTACCTATGTTATGGCGATGGTGGTAAGCTTCTCTATGCTATGTCTACATGGCTATGATAAAAAATGAGTTACACGCCTGCACTCTAAATTCGCTGAGTTACTCTGGATGTTTACCTTAGCCTGTCCTTGTCCAAAGCACAGCCATATTCCTTACAGAGAGTTTATTAAAAAGTTTTAGATCAGGAACGAAAGGAAGTAAAGTATACTTGGAAGAGGACCAACTGGGCAACTTGAGAGATCCAAGTGCCCAGTTTAACCTTTGACTTGGGGCTTATTCGTTGGCAGGCTTCTGGAGTTTTGTGTCTCTTCCTCCCTGATTCTTCCCTTGGGATGGGCTGTCTGCACGTGTGGTGGCCTGCCAGCCCTTGGGAGGGGCTGCATGCACACTGTGTTTACTGAAGTTGTACACATGCTCACTGGAGACACTTTTCCCTTGCCAGACAAGCCTTCTTAGAGGAAGGTCACATACCCATTGAAGTCTGCCATTGTGCCTCTTGGCATGCATGCTCCAGCCTGCTTGCCCAACTCCTGAGACTTTATCAGGAGGCTGCTAACCACCAGCTCAGGCGTGTTTTCTATCTATTAGGAGATTGACTTTCCCTGGTGCTGGCTACAACCAATTATTATTCTAGAGAGACTGTTTTTTTAGTTTTTGTTTGTTTGTTTGTTTTTGAGAGAGTCTCGCCCTGTTGCCCAGGTTGGAGTGCAATGGCATGACCTCAGCTCACTGTAACCTCTGCCTCCTGGATTCAAGCAATTCTCCTGCCTCAGCTTCCCCAGTAGCTGGGATTACAGGCGCCTGCCACCACACCCAGCTAATTTTTGTATTTTTAGTAGAGACAGGGTTTCACCATGCTGGCCAGGCTAGTCTCGAACTCCCAACCTCAGGTGATCCGCCCGTCTCGGCCTCCCAAAGTGCTGGGATTACAGCATGAGCCACGGCCCCCGGGTTAGAGAGACTGTTTAACAACTGCCTGATCATCACCTGATGGTCGCCTGATAATCCTGGTTGGGGGGCCCTTCTCCTGTCCTGCTCATGTCTGCCTAAGTACCTGCTCTAACACTTGCGGACAGGCAGTTTTATAAATGTATATATTTTTGTGACAATGGCTGTTGTTAAGGAAAAAAGGACAACTTTCATCTTGCTTGTGGTAGGTTCTGTGAGCCAAGCACTTGCACCCATACATGGGGTCCTGTCTGCCCCTGTCTCTCTGATCACTTTTGCATACCATGCTGATCACTGATTCCATGAACTCTGCAGTTGGCTAGGAGGTGGAAAGAGCCCTGATCTGGATTCAGGCATAGGAATAAGCAGGGAACCCCACTTGGGCCTTAAGGCCAGGCCACTTTTGTTTCGACCTATCTTGTAACAGGTAGCTCTGCTTTGAGATATTAGGCACTACCCCAGGGTATTATTTTTATTCCCATTATTTGAGTCCATTTAAATGGCCATAACAAAGTACCAGACTGGGTGGCTTATAAACAACAGACATTTGTTTCTCACAGTTCTTTAGGGTAGAAGTCTGAGATCAGGATGGTAGTGTTGTTGGGTTCAGGCGAGGGCCCTCTTCTGGTTTGCAGATGCCTCCTCCTTGTATTTTCACATGGCAGAAAGACAGCCAGAGAGCTCTCTGGGGTCCTTTTTATAAGGGTACTATAAAGGCTCTGTTCCTATGACCTAATTACTTCCCAATTTTCTCCTGCTAATACCATCACATTGGGGGTTAGGATTGCAACATAAGAATTTCACAGGGCACAAACACTGAAGCTATAACATCCATTGAAGTATTGCTCCTTGTGTGAGCAGCTCTTTCAGGAAGCTGGAGAGGAAGAATTGGGAAATTTCTGGGTCTTTCAGCCAAATACAATCAATGTCATAAAAACACCACTTTGACTTTTAACATGAACGTTAATGTCTGCATCATCTTCCTTGCTCAGTGTCTTCATGAACACTAATGGGGGTATCAGGCCCTTTTCCATGTTAGAAGAAATCAGGATAACAAAGGCATATTGGGCACCTCTACAAAAGGGTAAGTCCAAGGAAGGCTCAAAAAACCCAGATAAGTTTGCATGTCTAAATTGGGGAACTTTTGTAACTGAAGGTTGTTTCTAGAAGCTGAATTATTTAGGTTCTCTGTGCTCATTGAGATATGGAAGGGGATATATGAAGAGGAATTTGGTGCTTTGCTGATACTGATGGCCTGCTTGTCTAATGGTTCTAGGGGATTTTGAATACGTTCCTTGTGAGAACTGGGTAGCTGTGTAATCGCAGCTGAAAGGGTCTCTGGAGGTGAGTAGTGCACACTCTAGAGTTCATCCCAACACAGCTCCCTCTGTTCTCATATGCCACTGGAATGCTGACCACGAAATAGTGTCTGAGCTAGAGCAGTTTGAATACTGGTACAATAGGCATAACCTAGAACAATACCTGTCACTGCATAGAGAATAAATATGTATTTGATGAATGAATGAAAAAAAGTATTCTGAATAAGAGAGAGGAGGAAACAACTCCCTTTCTCAAAACCTCCCAGTGTTCGCCACCCTCTCGTCATTTTTGGGGTAGAATCCCAACTCCTTACAATGATCAACAAAGCCTGAGTGATCTTGGCCCTAACTCCTCTCATCTTCCCTAACTCCATGCTAACATTGAACTTCCCATTCCTTCTCAGACAAGCCAAGCTCAATTCCATCTCAGGTCCTTTATACTTGCCTTTTCTTTTGCCAGAAATGCCATAGGTTACCCAGACCTTCCCATAGGTTACTCATTCACTTCATTCTGATTTCTACTCTAGTGTCATCATCTCAAAAAGGCCCTCTCTAACTCATTACTCAAAAATAGCCATCCCCAAGCACTGTCTTATACCTACAATTTACCCTGATTTATTTTTCTCTGTAGAACTTATCACTACAGGAACTTGAGTTTAATCATTTGTTTATTTTCTGTCTCCCCACTAGACAAAAACTCCTTGAGAATTCAGACTATATCTTGTTCACTGCTCTATCTCCAGTTCTTAAAACATGGCCAGTAGGTGATCAGTCAATACTGGTTGAATACATAAATGGATGAATAAATGGATCTTCTGAGAGACCTTTTATTATGATCTAATTACCTTTTGAATAAGACCAAAGTTAGACCCAAACCGTGTATAGGTCATAAAGGGTAATAGAAAAGCTGTCCCAATACCACCATTTGGGACACCTCTTGAGAAAGTCATGGGGAGACACATGTCGAAGAGTGAAAGTACAGCAGTCGAGTCTTAGCTAGAGTTCTAAATAATTTTGGGAAGCTTGGGGCCTGAGAACTTTCTATGAACCCACCTGTATTAGTTTCCTGAGGCTGCTGTAACAGATGATCACAAATGTGGTGGCTTTGCCCTCAACGTTCTGGAGAGCAGAAGTCGAAACTCAAGGCATCAGCAGGGCTGCCCTCACTCCAGAGCCTCCTCTAGCTTCTGGCGGCTGTTGCTGTTCCTTGCCTTGTAGCTGCTGCACTCCAGTCTCTGCCTCCACTGTCACGAGGCCTTCTCCCCTGTTTCTTAGTCGTCTCTTCTCTTGTCCCTCTGCCTTTCTCTTAGAAGAGCACTTGTCATTGGAATTATGGACCACCTGGATAATTTGGGATGATCTCCTCATCTCAAGATCCTTAACTTTATTATCTCTGTAAAGACCCCTTTTCTAAGGAAGGTAACGTTCATGGTTTCTGGGGATTAGCACATGGTTAAGATGTAGACATATCTTTTGGTGAGCCACCATTCAATCTATTACACCATCCATATTAAAACTTATTTGATTAGAACTGGCATCATTATTTACCAATATATATACTTCTCTAGTTTTAGGCTGTGTAACCCAAAAGAATGTATCCTCCATTTTATGAGTCTCTAATAAAAAAAAAAAGTTTAATATCAGCCATGACTAATTTCATGTATTTTAAAAATGTATGTAATGTATTTCATCATTTCATGTATTTTTTCTCTCTAGAATCTGTATCTGTATCAAGATGATCTGAAGAACAGATTCTACCTTTAGGAATGTCTAGTGTTCCAGAATGACTAGCATCTTCCATTTTGCCATTATCTTTATGTTAACACTTCAGATCAGAATACAATTATCTGAAGAAAGTGAATTTTTAGTTGATAGGTCAAAAAACAGTCTCATCCACGTTCCTAAAGACCTATCCCAGAAAACAACAATCTTAAATATATCACAAAATTATATATCTGAGCTTTGGACTTCTGACATCTTATCACTGTCAAAGCTGAGGATTTTGATAATTTCTCATAATAGACTTCAGTATCTTGATATCAGTGTTTTCAAATTCAACCAGGAATTGGAATACTTGGATTTGTCCCACAACAAGTTGGCGAAAATTTCTTGCCACCCTACTGTGAACCTCAAGCACTTGGACCTGTCCTTTAATGCATTTGATGCCCTGCCTATATGCAAAGAGTTTGGCAATATGTCTCAACTAAAATTTCTGGGGTTGAGCACTACACACTTAGAAAAATCTACTGTGCTGCCAATTGCTCATTTGAATATCAGCAAGGTCTTGCTGGTCTTAGGAGAGCATTATGGGGACAAAGAAGACCCTGAGGGCCTTCAAAACTTTAACACTGAGAGTCTGCACATTGTGTTCCCAACAAGCAAAGAATTCAATTTTATTTTGGATGTGTCAGTCAGGACTGTAGCAAATCTGGAACTATCTAATATCAAATGTGTGCTAGAAGATAACGAATGTTCTTACTTCCTAAATATTCTGGCAAAACTTCAAACAAATCCAAAGTTATCAAGTCTTACTTTAAGCAACATTGAAACAACTTGGAATTCTTTCATTAGGATCCTCCAGCTGGTTTGGCATACAACCGTATGGTATTTCTCAATTTCAAATGTGAAGCTACAGGGTCAACTGGACTTCAGAGATTTTGATTATTCTGGCACTTCCCTGAAGGCCTTGTCTGTACACCAAGTCGTCAGCGATGTGTTCAATTTTCCACAAAGGGATATCTATGAAATCTTTTCAAATATGAACATCAAAAATTTCACAGTGTCTGGTACACGCATGATCCACATGGTTTGCCCATCCAAAATCAGCCCGTTCCTGCATTTGGATTTTTCCAATAATCTCTTAACAGACACGGTTTTTGAAAATTGTGGGCACCTTACTGAGTTGGAGACACTTATTTTACAAATGAATCAATTAAAAGAACTTTCAAAAATAGCTGAAATGACTACACGGATGAAGTCTCTGCAACAATTGGATATTAGCCAGAATTCTGTAAGCTATGATGAAAAGAAAGGAGATTGCTCTTGGACTAAAAGTTTATTAAGTTTAAATATGTCTTCAAATATACTTACTGACACTATTTTCAAATGTTTACCTCCCAGGATCAAGGTACTTGATCTTCACAGCAATAAAATAAAGAGCATTCCTAAACAAGTCATAAAACTGGAAGCTTTGCAAGAACTCAATGTTGCTTTCAATTCTTTAACTGACCTTCCTGGATGTGGCAGCTTTAGCAGCCTTTCTGTATTGATCATTGATCACAATTCAGTTTCGCACCCATCAGCTGATTTCTTCCAGAGCTGCCAGAAGATGAGGTCAATAAAAGCAGGAAACAATCCATTCCAGTGTACCTGTGAGCTAAGAGAATTTGTCAAAAATATAGAGCAAGTATCAAGTGAAGTGGTAGAGGGCTGGCCTGATTCTTATAAGTGTGACTACCCAGAAAGTTATAGAGGAACCCCACTAAAGGACTTTCACATGTCTGAATTATCCTGCAACATAACTCTGCTGATCATCACCATCGGTGCCACCATGCTGGTGTTGGCTGTGACTGTGACCTTCCTCTGCATCTACTTGGATCTGCCCTGGTATCTCAGGATGGTGTGCCAGTGGACCCAGACCCGGCGCAGGGCCAGGAATGTACCCTTAGAAGAACTCCAAAGAAATCTCCAGTTTCATGCATTTATTTCATATAGTGGGCACGATTCTTTCTGGGTGAAGAATGAATTATTACCAAACCTAGAGAAAGAAGGTATGCAGATTTGCCTTCATGAGAGAAACTTTGTTCCTGGCAAGAGCATTGTGGAAAATATCATCAACTGCATTGAGAAGAGTTACAAGTCCATCTTTGTTTTGTCTCCCAACTTTGTCCAGAGTGAGTGGTGCCATTATGAACTCTACTTTGCCCATCACAATCTCTTTCATGAAGGATCTAATAACTTAATCCTGATCTTGCTGGAACCCATTCCGCAGTACTCCATTCCTAGCAGCTATCACAAGCTCAAAAATCTCATGGCCAGGAGGACTTATTTGGAATGGCCCAAGGAAAAGAGCAAACATGGGCTTTTTTGGGCTAACCTAAGGGCAGCCATTAATATTAAGCTGACAGAGCAAGCAAAAAAATAGATTACACATCAAGCGAAAAATATTCCTCCTGTTGATGTTGCTGCTTTTGGAAGTTCCAACAATGACTTTATTTTGCATCAACACAAATGCAAACACAATTGTGAGTGTATGATGTAGGTAAAAATATGTACTTTCGGGCCCCAGTTCACCATTTATATGTGGTATTAAAAATTAACGAATGATATAACTTTGATTTAAGCAGTTGATTTCTGACACATAAGGTATCCACTTGTTTCTTTGCTATAACTGAGTTCTGAGTTTATCATGAAGTCAAGGGAAGCATCTGTTTCTCTTCAGTGATGTGTGTTCCGGGGTATCATGGTCAATATTGGAAAACGCCATGACTTTTATGAGTATAGCTGGGTTTGTATAGCAGATTTCTACAGCTTTTGATGCTTTCCTCAGTTCCATGGTGCATTCAACTCAACCTATTGATGGCTGCTCACTGATAATGCTGGAGACACTATGCCTGAAGGTTCCCCCGCAACCCCCGACCATGATGCCCACACAAAGGGCGGTTCAGAAGAGCTGGAAGTTGTCCTTGGAAACAGCCCTCAACCAATGTCAGAAAGAGCTGGGGGATAAATACCCCAACTTTCTCACCCATTTTTTAAGATAAATCTTGGGTATACCTTGCACTCTCCCTGAGTTCCCCAGTAAGATAAAATTCTGGTTGTCCACTGTCTTGATAAAGTATTCTCGATTCGCTTCCTTCCCATTTTTTTCTCACTTACTTATTCCTCTATGTGTATTCCATGGGATCACCTCTGTGATAAACTACTTGCCACTGAATATTTGTCTCAGGGTCTACTTATGAGGGAGCCCATACCAAGAAAGTGTTCCACCTCAGTCCAAATGGAAATTCTGAGTCTGGTTTTCTGTGGCTGGAGATCTCACTGAGATTCTGGTTGTATGAACTAACATGCACAAGAGCCTTTGGTCTTTTGATTAGAAGGAAGAATATAGTTGATATATAGTGCCTCTATATATAGCATCTGTCTCTTTAGGGAACTATTAAAGTTGAGCATGAGCAGATGGGGCAGTGTAAGGAATGGATATATCTGATGTTTCATACCCATCAAACATCCTGTCAGTCTACCTTTTTACTCCAGGAGCCAGCTCTGGGCTGGTGTAGTCATGACAAGAACGTTGTCATGACAAAAACCTTGTCATGACTACACCATGTATGTTTCACTTTATGCCCCGCATGACTTCACTGATACCACTGCATGGGATGCTTGCAGAAGCCTGTTCAACCATTCTGATACATGCATAAACCTGGAAGCACCAGGAATATCACTATGGGATGGGACGCATTATATACATGCTCCTTTCTTCTATTCTTGGGTTGAAAAATGAGGTATAATCAATACCTTTTCTCAAACAATCCCCAGTGGCTTTGTGGTTTACTTCCCCACAGGGTAACCAGCTCAGTAACTTGCTTTTGCATTGACTTTCCATTCTTCCTTGGTCACTCTTCCCATTCCCCTCACTCTTGAGCCCTGAGATTACTTCTCCAAACAAGCAACCTTCCCTTAACTCAAGGAGTCTAGAAAAAAAATAAAATAAAATAGAAAATAAAATAAAATAAAACAAAATAAAATAAAATAAAAAACAACAAACAACAAAAAGCCTACAAATGACCAGCACACAAAACTGTTACCCAGTCTCTACTTTTTTGAGTGGGAAGGAGCCCAAATAACACATACATATACTATTAGCTTCTTGGCCTAAAGAACTTGCAGTCAATCAGGGAACACTGCACATATCCAAATAACTAAAATAAAATCAATGAAACAAAGCTATAAAATAGAAGTTCAGAGGTTGCTTAAATTTAGTGGAAAAAAAAATCTTCTTAGAAATGACGGGTTTTTTTTGTTTTGTTTTGTTTTTTTCCATTAGGTCTTGAAGGAAGACTTTAACTTTGAATTTTTCAATGTGTAATGATGAAGAATGAAAAGGCCATTCTAAACAGAAAGATAAAGAGAGCAAAGGCAGGAATACCTGGGCCTATTCTTGAACTGGTGTCCCAGTTTGACTGGACCATGAGGTTCATGAAAAACAACAGTAGGATAGGAGTGTGGAAAGTTATATTAAGACTATATTGTCAAAGATCTTGAAAGTCAAACCATGGAGTTAGAGCTTGGGGATACGGGAAAGTCATTATTTAAACTTCTTTGAAGCATAATAGTGGGAGGCAAATTCAAACCATGAAATGTATGCTAAAAATAGGAAAACTATTGTTCTGTAACAGAATTGCAAAAATCGTAAGAACTGGATTTTCCCATTTTCTCTAGGATGATTGCACTTTCTGTATTGAACTTCAAGATTTCATAACCAAGTTTCAACTTCTCAGCAAGCAGTTGTGTATTCATTTTCAAGATCTATTTTAACAGTCTATTTTAACAAGCTGGGTGTTGTTAAACTGAAATTTATTCCCATAGTTCTGGAGGCTGAAAGTCCAAA